>NC_041807.1:30346375-30954557 GCF_900964775.1 Scleropages formosus
TGCGCAGCTCCATCTCCTCCAGGGTCTTCCTGAGGAGGAAGAGCTCCTTGGCTTGCCGGTCATGCTCGGCCTGCAGGCGCCGGAAGTTCTCCTCCGTCAGCTCAATGGTGAGGTGCTCAGCACCGCGGCTGCCGCTCTCCTGTTGGAGGAGATGGTTGAGGTCCCGCTGGGTGCGCAGCTCATCTTGCAGGGCCTGGATGGTCATCTGCAGGTGCTATGAGGACAGAAAGCATCAGTGAGGAAGAGCAAAGGCGAGCTGGAAGAACCGCCTCTGGGAAGCTGAAAACGAACTCTCACGTGCTTCGATACAGATGAAAAATTATATTAATAAATGTTTGTGATGTTGGCGACCATTCTCGATAACCTATCTGATAATGAAAAACTCATTTTTGAGTTAGTTAATGATGAAACATGGGCTTCGCTATTCTTTAAAAGTAAACCTAGCAAAGACATGTCAGCGTTGAACATTCTGCACTGATATTCCGTGCAGAACTAATCTAATTCTGCTTTTGTATTTTGAGACATTAAAATAAAAACCAAGCGACTGTTCACACGGACTTGCTGACCTCTGTGGAAATGACGATACGGTCAAGAACATTCAACACATTGACAACAACAAAAGAAACATGCTGAAACATTAAATGCACACAATAGTGAGAAAGTATTCTTTTCCTTTTCTTTCTCAAAGCTATGCTCCCCTTGCACAAACACACATAAAAGCTATCGAAACAAAAAAGATAAATACACTGGCTCCTTAGCTGCCCACATCGCAGCAGCAGTGTTCGCAATTCATTCGTAGCACAGAAGTCACAATCCTCAACTTATGTAGGAATTGCGCCATTAAAGTCTTGGATGTAGCGATAATAACTTGAAAATATGTTGCGAGACCTTTTACTTTAACATTTTTAGTAATTTCAAGCTGCGTTAAAACTACAACTTCTACTCCGTCCCATCCGTTAACCAATTTATCCCGTAAATGTTCGTTGAATTGTTACTAACCCCTGGATGTGCACGGTCAATTAAGGCAGTTCCACACTTTCATTCCACTGGGAAACGTTCGACTGTCATCTGTAGGTTTAGCCGTTAAACACAGATCGTGTTCACTCTTCTACAGAGGGAAATTTTATCAGCAAAAATTCCTAACACCACCACCCCTAATGCAAGGAGCCAGCGTACGGAAGAAGCCTAGCAACACGCTATCCTTGCTGTAAGCTAAGCAAAAGTGAGCGTAATAAGAAAAAAACAGTTGAATTATTCCAGATTCACTTTTTTCCCCCTAGACTGCAATTGAAAGTGTGCACAATAAGTGTCAGAGAACACTACTGCAAAGAAACCTCTCAGACGTCTCACGGCCGAGTCCGTTATTTCGAACGGGCATGCCGCGAATGTGGGGTAAAGAATACTTCAACCTGTCAAATCTAAGGACTGCACACACTACAGGGTTATGCGCGACACACACGGAGGGGTTACACACACAGAACAAACCTTAGTCCTTCTGGCATCCAATTGCTGCTATGCGTGGTGAGCAAAAAACACAAACAAATAAATGCACCAAAATCACAAGAAACAAACAAGCAAGCAAAACATAACAAAGAATAATAAACGGGCATAGAAAGACAGCAGAACATACTATCCACGCACGCTGCTTACGTCGCGTTGGCCTCAAACGGGCCGAGGCCGCATGATAATCAACGGGCCAAACCGAAGTGGTCAGACGTTAATTCCATTTCACTCCAAAACACCAAACCGTTCGGGGAAAAAAAAAATTGTTTCGAGTGTTTCATTGTAACATTAGCCATCGAAATAACTGTGTTGACTTTTTAAGCCGTTTAAATTCTGGAAGGAAAACCCCTTGACAAACAAAACGGCGGAGCTGAGCCACGTTTAGTCGCGCAATAGCGGCGTTCGCAGAGAAAAGAATAACAAATGTGGCAGGATGTAAGGAAAACAACGAAAGCATTAAATTGCTCGTGAAGCGGCGCAGGGCCCTCATTTGCGGGAACGCTCTCGCGGGAAGGCGTGGGGTCCTCGCTCATGAGCAATGCCATATCCATGCACCGCACACCGCTTTTCCAGGGGGCCCAGTTCCCCGTTCATTCCCTCTGCATTTCACCTAATGATCACGCTTTCATTCAAAGTACCGTGGCAGAAATGAACAATTAACCGAGCCTATTTCCAAACCCAGTAGGACCACAGGAGGTGTACACCATTCCTGAAATTTAAATCAACGTGAGCTCAAGTGGAAACGGACAAAATTAAGACGTGAAACACGACGGCGAAGCCGTACTTCAAAAATGCCTAATGTGGTGAACGGCATAATTTTCTCAGGCCAAGTACTTTTTCAAGTACTCGTCCAATCTGAGCACCATTTCCTCTCCTGAAATCTGATCTGCGAACAACACAGAACAGTAACACATTTCAACACATTTATGAAGGGAAAAGCAGGGAGATGTGGCCTCACAACATGTTTACATTTATTAGCTTACGTTTTTCTCCAAATGTTAAACTAATTACACTGATTTATGTATTTCTGTGGTTAATTAATTTTTACTGGAGCGATTCAGGAAAACTACCTTGATCAAGGGTGCTTCAGCAGGGGTGGGATTCAAGTCTGGGTCTTTCAACAGGGACAGCTCTAACTATTGCGCTACCAGCTGTCCAAAACATGGGATCAAATTAAAAAAAAATCCCTCAGGGTTAAATAAAGTTACTGGTCCCAAAGAGCAGAACTCACACACACACTTTCTGAACCGCTTGTCCCATACAGGGTCACAGAGCCTAACCCAGCAACTCAGGGCATAAGGCTGGAGGGGGGAGAGGACACACCCAGGACGGGATACCAGTCCACTGCAAGGCACCCCAAGGGGGACTTGAACCCCAGACCCACTGAAGAGCAGGACCCAGTCTAACCCAGTGTGCCACCGCACCCCCTAGCAGAAATGCCTTTTAATCAATTTAATATATATATACACTAAACATTTTTAATCAATGCATATTTGAAATTAATAATTTACGTGCCCTGAGGGGTGTGGTGTGGCAACGGGTGTGACCGGGGGCTGCTATGTGGTGGGTCTGGGGTTCGAGTCCTGCTTGGGGTGTCTTGTGATGGATTGGTATCCTGTCCCTGGTGTGTGTCCCCTCCCCCTCCAGCCTTTCGCTCTGTGTTGCCGGGTTAGGCTCCAGATTGCCGTGACCCCGCACTGTTTCAGACAGTGTGTGTTTCATTTATATGCCATATATTCATTTTACTGACCCAGCCCCAATTCTGTATCAAGTGGAAATGGGGGGTTTCTTCAGAGTCACTTCCTCTAATAACCTGTAGAGATTATAAAAAAAAAAAAAAAACCTTAACAAAGGGTGATATTTAAAAAAAATTAAAAAAATAAGAACTGAAGCTATCCGGAAAACCCTAAAATCACCTTCCCTGAACAGAACAAACAAGTGATGTGTAACTGGACACGTTCAACTGACTGATCAACAGCTCAGAACAATTCCATCAGTCAAGGATTTAGAAGAAAGCAGATATCTGCATTTTCCTGTGCAGCAAAAGGCCTCAACTAGTTAAATGATCAAACTGATATTGGTAGAAGGAAATTTACAACTGCATTTATCCATTAAAGTCTTCCAACCAAACCATGCGCTCACATTTTAATATAAAAAAATCCCATTCAATTACAGAAGAGCAAAACCGCCGTGCTGCTCTTCATTACTTCAGAGGCTTACAGTTATTTAACGGTGCCAAAATCCCTTGCTGAAGGAGCACTGTTTCCCTTGTGCACTTGACATTTCAACCCGATCACTTCTTAGCAGTAATTTCCAGTAGGCTCCAGCATTTGTCAAAGTCGTAAGCAACAATAAGCCTGTCCAACATGCGGACTTCAGCCAAGCACCTGTCGCACTCGCCCATAACTCTTGAGAGCATATTTCAGCCCTGGCACAGTTGGCATCTGTATTTGTACTTTTTGAAAGGCAAACTAATCAAAAACACAGACTGATAACGGAAGTTTTACATCATTTACTTTAAGAAGGGTTGAGTCATGGCTAGAGCGCACTGGAAACATCTGCTTTCAGGCATAAAATGCTGTCAGGTACACACACAAACACACACACACAATTATTTCACAGAGGCTTTTCACCAAAACAACTTCCAATGAATGTTTTTTTTTTTTTTTATGTACTGTTACCAGTCCACACTTTTTTTCACCAAGGTGACTTACACTTCTAGATACTCATCCATACATCAGTGGAACACACTCTCTCTGTCACTCACACAGTATGGGTGATCCTAAACAGCATTTCTTTGGATGGATGGATGGATGGATGGATGGATGGATGGATGGATGGATGGATGGATGGATGGATGGATGGATGGATGGATGGATGGATGGATGGATGGATGGATGGATGGATGGATGGAAGGAAGGAAGGAAGGAAGGAAGGAAGGAAGGAAGGAAGGGGTAGTGTAGTGGTTAGAGCTACTCCCTTTGGACCCAAAGTCTGCAGGTTTGATTCCTGCCTCTGGCTGTAGGACCCCTGAGCAAAGCACTTACCCTCAATTGTACCAGAAAAATTACCCAGAAGTATGACTGGCTAAATAATTGTAAGTTACTTTGGAGGGGAAAAAAGTGTCAGCTACATGAGTAAATGTAGGGCACTGGTATGTAAGCTTTGTGCCCCCAGTGGGCTACTCAAACAAATGACAAGTATCCCTTAGGCTTCTCATTAAAACTGAGGCACCCACCTTGCCAGATGCATGTTTACATGTTCACTGATGCCATGGGATAATATTAACAACTCAGGCTCTGTGCTTCAGCAGACAAAGCACTGTGTTGTGGAGGCAGGCTGTGATTCTCCTGGCTCCTGCCTGGGCAGTGAGATGTGCTGTGACCAGCAGATGGTGATATCCCTCCAGAAGACAAAAGCATGGGTACAAGAATTGTGCCCTTACACACTCTGCCATGTATTCTGGCCATATTTCCAGTCTTCAAGACACCAAACCATCAAGGAGTGTAGCTCTGGACCTGGTCTTTTAACTTTTTATACAGTAGCTCAATGTCATTTAACTTTTATCGAAGCATTACAGACAACCGTGATTAGCATAAACGATGGAATGAAGTCATTTAAATACATGTGTTGGGGTTACTTAGCCATGTAGACTGTCAATGTGCAAAGCGGTCAGACTCAAACCGCACTGTATCTGGTGACAAATGCACATTCTGACCAAGAAGGTGTGTTTTGAGTCTACGTGGCTAAATAAGCCCAACACATGTATTTAAATGACTTAATTCCATGAACGAAGGACTACCCTGACCAAGAAGGTGTGGTTACAGCAGGCTGTGTTCACCATGGCCCCAGCAACGATATCAGCACCTGACACAGCAGCACATCTTTCGAGAAAATATTTGGCAAAGATTCCTTTCGACCTTCCCCCAAGTGCATTAGACATAATGCGATGCTGGAAGCAAACAGCAACAACGGAGGCATTTGGAAGGAATTGCAAACATGCATTTCCAAAGCAGGGGTCCAAGCAAATCAGGTCCTCAATTCTCAGTGCTATACTGTCATGCTCTCCCTAGAAATTATATAGACATTATCACAAGTAAACAGCATTGTAATCACGAGACACCATTTCGTAGCCCCACTTTCTATCCTTCATTCATTCATTCCATTTCATTCATTACCACTATCTGCTTGTCCAGTGCAGGGTTTCAGTGGTCCAGAGTCTATCCTGGAAGCACATGGCAAACAGGGGTGTCGGTCTATTACAGGAAAGTGTCTCACACACACACACATTCAACAGTGAGATCCAACACTCAATCATATTCCACATAGCACAGCGCTGCCCCTACTTATCACCATGTTTACCAATTCTTCATTAAGGAGTGACTATTATGCAGCCCGCGGCACCCTGATTGGAAAACAAAGAAGTAAATGAAAGATAAAATGAGATAATTACACTCTTCTGAGTGTGAACAATACCATGGCACAGAAGAACCCAGTGTTATATAATGATTTCTTTGTGTAAGAGTTTCTCAATCTCTCTGAACAGTTTTGAAATATCAAGACTCAAGAGAAGCGTTCATATTTGTGCACAAAACTGGAAACTGTCTCAAAACCTTAGCCAGCACAAGCAAACACTTTCAAACCTTTCAAAAACAGAACAGCACAGCACAGTGACAGCGTCATACACTCACACACTACCCAGCACAGTCAGAGTCCTCACACTGTGCACAGAAGCAAGGAAGGCTATGGACACAATGTCACACAGTGTGACTCTCCCCAGCGGAGTCACGCATGCTGCCAAATTCCTAAACAGTCTGCCAGATTCATAAATTCCACTAAAGCAACCCACGTACATGGCATCATACATCTGGCGTTACATACTTTTAGTGCAGCGTTTCATTTTCCCATAAAAACAATAAGAATAATCAACACTGATTATGAACACAAGCATATAAAAAGATATGGTGTATTATGCATATACAGTATGCAGACATTGCATACACAACAGCGATTCCCTCTCCACACACACAAACACATACTGTGTATTTCTCACTTTGGAAGCTGAGAGAGGAAGTTGCTGGGTAATGCCATCTGCCCAAGTGATCAGTGTGTGTGTGTGTGTGTGTGTGTGTGTGTGTGTGTGTGTGTGTGTGTGTGTGTGTGTGTGTGTGTGTGTGTGTGTGTGTGAGAGCACTGTGCCATGTGTGGTATGCCTGCATAGCTTGTGGATGTAGTGAAAAGCAAATAGGAAATCTGCACTCTTTCATCATAGTATTAATGTGATTATCTGTCAGTGTTCCTGCAATTCTCCGAGAAAATCGGCACAAGAATATAGGCAAAATGGCTAAAAATTGCCATGGTCTATAGCATTATTATTACTTATTCAGCTGATTTTATTATTATTTATCTTACTGTATCCATTCCGGTTCAGTACCTTAATGATGGTACTGCAGAAGAAGAGAAAAAAAAAAAAAAACTGGGATTCAAACTGGAGTCCTCACGTTGCTAGGTGGTGGCTTTAGCCCCTGCGCTTCAGGTACATTTCCGCACTCCCTGAGTGCACTCATCACACAGCGTAGCTCAGAGAGAAGCTCTGGGAGAGAAACAAAGAGACAACAGAAAGAGCGAGACCATCACTTGTGAATAAATTGCTACTCTCTGGTACAAGTGAACCTGGAGCCTTATGGATGACGCCACCAGAAGCGGTCTCTCCTTCACAGCCTCCATTTACTGGGTCTTGCAGTCGCTGTATGACTTCCATCTCCCTTCTGCATCATTCACAGCCTTTTCAGTGAACAAGCCAAGTACAACATGGTATTGTGCTCTGACTTTCAAATGCAGGGTCTTTAGGGAAAATTCACACCGACATCTACAGCGTGGCAGACAGAGACAACTTGCTGAGAACAATGTTGAGCTAATATTAATTTTCCACATTCAACACCTGTCTGCTTACTTTTATCCACTGCACTAAACTCAAGAGAACACCACGGGCATTTCTCCTGGGACTGAAACCATCAGTCTTCATGCTACACATCTGTACCACTGTAATACATCATACTCCCTGACTACTTCAAAGCTACACATCTTCAGAGGGAGCGTTGAATGACAACCCACCCATCACTATACGTAACAACTTGAAAAGGCTCTATAAAATAGATACAATGTTACTTGTCCTGCGGTTATTTAACGGTGAAGTAAAAGGTGATGTTTAAATGCAAATGTGCCCCCTTGCCTGTTTCAGGGGTGACTTGCCGATGGCCTTATTCTTACCGGCGCATTCTGCACAGGTTCATTTTCTTCTTTTGTATCCTTTCTTTTGAAAACATATGTATGAAGTGCATGTACAGAAGACTTATTAAAATGCAAAAAGAAAGTAACCCATCATTTTGAAATACAGCCCTTTGGCTCTTTTACTGTACTGTAAATAACAAGCTAATAACTAGCTTCCAACTGGCACTTTTTCCATTAATATATGCACATCTTTCCAGTAGTTTACCATCACTTACAGCACAGAATGTGAAATGTGTGTATGGCACAGTCTATTCGTCAGCCTTATGCTTTTACCAAATGCATTAACTGTTATAACTGCCCATGGCGTGCGTGCATGCATGTGTGCGTGCTGCAACCCAACTCGAAACCTGTTATGATCACATTTGCATTTCCTATCAGAGTCAGCTCTCGAAGGAATTAAGTATGTAATGCTGGTAGTGTAGTGGTTAGAGCTGCTGCCTTTGGCTCTAAAGATTGTAGGTTCAAGTCTCACCTTTAGTACCCTTGTGAAAGGTACTTATGCTGACATTCCTCCAGGGGAAAAAAGCATCTAGCTGTATAAATGCAAGTAGTGTAACACTATAAGTTGCTCTGATGCATCAGCTGAAAGAGTGAATGTAAAAATAGGCAAATAAAATTGATGATAGCTGGTATTGTAGCAGTTAGTGCCATTGCCTTTGGCCACACAGGTTGAAGTCTCACCTCCAGCTGCACTCTGGAGTAATGTATTTACCCTAAAAATTGCTCTAGTAAAAAAATATATATCCAGCCAAATAAATCAATAAATAATTGTAAGTTGCTTTGAAGAAAAGCATCAGCTAAATGAAGTAATGTAATGTGCACCAGCAAAACTGTGGTAACAGATAAATTGCTCTTTCACATACTCTGAAAAGCATCTGCTAAATGAATAAAAGTAGCTGCTCTCTGCCCAGCGAGAAGAGGAGATAAACGAAAGTCTAACTACGCAAGAGCAGTTTTGTTTGTCGGAAAAGGCAATGGTCTGAGAGGCACAGAGGGGTCCCATCATTCCTCCCTCCTCCCGCCCGACTGACGTGTACTATGTAGGCTTCCAACATGGGGCATGGAGGCAGAGGGAGCGAGAGAAGTCATGAAAACCATCTGCTCCCACAATATTTGCATGTAACACCTCAACACTCTGTACTGTCACTGTCGCGCTGAAGCAGTAAGAAAGCATATAGAAGAAAAAAGTTCCTTCAGGCAAAAAAGACAGAAAAAGAAAAGCACTTTTTTAGCAGTGAACAGCATGGTTTAGTTATTTGCTTAACATGGTACAATATTTATTTCATTAACATTAAAGTCTTAAAACTGAAGGATCAATTTTAAAGGAGAACTAAAACAGTTTATACACAGGTTTTCAAGATGATGTTACTTACGGTATGACTTGTTTCCTTCTCCTGCAGTCGCAATTACAGTAATGCATTAAGGAAGCCACTCTACAGCCAAAACCTTCTCCTGCAGTTGCAACCGAAAAGTTGCACATTCACATTCCCTGACGGGCTCTACTGGCAAATCCCACAGCAGAGCACTTACCCTGATTTACTTTCACAAAAGATCGAGCTGTACGAATACATTAAAAGCTGCCCCTTTCTAGTCGTTTTGCATGAAAGCGTCTACAGAAAGAGTGAATTACACCATGGTCCAAAAAAGCCAGAGACTTTGCCTGCACACTTGACTTCCTCAACCCGAACTGTCAGGTTTGACAGAAGAAAACTCATGTTAAGCTATGGAGTTTCTATATTGGGTCAAAGTATATGAAAGTGTGCCATACACTTCACCAACTCAAGTGACCTGATTTAGTGTGAAAGCTTACTTCCATCCCAGCATAGCATGATGAAGCACCTCATAACATATCACACAAATTCATTTCCTTCTCAAATAAAGAAAAAAATGCAGCAATCATCTGAGTGCAGTCAGTATAGCCAAAAGTAGAAAAATGGCAAGTATTGATGTAAATGTAGAGATGTCAAGTACAGCTGCCTGAAGGCAGCTAGTAGTCTAGTTGTTGAAACTACTGCCTTTGTACCCAAAGGTTACAGGTTCAGTCCCCACCTCTGGCTGTAGTACCCTTGAGCAAGGTTACCATAAAGTTGCTCCAGTAAAATTACTCAGCTGCTTAAAAGGGTAAATAACTGTAGGTAACTTAACACTATAAGTCATCTTGGAAAAAAGCATCAGCTAAATGAATCTCTGTAAATACACAGAGGAAAATACTGAAAAGGCTGGAGTCACAACATCAATGTTCTGACCATAACAAAATGCCAAATTCATGAGCTGTTACTTTGTTCTCATTTTATTTACTAACATTTGTATGAATAATTATTTATCATACATATGACTCTAGTAATTACTGTAACTATTGCAAGTTCCTGGCAAGCAATTCAGTGCTGTCGGCACAGGTACAATTTGTAATTTCAATATCATTTTTACTTTAGACATTTTTTAAAATTTGCATTCAATGTATTCAACTTTTTGAAGAATAAAATAAAATTATTTCAAAACAAGAAGCATGCAATATTTAGCCAGAGAACTATCATGACTTTCTAGGGTAATAAAGTGAGAGAATTGTCCATCTTTGTAAAATTTTAAGAAAGCACACTGCACCATAAAAATATATATCTGTTAAGTAAACAAAGTGTAAATGCACATAACGGTCATGATAAACATGGAAATGCAGTAATTATAATGATTATAATTAAAGGAATATGTGATCACACACATACAAGTCAACAAAATGTTAAGTGACTTATTCACTGATTAGTCCAAAAGACTAATGTAGGAAATGTAAGATGAAGATTACTATTACTGTCAAATATAAATAGCAAGGGTCACAAATAATCCCCACACTAGCTTATTTAAATAAATCATATCACATTTTCAGGACACGGCATGCAATGTAAACACAATAAACAGACAAGTATGAACATATGCAGTACATACAACTGTTTGAAACGTGTTATAGTCCAAAGTTATTGAATTATATTATACTGTATAGTGTGTGTCTGTATATAATTACATTACAGATTTCATAATTTGTTTCAGTAGGCTTTTTATGAATAAGGCATTTGTCTTTTGGTAACTTAACACTTTAAATAGTTTAAAATTAATTCATAGAAAGTTTACTGCAGCAACTGAGGTTACTGGCTGGGTGAAACTAAGCCGATACTGGCGAAACTGGGGTGGACCACAGTCCTAAGGTGGTGGGCAGAGGCCAACCCAAGGTTATACTGCTGGTGCTGAAAATGCAAACATGTACAGTGGTGCGATACAATGTATGCTCTTCAATGAAAGGTTTTACTATCTAGTTCATCTGCAATGCATGCATTCAGCAGGATAACAACCACCCAGCCAATCAAATCTGACTCTGTATCCCCACCTGTAGCTTTAAGCTGCAAACATGGATAAAAACAAGTGCTAACAACGACACAGGAGCCCAGGAGTAAAATCACAGCCATAATACTGTAGGAAACACAGTAAATGCCTATCCCTCTCAGAGTCCACCTTGTCTTTTCTGGCTAGTGCTGAAGAAATGCCCTTAGAGGAAAGTGGAGAGACTTGTAGAGCGGTGTCCGATACACTAATCCCTATGGTATAATTTTAGCCGAGCAGCTGTTAGAAACTACTGATAGAATTGCTCCACTACAAAACCAAACTCCATAAACAAATAGGGAGCGGACTACTAGCACTTTGTCTAATACTTTAATCCTCTTAAGGAAAAGCCTTTCTTATATGCCAACTTTTCTTACTGGGTTAATCACTGTCAATACCCACTTCCTGCAATTTTAATGCAACACATTGAAATAAATCATCTCTTGTGATCGGACATTAAAAAGCAACATAGTACTACCAGTGACTAATGCACAAAATGAAGTCTCCCTTCAGCTGTCAGAGCCCAAGATGGATTAAACAAAGGATCAATGGCATGTCTGACAGCATGAAAGTCAATGTCTATGCATCGAAAAAAACCAAATAAAAATTCTAAGCAAACTCTTCCCTAAATAAGCAGGCTCTTCCTTTTGATGAATTACTCACATCAATATAATTCAAAGCCCATTAAAGGTCATGAATTGTTCTCCACCAAAGGCTCTTCATCAAGCCAACTACATTCCTATCCCTTCTCCTCCAGCATCTGTGAGTGGGTGGCAGAAAGGTGACTTCAGGCAATATTCTGAAAATGAAAGGGAGCGGCATAATGAATCCGGGAATGTCTGAGTTACGTCATACTGTTCAAATAGCAGATTTCTGCAACCTCCTCCGCTGTCCTTTTCTTGGCAAGCAGCACAGCGGCCACCTTGTACAGACGGTGTCTTACAGAGGGTCCACGCACGAACCACAGCTTGCGGATGCTAAAAACTGACATCGTTTTAAACAGTGTCACAAAAAAAAACACAAAAAACAGCACAAAAAAACCAAGAACCCAAATACCCAACACAGGATGATACTTAACTGTTAAGTGTCTGTTTCCATATCAATCAACATTATTATTAATCTTTATAATTATTCATTATTGTTGGTCTGATGCAGGGTTGCGGTGGTTTGGAGCCTATTCCAGAAGGATAGGGCATGAGGCAGGCAGGGTAGACCCTAGAAAGGGCACCAGTTCATTACAAACACACATTCATTCCATTACACAAATATACAGAAGGCAGTTTAAAGTCCACAATTCACCTGAAAGAAATGACTATGGGTGAAGAAAATAGCACACACACACACATGCACAAAACCCATAAGAACATGGCAAGAACATGCAAACTCCAGGCAGACTGAGCTGGATTTGAACCCACACTCACTGTGAATAGTGAACCTATTCACTATCCACGCTGATTTAGCTAAGTGCAATAACATAAAACCAGTTGAAATGTAGACTGTGTGATTTCATTAGTTTTCTCCCACTCCGCCACTGCATATGCATTTCTCAATATATTTTATTCTCCCAAATGAACACACAAGGTTGGTCGAGAGTCCGTACGATTTTATTCTACAGATGTAACCCTCCACATACTTCAGCCTCGCCTTATCATCCGGTGCACCACCATGCCGAAACCCCTCTAAAATTCCCATTTCATAGCCAGTCTCTTAAGTCGACCTGCTAAAATCCAGAGCAACAATTTAAATTCAGACTCGCTTTCTTTCTTTTTAGTGGCATTCGTACTGGTATTCTTTACATTGGTGGTTTATGTACGTCATTGATTCTGAGCTTTATTTATCTGCCGTTTATACAGTCTGGATCAGCTGAAGCGAAGCACGACACTGGTTCAGAGGCGTTTCACCTTGTATTGAGAGAAAAGACGCCAGAGTTCAGTACATTGCAAAACACTGAACCCAAGTGATCTCTTGTGAACGCAATACTCAGGGACGCTTTCAGCACATCACTGAAAGGCCACTAAAGACAAGCTTTCATTTCATTATGATTCTTCTCCCAAAGTCAATACACATGCACTTAAAGCCTCTGATTTATTGCTGCACTGAATTTTACCAGGCGAAGTTTGAGGAGCCAGGCCAGAAAGGGAAGGTAAAGTGAAGGGAAAGAAACAGAGAAGAAAGAAGCTCACATCCACCAAGCCGTTCCTAAGATGCAGAGGAGATAAACAAAACTTGAGGTATAATTATAAGTGAGGTATAATTACTGAACTCTACCAGCACAAAGAACATATTTACATTTTTAAGAAGGGTTGCAAAACTCTTTACTCAATGTGAAGAGTTGACCATAACAGCTGAGGGCCAAACGTGTGCAGATGGGTCAGTAACTCAGGTAGGCAAACTAAATTGGTTAAAAAGAGGTCTTTAGATAGCATTGACAGCAGATGGTGAGGTTGAGGTCACTGAGAATCAAACAATGGTAACTAAGAATATAAATTTAAAAATTTCACTCAATCCTAAAAAAAAAAAAAAAAAAAAACACTGGACCACATATGGAGTGGTGATTAAATTAGGAGTCATTTATGTAACTATTACTTGCTAGCAAAGTTTTTCTTACCCCAGTGATAACATAGTAAGATAAATGCCAAAGCTCATGTACCCCCAGATAAATAGTGCCGTGCCTGGGAACAACACAGTACCCATAATAGTTTTCACACACAGCATGATTTCACAAAAACACACACATTATTTAGCTTCATCTGAGGTTGTTCCTCTCCTGAAGTTCACCACAGAAATGAAGAACAAGCTGGGCACATAAAAGTTGTGGGTTAAGAGTCTCAGCACAAGTCAATATGCCCCTAACAGCTCCCATTCAACACATCACCTTCCAAAGACATGGTGGGAAAATGGCTCTATTCCTGACAGAACTCTGTTCTTGCTTGACAGCATGGTGGCTCAATGTTCCACGGTACTGTATTGAAGCTTGGCTGAGCTCTGACAGCGTACGTCAACCAGATGTCAACCAAAGCAGTGTGCAGTGACTGGCTGTAAACAGCTCAGCAACTCAAAGGAAGCAGCAGTTTAATTACCTGCTAGAGGTTCAGCATGGTAACACAACAAGCTCTATCCACTTAACAAAAATAAGACTTGTATGACCCTGCATGGACATGCATTCATTTTTATAAAATCAAAGAATTCCTAAAAAATTTTGAGAAATGTAGCTAATTCATGTTGCAAAATCACCCTATTAGACAAATTTATATTATGAGAGGCATTGTGGTAAACAATAATCAGTCCTCAGACAAAAAAATGTGAGTTAAAATTTACTGAGAATTAAGTCGGGTTTTCAGTATTCCCACCATCGTTACCAGTAGGAAAGAAATACATTCTGATCTTAGTGAAAAATTATACTAGTCCTGTATCATGACCCTGGCTGTTCTAAAATTGTCCCCAGTCATTAAAAGAGCAATTCAATACAAAATACAGGTGCTTCCCGACTTACGATGGTTCAATTTAGGATTTTTTTGGCTTTACGATGGTAAGCTGGCGACAGACATTCAGTAGAAGCTGTTCTTTGAATTTTGATTTTTTCCCAGGCAAGCAACATGCGGTGCAATACTCTTTCACAATGTTGGGCAGCAGTAGTGAGCCACATCTCCCAGTCCGTCACGCATAGGTGCGTATTAGGTGTATTAAATGCATTTATGACTTACGATATTTTCGACTTACGATGGGGTTTCGTGGAACGTAACCCCATCGTAAGTCAGGGACCACCTGTAATATCGAAAGGAGCTGGAGGCCACTTAACCACTCTTTTTTTTTTTTTCCAAAGAAACTAGTATAAAAGAGATGGGGGCCTTTAACCATTCCTCTAAGTGTCATTAGGACCCAAGACACTTACTGGTGAGTCAAGGACGGACACAATTATCAAAATCACAAGGAAAAGTAGATTCAATAAGATGCCTCTGAAATAAAGAAAGGAACAACAATGTCTGGCCAAAGGCTTCTTGTATATTATAATCATTATAATACATTGCGGGAAGCAATTAAGCTTCACACAATCAACCTGAGAAAGAAATAAACATGAAGATATGTAATAAAAATGGATGCAGTACTAAGAAACACATACGATAACTTTAGTAAGCGTACATATATAAAGATATTAAAATCATTACAATGTACCACAAACACACAGAGTCTGAAAGCGCTTGTCCTGAGCAGGGTCGCAGCAAACCGGAGCCTAACCCAGCAACACAGGGCACAGGGCTGAAGGGGGAGGGGACACACCCAAGACAGGACACCAGTCCGTCACAAGGCACTCCAAGCAGGACAACCACCAGAGTGCAGGACCCGGTTGAGCCCGCTACACCACCGCACCCCCCGTTACAATGTATCATTGAACTACGTATTATTACTTGTTTAAAAGCACAAATTTTAACACATCAGTAGGGATAGGTCTTCTCAGTATCTTCTGTAGTTTATTGTAATGAATGTTAAACACAAATAGTGAGCTTGTCATCGGGACTGTAAAACATTATCTGCACGGTAACAGTGTGTGAACTATTCTCTTTTCCTATGAGAAATGCCAAGGGTTTCCTGACAAATTCTTCAGCATCTTTACGCGACATTTGTTTCGCCGGAATTCTCTGTATACGTGAGAGGCACGACTCTCGGCAGGGGAGAAAAGGACATTGACACGTCACCAGTTTTTCCCCAATATAGCAGTCCTTTGCATCTTCCTCTCCTTCTTTTTCCCAATCCCAGACTGACTGAATCAGGTCATGGCTTCCAAGTTTCACAGACTGGGGGTTGCAAAAAAAAAGCGGTAAAACCGGGTACATCATCTGCATCCTCTTCATAAGGCTGACACATGACTTCTAAGCTGCAGATGTGTACAGAGGTGCCCAGAGCTGGACACCAAGGCGAAGTCTGGCAGTAGAGTGTCAAACCAGCAGGGAGTTTTCATTTTGTGTTGCTGAATTAATTAAACAAGTCTAACAGTGTGATGAGAGACAAGAGACACTTTGATAGGAAGGACATTTTACAGGATTAAGAAACCATGATTCAAAAAGGACCTGCACAACAAAATCAAAGGAGTTTCAGAAGGTGTGAGGACAGAAATGGAGCAGGTATGAAGTTCCATCGAGACACCATGGCAAAGGGGCAGGGTTGGCAGGGTACATTAGAGAGGACAAAGGTAAAACTTGAATCGCCACACTCCACACAGGTCTGTTCTGGTGTGACAATCAACTGCATGAGTACAATCAGGCCCTGGGGGGTATTTGTTCACAAGTCTTTTCAAAGCTTCTAGCTATGAAAGCTAAGCCACCTTGAACAAAAGACACAAGGTATTGTTTTATTGCAAACGGATTAAAAAAGGAACATGAGACGCTTTAAACAGCGTGACACTGACAAGGTTTTTCACCATAGAAAAAGCAATGAGATACATACAAGAAAACATAACACAGATGTCCAATCATTTTTACAAGTCATCTTGACTAAATAAAGCTTTCTCCTGTATTTAATGGAACATGAAGGATTACATAAAAACCAAACAATGTACATTTTAACGAGCCACTAGATTACGGTAATAATTCTAGTTTTCTTTGAATAAGTGATCCAGCTTTAAATTGCTGCAATAATTAACATTTTCCACTGTCCTCATAACCATTTTAACTAGTTCATAAAACTGCTTTTCAGATGCACTTTATTGCACGAATATTTCATAAACAAAAACGACATCATAATTAGCATGTCTTGAAATTAATCTTAAAGAGAGACTGGTGTTCAGAGTGCTGATAATGAACCACTATCGTGAAAGGCAGCTGTCTGAAGGCTTCACACAGAACTGTCCCTCTTTTATTGTGCATGAATCAAGTCTTACTGACATTCAAAACTCTTTCAGGCACCATGTAACAAACAGACGCACTCAGAGCGCTCCCATTGGTGAAATTAGGTCTCGAATATGGCTTCTGCTGCTTTTCATCTTTTGAAAACAGCCTCCCCATTGTTGCTTTAACCATCAAGGTTGCTGGAAATGCACATAAAGCTGTTTGCAGGATTCAAAGTTACACATTTACCAAATGCCACTACATACACTATATAAATTTATTTTATAGGGAAAACACCTGCAACTACTAATAATCAATTACAGTATAAGGTTTTTTCTTTAAAAAAATAGAAGTACTTAGTATCAATTGAATAACAGGGTGGCATGGTGGCACAGTGAGTAGCGCTGCCATCTCATAGCCCGAGTGGTACGAGAGAACATGGGTTCGATCCCTGCTCAGCCTCTGTAGAGTTTGCATGTTCTCTCCGTGTCTGCATGGGTTTCCTCCCACAGTCCAAAGACATGCTGTTCAGGTTTCCTCATAGTGTGTGAGTGCCACAGAGAGTGTGTCTCACTGATGTATGGATGAGTGACCCATTAGTACTGTATCTAGCAGTGTAAGTTACCTTGATGAATAAGGTGTATGGACTAGTAACACTACATAGTATCCATTGTAAGTTGCTTTGGAGAAAAGCATCTGCTAAGTGAATAAATGTAAATATTAACTTATTCTTGATTTGTACCTTTGCCATATCACCTACCTATTAAATTTTTATTTATTAATTTAGTTGACACTTTGTTCAAGGTGACATAGTGTCAGATGAGCAGCTTTACAATTATTTATCCACTTATGCAGCAAAGTATTGTTATGTATAATTCAGGGTAAGTACCTTGATCAAGACTGGAATTCAAATGAGGGACCTTCAGATTAACAAACTCAAACCACCACATTACCTTCTGCCCCAGGTGAAAGGACAACATGCACTGAGTGTCTGAGTGTTTTGCTCTAGCTGTGCTCTAATGACAGGCTGCAGCATATTGGCTTTTAATGATGAGCAATGTTCACATCAATTAAAATATTACACAAACACATCTTGTTCTGATTACATTTTTATAAATGTAAATATCTCAGCGTATAGTTCAATAGTTTTAATAGTTTGTAGTAAATGCAATGATCTTATACTAGTAGAGAAATCTTGTCTTTCTAAGGCAAAATTAATTGTTACAGTAATGGCAGATGAGATTAATGTAAACTGAAAGTGAAAACTGACTACTTACAATATATATGTTTACATTTTTTCATTTAGCAAACGTTTGTTTCCAAAGTTACGTACATCTCCGATAACAATAAAAAAAAATACATTATATCAACAGAAGGAGAAATCTGGAAGCAGATATCACAGGAATAGCTGCAAATAAGCTTTTTCAATTATTAAACAAATACTTATTAAAAATTTTTAAACAGATAAACATGTACACATCTATCAAACACTTAAAAGACCAGGGCAGACATGAGTCCAAAAGAGGTGACCCAACTAAACTCCCCAACAACCCAACTCCAAGAATCCGTAATTACTAAATCCTGAGTTTCAATAAAAGTTGATACTGGATGCACAAACCTATCAAAAAGTTCAGCAAAACAAACTCATAAACAAATACAAAAGATTGTACAAATGATTACTCACTTTGAGGGAGTTCGTGCGCACAGGTTTTCCGTATGTTCAGGAGAAAGCAGGTAAGGCCGCACAGCAAAGACGGCTCACGGTGACCCTCATTCGACACACGTAGCTCAAACTCAAGTTCCGAACGAGACTCCAGCCACGAAGGTCATTCGGCAATTAAAGGTCCGAATATGCAGCGGAAGGCATGCTGGAGACAGATAAGATGCCCCTCGATAGCAGGCAGGGTAAAGGAGCTGAGCTAATTAGTATGAGCGAGGAGGAGCAGCGCTGGGGTTTGTCCGTCTCTGGTCCGTCTCTGGTCCGTCTCTGGTCCGTCTCTGGTCCGTCTCTGGTCCGTCTCTGGTCCGTCTCTGGTCCGTCTCTGGTCCGTCTCTTCAGGGTCACGGACCATACAGCACCTCTACGCTCCTGTTTTCTGGAGCAGCCAAGCAATTACACCCTGTCTTTCAAAACCTCCCTTTGGAACTTATACACAAGAAAATAAGTCTCCCTACACCAGATATTAAATGATATGCAAATACAGTGCGCATCAAAGTCTCAAACAAAAACTTACTTGTCTGTGCAGACTTCAAAGTAAAAGAAAATCTTGAGAACTGATTTGACATCAAAATGTTATTTCTTATCACTCTTATATACTTATCCTTATCCCACCTTCCTATTTAAAGTTATATCTTTGAGGGATTTTCATAATTATTTTAATTTAAAGCAGGTAAAAGTTCCATTCGAGAAGCCTTGTTCTTTCAAGTTCATGTTGCACGCAGACATCTTACGTTCTCAGATCTTACGCAGGTAATGATTTTACTCTACCCTACGTACTTTAGGTCAGACCACTCAAGTGTGGAGGAAGGGAACTTTTACAGCGGCGAGGGGCACCGGGAGAGATATGAACCCAAGTCTCCGACACATTTAGCAACTGAGGAGTGAACCTGCACCAGTTTCAGCAAAAAGGTTTCTGAGGGACAGAAACCGCTGTCACTGCCCACCACCTACCTTCAGAGGTTTCATAATGACAGCCATATTTTGCAGCCATTTTCCAATGAGGGATGTTTTCTTCGAATACAGGCACAGCATACACAGAAAATTCTAACATGAATAAAACGGTCTGCATTCATCCTTGCAGTCCATTCAGACATAAATAAATGCTATACTAAAGAGGCATCTTGAAAATATGATTCTGATTCAGTGTTACCACTGACACTCTTGACTATAGTGGGCAAATGACAGCTTTAAAATAATAGACATCTTTTTACATAAATGCGTACAAAGAAACATACTCACTTAAAAAAAAGAATCAATTAGTGAGCATATTGTTCTAGAACTTCATTCCAGACACATGATTAGAGTGTAAACTGAAAGCAGCTGCTGGATTTTACACGATAAAACAGGAAGATGCAAGGAAAACTATGGTCTATCTGTATGAGAATGCAGTGTATTCTTTTCTTTCACAAAATTGTCATTGTAATTATTGAAGCACAAATAGTAATAGTTTTTCCATCTGAAAGGTTCATCCCTGTGGATCAACTGCACTGAGATAAATAAAAGTGATGACGACGATAATGATGATTACGATGATGATCACACCCTGACTGTATTGATCAAAACTTGGTGGAAATTTACTGGGCCAGATAAAAATGTACAAGTGAAATGCATATGAAACTCCCTTATACAAAAATTTTGTTTCGACTTCATTTTCCACTTACTAAGGCATCAGATCTGGTGTTTTTCCCTTCACAGAAATTGTATATCTGAATGGTTTTAATCCTACAAGGAATTCACATTACCACCTGAATGTCAGTTTCAAGGGAAATGACTTACAAATATTCAAGCCTGCACGTTCCCATGGAAACAGAATATATGACTAAGAAAGAATTCTGTTCGGTATTATTCTTTTGGCTACATTACAATGATTTTTGACATTCTGCGGTAGCAGTTTTTCAACATGAAACAGTTCCACAATATCGTTCAGACTTCTCTGATACATACCTTAGTAAAATCGTATGGGGATTGAGTCATAATCGGATAATTTGGCTGGAAAAACCTCTACAAACATTCCAATATTTTCCTAGCCCAGGGAACACTAAGCACAAGGCAGCCTGAAACATTTTTGTGCCAGTGATATATATTACAAAAATGAGTTTTCATAACTGTCCCAACTGCTATGTTAAGACACAGAAGAAGGAAATAGTACAGAACATTAGTCAGACAGGAATAATCCCTAAGTGACTTGAAACATTTGGATAAAATATAAGGTTTCCCTTCTGTACCCTATTTCTGTCTCAGCAATTTCAAATACTGTTCGTGAGACAAAAAACATATGGTATTAACTTGAAACTAAAACCAAATGAGGATTTACATGTATACTCACAGGCACGCTGGGCCTTCTTTTACACTATTTTGAATGCTGAAAATGTCCTGTTCCAGAGAACACGTTGTGTTAGGAGAAGCTATCAGATCAATTCTAGCTACTACCACTAATGTTTCACAAAAAAAATACACTCCCATGCAAGTACTAAACCCCTGGCTGATATTAATTCAGGCACTCTTGAAGCTTTACATCAATTCTTTCCCTACCAAACTGTACCAACATTTTATACTCTCCTTGGCAAATACCTCTGCTTGCTCCTCTGTGAATACTGCGAACCATTTCAGCTACACTTTTTATCCTATAACAGCAGTTCAGTAATTCCTATCAATTCCGTGAGATTCTAACGACTAAACAGATAAAATTCAAAAACACAACAGTTTGTATCGTACAATTCCAAGTCCAGTTACTGCATACCTCATGTTGGTATTAATCATAGACTAACCCAGCTTCATAGTAGTTCTGGGTAAAATTCATTATTCTTCTCAATCTTTTTCCTATTTTTATGATTTAATGATTTCATGTGTATTCAATAAAAGAAGAGATGTTTAAAGGAGCTGCAATCTTCTCTTTATTAAAAATAAATAAATAAATTTAAAAAAAAAAAGAAATAAATGCTACTGGCATGGGGGGTGCGGTGGCGCAGTGGGTTGGACCACAGTCCTGCTGTCCGGTGGGTCTGGGGTTCGAGTCCCGCTTGGGGTGCCTTGTGACAGACTGGCGTCCCGTCCTAGGTGTGTCCCCTCCGGCCTTACGCCCTGTGTTGCCGGGTAGGCTCCGGTTCCCCGTGACCCCATGTGGGACAAGTGGCTCTGAAGGTGTGTGTGTGTGCTACTGGCATCCCATCCAGGGTGTATCCCCTCTTAGCCTTGCACCCAATACTTCCAAGATGGGTTCCTATTCACCGCAACCCTGCTCAGGATAAGTAATTATTACAACTGGATGGATGGATGGGTGAATAAAAATGCTACTTCTCTAGGAACAGAAAAACATATGCATACAGTTGAGTGGCAGGCCTATATAGACACATTCAAATTCCAGACCCAAGGGCAGCATAATAACTACAATATTACCCTAGATAAATTATGGGGGGACTACCGCTACTACCGCTATACAGTTTAAAAGTGCCTTTTTCAAGAAAACCCAGGTAAGCTGCATTTTCAAGTGCCGCAGTATCTGTGTTGTTGATGTACAGATTTTGCAACTGGATGCCGCTCCTGGCATCAACCCTCACCATTTTACCTGGGCTTTGGATAGGTACTGACTAACCAGAGAATGGTGCTGCAAACAATTAGCATCACCAATCCATCTGAAGCACATCTTTGGACTGGGGAGGAAACCAAGGTACCAGAGGTAATCCACGTGAACACAGGGAGAACATGCAAAGTCGACACAGAGGAAGTGGGGATCAAACCTATGATCTCTTGCACAACCCAGGCATTGTGAGGCAGCATCACTACTCGCTGCACCATTGGACCCCCCCCCAGGATAAATTAAGGAGCATGAAGGGTAAACCATGCCACACCGTAATACCCTCACACAGAAGGGGCATGCGACTGATCTCAGACAATACCCCCACACACACACTAACTGAAAACACCTGTACCGAGCAGGGTCGCAGCAAGCCAGTAACCTGGCAACATAGGGTGTAAGGCTGGAGGGGGAGGGGACGCACCCAGGACAGGACACCATCCCATCGTAAGGCACTCCAAGCAGGACTCAAACCCCAGACCCACCAGATAGCAGGCACAGGCCAAACCCGCTGCGCCACCACACCCGCCTGCCCATATGATACCCATAACAAACATTTACATTTATTCATTTATCAGATGCTTACCTCCAAAGTGACTTACAACAAACACTATGTAATAATATCAGCCCACACCTTATCCACATACCAGTGAAACACAATTTCTTTTTGTCACTCACACACTATGGGTGATTTTAGAATCAGCAAAACACCTGAACAGCAACTCTTTGAACTGTGAGGGGAACTCGGAACACCTGGAAGAAACCAATACAGACACAGGGAAAACGTAGGAACTCCATATAGGCTGGTCAGGGATCAAACCCACTTCCTCTGTCACAACCCTGCACTGTGAGAAAACAGCATGTCTTGCTGTGCCACCATGCCACTCCCGAGACACCGTCCATCTGACTTTCCATAATGGTGTCAACCAATCCATGCTTAGCTAAATTCCAGCTATTCAGAAAAAACACCATTCATTAAAACTGAATAATTTATCTTCCAAGCCGTTGAAACATGAAACGACCTTCCAATATTTGGTGATCTATGGTCTTCATAAAAAAAGTTATCCAAGATGGAATTCTTCTCCTTGTAAGTCCACATTCAGAATTTGTTCACAGATGCCACATCGTAACACAAAGATTCCTTCATCCTTTTTTAAGAATATTATATTTTATCAAGGGGTTTCCAGAATTTAAACAAAATAATCACTGCCATTCAAAAAGAAATGCCAAAGAGCTTCCTGACAGTAACAGTGTAAAGCCAGCCACAACAAAATGAGAAAAATCAGGGTAGTACATAGAGTGAAAGAAAATGACCAAATGGGCTACATGCAACGTTACCTGATTCTCTTCCTGTGTCAGCCTCATCTGCTCCTTCATCACAGAGGTGCGAGCGGCCTCCTCCTTCCGCAGCACTCTCTCCTTCTTCAGTTCTGGACTCCAGAAGGTCTTGATGCTGTTCATGGAGGAACCCAGCTTGTTCTCCTTGACCTCCATCTCCCTGCGCAGCAGGTCGTTCTCCCTCTGCAACTCCTTCAGCTGTGACTGCAGGTCCATCATGGCATTGTCACGCACCTGCCGCAGGGCGGGGCTCACTGTGTGGGGGTGGGGACCCAGGCCAGCCCCATGCTCACCGTAGGAGGATGTGTCGCTGTGGGGAAGGCCAGCCGAGGCAATGTTCGGGCTGCTGCCCATGGCTGTGACCCGACCCCCATAGGTAGCGCGGCTGGTGGCCCTCCCCAGTGTCATAGTGCCCTTTGGGTAGGTGGTTGAACCTATTCCCTCATGGTCACTCAGGTACATTGGTCCTGAGGTGGCGTAGGCCGCATTCAGAGACTGGATATTCTCCATGGACAGAGTCTTGCCTGCACTACCACCACTGCCCCCAGCAACCCTCCGATGTCCCAGCCTTGGGGACCTCGGCAAGCGGGGAGACCTGGAGGGACTTCCTTCCAAATTCCCGACTGTTCTGGCACTTCCATACATCTTCGTCAGTCTCCACCTCCTCTTGGGATCCCCTCAGAAAAATAGGTCTCGTATTAAAACAGAACAGAGAAACTGGAAATGGGCTGCTTTGCTGCTTGGTGTTCTGGCACTGCGTTGAGTCACTTGATTGAGTTACTGGGTTGAGTTTCTGCAGTTCATTAAAGCAGATCTCACTGCTGTTAGCTAGTGCACTGTAGCCCCTGGAAAATGTAGAAAGTCTTTCTTCTAGACCTGAAAAAAGTACAGTACAAAAGAAAACAGTCACAACACTAAGAATTTATAATAGCAATGCATGACGAAATAAGGGTTTGAAGATATCAAAGGTACCACATATTGTCAACTGTCAATCCATTGATAGGCTTTTGGGTTTCAATCCTGTAGTTAAAGTGTACATGCAAGTCAAGAGGAGACCAAAAATGAAATCTGGCATCCAGCATGTTTTAATATTGCTCAAATTAATAGTGTTATTCTTTCCCCTCTATAATCAGTTATCGTCAAGAATAGATTGCATCCATGTCCTATCAATTCCTATCCAGGGGCCTGAGTCATAAGCACAAGGGAAATAATGAAAGTTTATCTCAAATTAGAGCAATAACAAACACAATTACACAGCCAATACAGTCTCCCACTGTCAAATTAGCAGCATTTCTGTAATGTTTGTTTTTTGCATTATTTACAGTGAGGAAAAAAAAAATTAGATGTTTTAAATCTTAAAATTAGTCATTAGGACTCCCCTCTCCCCACTGCTTCCACCTAGCCTCCATCACCTACAAACACCTGTCTTCCTCTACGTGTGCCCAGCTGTCTTCACCACATGTTCTCTCTCACCTTAAACACCATACCACACAGCAGAAGATGCTGCCACAACAAACATAAACAAAAATTCCTGCCAGCAAACAAGCACATCGGTACAGTAGCAGTTCTTAGTAAGCAAGTGATTAGTAATCACAAATTTATAAATAGCAAGCGGCACCACAAGCAATGGAGTGTTTTGCAAACACCGCACTCATTTCTTGGAAGAATTATAAATTGCTCCAGCCCTCCTGCAATATTTAGTTTATTCCTTGACAGTTCGCATATGACATAAATACACTGAAAAACTGAAGTGGCAGCATGACAGCCACTTACTTAACTTAGAGTTTTTTCCTAGTTATACAACTGGGTATGCCAGCTCAATTTATTTTAGGCATCTAATTCAAGGGTCACACAGCTGGGAGTCTCCTAAGATTTGAACCCACAACCTAGGTTAGAAGGCCACTGCTTAACCTGCTGCCCTTACATTCAGCATATTAACATCTGAGACAGAAAATTTCAAGTGCATACAAGAAAAAAGAAACAGCTCCTTGCACAGATGTGTTATGAAGAACATACAAAGGAAAGACTTCCAAGTCTAAAATACACAAAACTTGAAGCACTAAAAAAACTTCAACAGTAAACAACTGCCAACATTTTCAAACTTGAATGAAAAAAATAAAAGAAATTATGTAAAACTCGGGTGCCAGCTGGTAGCATAGTGGTTAGAGCTGTTGCCCTTGCACGCAAAGGTTGCAGGTTTGATCCCCCTCTGGGTGTAGTGCACTGGATGAGAGCAAGCATTCGAGACTTCAGTAACATGTTCAAAAAGGTTTGTTTAATCATAAAACATTAACATAGCAAGCTTGATAAAGAAAATGAGTGTTAATTTTTTCTTCTAGGTAGGATATGTAGCTTTTTAAACACTTTCCATATTAAAATCTTATCAGGGTTATAGTAATCCCTTACTTCTAAAAAGGAAAAAGGAAATTTATTTGTAAAGGGAATTTTTTTCCCCAAAATTATCAATAGGCTTTCTGCCTCTGAGCCGTTTCTGTGATCTTTCTGTGGCACCTATAACTGGCACTCTGTTCCAGCACACAGAAATATTACAAAAGAATAATGCCTGATTTGAGAGCAAGACTTGCCATTTCCTGGTTCTTTCATACACTAACCATGCATACATAATGTGCATCAGCTCACAGCACCACCATTGCATCCGGAGAGAGGGGTGTTGAAGCCAAGGTGTTTCGGCTGTCCGCTACATATGCTTCCCCTACAGGGCTGGTGGGGGTGGGAGTACTGGAGGACCACACACACCCTGCCTTGTAGCGATACTGCTGAGAAGAGAGCCATTTCAATACCAAAATTACTGAAAAGAATGTACCGAGTCCTGAAGAAATAATCAAATCCCTTGTTATGTTGACTCATCGCAACAATGAGACATTATGGGCCATTCTGTCTTGTCTTATAATTCCTGTTCATTTTCACCCTAATTAAAATACTTGTCAGTCCTGTGTAACTAGTATCAGCCCACAAAAACCCTGATGCTGAGAACACCAGCTTTGCAATCCTGTAGCACACAGCTATTAACTTGTAAGAAAAACCAAAATGTTATATAATATAATATTGCAATTTTACATGGAATAGTGGTGCTTATCACTACTGCATCCTCATTTTGACAGCTAAGGGTTAGACAAATTACTACACCTGACAAAAAAAAAATACTGAAAATACCATATGGTACATTTCTTTGCTTTGGTAACTACAAATTGCTGGCAGTGGGTGTGACTGACATGAGACAGACTGGAAAATCCTGTTGAGATGTCCCCTAGGTCTCTGTTTGCCAGGATAGGCTCTGGACCACCATGACTCTGCATCACACTAGTGCTTATCAATAATAACTGATATGAAATCCAGGTAGACATGAAATGTCACTGATTTTTAAATATATTAAATTTGGCAGTACAACAGTGAGTAAACATGGCTGGAAAAGGTAACCCTTTGGAAGTTTTCTGGTCTCTACATGTTGCCAGCACAGCACAAAGTCGTACACAGAGAATGATAACAACCCTAAACTAATTAAATGCAAAAAATGTTTGGAGGCAGAAGACAGGCTGGGTAGGCCTTATCTGCCTCGACAAATGGTCGGCTCACTGCAAAGCCAGCAATGCAAAGTCAGAAATGGACGTGATAACAATACCTAGGATGGAATATAAAAATACAAATGCAACATGCACACAACAGGAAAAAAAAAAAAAAACTAATTATTGTCCTATGAGCAATGCAAAACCCAGACAGGCAATTTATTTCTTTACAAAGGAAATGACATTAAAATACAGTGTGTGTTTGACAAATTTTTTTATGACAGACCATCTTAACACAAGCTTTGAATTCTGCTTGTAAAAAAAGGAATCTCATACGAAAAAGAAAAAGTGAAAAAAAAAGTAGTCCCCAGAGAGTGGAACAGAAAAGGGCTGGAAAAAAACTGCAAGGACCACCAACGAGGCCAGGCTGGTCACTGTACAAGTGGCTCAGTGTGCCATTGAGAAGGCAAGTCACGTTCCGTTTCTCCAGGAAAAACCAGGGTAAATTTAGAGGACAACTGCCACAGGAATGAGCAAATTGACAGATTAGTGAAATTGGAATGAACCTGACTGTAAATGCGGGGATTCAGACATACAGAATGGGCGACAGCACACTACCCGTGAAGGAAATGAATGACGTAGTCTTCAGTCCAAGAAGGGTTTAACTAAATATTACTACACCCACAAACAAGGAACAGCTTCACAATGCTATCGTTATCGATAACTGTGTGTAAAGTGCACGAATGAGGAGGTCCAGAGCCTTTCCCAGAACTATAGGATGTGAGGTTGCATACAGATGAAGTATGAACCTAAAAAAAAAAAACAACATTGTCAGCCAGAGTCCCAATAAAAGTGTCACATTGTTCTTTCTCTAGGCTACCTATAAATCAGATGAATTTCTATTCAGTTACTCAGCCGAATCTTATAAAAATAAACATCTCATATTACATACGAATACGTACAAAAATAATCAAGAGAAATATCATTTTTCAGTGTGAATTTTACTGCACATTTTTAATAGGGCATGCAACATCATGTAATTTTTTTTTTATTATGGGAATTCATACACCTGTGCCTCACGGGAACGACAGCAGCCTCAGAGAGTGACATTAATTCACACTCAGTCGCGTAAGTAATTTCGTTATGCATAAAAGTGTGTAATCCCAAAGTGTACTCACATGTACACTAAAGGGTTAAACGCATCTCACACTGATATAAGGACCATTAGTACAGAGCGTAGCCAACCTCACTGTCTAAAGTCCCTCCCATTGCCGTCAATGATTGGATTTTTAGAGTGTCTGGTGCTGAACTCTGCTTCCTTATTGGTGCATAAAGCTGTCAATCATATCAATGGTCAACGCAATGAGAGCCGAGTTCGTGTGAGCGACAGCAAATTTCTCCCTATAATACTGCTTTTGAACCACTGGCATCAATTAAGTGATCACACATGGAATGAGCATTTAAAAAAAATATTAAATACAGCCGCAAATACGCTACTTAAAATGCCTACTGCATGAATGCAAGGTTTCTGCACCTGTTGTTTTAATTTCGTTGCATTCGGGAGATTAAAAGCAAACCAGTTTTTAAATGAAATGTTTCCACATGATCCTGTTCACACACAACTGGAATTTTATTTTACTGCCCAGCCATCCCCCCCTTGATTCAGGCTTGAAGGCTTTTCTCCAGCTCCCCTAAAGTGAAATTTAACTTAACATTTGTCTTCTTCAGACACGAACGGTACACCTTTACACGCTGACACGGGAGCGGTCCTTAGCTTAACTTAAATAAATGAATGAACTCAAGACATTTCTGTGGAACCTCAGCATTTATATACACACACACACAAACATACACAGACACATAGACCCTCACACCCACAGATGGTTGTGTGTGTTAGTTCGAGGGCGGTTCACTGACTGACACAGAGAAATGTCGAGTGAGGGGAAACGCAGCGTCTCCATCCTCCCCACCCAGTTTATTATCCTGCCACATGATCCAGACAAAACACAATAAATTTATAAAATACAAAAAAATGAATCAAAACGCCGGCTAAACTACTCAAGCATCCTTCCGTGT
The DNA here is from genome assembly GCF_900964775.1 of Scleropages formosus. Classification (NCBI taxonomy): domain Eukaryota; kingdom Metazoa; phylum Chordata; class Actinopteri; order Osteoglossiformes; family Osteoglossidae; genus Scleropages; species Scleropages formosus. The sequence goes on from NC_041807.1 coordinate 30,375,590, forward strand.
CTTTTTTCACCACACACCCGTCTGTGCCACATAAAACGAGCCCCCTGACACAGACAGGAGAATAAAAATGTTCATTCTTGCTCGCATCAACAAACGTAACGTGCACTTTTTGCATTACATAAGAATAAGCCCTTTAAATTAATAAAAAGGCAAGGCGTCAGGGTAAAAGCAGAGTGAAACGCGGCTCCGTACCGGGTTACCGTGTGTGCGCGCGATGGCAGTCCCGTGCCCTCCGCTCAGCTCCACTCCACAGTGAGAGCGCTCGTGGCGCGCGCTGCCATTGGGCCGCCCTGGCGCTCGCGCTCGCGCTCGCGACTCGCGCAGCGCTCTCTCCTCCTCGGCGCGGAGCAGCAGCAGCTGTAGGGATGATGATGATGATGATGTTAAAGGGGAAGCCTCCGCGTCGCACGGAGCGGGACGCGCTCGACCTGCTCACAAACACTCCCGTCTCTGTCCTCTTCGTGTCACCTTCAGCCTCCACCGGCTGCCGGTGTGGCCTTTACGTCTAATGATTGATACGGCGCAGTTGTGTGCCGGAGGGGACAGTCAGATACCTGTCCGTCGTGGACTCGTCTGGAACGAGGGGTCCTCACCTCACCTGGCCTGGGGGGTCTTGTCTTGCGCTGCTGCGAAATCATCTAACTAGTACATATATTAAAAGTGAAATAAAATATCACTACGCTGTCGTGGACGCGATTCTGATGCAACTGTGTTCGCTCTAAACTGCGAGTGCGAATATTAATTAATCTTCTCAAAATATTTATGACTATGACTTATCTTATTATTATGGATATTTCTTTTTGGAGGATTCCTTCGCTTTCATCACTTTCTTCAGGGCTCCGTGGCCAAGAAACGGTGAAGAACCTCTGGTTTGAAAACTGACAATATAACACAGTATCTAAAAGAAGTCGAGTAACTCACTCTTGTTCAGATGGTACCATTTAATACATGGATGGAAATAACTGGCCTTTCCATTGTAAAGTGAATACTGACCTATTTGTTACCACCATGTATTGTCATTATTACATTTTTTTGTTCCAGTGCCTCCTTCCTCTAAGGCATCTAAGGTGTGATACCCCACGGCACATTATGTAACTGATACGTAGGCCTACTCATATTTCCAAAAAAAAAAAACAAGTCTAAATACAGATTAAAGTGTATCAGTATTGAAAGTGTTTCAGTCCTGAAAAACAGAAATACACATTAGGTTTTAAAGAAAAAACTGAAAATAGTTCTGTGACCACTTGTAAGAGTAAAGCTCAGAGAAAACACCGTACTGAAGTGTAGTATGCAAAAGTCAGAGATTATTACATTCACAGAGTGAGCATAAATGAAAGTCTTCTGATTGCAGCTGATAGTGACTGATAGTGGCTGTCGGTTATCATGGTCCACTGACCTAGTTCCCGTACGGAGGGTGCAGGGAGGTAATAGGATACAGGCAAATGGATCAAAAGAACAAATCATGTTAAGATGTCAGATGCTGTCACTGGATACTGTTGGAAGCTAGAAAAATGTTGCTGACCGTTAGACAGTAACATCGTTGTACTATTTATGCATTCCATAAACCCAGAGAGAAGGGACAGTGAATTCTAAGCGCTGGCCTTGGTGAGAAAACATGTCTATGGAGATTTATGTTCTGACTGTAAATCACAGGTGGCCTCTTCCAGCATGGGAACCCTCGCTTTCCAAGTTGTATTCAATGTGTGACAAAAACTAAACCATTTCATTTTACTGTGGTAGACACTGGCCAGCATAATATTCAACATATGAAGAACTGTAATGCACAATTTAGTTTCTGTCTACAAATTTCCGATAAGGGGCAAATGAAAGTTAATTGAAGGAACTATTCATATAGTAAAGAATAAGGATAACATTATTTTCTGTTAGTTTGTTCACTGACATCTTTTTCTGTTGTAACTTACATTGTCAGGATAGTTACAATACATCTGTATTTTTAAGGTACACAGTAGTAATCACATGATGGATTACTGCAAATATCTCCCAGGCATGAGTACAGTAGTGTGTACTGTGGAGATATTTGCAGTAATCTATCATGATTTCTTTGCACTAAGTGATATTTGCACACAATACAGAACTGTGGTCAACACAAGATCAAGACCATCAATTAAACAGAAAAGAAATTAGCAAGATGAAACGCAACTATTAAATCTAAGCTGTTCATACAATAAATGTAAATCAAAGTTTATAAAAGTATTATAAATTATTTAACATTTAGAAGAGCTCCAGGAAACAGACATATTAAGCTAAAACCACAGCGCTGAGTGACATAATAGAGTGGCGATTAAACAGTTCCAGAGTGTTGTGCAAAAGGTAGGTCTTCAAGAGGCTCCTGAAGATCAGAAGACTGACAACAAATCTCATGTGAGCAGAAGCTCACTCACTTTGCAAACAAAAAACTGCATTGTGCGTTTACCTGACTACTCCAATTTTATCCACCAATTATGAAGATGAAACAATTGGCAAAATTTTGAAATATCAGATAAACAGCAGAATTTCAAATTGTTTTGAGATGATGGCCAGCAGGTACAGGAAGCCAACTTCTAGGAATTTACAGAAACCTAACTTAGAACAAGAATGAGAAGAAGAATGTGAAGAAGCACATGCATAACAGTTCGTGAGTAAGGGATGGGTTTCTTGAATTTTGCAGTGGATGAAGAGTTAGGTTTTGGACAGCGAAAGGGTGATGGGAAGTAATAGAGTAGGTCATAAAGTCATCCTGGGCATTACGTTTCAGTGGGTGAAGATGAAAAAGAGGGTTTGCAGAAATTAAATTTTTAGCGGAAGATCTGTGGAGTGGAGAAGCTGAGGTTAGAAAATTAGATTTTGGCAGGTTGGGTTTAAGGTGATGGTCATTTTCCATGAGATGATGCCTGGGAGATATTTGCATGTCTGGTCCAAGACTTTGGGGTTGAATGAAGAGAATGAGATGAAGATCTGGGCATCATCTGCAGAGAGGTGATAAGAAAACTACGAGAAGATTTAAGTGTATTTAAGAAGTGGATACAAAGGGAGATCAGCTGCATGTGAATTGAATTACTCTGAATTACTTGTCTTATTTATATAAGTGACACAATTTATTGCACGTGTAACCGACTTCTTTAAAAGCTTTGTTACAGATGTCAAAACTGAGAGATATTATAAGGAATAATGTTTCACTGTAGCTTTCTGGGGGGTTCAGTGGCTCAGTGGGTTTGACCAGGTCCTGCTATCCAGTGGGTCTGGGGTTTGAGTCCTGCTTGGGGTGCCCTGCGAGAGACTGGCATCCCATCCTGGGTGTGTCCCTTCCTCCTCCAGCCTTACATCCTGTGCTGCTGGGTTAGGCTCCAGCTTGTGGTGACCCTGAATGCAACAAGTGGTTTCAGGTTATGTGTGTGTATTGCTTTCTGATCATCAGCACAGCTCCCTGAGAGCCAGGCCTACTACCAGTCAGACAATAATATTTCAACATGAAGCAACAGCATGTTAGTATTGTCCCCGAAAGCGTAGCGATGGATGTTACGCGTTCAGTGGTGTTACAGCATCCATGTTCCTCAGAGCCACTTCCTATCACAGACAATGAGATTGCTCTGCTGGGTTCTTTTATTCCGTTCTGTGCTTCCAAAGTGCCACACTCACAGCCAGCACTACTGACTGCACTGCCCAGCTGGCTGTAGACCATGGCAGCACCACAAACAATGACTTCAGTAAAGTACCGTATCACATACAGATGGTGCTTCAGTTTTATCCAGGTTAGAGAATTTGGGAAGAAATGTTCTCGGCAAAAAACAGCACAAGTGTTGTCAAGCAGTCTAATTCTAGAATGTATGTATTTCGTGAAGTCTGACAGTCTAAGGAAAAGATCTCCCAGGCATCATTCCCATTTTCATAGCCACAGCCAAGATGTCACTTACATTAATGCGAATTCCAATGACGTGTCCACAAAATGGCAAAACAAGTTAATGAAAATGTATGACTTTTGCCTCGTCAGCAAAGCAGTGCACTGTTTTAGCAACTGTGTAATAGGTGTATGTAACGAGTGCAGGGCTGCAATTAATCATGACAGCTTCATTCCCCCATTAAAACAATTAAATGGAATACTCAATCTAAAAATACCACACAAGAGGTATAGAATGAAGTACAAAAGTGGGGGCTTGGCAGGGTTTGAAAGGTATCTAAAAAGACCATGTCTGCACATTAATAGCACCATCAAAAGGATTCTAGTGCTTCAGGGGAGACACTGATTATCCAGGCTTTTATAATGGAACTCGAAGAAGTACACGCTTTATTTATATTATACTGAAAGCATTGTAATGTTGTGTAACTGGAGTGGCACAGCGGTGTAGCGCCTAGTGCTCGTGCCTTCGGGTGCAGGTTTGATACAGGCGCTTCGGTTGGGTTTCCCCACTGTCTACAGATGTGTGTTTCAGGTGACCTGGTGACTCTACAGTGGCCTTATGTGTGTATGTGAGTGATTGTTGGTGTGTGTGACTGCTCTGGACTGACATTCTGTCCAGGGTGCCCTGTGGACAGGGAATAGGGTCATAACCATATTGATTCTGCAATATACAAGCAGTTATTAATGATGGATGGATGGATGGATGGATGGATGGATGGTTATATTATCATGCGTCGCTTAACGTCCAGGATACGTTCTGACCAATAGGACATTAGGTGATTTGGATGTTGTACCAACATCATATATATCATCCAAGTGCCACAGGTGCCTACATGTTATATGGAGAAATTGTTACTGACGTGGATTGAGGACCAGACCCAGAAGCATACGCCCCTCAGCACCATCATGATCATGTGCCTTGGCCAGTAACATAGATGTTTAGTATCACTTTCAAGTATTATGAATAGATATGTACTGTAACACTTCTACTGTTCCTCTGAAGCACAGAATCCATTTGATGTTCTGTTTAACATGCAGTGTTCTGCCACTCCATAAGGATGAAACATACTTTCTATTTAGAGCATTTCAAAAATGCCATACATTCTCCCCTGAAGCTTATGTTCAGCTTTTTACAAGCACAAGCACACACACAGTCTGAAACCATCTGTCCCAAGCGGGGTTGCGGTGAGCTGCAGCCTAACCCAGTAACACAGGGCGAAGGGACACACCCAGGATGGAACGCCAGTCCATCACAAGGCAGCCCCAGCGGGACTCAAACCCCAGACCCACCAGAGAGCAGGGCCCGGCCAAATCCGCTGTGCCACCACACTCCTCACCTTCTTTACAAGCATTTCTCCAAAATTATTCTGGTTTTCAGAAGAACTCCAATGCAGGCACTACCACAAGTGCCCTCTTACTTTTGTTACGCTAACAAAGACGTCCAGATAGATTGTGTTCCGCTGCCGCATTAGACAATCTCAAAACAACGGGGAGATGTTTTGCACTAGCTCTATGAATTAGGAAGCATACTGCTGCTTTCCGGGCAGATTTTGAGCTCCCAGGCAGCAGAAGACAGTTCCCCAGGGTGATGGCTTCCTTTGTGATGGAGATGCTTTCCTCTGCGTGGGAGATTGCCTTGTGTCTGGCCTTGCTGTCAGAGTGGGGAGATTGAAAGGGGACTGCCAGGTGGTCTCAGGCGACAGATCTCTGACACAAGCTGCCGGAAATAAAAATCTGAAATCCTCCCGAGCAGAATCGAGACGAAAGAAAAAAGCCACCTGAAACACCAACTGCTGCCTCTGAATGTTGATTCCATTTCATCCATTTGTTCATTGCAGCCAGACTGGTTATTTGATTAAATTTATCATTTCTCTTTATGTCTGTCTAGATAACTTCACATTTTGGAAACAATGCAAATTTTTATTTACCTGACCTTTATTTACCTACTTTTGTACAAAAGCAGTTTACAGTGTCAAGTGTGTATACTACAGTGCTTTTGACTACTTACCCATTTATACAGCTGGGTAATTTTTACTGGAGCAATTTAGGATAAGTACCTTGCTCAAGGGCACAACAGCAGGAAGTAGGATTCAAATTCAGGTCCTTCAATGACCAGGTAATGCCTCCGGCCACTACGCCATCTGCTGTGCCGCTGAGAAACTTCAGCAGTGAATGGAAGAGGTAATAAAAAAGGAGATGGACCAAGACTTGGTTTAAATTCACTTTCAGATTTCCAACAGGTGGAGGTACTTTATCAGTGACCCCACAGTTTAACTCATGTCCTTCCACCCATTTCCCTCTCTCTCACACCACGCTGGCCTGAAAGATGAATGTCACCCAGAAAATATTCTAAATGTCTTTACCCTCTCATCATACCTTCACCTGTCATCTCCCTCCGTTGCTCCACTGCAGTGTGACTGGCACTCCACCCATGGCTCCCCACTCAGCATCCCCATGAAATCAGCAGCTAAAAGCCTCTCATGAATCAGATGGCTGTAGGAAGGGAGGGACTGCACTGGTGTGACAGGACAAATCCACCCACCACCTTTAATGTAGAGACACAGAGCCCAAGCCTGGCTTTCTTTGACCACTGATTTCATTTTCTCTCCCCCATTTTCGTTAATTGCCCGCTTTCACAAGTGCAGCGTGACACATGTTGGCATCCCCTTAATCTTCTTGGATTCTACATGTTCTCTGTGCTTTGTTAGGATACCTCATGCCCTGTTTCATTTCCTTCCTATTGTCTTAGAGCGATGTTCTTCTTTAGGCATGACACAAGCTCCATTGTGCAACACTTCGGTGTAATAGATGTTCCATACATACATGTTTTTCAGTTTTTGTTTCTTACTCGTGTTTCGTTGTCAGATTTATAGTTGACAACTGAAGATTTGAAGGAAGTGATTGAGAATGAAGGGAAAGGGACCTGAATTTGCGCAAGGTGACTACTGTAAAAATATCTGAAATGTTGCAGTTGAAAGTGATTTATATTTAATACGATATGTTGTACAACGTGTTTTTCCACCCCAGAGATTGACACTGGCAGCAGCAGTAGGACTCGTAGAGCCGCAGGACACATGGGATAGGACAAAATGATCCCTGATCAGTGACAGGATTGATTGACTGCCAGAGCGGGTAATTCACTTTGGAAGACTGAAGACTTAAACCGTCGGTTTCAATGATCGCTAACCTTGTCGTGTTTTCCAGCCCAGAAACAAGTCACCATTCTTTAACAATCTTTCTCAGTATCTTTCTGAGCAGAACAAGTTTACTACAGAAGGACGTGAACAGGATTGGTGAAGGTTGTCATGGTCACGGAGGTGCCCTATATTTTCAATGAGCCACAATGATTGACTTTCCTTTGTCATTATAATTCACGGACTTTCGATGGGCTGCCAACCTATCCAGAGTGTAATTTATCTCGAGCATTATGTTTCCAGCATAGGCCCTGGATCACTGTGACCCTACATGGATCCTCAATTTACAAACATAACGGGCACCAGAAGTCTGTTCGTGCCTTGATTTCTTTGTGACCACTAAATTATAATCAATAAAAGCTAAATACTATGGATGTCCCTTTCCTTCATATGCTGGGTTCTACAAAAAAACTCAGATAAAGCTATAATAATTCCTTTTTTTTAAATTTATACATTTTTTTTTAAACATTTTCTGTAACATTTCTATCTATAACTATTCTATAACCATCCAGGTCTGGAGCCTAGCACAGGAAGACAGGGTGGGAGACAGGGTACATCTTGGGCAGGAAGCCAGTACATCATACTGAAATATATATATTTTTTTTAATTATTCTTTATTAAAATCAAGCTGAAAAATAAAGATAGACCATCATATCCTCCTGTGCAATCCCAATCAACAGATTCCTCACAGAAACATGTTTGTCAGCTTCCGACCACTTAATAATAAAGCTCAAAAATACAGCCCCGCCTTGCTTTATTTACAGGTAAGGTTATGCAAAAATCTTAGATATAGCTTTTCTATTTTAGACTGTGTGTGTGAAGTCAGTAGGAAAGAATAATGGATAAAGATGGTGGAGTTCTCCTTTTCAGTAGTACAAAATATAAATGCATTTGTCCTCACACTTATTTTATCATGAGTGGACGAAATTTGGATGTGCTTGTTGACATTATACCACATGCTATCACACCCAGTTCCCCTGGGCCAAATTGTTCCAAGATACATCCTGCTGCCTTTGTTTTGATCACTTTCCTGCTGTTAATCCCCAGAAGTCATACGAAGATGAAAGAGCTGAAGTGGGCGGGCCGGTGGGAGGCATCGCTTGGCCATGTCCGCCGAGCAAATCCCTTCCAGGGGGATGCTACTTTACTCTGATTGGACATGGAGGTCTTTACACTGGGATTTAAACCTTGAGGCCCTGTGTAGCCAGGGGACTGCTGTGATCAGGGGCTGGACAACTCTACAGCAGTACTTTATGAAATCATGCAGCCAGAGTGGGTGGGCAAAGTGGATTGACAGGACGGACACCATGGCAGTGTATATGTCCTCTGTCATCAAAGACAAGGAACCAGCGTGCCAGTATTCCTCTTCTAGTTGTTATCACGATGTAGCTAAAATGGAATGATGTATAGACTTTGCATACTCTTCTTGTGTTTAAGTGGGCTTCCTCTGGATGCTCTGGTTTCCTTCCACTGTCCTAAGACATACGTTTCAATTGAACTGGTGACTCCAAGTTTACCTTGTCTGAATAAACATGTATTTCCTACTACCCTCTGATGGACAGGTGTCCCGTTCAAGGTAGGGCCCTGCCTCATGCGCTATGCTTCCAGGATAGTCTCTGGTCCACCGCTACTCTGCATTGAACTGGTGGTTATCAGTAATGATGAAAAAGTTTTTTATTCAGCTAACACTGTTCTTCAAAGCCACTTAAAATTTTCAGTTTTTACAGTAAACTTACAATGATTACCCATTTCTAGAGTAGGGTCATTTTCACTGCATCAGTTCAGGGTAAGTACCTTGCTCAACAGTAGTATAGCAGGAGGTGTGATTCAAACCTGGGTCCCCTAAGTGCTGTATAAGCTGGAAGCTCTAACCACTGCACGACCTGCTTCTCCGTGGGTATCATTGTTACCTGGTCCGTCTCTTTCAAATTTAAAGGGATGTCAGTATCTGAGGTATATTTGGCATAAATGCATTTAAAAACAAATGTACTCTTATTGATAGTTAAATTAAAAATTAAAACTTGTGACAGGGGTTTGCTTGGTTTTTCTACAGCTTACAGTTTTACTGGAGCAGTTCAGGTTATTTACCATGTTCAACAGTGTTAGAAAAGTGGCCTAAAGGGGACTCAAAAGAGCAGTCATCAAGTTCCAAATCTGTGTCCTAAACTGCTCTGCTGGATGCTGCTCTTTTCCCCTCTAAATTCTTCTTCATGAGAAGACAAACTGTATCATGGGAAATAACGTCATGGTGCTCTAATAGATATTTTTCAGCTAATGAGACTTTGCGGCCCAGTGATTTCCATTTGACAAGCGAGAGAGAGGAGAGAACAAGAGCAGGGAGTAAAGCTCCATGGTGTTGGTCTACAAGTGTAAATAACACCAGATCATAGGCTTTTGTCTTCATCACCTCTGGGATGTGGTATCTGCACGGTTCCCTTCTCTTTGAACGTTGGCTCCAGCAGGCCCATTAAGCAGAGAGAACTGCTTACAGGGACACGTTTCCCAATATCATCTTTAAAGAGGCATTAATCAAGCTATGGATCGCAGATCTACCTTTCTGCAGCACAACTTCCGGGCCGGAGACATCGCAAATTACTCTTCTTGGCGATATTTTTACCTCCTCCCTTGGCAGGAGGGAATGTGTTTTCTGAGGAGAAGGAGTTGTTTCCACAGTAACTGCAAGAAGTCAGGGGTTGGGGTGGGGGAGGGGCAGCCAAACCCGGGTCAGAGGATGCTGTGCCTGCTAATCAGCTCGATGGCAGTTAGGGAATGCATTACTTCTTCCCAGAAGTGCAATTGACATCTTAGCTCCCCATCTCCCTCCATCCTCCCTTCAGTTAAAATAAAGGGTCTAATGAGAGTCACTTAGTCAACTATATAAGAAAAGACACATTTGCAGTTTTTTTTTTTTTTTTGCTTATTTCTCATGGAAAGGAAGTAATAAAAGCCAGTTCTCTTTTTTAATGTGGTATTCTTATGCTTTCTGTGGTGGGTGTCAATTAATGATGGAGGCAGGTAAAAACATTTGACTTTTCCCTTATAGGAAATCTTTGCTGTGTTCATTCCTCCTCATTACTATATTTCCATTGAGAACGTTCATGTTGCTGCTGCAGTGAAGTGTAGTAATATAATAGCATATTTTTAACAGCTATTCGCAGTGGCTGATTTGCACAATAAATTCATTTTGTCATATTTTTACTCTAGATTGTGATTACTCAAGGATACACATAGATTTACTCTGGTATTACTCAAAGTAAAACATCTTTAAAACACCCCCCAACTTAATCTTGCCAGTTAATTTTCATGCTGTTTAGTAATACAATCATATTGTGCATCTAACACAAGAATCGATGTATTTGAGTTTTTTGCTGCATTTGCAATGGTTTCGGAGGACATCAGTAAAAGCACAATGGAAACAGCATGAGCAGCAATCCATATCAAGCAACGAAGTCTTTAATTATCAAATGAGTTCCGTATTGATTTGTGTATAAATTCATTTTTCTTTCGAGCTTTCATTACTGAATAGATGAACCACATGCTGGTTCTCAGTACCATAAACAGCCATCAATTATTAAAGAATGTTTTAAGTTAGGGGGGCGCAGCGGGTTTGGCCAGGGCCCGCTGTGTGGTAGCTCTGGGGCTCAAGTCCTGCTTGGGGTGCCTTGCGATGGACTGGCGTTCCCTCCTGGGTGTGTTCCCTCCCTCTCCAGCCTTACGCCCTGTGTTGCTGGGTTAGGCTCCGGTTCACCGCAACCCCGCTCGGGACAAGCGGTTGTAGACGTGTGTGTGTGTGTGTGTGTGTGTGTGTGTGTGTGTGTTTTAAGTTATGTTCTATGGTGATACAACTCATACATGTACCAGCATACAGTTGAACGTAGTGCAACACATAATCTGCAAGAAATATGATTATACCTGAGCTAAGTAATTTCATGGTTTAAAGGAACTGTAATTAAAGTCTTCAATGGAAAGATACTGTGAAGTGGAACTTTTTTCAAATGTGCAAAAAAGTAAAAAAAAAAAAAAGAAAAAAAAACGAAAGTAATTAAATGTTCAATATGAAACCTCTGGTTTCATTTTGTCTGTTAACAGATAATCTGCAAGCTAAACTAAAACTTCGTCCTTAATTCTTTTGTATTGCATGTCAATTCTATATTTTATTAAAATTTTCTAAGGCCCTGAACCCTTTATTATGATATATTGCGAAGGACCATTTATGAGACCATCATTTTGCTGCCCTCTGTTGGTGTCTTCAAAGCCCTATGCTCTTCGAGAATGAGGAGGTTTAGTGCACAGTATAAAAAATCACTGCTGGCTACTGGTGAAGGCGACCTTTTAGAAGGGCAAACTGTTCTCTGGGAGAACAAGACTCCTCCCGAAGTGGAACATTGGAATGTAGACCTCATATGCCATTAATTAAATTATGAAATCACAGGGTAATTATGAGAGTTTCCATTGAGGCTGGAGAGCACAATATCCGTCCGTCAGTCAGTCAGTCAGTCAGTCAAGAGGTTCTACATGTCACTTTTTTCTCAGGGTCGAGTCTCAGGGCAGGAATTAACAGATTTTCGCTCAGTAGAGCTGGATGACACATCTTATTATACTTGCCGCTAATGCAAACAGACACGGAGTCCAGACCTTCGATACAAAGGATGACTTCTACAAACGGTCAGGTTCTTGGCGTCACTGTCTGACATTTTGAGGACTTTGTAACCATTACGAATTTAATGGAAACATGTTTTGCCCTTCATAATCACTTTAATTCAAGGGTAAAAGATTGAAAACAATTAAATATTCAAGACTTCATAGGGGATTTGAAACTGCAATATTCATTGCCTCATAATTATTTCAAAATCAAGGTTGAACTGAGCATTGTGAAACTATGGTACATACCGATGCTGAAAGTGGAGGGATCAGACCACAAGTCCTTTGACATTTGTTTCATTAATCATCTCAGTAGGTACCGGTGTATATACTGAAAAATGCAAAACACTGTTCAAAGGTAAATCTGTTAAATTAAATGCTAGATTAAATCTGAACTGGCGATGTCTTATCCTGAGCCTGGGCTATCATCAAGGTGTCTGGTTTACAATGCACTCAAATCCTTATCTTGAACTGAATAAATCCTTATTTTAACGTGGTGAACTAGAAAGACCATGTATGCGTCATGTGAGTAATGGAAAGTATCAAATTTCAGATGTGTAAAGGTATTTTTTCAGGTGTATTCACAGCTCACCAGACCACTTTTTCAGTGAATTGGAAAAGAGCACTGAAACCATGAGACAATAAGTGCACAGAGGAGAACTTCCGTTTACACCGCCATGAGTCAGGTGACAGCTGGTCAGTCACCCTTGTCAGAATCTCACTTTTACGCATGTGTTCCTTCTTTTTTCAAAGGTTTATGTAGACATTTGGTTACAAAAATATAAAGAAATCACATTTTATGCTATTTACAATTGCTTGATAAGAAATATGTAACACTAACAAAGCCACCAGAAATAACTAAGATATACAGTATTAATAATATGTTGCTCAGTTGACACTTTAATGCAAAGCAGCAAAATATTTGACCGATTTGTACAGCAGGGTATTTTTTTTCTGAATCAGTTTGGTGTAAGTACTGTGATCAGTTGTACTATCCAGCAGCGCTGAGGTTACAAGGCTGTACCCTCAGCATGCTGCCCCATGATAAAACACAGTACAATTCCATTGTGTGTATTAATCGTAAAAGTGTTATATCAAACCATTGGACAACAGGCTCTCACTCACGTGGTAATTGTATGAATGGCTGTTATCAGAGGCCAAAATTGTTCTCATTTTGTTCCAGAAATGTTGCTGAGCATGAGGATTTCTGGGCCATGAGAGAACTGACTTCCTGCAGAGCATTTTTCTCATTTGCAGATACTTTGGCTTTGGAAATATTTCATCCAGAAGAACCAGAACAATTGTGTCCAACTTTTCATCCAAGAGTCGCTGCTGGACCATGAAGAATGCCTGTCTAGGGATGCCACTGACCGAACCAGCGGCTGTCAAAACAAAAACAGTCTTCCTGCTGTGATACACTGCATTATGTAGATTTTCTATGCATGAAATCCCTGGGATCCAGTCCCTTTCCTCAAGACAGAGACTGAACCTCTGCCTTCCTCTCTCCTCCAAATTAACCGTTAGCTCATGGTACACCCAGTCCTTTACAGCAGCATTTGCAGTGTCAAAAACAACAAAGGCATCGTGCTTTCCTTGTCCATCACGTAACTGAGAGTAACCTTTGTGTCCTGCCCAAAACACCTGAAGACAGTACCAAAGATCCCAGCCATAGAGCTTCTTGAGCAGGGGCACCAAAGTGAACACAACGGTCATGAAAGAGGTGAACAGGAACCCCAAACTTCCAAAGATCTCCTGACACGAGCGTGGGTCCATTGACAGCACCATCTGTCCATGCTGGGACTCAGGGAAACCACACCTGATTCCAGTGGTGATTGAGGGAACTGTGAAGGGGCTGGTCCTCAAAAAGTCTATGAACCAGGAAGTGTCACAGCTGCACATGAACGGGTTGCCATCAAGCCTCAGTTCTTTGAGAGAACCACTGAGCTGAAATGGAAAGCTTTGTGTATCAAGGAATTTGAGCTCATTGTGACTCAACCTTAGGTACCTCAGAGAGTGAGCCTTTTTAAAGAAGGACTCTGGAAGCCATCTGATTTTGTTAAAACTTAGATCCAGCGTGGTAAAGTTATCCCCAAACTCAATGTTATCTGTGGGCAGCTCTGTTAGGGAATTACCACTGAGGTTTAGGTAAAGCAGGTCATTTAAAACAGTGAGATTGTGCCAAGGAAAATACCTTAGTTTGTTACTGTCAACCTTCAAAATTCGCAGCTTTTTAGGGAGGTTGCAGAATGCCTCTGGGGGAAATGATACGAGGCGGTTTCTAGAGATGTCCAAGTACATAAGACTGATGAGATTCTGGAAAAAATGGATATACTGGTCGCGAGCGTTGTCCCACATTATATCCAAGCGATTTCCAGAAAAGAAGAGATACCTGAGGGAGGAACTTTTTAATGTGAAGGATATGCGAATCCCAATACTATTCTCAGACAAACCTAAAACCTCCAGAGATGTCAGGTTTTGAATAAACTCAAAACGGTGTCCCATACCCTTCATACGAAAATGAAAGCCGTTATTTGTAAGGTCAAGCACCTTGAGTGTGTTTTTCAGTTCCTGGAAAGCACCATCATAGTACATATCAATCCTATTGTGAGCCATGTTAAGGTACTCCAAGTTCTTCAGGGGTTGGAACTGCTTCCCATTCAGCGACTGACTCAAATAATTGAGTGATAAATCTAAACAGACAGCCCTCTCCATTCCTTTAAAAATGCTTTCGTTAAGTGTCAAGATATTGTTTTGTGATAAGTCCAAAAATAGTTTTCCTTGGCAGTGCTTTTTCTGGAAAGTCCACATATTTCTGTTTAGAAAGTTTCCACCATCTGCTTCCAGAGGTGGTGGCAGAGGCTCAGTGGTTAGTGTTTCGGGAGTGGGGATTATGCTGTCACCCAGGAAGTCTGGATTTAGGGACCTAGATTGACTGGGTGCATAATGTGGAATAAAATCCAACATGTTTTGTGACAGAACAATTGTTTTCAAATTCTTGATGTTACTGAATAAAGTAAGATTGCATACTGTGATAAAATTCATTCGGAAATCTAAATATTCAAGTTTTGAGAGGTTCATTAAAGGACTCAGGCCCCGTTGGGTCAGTCTGTGGAAAAAATAACCACTAAGCAGCAGTTCTTCCAAGGAACTCATTTCACTGAAATGGGGAGATAAGATGAGGTTTCTGAAGGTCTTCAAGGGTTCATAGTTGTAGATCAAGTTGAGAGTCTTGACACTTTTCAATTCCTTGAAGAAGGTGCCATTTCTGATGCTGTAGGCCAACAGGTTGTCCGAAAGGTCCAAGGAGGTCAAACTTTGCAGTCCCTGGAATAATCCATCCGGCAGAGTTCTCAGTGAGTTTCCTCTAAGGCTCAGGTAGGTAAGTTGGCCTTGGTTCTGGAATGCCTGAGGGTGTAGCTTGATGGAAGAGTTGTTCATGCAGGGGAAACATGGCTGGGCTGCATGATCGCAGCGCTGGCAATTCCACTCCAAATTCAGGTGCCTTAGATTTTTCAAACTGGCAAACTCCGTGCTGCCAATTTCACTGATTTTGTTCTCTTTCAGGTCAAGGCTCTCCAGGGATGGAGGAAGACCCCGTGGAACAGCAGTTATGTTGTTAAATCCCAGGCTGAGGTTCCGAAGATCTGGAAGGTCTTGGAATACTGTCTCACTGATGAAAAACGTTTGATTGCAGGGATTGTCATAGTAACAGTTTTTAAACAGCAGAAGCTGTTTCAGTCGTGGGCACCCCAAGGGCTTCATAACCCTAAAAATATGATTGAATTCAAGACCAAGGACTTCCAGACAATCAGGCAAACGTGGAACTAATGTCAGGCTATTGCCAGCCAGAAAGAGATGGGTCAGGTTTTTCAGAGTGACAAAAGCATCCATGTCAATATCCAGGTGGCAGGGGGGTGTTCCCAGATGTTTCAGTTTACCAGGGGGGCAATTCCACATCATACTTAAATTCTGAAGGTTAGGAATTCCACTAAATGCATTGCTCTTCACCTTCTGGATTTTATTTTCATCCAGGTTCAATGAGAGCACAGAGACAGATTTAATAGGAGGTATGCTGGTTAGTTCTCTATTTTTACAATCCACTCTTACTGATGAGGTGTCATTTTCACAAGGGAAAAATATGGGGTTTCTAGTACTGACCATTGTAAGCCAGTTACAGAGGCTGAGAACTAAAACTCCAATCCACAAAAAGACCTGGAAAAAAAACAGAAAAGTATTTTTTAATACATAGACATGGAAAAGTGTTTACAGTAAGAAAAAGTATAATCATTGTTTAAAGTGAGTGATAGACATATCAACTATAGACAACTATAGACAGGAGGCATATTAATATAATATGATCAATATTAAATCTAAGATGATTTCAAACCACAAATGGCGCCAAATGTAGAAAGTTTACAGCCAAATTTACATTTACTCATTTAGCTAATGCTTTTCTCCAAAGCAACTTACAGCACTGAGGTTACAATTATTCACCCATTTATACAGCTGGGTTTTTTTTTTCTTTTTTTTTTTTAACTGAAGCAATTTTAGGGCAAGTACCTTGCTCAAGGGTACTACAGCCAAAGGTGAGGCTCAAACCTGCAACCTTTGGATCCCAAGGCATTAGCTCTAACCACTATGCTACCAGCTGTTCCAAATGAAAGCTACGCATAATAATAATAATAAGAAGAAGAAGAAGAAGAAGAAGAAGAAGAAGAAGAAGAAGAAGAAGAAGAAGAAGAAGAAGAAGAAGAAGCTCCGACATAGAATTATGCATGAATTTTAAATAGAATTATTATAATTCTATAGAATTATGCACCAATTTTAATATTATTATTATTATTATTATTATTATTATTGTTGTTGTTGTTGCTATTGTTATAACACCCAATAAGAATACTTTGTTTATTATTATTATTATTATTATTATTATTATTATTATCATCATCATCAACATAATAGTCAGCTACAGGTAAATGCAAATAAGTGAAAAGGAAGAAGCTGCATTGTCTTGCATCATCACATGTCTGGACAGATTTACTGTGGAAAGATGTAAAAATTCTGCATGCACTGAAATCACGCAAAATGAATATTATATATTAGACATACATGCATACATTTCATAATGGCTAAAGATGTAGACTACGAAAATGTCATTAAACATCAAATTTACTGGTACTGTTTCTTATCTGTAGCAATCTACTCACCATGACTGAGGATGAAGAGCCCTACGATGACGATTATTATAAAATTTTTCTCTGAGCGGATCAGTTAACAAGTACTAGAAATAAAAAGATAATGTAGTCAAGCCGAAAGAACTACACGGGCTTATACAGGTGGCTAATGTGAAATAAGTAAAAAGAAGGGGCTTATGAAACTGACACTAGTAGCTTTTGAAAAAGAAGAAGTGAATTTGTGGATTTAGAGAACTGAAACTTCAACACTCTAAATATGTGTCTCTTTACATAAATATGGTTAAGAAAATTGTTCACTACAACCTTCTAAACACCGCATGTTTTAAAAAAAAAAAGTGCCTCTGCAACACTTCCCAGTACCATAACAGGAAAAACAGAACATGTCAGGTAAATAGTGGTGATGGTTAATAGACCTTGCAGCCTCGGAAAGATGCAGGTGTTTTCAAATAATCAAATTTACTAAACTCAAGCATGAATATACAGAGCAGCGAAAGGTGTTTATATACAGTATGTACAGTATCTGAGGAGGTGAAAATTTAGCAACACGGAATAAGTTCTAAACAGCCTGGGGAACAGAAGCGCACACAACATGAGGACATGTTTTTGAGCTCTAAATCATTCTTTTCACAGAGAGATGTGAAAAAGTTTGTGATTCTTTTAGACGATGCTTTGAAACCAATATTTACTATTATTTTGCCATTCAGTCACACAGAAGCCGTTCAGGGTAAGTACCTTGCTTGGAGGTGGGATCTGAACACAGATCCTTTGAGGACAAGTCGGTGGCTCTAACCACGACGCCATCTGCTGCTTCAACAACAACAAAACAATGACCCTGCTGCTGTGCGCTCACTTTTCCCTCATCTCCCTGCTCCCACCAGTTCCCTCCGCAGTGATGCTTCCCTTGTCTGCTTCTATGCTGCATTCGGTCATTTTCCGACTTACGTGTTCCGTTACACTCTTACAGGTCGGACCAGCACCCTCTTCTGCTCATTCGTTGCAGTCCAACCCAAGAAACTAAACTGATTTTCAAAACATACCTTGTGAAGGCTCCCTACTTTCCATCTTTTTATGGCACCTATGACAGCAGCTTCCTAAGGCACTTTACAATGAAGGAGAAAGATGTGAATTAAAGTGAAGCAAAGAAATTTACACTAAAAATCAGCATCTAAAAAGGACATGAAAAAGCAAAATATAAAGGGAAAATAATAGTAAACCAGATGAGAGGGAGACAGACAAAAGGGAGCATGCAAATGTGAGCATTTGTATTTCTGGGGAGGGAATTCCACAGTTTATAGAGGTGTGACAGGGGAAAGCCCCAACTCCCGGAGAATTTGGACAAACTTGAGGGACAGTCCAGAAAGTGGGTCGAGCAAAGATGTGGAGGTCCCAGGAGGCCGGCGGTACACAGGTGTCCAGTCAAGCAGAGCTTCATAGGTAAGCAGGAGGATTTTCAACTCAACTTGAAAATGTAGATCTTACACTGTATGAATACTGAAATTCCATTATGCATTTGAATTCTATTCCTTGCTCAAAGGACTACTTGTACCCACTGAAAAATGTACTGACATAATACAATCTGAAATCATTAAAGTCAAACAGAAAGGGAGCCAAGTTGCCCAAAGTAATGGAGACAAATAGAGATCCCTACAATGATCTCCAGCAGTTCCCACTTTGTAGGGATTGTAGGTAAATCCGTCACATTATTCCAACACCAGGAACCCCATTTCATCAGACACCAGATTACGGGGTACCGCTGAGACCCTCCTCCTGACCTGGAGGCCGCTTGTCTGATCGCCTCTCACTCACAATGGAACGGTACTTTTTCCTTAAGCGTCTCGGAATTCACCCAAGATCACCAATTGCACAGCACAGATGCTATTTTAACCTGCTCTAGTGGACACCTTTACCATCATACACCAGACAAAACCCACTAAAACGTCTTTTCCATAAATGTAAATGAGTTTAAAATTGGTGCATAATTCTATGTTGGAGCTGACAATCAGTTAATGATTTTTTTTTTTCTAGCTCATCGTCAGAGTTATTTCATGTTTTTTGAAAAGGATGCGAGGTATTATATATCACCAGAGGACTGAAAATGTTTAACAGAGCATAAATTGTCAGTATGTATATTTAGATCACCCACTTATAACTGCATATAGTGAAACAATGCTATATATATAATATATATAGAAATATATGTACACGCACACACACACATACACAACCATGGGATGGTTGGTGCTTTTCCAGACGCCCACGCGTGTCATGTGTCTTCTCCCCTCTTCTTTGACACTCATCTCACCGCAGTGGGGGTTTCCTCATGCTTCACATAACCTGCAGGTTGCAAATTCAGCTCTGCTTTAATCACATGCACTGCACACTTACATGTTGGAGAGAGTCAAAGGATAAGAGTGTCACATTTTCACTTTCAGAAAATCACAGGACCTGTAACAATTAAGTGTTTCCTTTTTAGATTGTCTCAAATTAAAGTAGGGAATCTATCTATTCAGGGTAAGTACCATGATCGAGGGTATTGAAGCAGCTGTTTGATTTGAACCCAGGACCTTCAAATTTCAAGGCTACAGCACCAACCACTACTCCATGTTCCTCCCAAACGTTGCATATTTACAAATTAATGTTCCTGTATAATACAAACCTTGCAAAACTAAAGCTTACAGTAAGTTTACATATAGTTCCTTCCTGTCAGTGGCCAACAGGGCAACCAATGCTGCCTATTGGACATGACAGTTGGACTGTTTGCTCAGTAAACTTGCACTCACTCTCCCCCAGGCCACTAGTTCAACAAGAGGGTCTGGAGATGTTGACGGAGCGTCGCCAAAAGCTGATAGTTTGTTAGTATGAGGGTACGGGGTCTTTGTCCAGGGTGCTGAACTCCCTACTGTCAGAATGGAAAGTGATCATTTTGGGTCATTATATGGTTCTGAGGATCTACTCTTCTCATGACACCCTTAAGATAATTCCATACATTTCATGTGGCATTTCTCACAGATTAGGTGCCCACAAAACACAGTAAGGGGAATGCAAAGCCCACCAAGTTTATGAACTTGACCATTTTGGTTGACATTGAGAAAGCAGCCATTTGAACGCATATGAACTTTTACAGTATGGCACCTTACCTGTTTTTCAACTTGTTTAAAATATTCTTTTGGAAACCATAATGAATTGATATGAATTGTAAAGCTTCTGATACAAAAAAAAAACTGCTTTAATTACACACTGAAGTGAGAAGCAATTTTGTAACAGTGGATGCTCCCATGTGAAGAGCTATGTCGATAAACATTTATAGTAATAGGGCTCTAAATCATTTTGAAACTTTGCTTCTGTTTTATTTCATCAACAGCAAAATGTTGCATTATACATAATATGCTGCAATGAATGACATTTGCCCTTTGTATTAATGAGAAGAAATTGTTATGGATATTAATATAAATTCCAATAAAACACTACTTTGGCTACTTGTGAACTGCTTCACCACCTTAAGGATACGTGAGTGAAAGTCATTCTCTCCTGCCTGAGTTTACTGAGTACCACTGCACTAATTGCTAAGATTAGTATTTTAATAAATTATGATAGCCATTAATAAGTAAAGCTAACGATTTGTGTACCCAAGAAGATTGGCACTGCAGGAGGACAGAGGCATGCTGTGAACTGGCCTTTCACGAACGCTTTGTGTTCTAGAGATGTCATTCTCTGAAGGTTGTTTACAACAGATGGCTTCTCATGGTTTAAGAGCTGCGTAAAGGAGTGTTATAAGAATGAGAAGAGAGGAAAAATAATAATCTGTCTTACTTGAAACTGGTCATTAGAAAACTTGAAGTTGCAAATATCTGCAAAGCAAATATATAAACATATCTGGCCAGGCCAAGTTCTTTAAAAAAAAAAAAAAAAACACCAAAATGAGTGAAAATGTAAGCGTGCAGCACCAATTTCTCAATTCATGGGGGATTCAAATTAATGACTTCAAACTCCAGTTAAAATTTTTAATTTTAACAAAATTTACTGAAAATATCAGTTAAAATTGTTTATCGTAGCTTATAAGAAATTGTTCTGCACATCATTAACTGAAACTCATTGCTCAATACAATTTTAATGAAATTTTATTTGTAAAGGATCACATTCTATAAGTAGTACCAAAAGCCAAACATTTCAGAAAAAATGTTACAGTTCATTAGTTTTCTTGCTAAATGAAACTTAAATAATCAGTAGACTATGAAATAAAAATTTTGATTAGTCTAACTTCTACTGTGCAAAAAACAGAATAACTAATGTAAATAAATTTCATATAGTGTACTCATTTAATTGGCAGCAGTTACCAGCCCTTCAAAGTTAGAGAAGGGCTTTTCAGAACTATCAGAAATAAATATAAACTGGCTCCTCATGTTACAAATGGTTGACTTATGAATTTTCAAGGATGCAAACATTTTTTCAATTACTCATGTATTTTCAAAAAAACTATTTTATTCTTGTATTTTCTGTCTGTAATAGAGTGAAAATAATCATGTTTTACCTGCCAAGCTGACATCAAACGCACCCTAAAAGAACAGGAATGTAGGACCACCTTAATGCAATTTACTTCCACAACTCGCATGGTGTAGTCAGGCATTTTTGACCACCAAAAGGAAATCATGGTGATAGTCTTAGGTATAACACTTTTACAGCAAGTCATGGACTGTTGCAAAGGTTAAAATGAGGTGCAAACCTATATATCATCAAGGTAACATAAGAGGCAGCAAGTGTCGAATAATCACTGAAAAAACTTCTAAATAAAACTGAGGGAAGTTACTGTTCTGCAACCTTTATGAAGATGCCTGACCCATGTTTTAAGAAGAAAATAGTATGCCTAACAGCATGTCTTCAAATGATGAACTAACGCTCATGGTAGGTGGAAAGGCATCCAGAGGGGCTTGCAAATATAACAGTAAATTTTATGGGAAATGTAGTAAGTTTTGCTCTGCGCCTGGTACTCTGTGAACCTAACACGGCCAAGGGTGTCGCATCAGACTAATAGTGGTGGATGCACCACATTGTAGAAGTCACCAACACTGGGCTGAGCCAATGAAGTTCAAAGCTTAAGATACAGTATTGCTCTGTACTGTAACTTGATGTTAAGAATAAAAGGTAAAGTCAGAAAATATATTTAATTCAAGTTTCTGTTTTGACTTTCATATTAAGCATTTATATACTGTGACTCTAGGGTTAGCAAGAAAATCGAATTACCAACAGTCTCCAGGCCCAACTGTGCTTGTAAGATGAGGAGCCAGCGTAACATGTTTTTGGTTAAAACAAATAAAAACTGACAATATCTTAATGTTGTCTGCCATAAAGAGCCTTTGGCATTCTGTGGTTTATCAGCACTGAGATTGAAGGGTACATGTCAGGGGTGTTAAAAGTTTGGACATCCAGAGATGTCAAATTATGACAATTTTAAAGGGACAGATGCTGAATTATCCACAGAGCGATGTTCATGAACCCGTCTGACTCTGCGTCCACTTTGGAAAGGGAGTGGTTGTTTCCAGGGTACCACAGCAACCTGTGAATCACCCCAGGTCAAATAAGTAACTTGAACAGATGAAGCAAAACCACATTCAGGGGAAACTTCAGCCTTATTACAGAAACGTTTTCACAACATTGCCATCTACAACACCAAAAACTAATTCCCAAACTTCATTTCATGTGCTTACTATGCAATCTACTGTCTACATTATCTAATTCACAAGCCATCTTTAGTTAAAATTGTGTTACGCTTCCAGCTTATCTTATATAATCAAATTAATGGCAACAAGGAGTTATCAATATCTTACATAACAGAATCCACATGAATGACTGACAAGAAGCTCATAAGACACTGACAGCAAGCATTAATTATTATCAAGAGACCTTCTGCCTTGTGCATTCTTATGCATCTTTTTTTGTGTATATTCCCATTTGAAAAACTCCCAATTACCACACCATGTGTTGCTCACTTACCTAACAGGAGATTTCAATGCTTTCAGCGCTCTGTAGTACTCAATCCCCTGCTTACTGGGGACACGCTTATCTTCTTCTCCCAGGGTTAGTAGCACAGGGGTCTTCACCTAGAACAGAGACACCATTCGAATACCTTGTCAATATTTGGTTTACCCTACCCTATGCTAATAAGGACCTTAGCCTACTTTTATATAAATTAAGTATGAACAGCCCATTGTATACTGGCTACAGGATGGACTCCTAGCCAAAGTGTCAGTTCAATTCTGGTTCTACTAATTTTATCTAAGTGAAGTACTTTACCACAATTGCTCTGGTAGAATATCTAGCTGTATAAATGACAAAACTGAAAATCACTCTGGGTAAAAGAGACAGGTGCTCACCCTAAGTTTGTACTATTTTCCATCATTCCTAAACACTGTCAGGATTAATGTTTGAGACAGAAACCTAATTAAAGCAGAATACTGCCCACATAGGTGAAAATCAATTTGTTTTCCAAAAATCAGTGTGTCTGAGAAAATGAAACATGGACAAACTATCTTCAGTTTTAGTCAGCAGTGACTTCAGTAAACAGACCACATCAAAGTGGTAAATGGTTTTAATAACAGGCAAAACTGAGTCTCTCTTCTTGGTTATGAAATGGCACAGTCCCCTTGCAGTTCATTTACTAATAACAAAACAAAAAAAAAAAAAAAAAACGCAAACTAGCCAAAATACAAAACCTTAACTTTCTAAACATCATCTAACTACTATCTAAAACCAAAAGTGTTTAAACATTTCAGCTTGTTTAAATAAGATGACAAGTTTATAAACTTAAACATTTACATTAATCCATTCAGTGTGAATAACCACTCATCCAGCAGATTGTCATGGTGGTCTGCCTGTCCATGAAGCACACGGCAAGCCAGGGTACAACCTGGATGGTATGCCAGTCCATTGCAGGGCAAACACACACTCATACATTCACACATATACATAACACAGAAAACAAATAGTCAGAAACTCATCTCAAAGACATTTGGGCATGGAGAAAGCATGTAAACTCCAAACCAACCAGGCAGGATTCCCCTCATGTGAACCAACAGCCCAGAAGATGTGAGGCACCAGCACGACCTACTGTGAAACTGTGCCATGCTTTAACACACACACACACACACACACACACACACACACACAGATAATACAGCTGCTTTCAGTCTCTTCAAAATGTCTACTTTTTATTTTTGTTGCCTTTTTCTTACATCGGCATACCCACCACTTTTGAACATATTTCTGATATCCTAACAGCTCCATAAATTTGCATCAAACAATGTGCGTCACAATCACCTCTGTATTCCCTATTAGAATTATTTCTATCGGCAGCTACTTGTGTAGTTTTGATCACCATGTGTCTGTATCTAAAGCTCTCTATCTGTTGTGAGATGCACTTTTGCATACCCTCAGTCATACAGAGCATTTGAGAAAAACACCTGCCAAATGGAAAAATGTAAATTTAATGAGGGGAGTAAGTGAACAGGCAGTAGGTCTTATACCTCATTTCAAGTTGAAAAATCCAGAAGCAGAAGCAAGTCCCCTATTAAAAGCTACAACACCAGCTACCAGGCTACAGTGAACACAAGAGCTTCAATTTAACATGACATCGTTGCTGAAATGGAGATATGCACTCACCTGTGCAACATGTTTAATAGGGGACTTATTTAACAGCTGCTCCCAGACAGTAGGGTCTGGCAGAATGTCAGTGCTGTAGTCATACCCAGCTTCCACCATACACCTATAAACGCAAACATACCGGTTGTCCTATCGCAGTGGAGATTTCAAACTGACTCACTTTAATGCAACAAGAGTCCCAATTTCACCACAATGAAACTCTAAATCATATGAAAGTGACAATAAACTAAAGTTTTCTGCGCTTTAAGTTTCTTTAACAGCTGACAATCTTTAAAAAACATTTTGTTTTGCAGGGACATCTCCACAAGGTACAATTTGTTAATAGGATGCATTGAGGTTAGAAAAACATGGACAATCATATAAAATTTCAGGTATTACAGGAGTCCAGAACAGTAGATGACAATCAAATTCTAATATTATTTACACATACATTTAAAAATTTTAAATAATTATTCATCCACTGGATGACTGTATAACCCTCTATACAAACAGTCTCTCTTGCAGTGACCCCTCATTACCAGTCTGGAATGTCAGTGCTGCCAATCATGGAGGCCAGGTTGATGACCGGGTTCCGGGAGATGCAGGCTCTGTAGAATTCAGGATACTGCCCTATCAGATGACAGGCCAGGAACCCACCATGGGATCCTCCAGAAACAGCCACCTTCTGCTTGTCGATCAACCCAGACTTTAACAAGCTCTCCAATGCATGCTGAAGAAATGGTGATTTAAGATATGCAAACGAGAATCAATCACAATTTCCTGCTGCCTGCAATGACACCAAAATTGACAAACTTCATCTAATGGAACAAGCCAAACAAAGTTACATTTTTGAGCAATGTGGCTACAAGAAACTTGATTAAAAAGTATGGCTGCCATTTTGATTTCCAACAAAGACTTCACACTCAGCTGAACAAATATGAACAGGAGACACCATGAACAATGTCTTCCACTTAAAGGTCGAAGGAGGCCAGGTCAGTTCTACCTGAACATCTTTCACATCTTGATCGCCAACATTGCCAGGCAAGGAAAGGATGCTGTCCTGACCATATCCAATCGATCCTCTGTAATTCACTACAGCACAAAGACAAACAAGGGTCACCTAAAATCTGAGCACACAGTAAAGCAGACAACTCATAAGACATGTAACAACACAACTGCATGAGAACAGGACAAACAAGGTCAGTTCTCACAGGAAGACAAACATTATATTGTGAAAAAGTTGCACTTGGTTGTATGAAATATGCCTCTCACTAAATAACAGGTCAGGCACTTTCAACTCTAGTGCAAATAAAATAAAGACCTGTTAAATGGTTTCATAATGGCCACCTACCAAATGAACAACTGCAGCAATTAGACAAGAGCGCAGTCTGAAACAGCAAGAAGCCAAGCCATCAATGATTTCAAGGACCCTCTCAAACCAAAACAACGGGAGCCCACTTACCCAGCAACATGCAGAAACCCATCTTGCAAAGGACTGCGGAGGACAGGAGCCACTCAGCAACAAACACAGAGTGGGGCCCACCTAGGGAAAGCAGAGCCAATGAAGAGGAACTCATCACCACATATTAGGCCTGGATACCTAGGAGTGCAAAAGTCAGCACTGCTGACAGCTTGTTCACTACATACCATGTGGGATCACAATCAATGGCAACTTGGTTCCTTCTTTGACATTCTTTGGTTTCAAGAAGATAGCCTCAAAATCCAAACCAGCTGCAAAAGGAATATTCATCAGAGTATATGAAAACACCATGCTGTAACATGCTCTACTTGAATTTTTGGCCATATTGAAGTCAATATACAGAAGAAGTTGCTCCAGCTTACACAACTCTAATCCAAGACTGAAATGGAACAAACAAAATAAGTATGCAAGCATGCAAGTAGTAAATGTTGCCCTCGTACATTAATTTTCAGTGCAGAAAAGGAGATTGAAGGGAAGTGTGATTTCTAAGATTGTCATCTGCTATGTTCGATAGTTCCCAAGGCACCCATTCTCACGGTATTTGGTGTTGTCCTGCTCAGGGGGCGGTGTGAAGCTCAACACTTCCCAGTGGATGTCAGGCAAGGAAGGTGACTCCTCAAGAGTTACCCAGTTCACTGGCTCCTCAGACCCCACCGCAGGCAGAAAACCAACTCTCTGTGGGCCACAGCCAGATGGGTGATGATGTCCACATTCAACGTACAAGGCCAGAGGGCTCCTGACTCATATCAAGTGATGCTGGGTCTATAACTGTTCAGTGCCCGCATATAACACAATAACTGGTTTTCCTGTGTCTAGTGGTTATTCTCTACAGAAAATATGCATTTATTCTGTTATTCTTTATAAAAATTATTAAATCAAATTGATATTAAATTTATTGTACAATCTCTACCTTTATTAATACTATATTATTCTCTAGGAAGGGTCTGGTATTAACATACATGGTTGTTGTCTGACAGATTAAGATCCTTTATTGAGGCTCTGTGGCTTGCCAGTCTTACCAGGCTGGGCGGGCAGTTTGGGGAGGAGCAGCTGACCACCATAAGGTCCCGTATGATGGTGAGCAGCGTCCAACTGCCCATATCTGACTCTGACAACAAAACAATAACAAATATATATAACAATTCACCATGGTACAAAAACAAGGAAGAAAAGATTATTCAATTCCATTTGACTTACTTGACGTTAGTGTGCTGACATTTCCAGTTGTTATATCAACTTCAAGAATATCCTAAGAAGAAAAAACATGAAAAATGCTACGTTTAATTATCTGGAGAACCAGTTAAACTAAACTGATCTAGCAGTGACAGAGAAATTATTCTGTCACCAATATAAGCTACAAAAATTTATAAACATTTTTAGGAAGTCAAAAGTCATCATAAGCTTAAAAATAAACATTGCAATAATTGTCAGTACTATTACTGAGACCCTAATAAGTGGGTACGTAGCTCATTATGCTCAACAGATGTAGTCAAAACATCCAGCACTGGGTTAAAAATTTCCATTAAAAGAATTTCCCCTGCCCACATTGAGTTACAAATCACATGATTGTTCAGTTCCTTTAAAAATGCATTTTATAACACTTTTTAGACAGGTACAACACATGCATGTATAAAGAACATACAAAAAGCTGTATAAAGGACAGTTAATTAGAATACGCTGCTATTTCAGTACTTTGTGGTACAAGACAGGTGAAACTGAAAAGAGCTCAGGGTTAATGCAAGAGCAGAAATTCATGTGCATCAAGAAATTCATGTGTATCTTGTCTAGGAGTTGTTCTATATAAAATCATTGCGGCCTGACACCACCTGTCACAGATCTTGGAGTAACAGCCCCAGATGTCACATAGGGACGTCAGAGATGAGGGTGAAAATACTGAACGGTGGCAAAAAAATGTGAAGAAACTTGGCCTTCTTGATTTTAGTCAGTAAATACTGATACTGCAAAAGTTACAGCTCAGATTTGGACCAGCTATGGATGTACTAATAAGAAAAGACTAGGAGGTACTGGAAAAAGCTAGCTAAAGCACTACAGTCATGCTTCTGAAACACACATTTTAACGGGTCTGTGAACAAGCAATAACATGAATCCATTCAACATCGCTCTGAGAAAACAAGTGAGATAATGATAAAGTGAAAAAAGTTGTTTTCTATTTAAAAATGTCTGAAAATGTGAAACCTTGTCCATCCCCTGGATGGTGCTATTTTGTAAGACTAGCCAAGGTGGAACGAGATCTAAAAATATACCGTTTGGTGCTCTGACTAAGAGGACTTGTAACAGTGTCAGAATCTCCTGTCCTCAGGTGATCTGACATGAAATAACTCCTAGCATTATTCTACCTGTTCACTCTCAAATTGTGTTTGTGTAGTTTCTCAAAACCAAAAGAGGCCGCCAGACTTAAACGCCCATTATTTTTTAAAAATGTCAAAACAAATAATGCCTTTTTTGTTCTTATTCTTCGGTACAACTAGGTCCCTTCAAAAAAAAATTACCAGGCATCCTATGACAGCAAGTACAATACTTTACCTTCCTGCTTTTCTGTGCACAGGAGAGTAGCACGCGCTGGCTGTCAGCTGACCAGCAGAAGGGAGACAGGAAGGAGCTGTAGATCCCAGTGAAACCATCTATGTCAAATACACAAGCCATTACCATACAGAGCACAAACACAGACTGTCTATCACACTCCCCCTCTCTGAATGCCAGTATAGAGTGAAGCTAAGCCAAAGTCTATTGCGTAAAATAAACATAACAATAAAACAAACTAAACCATTCCTAATTAGAGCTATATTCGGCCTCATCAGCTTTATCTGCTTCTCTAATTTACACTATAGATACAGTATATAACCTTTACAAGCATGCACAGCATTGTGTGAAATACATAAATGTATGTAAATTTTATTTGTTCTGCAAGGCCAATAACAAATGCACTGAGTGAAACATTCAGGGAATCAGAAGTCAGTGATCAACAATTTTGTAAAGAAGCGGTGGGCAAACCTTCTTTTGGCCTGCTGACGATATCCACAATGACTGATGTCTTCTTTGTGTACCAATCATACTAAAAATCACAGCAGACATTTATCAAAAATCACAATTCAGGTTTCAGCTGAACAAACACTTCACCCAGCCCTGGGCTGCTGGCTTGCTTTATGTGGTTTATTGCTTTACATTTGCAGATGCTTTTACTCAGGAAATCATAAGTCTCACAAGAGGCCAAATCTTTCACAAGTGATTGCTATAGATGGGTGACGTTGTTGGTCACTATGTGCGTGCAGTGAGCACATCTCACTCTAAGCCACTCACTCATGACCCACTTCCTGTACATCCTTTCACACTGACCATGCAAAGCCGACTACACTGCTGGTGTGGTCCATACACCCCACACTCCAGGTAGACAATTCGGCACAGGTCCGGACTGAGGCGGGGGTAGCTGACAGCGCTGGAACCGGATGACAGCTGCTCTGCAATCCCAAAAATCAGCACATACTCACTCCACATCCACTGGTTCTTGACATCAGTGTAACTAACTCTGGGGCAGAACTGACTGTGGTGTTCAAGTTACAAATTACATATGGCCTACACGTTATTTCTTCAGCAGGTGGCATAGTGGTTCGTGTCATTGCTTTGTAATCGAAAGACCTGGGTTTAAATCCCTCCTGTAGTTGTATCCTTGAGTAAGGTGCTGACCCTGAATTGATTCAATAAACGTTTTAGCTGTAAAAATTATTTTATAGTTTAGTATGTGAAACTCACATTCTGAGATGCCTTGAAGAAAGGCATCAGCTGAACAAAGGAATGAATGAATGGGGGGGAGGGGCACACCTATATCTAAAACGCCTCACTTTCCCACCGAGAAAGTTAAAACAATGCAGTCTATAAAAGATATTATGTGAACAATAGACCAAAACTGAATATAGCATGTGTACAATTCACATGTACAACTAGTTACTAAAACAGAGATCACAGACACATTAGCAGCAACAGTACTTTAAAAATACAACTGAATCACAACCTTACTCTCCTAGGGATCTCCTATAGATCTAATCTGGATGCCCTCAAAGCCTGGATGGGCTGGAAGGAGCAAGTGAGTAGTGTGAGGCATGACATTATCTCAGTGGGATAGAGTTTGTGATTCGTTATTTGACTGTGCAATTTGAATGTACTAAAGAATAACGGAAAAAATAACACACTTACCACAGTTGCCACCTGTGAGATCCACATAAAACAATGAGGACCTTCAAGGGGGAAAAAAACACACCATTATTTCATGGAGAAACCATCGCTGTCGGAGAAGCACTGAAAAAAAAAATAAAAAATAAAAAATCGCTGGTGTACCTCCTGTTGGAGCAGTATCTCAGGCCCAGGCGAAAGGGTTCATGCCACCAGCCCACAAAGACCACCCCTGTATCATTGGGAGCCCAGAACGCCTATGGGCATATAAAAGCAAATAACTCTTGTTAAGACAGGGAGGTTAACATGCCTGCCATGGCTGCAAGAGACACGCATACATGCATACTGAAAACAGAGACTAAGTATAATATTAAACACATCTATTGTAGTGCTGGAAAAGAGGTCAGAGGCAGCACGCTAAGCATATACACCAGCTTTACAATATTTTCCAAAATGTCCTATTAACTCAAGCTTGAATCTAGCATATATTAGAAAACATTTTAGGAAGTTTTTTGTTTTTAATTTTTGTTTTAAAATACCAGATTAACTCCACAAAGACTTTTTAAATCAGTAATGAATATGGCATTAAAGACATTTATTAAATAGGATTAAAAATTGTTACATGATGTTGGGGTGACACACGGGTGCCTCACAGCTCCTGAGCTGTGGATTCAGACATGGGTGTGAATCCAGATCAGCCTGGATGGATTTTGCAACTGTTTTTGCATGGGTTTCCTCCCACAAGCCAAAGAATGTGAATGGTTGCATGAATAAGAATGAGTGCAATTGCCCTGCAAGAGCTGCATCTAGGGTGGACCCAATTCACTCTACACTTCCAGGATAGGTTCAGGACCACTTTGACAATCCACTGGATCAGCAGTTAATTATGGATTGATTGATTGTCGGAATTATCATACTTTTTCAAAGTTTATTCCTAAAATGCTGAATACACTGGTGTACAACAGTGCCAACAGTGACAAAAACTGAAATGATATGAAAGAAAATCCTTACCTGACCAGGGGAGATGTTCTCAGGGACACCCTCAAGAACAGAAACATTGTTGCCCTCAATGTCAAGGATGCAGAGCACAGGCTCACTCTTGTTCATCAGGGTTTCCCCCCAGTCCTCATAATACACAAACTGGTCCCCCTGTGTGTATGAACAAAAGTGCAAAATCAAATAGTAAAAAAAGTAGACATACCAAATTCACACCACTTATCTTTTACAAAGTAGGTTAACTTTTTTGTAGGGAAAACAACATAATCACAATTATGAAACTGACGACCCTAACTTTAAAGCAAAATTGAGACAACATCCTAAAACTGCAGACTAAAAAAAAACAAAATAATTAAAACTATCAGTGGAAACAGCCACTCCAATCTTTACCCATGTCAGAGCTAAGTGAAAGCTGACTGAATTTGTCTCCTTACCTTCACAGCTTCCTCCTTCTTCCCTCCTTTCACAGCGTCATCGTCATCTCCCAGGGAACATGTTTCAGGACATTCTGTCTGTAATGGAAGTAGTACATTTTCAAAGGTTTCAGATTTAAATAGTGGTACTTCTGCTTTAATAAAAGCTGGAGAGAGATTCAAAAATACACCACTGCACTATTAGTCTTTATGTAACTTTATGGCAAATATATTAGAGTTGAGAATAAATGTTACAACATCCATAAATTATTCATCACAACATACAGCCTTAATGACTGATATGCCCTCAAGAAAATGGTTTATGTTCATTCTGCCAAATGAATTATTAATAATGAGGAAACCTGGAAAAATGACACTGTCTTTGGCCTCCTCTTCTCAGCTACATAGAGGAGGTGAGTCTCGGAGTGTGACCACACCAAGCATCCAAATAAATCTGGCCAAAAAAAAATTAGAAACTGTAAGAGTGCATGGCTTTTTATAATCTTTACAGTTCAGATAGGGCAAGACTCACCATCCTCATAGACCTTGCCATGTTTCTTCAGTGCTGTCAGGTTGATGCTCTTCACTTTGCTGTTCTTGCTCCAGACCTGATGGAATGAATTCAGAGGTGTTTTTTGGGCAGACTAAACTGGCTCTTGTGAAACTGATGTGAAAAACAAGCAGAAGCAGAACAAAATAACAGTTGGAAAAAGTGAGATTCACCTCCAGAAACTGCTTTTCTTCACCTTTAATCGTGCACTCCTGGACCACAGCTTTCAAATCACCTGAAGGGGAGTCTTTGCTCAACAGCCTAGTTAAAGAAAGTGCCAATGGCATTTCAGGAAACTGACAATGATTTCAGTAAAAGGTACATATATTAAAGATATTTACAATCTAGATCTGCTTGTAGGTGGCTGAGTGGGACAATGAATAGCGCTGGAGCCTCATAGCTCCTACACTGCAGGTTCACATCCACCTCAGTGTTCATGAGGGTTTCCTCCAGGTTCTCCAGTTTCCCAGGCCAACCATATGCATTTCAGGTGAATTAATGAACAAAAACTGCCCTTGCTGAGTGTAGCTTTGGACCATCACTCCACTGGACAAGAAATTATTGATTGAATGGACATGTTTCTCTTTTTTGGATGGTCTTTTTTAATTTACATTTATTCATTTAGCTGATGCTTTTCTCCAAAGTGACTTACAATGTTAAGGTCACAATTATTACATGCTTACAATCATTTACCCATTTATACAGGCAGGTAATTTTTACTAAAGCAATTCAGGGTAAGTACCTTGCTCAAGGGTACTACAGCCAGAGGTGGGGATCAAACCTGCAACCTTTGGGGCCAAAGGCAGTAGCTCTAAACGCTACGCTACCAGCTACCCCCAATTTAATAATACAGAAGAGCTTAAAAATGTAACTGCTTTAAAAAAAATCTAAATATGTTTAAAAGTAATTTGCTGTAGCACAGTAATTGCATGGAGCACAGATTTGTCTCAACAGGGATCGTGCAAAACAGTCAAAAGGTCACATACTCTCCTTTTATTTCTGTGCAATTTCCCGATGGGCCCGAATACACAACAGACTTATCATCGTGAAACACTATGTACTGCCGGCAAAACTTGACATTCTCGTTCCTTTCAAAATCACGTTGGCTCCATTCTGAAAGGGAGACAAGAGAGAAAAATCCATAACGTTTAACCCATAACCAAACATTTTAAGACTAAGGTGTTACAGACATTTAAAGAGTAAAGTGTACTAAAAAAAAAACCTAGTTATATTCTAAATGATATTTTAAATGACATACACAGCCAGGGAAGACATGATCTGCAAAGTGAAAATTAAAAGGTTCCACATTTTAACAAGGAAAAAGTGTAGTAAAAGTTCTTATTTTAGAAGTGTTTAAAGCAACAGCAGAACTAAAAAGCAGGCAGCTATAACATCATAGCATGCAGTCAGACATGAAGAAATGTGTGAAGAAAGGGGATTATATACCTGTGTATATATTACAGTATTTTCCTCCATACTGAGAGGTGATAACGGGTCCAATTTCAGCTCTGGCCAGAGAGGGATACAGGCTGTGTTCTCGGTAAAGCCTGGCAATCTCCTCGGCATCGGTGACCACCTTATTGTACAAGCGAGACACATTTGAGCGACAGGCCACTGACACACACTTCTTTAAGGTTTGCATTAAGAGTCCAGCTGGTCCAGGGACACGCTTTCTGTTTATTTTCAGGTTGTCTTTGAAAAAGATGAAACTATTATTATTATTCTTATATTATATATTATTATTAGGTGTGGTTGGACACCTGCTCTGCTGAAAAAAATTCAAGAAGCCAATTACTGCTTACATGAAAAATTGACAATAACTACTACATAATATAGGTCTATAATTAGAATTAGTCAATCAAATTCAGTGAAATGGCAAATGCTACTGGAACACGATTCACACCCAAACACGGACCTTCCCTTGTTCCTTCTAAACAAACTAGGGATTTTATGTAACTAAGCTATTTTACAAGCATTTTAACAGACTAAATTAAAATAAATAAATAGTTAAAAGAATAACTTAGATTAGGACTACATATTAAATGATATTTACACTCAAGACAAGTGCTTGTGACTACAACAACGTAAACCATTTCAGTGTTAGAGCAACAATAACATCAACAGTTTATTAAACTGAAATATTATAATGATAAACATTTTAACTGGAAGCAGAAGAAAATATAAGGAAAAATGAACAAACAAGCGAAACGGTCAGAATGACCGGCGTCTCGCTGCAGAAGTTGTTGGTCACCACCTCACCTACCTAACCTAGGCACTACGATCTTTCACTAAATTATCAACAGAATATAAACCCGCATGAATACAGAAATAGTAATCAATGATATTATTAACATATTAATAATTCCGCATATTAACGTATGGTATTTCAAAGAAAGTTTTAAAGCGCTAAAATCTACAAGAACACTGAAGGAACAAGAGCTCTGCGAACCTGATACTCCATACTGAGAAGCGGCGCGTGAGCGTGGGACGCACCACTTCCAGCGGACAGGGGGATCCGTCAAGGTGGTTCACAACGTCGAAAACGACGGCATTCAGTGCGCTTAATATGAAATACTTAAATATAACTCACAAATAACACACAGAATAATTACTCATGGATTAACCTTCGTGTAGCACCGGGATCTTAACAATTTCTAGTATTGTTTAGGAAACAATAATTATCGCTACATAGTAATGGTACATTCCAGATCGGAGTCGCGTGACGCGGAAGAGACAGGCTGCCGGTTCCCCCCCTCCCCCCACAGGGAAGGTGTTGCACAAAATATGAATATATTCCTGAATGTATATTACACGTACTTTAATATTGTTCAGCCTTACTACTGTCATCTCCAGCTAATTGTACTGTATTTAATGAATGTTAAATCTCCTCAGATTTAGTGAGTACATGGTTACTCCACCACTGTCCTTCTTTCAGTCTGAAAAGAACATCCCTCATGATCAAATACCTTCTATGTGCACATAATATCCTTTAAAATGTCATCGTCAAGGCTTATCTTTCCATTTTCTCTGTTTTGCTGCTGCTGATAGTGATTGTGTTTCTGACAATCAATGAAAGTAAAAATCTCAAAAAAAATATTGTGCACCTGCTGCTAGTAATTTCTTATTATTTTTGTTATTATTATTATTGTCCTTTATTTATCTTGTGCCTTTTTCCAAGGTGACTTACAATGTTATGTGATATATATAAGGAACCTTACAGTGATTCGCATGTTTATACAGCAGGGTATTCTTACTGTATCGATTCAGCGTGAGTCACTTTTTGTGACTACTACCGTAGGGATTTGAACCGGTGACCTTCAGTTTGCAACAGGCCCATCCGGGGCCCTTCCTGTGGCCCTAACGACACTGGAGGAGTGTCAGGCAAATAAGTGCAGCGTCTCATAAAAACGTACTCGAACTGACAGAACAGGTAAAGCGTGTTAAGTCTGTTTCCTGGAGAATTTAGTATCCTTGACAAAGCCGTTTTTTTATTTATGGACTCTTTTGTTGACGGTTTGCTTTCTGGGTGAAAAAAAATAAATAAATACAAGGGTAAGCAAGTAATAGGCTTAATTTTCCTTTATTTTTTCTGAATGGAAATGTGTTGTGGGGTCATTATTTTCATTTATCACATTACATGACATGATGCACCAAGTTTACTACAACCGTTTACAGGAACACTGACACATACACAAGGTTTTACAATGGATACATGAGATTTAGTTCATTGCACTTACAACAGTGAATGTAAGTTTTTAAAATTATTTAGGTTTTTCTTTTTTTTAATTCTTCTTATTATTTTTACATATCCACATCCACCTCCAGCCATCTCAGAAATTACATGGAAGCCAAGATAACTTTTTTGAAGAAAGTTTCTCATATTACAAACACAACATGTATAGAAACTCTACACAGACCAATATGTTTCTGATTACAACTTGTTGTCAACAGTCCATACGATCCAGCCACATACACAATGCTTTTTTTTTAATTTGTAAATTTGTTTCTTTTTGTACACAAAAGCACAAGGTGGCAGGTCACCCACTGCGGGACATATGAGACATCCCATGACAGTGATCATTTTACTCATGAGATTTACACGCTGTACAGAATTGTTCGTAGTCGTAATTGTTATTTACAGTGAGGATGGTTGCCTGTCATTCTCAATAAAGGGCTAAAGAGCTGCCGGCTGCTTGTGGTCATGCACTTGTTATTAAGTGGACAGATAAAGGCTCCCTGGCAGGTGTCTGTATAAGGGATGGTATCTGTGGCATTCTGTAGCAATCTTAAGCATCCACTCCCTCACTCTTAATCATTTTACTGTGAGCCATGTGCCAGTGTACATGATTCCTCTCCCCACCCAGAGCAAGCGATAGCAAATGAAGACATTACAGTTCTAATAGCTGTCCTGCTAAATAAATGCACATTTTTGGTTGACATAAAAAGACACTGTGCCTTTTTTGGCAATCGCTGTCATCGAAAACCCATACAATCCAAAGGTAGATGTAGGACTGCATGGGGAAGTAACTAGATGGCTTTCTTGATTGACCGTTTTGTAATAAGCCCTTACTTTATGCATAAAATCCCTTCAAATGTGCTTTCCTGAGACAAAATGATAACACGATTATAAGCTCCTGCAGGCAAAGAACTTGTTTCTTTCACTGATAGCTTTCAAACTTTCAAAGCTCTTCTATAAATCTCTCTCCCTATGTATCTTGTATTATTATTATTATTACTGTTGTTATCATTATTATTATTATTGACCTAATGAGCCAGTTATAAAGTGATATCACCACCTGTCCATAACTTTTTTCTGTGTATAGTGACCTGGAGGTATCGATAAACCAAACTAGACCTCTCTAATGATGTGCTGGACAGAACAGGAATGTCGGAGATGCAGTTTAGCACCTCTTCAACAGAAAGGAATATACTTAATACTAGCCGTGCAATCAACTTATAGACAAAAATAATTTTTCTTGGTTCTCAGTGATATACTACTCTGTTATAGATTCATATATATATATAAATATTATAAATCATATATATGTAACATATATTTAATATATTTTGTATTTTTATACGCATGTATTAACTTCTGTTAAATATATGTGCTAAAATATTTCTATTTCTGGATAAATTATATATAATCGTACACTCACTCATTCACTCACAGATTCATGCTCATGTATAATCTTCCACCGGCTCACACACTGGCTTCTTAATATAGCTTGTACTTTCTGGGGGCCAAGTGAACCGCAGAGCACATGATTTTTCTTAACTAAACAATCTTTAAATGAATCATCATTGTTTTCCACCGATTTTGCCATGACACAATTATCACAACATCACAGAATTTGCTCCACCTTCATCAGACTGAATATACTACATCTCTAAGGCATACCAGAGGTTTTGCTCCACATTTCAGATTGCATAGTCACTTTTGCTATAACAACCACATTACTTAGAAGAGCATTAGGAGTTTCCTGCTCTGCTCAGTGTTACTGACTGCAAATTAATTTGGTGGAAACGGCATGAAGATTATATTTATTCCTCATAACATATATCAAAGCCTTATGACAAAGGTCAACACCCTGATTTGTGAATGCTGGTCTCTTTGACCCAGATGGCAATTCATAAGAAAATGGAACCCACTGTCTACCCCTTTGGCTTTATATGATAGCAGTAGAGGTTCTAGTGATGGACTGGACCCTTGTCCAGCAGGTAAATACAACTGTTAATTTAGTTTCATGTCTCAGAACCTGGCACTGACTTGGGTCCTCTAAGTCAGCTGGCTTGGCACCCATTTCTGTGATAGTAGATAAATAACTTAACAAAAGTAAAAATTAATTCGATATTAATACATCTCACAGATATTGAATGCATTTTGTCGGTCTTGATCGAAGAGATAACAATTACTGCAATTATATTCACGTATTAAAAACAATTTATAAACATGGTTCATGATTTACCCCTCAGTAAAGAATCAAAACAAGTACTACTTATATCATTTTACACAGAGAATGACATCCAGCCCAGCTTAAACAGAAGGCGTGTGGTTAATAAAATCAATAAAACTGGAAGAAAGACATGAATACAGTAATATAAGGGACAGAGTTCTTAAAAATATCTGACATCATTTAGTAAACATCGTTGACTAAAGTACAACACAAACACACAAAATCCGAATTTAGAGACATTTATGTACAGCTCGGCTTCGCGCGTTTTACCTCATGGATTCAAATTACAGCTGTCTTCTTTG
Source organism: Scleropages formosus (assembly GCF_900964775.1). Classification (NCBI taxonomy): domain Eukaryota; kingdom Metazoa; phylum Chordata; class Actinopteri; order Osteoglossiformes; family Osteoglossidae; genus Scleropages; species Scleropages formosus. Next base: position 30,414,030 of record NC_041807.1, read on the forward strand.
AGGGACAGTAAAGTATTGAAATGCATGTTTTCATTTTGGGACTGGCTTCAGTTAATCACACGTAAACATTAAACTCTTTGTGGGAATCAGTACTTAAGTACTTCACATATTTCATACTTCTTTAAAGAATTACTGGCACACAAATCAGAAGAAGATAGTATGTAAACACACAGAAATATCATTGTATTAACAAGTTAAGCCATAGTTTTCAATCATGTTGGTGCACCATTCTGATCATCCTGTGTGAACAAACTTTTAGTGAAAATTTGTCTCTATAATATTAGCCATATTTCAGCCAATTCACATTTACAGTGGTTGGCTTTTGGTTTCTTTGTGATATTTTCAGCAGCTGAAGTTTTTTTATTGTTATTATTATTATTATTATTATTATTATTATTATTTAGTGAATAACAAGTGCATAAACTGGCAGCCGAGTGCTACAGAGTCACTCCCACACATCTGAACTTAATGAGGGCGTGCAAGAAATTGTATTTTACTTAGCAACCCATGCTTTAAGCTACAAGATGAAGGACGATTATGAAAGTGTACATTGTTAACCCTTCTGCAATGTGTCCCACATCAAAGGGTGGGGGGGTCAAACATGCCACTGAAATAAAATACCTAATTCATTAATTAAATTACATACAAATAGCTAAATACAAACATCTCTACCCATTTTTTATTTCTCTGAAACGATGTTGCTGGGTATTCTCAGACAAAACAATGATGGAACTTTTTTTTTCTCTTTACATCTTCTCATATGAATCATTGCATAGAACATTTGAAATGAAAAAACTGCTTTTGACCTCAGTTGTTATTGTTTGCTTATCCTCTTTTAGGATGATTGTGAGCAAACGAATAGGAAACAGATAAATACACCGGGGCTATGACTTTTTCACCAGAGCATGCTTAATGTCAGCAACCACATAAAGACAATATATATCAACTTTAAGATTGGACTGGGTCAGGTTGGGGCAAAGGGACTGCAACACTGCAACAAAACAGCAGGAGGAAACTGACCTGAGAGATTTCTGTAAAAACTGGCAAAATCATGATGGGATCATTCAGAGCGCTTGGTAACTGATGACTGAAGTTCTCACTCTAATCATAGCACATACTGTACTTTATGTTCAGCTCCGTACAGGGGTAGTTACTCTGTACAAAACCTATTTAAATGTTAAATTCTGAGTTGATTTCCATGCACTGTATTGAAATTCTTGGTTACATTAATGTAAAAATGAATTGACTGCTATACTTACTGAATACACATGTAATAAATGAGTCCTCAACAGAAGATCCAACAAATGGACATGTACACTTCCCACCCCTACCCACATAATGAGTAGAGAGGTCTTGTTCTTTCTTTAATCATGTGGAATTATTTTGTCTAGCCTCCCACATGGAATGTCAAGATGTGTTTACCGTATGCCTCTTAAACTTAAGAAGTGAAGGCACACTACATACATGTACTTACTATATGTGTTACCAAATAATATACCAATATATGGCAACGTTCTTCCTCCATTGTGAACCTTCTCTGCTGTTGCATTATGTAATGTCTCCTTTACTTCCACATTTGCTTTTTTTTTTCCCTGCAGTTCCTTAACTCTTTATTATTAGGCAATTTGTAAATGCTGTCCTCCAGCACAAGGATGTGGTCCCACTATATTCAGCTCCTCCCTGTTTTGCTGCAGTGAGCACTGACAGAACATGCCTGCTTGAGATATATCAGTACATTACATTGTTTATGACAGAGGCAACACATTCCAGACCCCTTAAATCTAAAACAAGACATGATTGTGCTTTTCACATACTGCCTCCTGCATGCTATTGCTTTTTTTCTTTTTTCTTAAAAACAAAAAGTTATGAAAACAAATTATGGCAATAACAAAGATAATCATGAATGAAAAATAAGCAATACAAAATATATAAAACATATGCCAAACAAAAAATAAAAATATGAATTAGTATCACAAACTGCACTACAGCCAGTGTATTTATATACATTTAGCATATAGCATTAAAAGAAATTAAGACAGAACTATATGAATAAAAAAATACGTGAGGTATATAAGTTAAAAAAAATATGATTAAGGCTGCATCCTTTTTTTCATGAAACATAATCAGGCAAAAGGGAAAAAACCAAAACCTTGCAACAATATAACAATGGCTTTGCAACAGGTAAAAGACAACCCAGACCACATTGTATCCTGATGGCTTTCCTAATTTTGTCAGAGAAAGTCTTCAGTAATGTGGCTTGACTTGATCTTTTTACGATTTTTGTTATTATAGAGTAGACTTCTTTTTTCAAATGTCTTATGGCCTCCTTGATTTAGATCATGAACAGTGTTTAGGTCTTAGACAGAAATTAACATGCATTCCAATCCAAAGTCCCCTTGTGGACACATTGCAAGAAAGAAAAAAATCTGCATTCAAAAACACGGTGGTTCTGAACTGGAATGTAAAGATATCAAAACCAAAGCTGGAAACAGATTTGTTTTTGTAATTTGTAACCACCTCCACCTTGTACCCGTCAACATTCTCATCTGAAGAAAAAAATTTTGTACAGGAAAAACCTATGAGGGACTTTTTAGAACAAGAGGTCATTGTGTTTGGTCATCTGAGCGCAAAGATTTGGAATCAACGGTTCTCATGTGTTTCATGTACTCCCTGTGAGGTAACATCTCACACGTTAAAAAATAAAAATGTACTTATATACATTTCCTTCATGCAGACCCAGAAGACACCAAAACTTATTTTCTCTCTGTGCTTCATTCTTTCATAGCTTCTGCAGAAGGCTTTCCAGCATCCCCAAAAAGTCATCCAACAGGTGGAACTGACATTGCCGCTGCTGGAAGAAACGTGTCCTGTTGCTTTGTCCTCATTGATCCCTGGATCCAGCAGAATCCTCCATGATGTAGTGATGTTGGACCATGCAGTCATCCAAAGCTCTGATGAAAGTACAGTACACGCATGCTGTCTGTCTTCCTTAGAGCAAGAATTTTAAAATCCGGTGTCCATCTGGGAAATACCTAAAGATCCTGAAGAGAGTGGGTCTTCTGGAATGACCTGAAAAAAATGAAAAATTTACAATGTTGCAAATACATCAGTAAAGTACTCAGTATCTATAGTGCACCCAGTACTAGATATAACAGCGCACATGTTCTTCTATGCCTAGATTAGTCAGTCAGGGCTGCAGGACTGGGAATGAATGCTCTCACACATGACACTTTGTTAATTTCAGATACATTAATCCTGATATAATTTACACTGACTTAACCTGATTACAGAAGGGTTACATGTTTCAGATAAAAAGAGCACCACTGTGGTGGCACTACAGGAGATCCCGGTGGCCACCTGGTCTGGCAGATGCCTTAGAGAGATACTGGCCTCCATCATCGGTGCCTCTCAACCCAGAAGGCAGCTGCAACAGCTCAGGGCTCCACTGACGTACTTTGTATTTCCAGCGTCTGCTGCCTGTCAGGGGAAACAAATTAGGGCCTGTGCACAGAGCTGAGAGCTGAGAGCCGGGAGATGGGAGCAAGGAGTGGACTGAATGCAGCACTGTCTGTAGCCTGCTCACCATGGACTGTGAAGGCGCCTTTTATGTTTGATGGATTTTTTTTGTTTTGTTTTGTTGCCAGAGGTTTATCAAGTTCACACCGAGAATTTAACGTATACGTATATGTAATATCCCATCATTTTTCAGATTGTTATTCCGGAAACCAGCATGCATATTGAGAGAAAATCATCAGATAAAATGGTTCTGTATAGCTCCTGTTTATATTTGCATCTGTGGTAGGATATATCTCTGCGAGAGTATTTTCACTGACCCCATTATATTAACCCAAGATGACGCACCATGACTATTTTTTCCACAAAGCGATTTGTTGTCCATTGTTTCAGCTCTTATTTCACTGATGTGTTGGTTAACCCATGTGGAACATCTTTCACCGTCATTGTAGCTCCGCTTCCAGCAAATCATCATGTAACATCATCTCACACTGCCAAGAGAGTAAATATGGAGCGATGCGCATAAAACCAAGAAGCAAGACTACTTGCACATGTGACTGGTTGAAAGCAGAGTGATCACTGACCAAGTTGCACCAGTTAATTGGCTGATACCTCACAGACATACAGGCAAACCACATCAATTTTAGGTACAGCAGAAAAGGAATTGAGACATCAGAGAAGGACTTAATAAAACTGACCACGCTTGACTTTCGTCCCAGTCCCATACTCCTGTTAAACGTGTTCATTACTTTAGGCACTAGATGGCAGAAAAGCAAAGACAAAACTGTCTTGTCATTCGTTCAGCTACAAAAATCTGGCATAGGTGTGTGCTGAAAGATTTGTCTGAATTTGAAAAAGTGCACTTAGACTCAGTGGGTCTTTTGGTTTATCACATGATGACTAAAAGCGGAATGAACTGCTGGTTTGGTAAAAGTGCTTATTACTAAGCGCTGCCATTTTTCCCCCTAATTCCCTCTTTCCCCTCGACTGTGGAAAACTAACCCTTTCAAGCATCAGAAGAAAGCTAATAATATAATGGACTGTGTGGGTGAGGGTGATTGTGCGTGGCTGCTTTCATTTATATGTGCAGGAATAATTTAGCAGGGTGCATTTTGCATAACAACAGAATGTTCGGTAAGTGGCTGAGAATGGCAGACCATTTGGACTCACAGGTACATTCGTCCCAAAAGCTTTTTTGGCAGCGCTCATGCCAATATTTTCCAAGGATTTATGCTCAATTTCATATTTAAACCCATAAAGAATTAACAGAAGGAGCTTTGTGTTTATGGCGACAATGTGAAAGTTTGATAACCGAGCTGCTCGACTTCAGGCTTGTGCTCATCTTGGAAGTAAAGGGAGGCCACCTTGTGAGCTTTCTAACCTGAAACAGCCTCAGCACCAAATTCCCCTCCAGAGGCCTTGGCCTTGTGGTCTTGTGATTTCAGAGTGACGGCATGCTGAGATGGGAAGGAGACCTATCGGGGAGCCATGCATCCCTCCTTAGATCATAAACAGGTTTACAGTGTGCTTAGCAGGATCCAGCATGCTGCAAATAGAGCAGTACAAACATAAACCCGGATAAGCAACAGCCATAATAACAATGACTCTTTAAACCAGCTTGTTGTTATACTGCCAGGTTTGGACTGTGAGAGACCCACACTTTCTAACGAGCAGCAATGTTTTGCCTACCTCCTCGGCTAAGAGTCTGGGAGTGACGATTGACTCAAGTCTATCTTTCACCCAGCACATCAAAGCCACAACCTGGTTCTGCAGATACATCCTGCATAATATTCATAGAATCCATCCCAACCTCACAACTGACTATGTCCAACTACTTGCCCAGGCTATGGTGACATCCCGTCTGGACTACTGCAACTCTCCTGTGTGGCCTTCCTGCTACTGCCATCAAGCCTCTATAGCTGATACAGAATGCTGCTGCACAAGTTGTGTTTGACTTGCCAAAGCGTTCCCATGTATCTCCTCTACTCATTTCTTTGCACTGGCTTTCTATAGCTGCCCTGCTGGATCAAATTCAAGACCCTGGTTATGGCCTACAAATGCATCAATAGAACTGCTCCGAGCTATTTACAAGACTTGATCAACCTCTATTCCCCAGCCAGGCCCCTTCACTCATCTACTTCTGTTCGCTTGGTTGTCCCGTGCACGAAAAGTAAAGCATGGAGGTTCTTGGTTCTGGTTCCATTGTGGTGGAATGACCTTCCCCTCTCACTCAGAACTGTTGAAACTCTGTCTACATTCAAGAACGGTCTGAAAACTCACCCTTTCCGGACTCACTTCACGCATGACCTCTCCAGCTCATGTTTGGTATAAATGTTCATGCACCTTAACTTTATGATCATTCCCAGATAAGCCTTTACACAGCCGCTACTCCTGTATTGTATGTAAATGTATGTAAAATGACCTTTTAAAAAAAAAACCTTCCAACATTTTTTTTTTTATCAGGATTCATCTATCCTGCATTTTATGCACCTACTCGAGTGATGAACATCAGTACATCAAGCGGAAAGTAACAAACTAAGTTTACTTAAGATTCCCATGTCTGCAACTATCCCTCTTTCTCCTAATGTAATACACAAGTTTGGATTTTTGCTGAGATGTACGTTGCTCTGGAGAAAAGCGTTTGCTAAATGAATAAATGTAAATGGTCTCTGCCACCGACCAGACTGACCAGCTATTGCCTCCTGTGGCTAAGAGCCACATCCTACTCCTCTGTGTATACCAGAAAACTTTCTGCCTACTAAGCCTGGTATCTTTTCAAGATATCAGTTTATTATTCAATTATTGGCAGCACAGCGGTGTAGTGGGTAGCGCTCGTTTCTCACAGCTCCTACATTGTGGGTGTGGACATGAGATTGAACCTGGCTCTGTCTGCATGTTCTCTCTGTGTTTGCAAGGTTTTCCTCCAAGTGCTCTGCTTCCTCCCACAGCCCAAAGACATGTATTTCAGGTGAACTAGTCACTCACTTAGTATGTGAGTAAGTAACTCTGATTGCCCTGTGATGGACTGGTGTCCCACTCAAGTTGTTTCCTGTCTCATGCCCTACGCTTCTAGGACTGGCTCCTGAGCACTGTGATGACCCATTAGGATAACCAGTTATTAAGAATGAATGGATGCTTACTGAATCACCGCACATGGAAAAACCTAGTGTGTTTTGCCTTGTGGTCATAGCTTTTCTCTGAAATAATTTCTCGCTATTAAAATAATATTTACATTTAGCTTACACTTTTCTCCAAAGCAACTTACAACATTAAGCTATTTACACTCGCAAGTAATTATACTGGTGCAAATTAGGGTAAATACGTTGCTCAGGGATACTACAGCTGGAGGTGAGATTCAAACTGCAACCTTTAGGTCTAAAGGCAGTAGTTCTAACCACTACACTACCGACTGTCCCGTATATAATCATGAATAGCAAACAGCAAATAATGCGTTTTTCAAAAAGATTATCACTGCTTTTAGTCAAGACAGAATTCCCGCAGGGATTAGTTAAGATCCCAGTTGGTTGGGAAATCAAAATACACAGCAAGTCAGCAAGTATGGGAAATTCTGAAAGAATAATTCTGCGTTTATTCTTAACGCAGTGTTCAACCAGATATTAAGAATGTGCATCACAGCTGACCCATTTTTATTAAACATGCTCATGCAGCATATTTTGATAAGTAAATTTGCTTGAAATTAGCATATACTGCAGGCAGAGTAAGTGAATCAGCAAGGTAAAAATAATAGCATAACAGCAACTTTAGTACAGTGTGGATTTGCATGTACTATATATTTATTCAGTTGTTAGAAGAAGTTCATAAACTATCCTCCTGTGACCAAAGCATTCCTTGTTGTCCACTCTAGAGGACACTTGTTTTTAAATACATCTAAAAAACTGCACAGGATGAGTCATAATGCATCTTACAGAAGACATTCTATGTTTTTTTAAATGATAATGACAAATGTTTGGGGTGGGGCTTGGACAACTCAGAGATCCTTGACATTAATCCAAAAGGAATATTTTTTCTGCTAGGCCTCTAAGAAAGCTAAGACAGATGATTTTTTTATAACTAGTTGAGTGATGGAAAGAGTATTAACAGCATGTAACTTGGCGCAATTTCTGCAAACAAACACACAGGTGTCATCATTTAGAGACATCCTATAGGAATGAGTCATTAAGGTTAGAATGATCTGTGTTTTAAATGGATGGGGGTGTTTTTCACACCAAACATCCAGTTTTCCTTGGTTGTTCATGAAACAAGTGAATAAAAGATGTTATGATTTTCCAACAACTGCTTTGTATGGTTCAGGCAAGGAGTATGCAAAACCCTGTTTCAAAGAGTCATTTCCAGATCCTGTGCTTGACATGAGTGTGCTCTATTACGTTTCCAATAGCCATTACTGAAAGTACTTAAAGTTAAAGCATGGGTCTGAACAATTGTCAAAATTTGTCTTCATATATCCAGGTAAGATTCTGCCCCTTTATCTGATCTGGTATTTATCTCTCCACTAAAATCTTGTATATAAATATTACAAATTATCGTATATAAAGCATAACAATTCAGAATAGATAAGGGGGGGGGGGGGGGGGGGCGGAATCTAAATGAAGAACCCTCAAAACATGGCATGTGGTCTTAAATCTCCCCTCATTAAACAGTCAGTTCATGGACAGATGTATGACTGTCAGAGACTAGTACCCTTATTTTTATTCTAAGCAATCTGCGACGAATTTTAGGTAAAAAATTAGACCAACAGGAATTCTAGGAAACTGGTGTGCTTCCTCTGTAAATCAGTGACTTGCACCTTCAGTAAAGCACCCCTAGAGTTCTCACTGCCATATAAATATGCATTACATACTCCTTTGGATGTCTTCTCCCTTTTCCCTGTACCCCACCTGTCCTAAAAGCAGCATTTTGGCGGAAACCCTGTATCGTAGCATGCTGAGACATTTAAACAAATGGACACCTTTATCTGAGTCTTGCACACAGTGTTTCTGATCCAATCAACTGCTCATAGGCCTGAAGTGCTGAACACATCTAACACACTATGCTTCAGAGCACAAAGACTGTTTTACCAGAGCCCTGCTGTTGGCCAATACCTTTAACAGCAATGGCTGAACTGCCATAAACTACTTAACACACACACACACACACACACACACACACACACACACACACACACACACACACACACACACCCCATACAGGGGTCACAGGGAGCCAGAGCCTACCCAGTAACACAGGGCATAAGGGACACACCCAGGATGGGACGCCAGTCTGCCCCAAGACACCCCAAGCAGGACTTGAACCCCAGACTCACCAGAGAGCAGGACTATGGTCCAACCCACTGTGCCACCACACCCCCCCGCTACTTAACACCACACAACAAATTGCTCAGGTAACCTGAAAAAAAAACCTGAAAGCTGAGAATACAAATATATCTGGAAAATGAGTGACAGTAAAAAAAAAGAAAAAAAAAATATAGTAACGACTCGCGTTACTGATTCAATGTAAATAGTTGCATTATGGGAAATAATGTTAAATGTGTAACCACTGGGGGCACTTAGGGGAAAAATGATGGGGTGACCGTGTCTCCCAGGGTGTTGGGGAGAACTTAGGGGTGCTAGGCAGGCTGGCTGTATGCGCAGGTCCTGGAGGAAAAGGGGGTTCTTGGTCCGAGCGCATCATTTTCCTTGTGCTGGTGTTCAAATAAATCGTTCGTTATGAACGCTGCCTCTGCGTCCTTCTTCGCCCTATCTAAACCCATGGCGCTCCGTGCCACAATATATAATGTAATATATAAACTGAACTGAATATATGCATAATGAAGCTGTGTATTTGGCATGGGGGTGGCACCAGTAATTGAATAAAAGCTGCATATACAAACATGTAACATACAAACCATTAACTCATTTTAATGTTCCTGCATTACTATTGTCTTTGGTATGATGAGCTAGAGTTGAACAGCAAATGAAAAAACTGCTGATTATGTCATTTTCTTCCATTTAATTTCTGCCACTTGACTGAAGCAGAACTAATAACTGCAGGAGAGCATTGCATAACACTTCTAATGGTGTGTGCCTGTGGAGGGCTGGGATACATTGCTGCTGCCAAGACGGAGCAGTCACTGTCGGAGATATTAGAGATGAGAGGTTGTGGGGTTGGGGAGGGAGGCTTCCAGGACAGGAAGACACTCACTGGTGCTCAGTCACACTCTGTTATGTCCTACTAGTCACAGTCTCTCTTTGATATTTGACACACGCATGCTCCTTACCCAACTCTGCTTTTCTCCATGCACTTGGTTCTGCAACTGCATTCTCAGCAACGTCTTGGTTGTAGCAGGAGATCAGAACACATGTATCCTAACATTGTTAGTCGCTTTGGAAACTAAGATATTTGGAAGATTTACCTCTCCATACAGCAGAATAATTTTTACTGGCGCAATTTTAGGGCATATATCTTGCTTTAGAGAACTATGGCAGGAGCAGGTGTAACTGTGCAAAATCAGTAACATGATGTTAAGTGTTTATGAGCGGAAGAGAGGGGAGAAGAGGGAGTTGGTAAAATAGCAGAGAGTGCTTGTGTGAGACCTGGTGGGCTGGATGTGTCTGGACTCCCACGATGAAGTGTGTTGGTTCTTTTGCACTCTACTGTGTCATGTTCAGTCTCATTTTCACTATGTGGTGGGAAATACTAAACCTTGGATAGTCTAAGGCAGAAAGTAGTTAATGGGAAGAGGTAAGACAGACCTCTGACCATCATACAAATCCACAACACAGGGATTCAAACCAAGGCCTTTCAATTGCAAGACAACAGCTCAAACCACTATGCTACATACTGCCCCATCACTTACCAAAAGCAAACTACAGGATGTGAGGAATTATGTTTATTTGCCTTTGGCCAAGGCAACTTATAATGTTAGGTATACAATACTTAACTCCCTACAGTCATCCTCCCATTAGTACAGCAAAATAATGTAACACATACACTTCTGAGTCTTCAATTCACCACAAAGACATCTCTGGAGTGTGGGAGGAGACTGAAGCACCCAGAGGAAACCCACATAAACACTGGAAGAACATGCAAACTCCACACAGACAGAGCTGCATTTGAACCTATGTCCAGTCACACAGTACAGGTAATGTGAGGCGCCAGTGCTATCAGTGCAACACAGCCACTTTGCTGCCCCAGCTAACATAGCTTGGTATTTTTACAGGAGAAACTCAAGCAAACTACCTTGCTCAATGGTACTGCAACAGCAGCACATAATGGGGATCATATTGGTAAACCTGAAGTTATCAAGTTCTTAACCTCAAGGTACATAATAGTTGCTTAAACAGTCATTTCAAAAGCAAGTTCCCCATGTGGTGTCGATACCTTCCATGCTGGAGCCAGTGTGGAGTAGAAGGAGAGATTTGGATGCAGAAAGATGATTCTGGAGTACAAATATTTATGGGTGTCTTCTCCTCTGGGACCTTAGTAAAGATTCCTAATTAAAGATTAACTGCAGGTCCCCAAAAATCAAATCCCATCAGGAGAAATGAATTATTACAAACGCACCTAATCTACTCCTAATCTACCTCTGCTTCCATTTTTCCCAGGCAGGTTATCTAGAATGTATCACTCACGGCGTGGATGGCCTTGGAACACTAGGACAGTGGCATCTCTTCCACCTTCTTTTCTGTTATGTGCTGATTCCAGGGACTGTTCTTTACATGAGAATTTTGTTGATTCCAGATCCGGTCAGCTGGATTTTAAAATCACAAAAAGAGAAAAATCTGCACTTTGCTTGACTTTACAAAATACCCATGTTCTAAACTAAGGATGGATATTTGAACGGTGTCTGGTGTCTTGCTTTTCTACCTGTCTTTGATCTAGGTTGTTTTTTTTCAGGTCTTTAGTCAGAAATTAAGTCACTTTTCTGGGTGTACCAAGAATTTTTTACTGGCCAGTAAATAACAACTTCAAAACTTAGAAGACATTATACATCATAGGCAGCTGACACCCACTGCAGCTCTACATGGTATAAGTACAGTAACACTTAATTTACTATGGTTAAAAATGAATAAATTCAGCAATGCTCAGTTCTACATTGTGGACAACACCCAAAGCCACAAAGAAAACATTGCTGACATGCCCGCTAACCAGAAAATGAGCTGGATAAAGAGGGAAATACAGCAGACATGGGATTTTGTGAAGAGTTTATGAGATATTATTGCTTTCAGGACTGGTTAGGTTTGATTAGTTTAGTATGGATCTAAAAGTTTCCCTTTTAAACCTTTCCAGTTACAACATTTTTAAGAGAAAATATTGTATTCTGTAGAATTTCTCCAGTATAATGTAAAAAAGTATTCCACACAAAAGTTTGATGCAATAGCCATCATTAAATAGAACAATTTCAAATGTTCTATATATGTTCTGTGACTATATACAGCATATCAAATATTACTTTAAGTACTCAATCAGGATGTGTAGTTTTATAATATTAATCAAGAAGTCCTGAAATGTTTAAAAGTCAAAAAACTTGCAATACTTACTTTTGCACTCAGATTACCAGGCTCTTGCTCTTACAAAATTAATCACAAAATGAGGAAAGTCCATAGGTTTTTCCAATACAAAGTTTTATGTTGTCCTCTGAGATGACTCCGCAAACCCTGAAACAACACAATTCCATTCCCATGAGCTACATTTCCAAAGTTGCTTAAAATACTCTTAATGCTTACCTGACTGTAACAACTCAGCATACTGTATCTGTGCACCTATCCGACAGTTTCCAATAACTAAAAATTAGGATTGATTAGGGTCACAACAGTCTCGTATGAGAAAGAACTTTATGTTATGTTGGAGTGGTGTATGCAGACACCTCATAATTGGACAGCTGAAGGTTCAAGTCCAGTGCTAGCCCTGCCTGTGTCAGGGCTTATAGTTCTCCAGTTGTTCTTATATTTGCATGGGTATCCTCCCACTGTCCACATAGATGTGGTCCATGTGAACTGGTAACTCTGTGCTGCCCCTAGCGTGAATCTGTATTAGTATACCTCCTTATACTCTATCCATTTCCTTTCACTGGATTCTTCCTGGACTGCCGTGACCTTGTTTGAAAATATGATTCATGACAATGAATTCAGCCTGATTAAACTTGGGATATTGTTACATACTGTACAAAAATGATATGCGTCCTACACAGTGCAAGTGAAAAGCCTGAGTACACGTGGGCACCTGAGGCAGAAATTGTACACAACTGGAACTTAGCAGAAGAGTGAAGAACATGTGTGCTGCATCTCAGACAATCTCTGCAGAAGACCTGGGAATACATGTCACATGATTTTCTGCTCAAACTTGCTCGCAAAATCTCTTGTGCAAAATGCTGTCCAGAAAGTGGACTAAAAATGTTGACAGGTGCTGTAAAAGCAAAGAAAAGAACAAAAGAAATGTACAGGCAATGTTGCAAAATCATGAAGCCTACTGGGGCAACAAAATGACTACACGTTCTTCAATAAATAAGGTCAGAGACCTCGGTCCTTAACCCTTTTAACCCTTTGTGGTGTGGACAAATGCCATGCTTCTAATCCCATTAAGGATAATTAGACTTACCATTCACTCGGCAGTTCACCAGAAGGAAGTGAACTTCTTGCCAAAAGCAGATACAGCTATTTGAAAGAAAGGTCAGGAAAAAAGGTCAGCAGAGCATGCCATACATCTGCAGTCAAAGCATCTTATTTGAAGGACTGAGGCAAGAAATAGCTTAGGAATAACCTTTGTCATTCTATATTTTGTTATCAACCACAGAGTGTGGACCCAAGAATTTCTTTAAAATACAGTATATACAGTGGATAAACTATGTGGATAAGCTATGTGTTAGTTTGTATATGAATAACCAAAGGGAATTTACCTATTTACCTATGAAACTTGAAACTATTTAAATTGCATTTGTCTTTATTTTTTGTTTCGCTCAGTTAAAAAGCTGTTTTCATTTCTCTGTGAAAAATTCCAACACAGTCTATTTGAGATTAATATTTATTCATTTAACCAGTGCTTCCAACATTAAGCTACTTTCAGTGATCTACCCATTACTAAAACAGCAGAGTTTTCACTGGAGAACTTCAGGGTAAGTTCCTTACTCAAGAGTATTACAGCAGGATATTGAATTCAAAGCTGTGACATCTGAGTCCAGATTTGGTGGTTCTAACCAGTAACTATTACCCCAACAAATGACTGCTGGTAAGTGCGATGGTCTGCTAGTTCTTTACCTTCTCCCAGTTTGCCGGCCTGCTCAGCAGCCCCTCCTGGGAGGATTTTGGAGAAGACGCTCTCGCCATCACCGGTTGACTGCCCTGCTGCACTGCCTATTCCCCCAGGCCGCGGGGCAGCTTTGGACCCTGTGTGGAGAAGCAGAACAGGTGATGTGGCTCAGTGGAGAATTCCTGGGTGTATTCCACCATTACAAATAAAAAAATGCTAGTAATTTAGCTGTTCAACCCATTTTCTTAGCCAATTACTTTCCTGCAGAAATATATATAAGGAAAGCTAATAGTAATGATTTGTGCTATATGACAACAGCAGGAGGCCTTGACTCCATATTGACTCTTTCACACTAGGGCACAATATAACTGCTTCCAAAAAGAAGCTTTCCATAGGACCATTTTCAAATATGTGTCTCTTTTGGGATTACACAGCAAGACTCTAATATTTTCCCTAGTTTGATTACTGTTAATAATCACTGCTCATCAAATGCAGCCTTATGGACCTCACCTAAAACAGAGTACAAGCAGCTGAGCCATTCCTGTTTTGTTATCAAAAATGATTGCTGGGCAATCTCCATAGCATATATGCCAAACAATATACAGTAAGGTGGTCACCACTTCTCCTTCTCACCTATTCCAGTTAGTGGGGGCTGAGGTGTTTTTGCAGGCTGCGTTGCTGCCTTCGATCCTATTCCTGTAGCAGGTAGCGTGTCAGTTTTCACCTGTTCACAAAACAGCGATGAAACACAAACGTTCGTTCAGTATCAAATGGGTAAACTGAACATGGTAAGATCAACTTAAAACAACTTTCTTTTAGATCAACTTACTTTATGAAAAGTACCACAATAATGCGTTTTAATGATCTATCAGTACAGATAGATCAATAATGATCTATCAATACAAATAGATCAATAATGATCTATCAATACATCTATCAATACAGCTTCTGATCCAATAAGTTATACTTTATCAAAAAAACAAACACAAAACTAAAATATACTGCAGTGCCTAGCTGAAAATCAGTTTAGTGACAGATATAAACAAAAATGCCAGTATTAATAGGCTGCCACTGTTGTTACTTCAGCAGAATATTAATTTATTGACAGTTTATCCTACTAAAAGTCAACATACAATTAATAAAAACAGGTTTAGGGATTAAAATTGGATTCCACCTATGCTGCGAGTTGGCTGTGCCAAGAGCTATTGGGCTATTGTCGGAAAGTAAGCTAATCACCAGAGCAAGATAAAGTATGCTAACTGGATTTGAGTGCAATCTAAACAGCGCTTTGCAGGGAGTTCTGCTCTGACTTATCAGATCACGACAGATAAGACGTCTCACTTGATCTGCACTCTGCAGCTTCAAGTGGCCGCTTCTTCATTTTATAGTGGAAAACTGCAAAAGTCAGGGCTGGCAGAAAATATTTTAATTAACCAAGATGAAAACATGACATTCTTACACTCTTGGTTTTCTTCATCAGACTGAAAGAACAAAAAAAAAATCTTAAACAATACAGTATTCGTTGATAAAGCACTTTTGAACCCTTGAAAAGTTCATTACTTAAACTCTCCCAAGACAATCAGGTTTAGTTAAGTCTTTTAATTGTAACATATCTAATTACTGTTTAAAGTTTGGTTTTGAAGCTGAGCAATCCATGACAAAAAGGTCACAAAGAGTCAAAGAAAGTCCTGAAAGCAGTACAACAACTCCTGGTGCAGTCCCACTTGAACTACAGTCCATTTAGTTTTAATGTGATGGTACTATTAAATCATCGGAATAAAGGCACTATCAGAAGAAGGTGCTTTCCTACACTCACCGCAGTGGTAGGCTGAGGGCCGGCTGTTGGCTGCCGTGCCTGAGTCTGCCCAGGCTTAGCCTGCAGCTGCGGGGCCTGTGTGACCTGCTGCTGTGGAGTCCCAGCTGGCTGCTGTTGTGGTTGCTGCTGCTGTCGTGCCGCTGAGGTTTGCGGCTGCTGCGGCTGCTGCTGCTGCTGCTGCTGCTGCTGCTGCTGCTGCTGCTGCGTGCGCAGCTGCTGCCCTTGAGGCTGAAGACTGTCCTGCTGCTGCGAGGCAGGCTGGCGACCTGACGGAGGCCCACTGGATGACCGTTGCTGTTGGCTGGATCCCTGCTGTCTTGAAGACGGTGGGTGGGACTGTAGATCTTGCTGCTTCCTGGATGTCTGCTGATGGTGGGGGGAGGATGACGGTTGCTTCTGTGACCTCTGGCCAGAATGATGGTGGCCAGAAGTGTCACGGTAATCCGAGGAGTGGTAGCCCTGTGAAGACCGAGAGTCTGGCCTTTTTCCAGAGGACGACGACATCTGCCGGGAATCGTGGCGCATTGAGGGGTCCTTCATGTGTCCTTTGGAGGATCTCGAAGACCTGGGCTCTTCTGAGTGCCGAGAGGAGGAGGAATGTCTCCCAGAGGAGCTGCCATGGTGCCTGTGATCTCGGGATGAAGAATGACGTGGGTGACCGTAGTCATCTTGTGGCCAGAGATCCTCATCAGGAGGTTCATCGTAGTCGTGATACGTGTGCTTCACATGGTTTCTACGTTGGGAGGACGAATGCCCACTGCTGTAGTGTCTAGACCTATCAGAGCGGGCCTCCCGTGGCTTCTCAAACCAGTCTGTTTCCTCCTGTCCCAAATGATAAGCTTGAGAAACCAAATAAAGATCACAGTCAATCTCCAAATCCATTGGCGAGAGCAGCTTGCAGACTGATGCCATGCAGGAAAAACAAAATAGGCCACAGTTAACACCATGCAGAGAATGCAAATCCACAGATTAAAAAAACAAACAAGCAAACAAATCAAGACAACAGAAAAATTCACAAGACGGCATGTTATGAAAGCCACTGAAAGCCACACACATCAGTGAAAAATGTCATGCTGACCAAAACATGCTTGTACATTGATGTGTAGGCACATGCAGTTTCAGTGTTAAACACAGCATTCATATTGATACTTAGTTCAGACATGAGCAGCTAGTTGCCTCAAGACACTTGCATGCAACTTTCTCGTTTGGGTGGGGGATGTTAAGGTGGGCAGTGTTTGGCATTCAGCTCCAATTACCTTCGCTGTCAGACACAGCACAATGCATATCATCTATAATGTAAGAATCATCTGGTTTGTAGACATGGCTCCTCGGCAGGTCCTTCATGTGGTCCTGCACATCAGGCAAGGAGTGGCTAGAGCCGTACTGATTGCGACTGTCAGCTGGCTCTGGCCCTACAGAACCTCGGCCAACACCCATGGGCTTCCCCACGGGGCTGAGCGGGCTCTCCTCCTCTGAGTTTTGGGAGCGCATAGAGGGCCTGCCACGGCTGTGACTACCCCTCTGAGAGCGATCCATGGTGTCCCTCTCGTACGACTTGCTCCTATGGTTGCCCGAATCTCTCGCAGAAATCTTGTCCATTCCATAGCCGGTCGATCTTGATCTTCCTGAGCCGTACATGCGGTCGTCTTCCTCAAAAGCCTCACGGTGGGACATTCCGTAATATTTCTGTTGATCATAGACGTTCTTCTTCAACCCATACGTGATCTCATCCTGAAGCTTCTTAGCCCTAGATACAACAGTGCAGCTACCACCAGAGGATGTGGTAATGGTATAGGAGGCCAGATCTGATTCAACATCTTTCGCCTCTTCAATAGGAGAAAATTTGGAGATCTTCTGTTCCATGCCCTGCTTTCTGTGCTTGCTTCGCTTTGATGACACGACTGCTGGAGCCAGACTTTTGGAGGAATGCTTCTGCACTCCCATGCCAGAGCTGCCACGTGTGGAGTGCTTGTAGTCATCATAGTAATATGAGCTTCCCCCACCCATGCTACTGCTGTTGCCCATTCGGCCATGACTGTCTGAACCTCGCTGGTGGTAGCTGCTGGTGCTCTTACCCCTGCTGTGGTGGTCGTACAGGTCTTCCTCAGACTCCTCCTCAGTCCTGCCGTAGGAGCTCACTCTTGTAGAGACGCTCTCGCTCCCGTACCGCCCACTTGCAGGATGTCCGTGGGCTTGCAGCATGTCAGTCTTGTGTATATCTGATGATGTTCCCATGTTCTCTTTTGTCAACTCGTTGATATCATCTATCATGACATAATTGCGAGGGACATTTTGCTCAAGGTTAGAATAGAGGCCCTCAGAGGTATAGGCAGATGAAGGACTCTCTGCCGAATGAATCCGATCAGATAATGAAGTTTCTGGGGGTTTGTATTGTCCATAAGTGTTGGCCATAGTTGTAGTGTACTGTCCATAAGTACTGGCTAAAGTTGTGGTGTATTGTCCATATGTATTTGTCATAGTTGTGGAATACTGTCCATAAGTACTGGCCACAGTTGTAGTATATTGTCCATATGTGCTACCCACAGCTGTAGATGTGTAGGTAGTATCTTGAACAGTGGTGGTCACAACAACTGGGGGATTGCTGATCACCTCATAATTTGTGGGAATTTTCTGCTCTAAGTCAGCAAGGGAAGTTTGTTTTGGCCTCTGGTGAATGGTAAGGATCTCTGCTTGAGGTTGGAAAGGCTGTCCAGTAGGATAGGGCGTCTGTGGTGGGTATGGTAGGGTCTGTGTTGGGTAAGGGGGTGGAACAGGAGGAGGCTGAAATCCTAGGTGACTCTGCGGCATGCCCAGATCAGGTTGATAACTGGGCTGGCTTTGGGGGAAGCTTTGAGGTGGGAATGTCCCATGTGCCTGGTACGATGGGGTAGGGTAGCAGGGCTGCATAGCAGTTGGCTGAGGGAGAGCTTGTGTGACAACTGGATACTGTGGAGGCTGGAATCCTGTTTGCTGATAGATTGGGGTTGTCTGTGGAGCTGGCTGACTTTGTGGGTACTGATATGTGACAAAGGAAGAGGTGGGGGGATACTGAACCGTGCTCAGATCGGGAGTAAACTGGCTCAGGGGGGCTGTGCTTGGTCTTGTCAGCAGCCCATTGCTCTCAAAGGTGTTGGTTATGATCCGGATATTGTTAAGCTCGCTGTCTGACATGTAGTCTCGGGTATCTCCCATGCATCGCATGTAGGCAAGCTCTCTTCTTTCCCTCTCTTTCATCAGGGTTTCTTTTCGCTGAGTGATGCCAAGCTCCAGGTGCCGCAGCTTGGCATCAATCTCCTTCTCTTCCTCCTCCAGCTCTGCTTGTTGCTTGCGAAGTTTGGTAGACTCCTGCTCCACCACCTTGAGCTCATGTGTGAGGTCCTTCAGAAGGCCAGCTTTAGCAGCCAGCCCTGGTCTGGGCCCCACCTTTTGAGGCAGAGTGGGTATATACATCTGAGACAGGGCAGGGGTGACAATGGGTAGATGGGACTCCTCTGGTGGAGGACTGGGCAGTGTCCTCTTCACTTTCCGCATCAGTGAACTCTGCTGTAGGGCAGCAAGCTGGAAAGTAGCAATGTAGTTTGTCAAGAGGCCAAGCACTGTTTATGAATCACAATGAACTACAGCTTCATTTAGTTTTGTAAGCCATTTCTATTTAACAAATTCATCTTGACAGATGTGCTAATATAGCCTTCATGGTACTCTCTGCAGATTGCAACCCTTTAGATGTGCTGCATGAAAGTAACACTAGAACTATAATTAAAATTAAAATTCTATGTGTTCTTTTACTTAATGAGCTCTGTTCTGCAGAAAAATATTCCGATACTGAACTGTGGGAAATAATTTTTCTTCAAATTTCCAAAAAGACTTGAAAATATGTTGAAAATTGCACTTTTTGATTAAATTGGATTGTCCTTCCTATTTCAAAATATTTAAAAAATTGTATAAACAATAAATGTGCAAATGCATGCTTGATTGTAATAAACCTTAATTCTAGAATTTACAAAGCCCTCTTAATTTACATATATAATCATTTCTCATAGGGAAAATAAAGACAGTAAATAAATAATGAACATTCTGCCTACAGGCACAGTATGAAGCAACCCTGATCTACAGCCAACATAATGCTGGTAAAGCTGGAGTGTCATACATTTAAATGAAATAAACTTGTAACTTAAATTTGAAAGTTAAAACTGTGCTGATGCATCCTGAAATTACAATAATCCAAAAAAAAATCCTCAACACACATAAATTGTTTGCCACAAATCTTGTTTAAAAAGGGTAATCTCTTAATCACATCTGTGTGATGTACTCAGACAATTTACTGTTTCATGTAAAACGTCATATTGGAGGTACATATACTGTAACATAATGAAGGTGTTCTTCACAACCCGCTCAATTTTATCGCCTTTGGCATTTTTAGAGGTTGACGGATAGTAAAGACAGCTTGGTATGTATCAGTGAGAGACAACTGCACCCTTGTGAAAAATCTGTAAATTGCTTTATCCCTATCTTCTGTGTTGTCTCTGATATGTGCGTTCCATAGCGCCACAGTTGCCACATTCACTAAGCAATTCTTCAATTAATTATATTTTCCTTTTTACTGAAAACAAAATCTGTAAACTTATCTTTTATTCAGGTAGGTACGGCAAGAGTGCTATGCTAGCTGCACTTTTTTTAAAATAATCTGATTTATTTAGCTGATCACTGGAACCTTATGATTTCAAGATAAGCTAAAGACCACTGCAATCCTGCCATTTACAATGATTTATCCATTTTTATAACAGCGCATTCTTACTGCATCAATTCAGGGTAAGTTCCTTGCCCAAGGGTACTGCAGCAAGAGTTGGGTTCAGCTAGTAAAAATTCAGATTGCAAAGCAATGGCCCTATCTACCCCACTAGCATGATTAAAATATTTAAAACTTGTTACCTACCTGGTTTTGCAGAGCTTGTTGCTGGTATAAGGACAGTCTGACACGTGCAGATTCCTCTGAAGTGGGACTGAGAGGTTTGGGGTCCGACATTGATCGCTGCACACTCTTTATTGGTCGGGGCAAAGTCTGCTGTCGTTGTGGAGACTCAGCAGTAAAGTGTTTTTGGGGCGTAACATGTGCTTTGTTGAGTCTCTCGCTGGAGGAGAAAGAAGTCTCCAACAGTCGATGAGGAGAAAGTGGGGAAACAGGTGAGTACAGGACCTGAGGTGATTTGGGAACCTGGCGCACAAGACTGGAGAGGGACTCGTTGTGTAGGTGGTGGGACTGGTAGCTTATCTCCAAAGGATCAGGCTTCCTCCTTTCAAGCTTAGACATCGCCTGCTGTCGCGGAGAGAGCGGATCAACCGTGCCAGAACCAACGAGCTGGATATTGGTGGAGTATGGACTGATAGTGGTGGGTACTGCAAGCTGAGGGACAACCACTCCTTGAGCTTGGGATTCTGGTTCAGTCTGGCAGGCAAGACTTTCCCCTTTTTGTGTTCGTTCTGGGGCAGAAATGTAATGCACAATTTCAACCCTAGGATCAGGTGTAGTGATGTGGATGGCCGGAGATACCCTGCCCAATTGTTCAGGTTCAGTTTGGCACGAGCAGTCACGAATGGTCTGAATAGCAATACTCGATGACATGATCTTGGAAGTGTCAACCTTGCTTTCAGCAGTAGATTCAGAGTGCTTCGAGAAGCGAGATCGCCTGCGTCTAACTGGCTGCTCCCACTCTGCCTTGTCTTCATCGTCAGTTTGAACACTGCAATCAACACTGCGCCTGGTCCTCCTCCGTCGTGACATTAGGAATCTCTCTTCTCCATCCTCATCATCAGTCTGAACACTGCTGTCTACAATTCTTTTCATCAAGGCTTGGTTATCATTTCCTTCCAATCCATCCCTCAGACGAGGCATAGAGTTTCTTTTCTTCATAGCTCTTGCCTCCACAAGTTCTTCATTATTCCTCAAGGACATTTCTGAGGCAGAGCTTGGAAGTGGTCTTGAAGGCATCAATCCCTGGACACTCTGTCCATCTACACAAGGTTGCCAAAATTGTCCATTATGGCTTCTCTGCAACTCAGATTGTGCATCTTGCTGTATTACCCTACCAGATTGGTCACAGACAACAGAAAATCCCTGAGAAGCAGCTTCTCCTTGTACTGGTACACCCTGTATGCCACTTTGAGAAGATGTGGCTGTTGTTACAGCTGCTGCAGCTGCTGCAGCAGCTGCTGCTGCTGCTGCAGCTGTTTTCTGCCTTTTCTGTTCTTCAAGCTGCTGCTGAAGCTGCTGTTGTAGTGACTGGATCTGGTCTAGTTGTTGCCTCTGTTGTGCAAGCTGTTCCCTCTGCATTACCAGTTGACTCTCCCTTTCAGCTTGTTGTTGCTGCAGGACCTGTTGTTTGATAGTCTGCAGCTCTTGGATTTCACGCTGCACCAACATTTGCTCTTTTTCCCTGTGTCGCTGCAGCTCCATACGTTCTCTTTCAAGCTCCTCCTGCAAACGAATTTGTCTCAGTTTTTCCAGCTCTACACGTTCTCGTTCTATATGTAGCAACTGCTCCTGCTGTCGACGAAGCCTTTCTTCCTCTTTTTCCTTCTCTGGGTTGCTACTGCTGCTGATGGCAGTGACTCCAGGGGGTTGTGTAGTCTGAGAAAGAGACTGCGGCTTGGTTTGAGGGTGTGCTTGTGGCTGTGTCTGTGGCTGTGTTGGAACCGCATGCAACTGGGACTGAGTTTGAGGTTGCATTTGTGGATGGGACTGGAATGGAGGTTGGTGTTGTATTTGGAGATGAGTTTGTGTAGGCATTTGAGGATGAGCTTGGGTTTGCAAGTGAGGATGGGTTTGCATTTGGTGATGAACAGGTGGCTGCATTTGTGGTTGCATTTGGGGGTGAACTTGTGGCTGCACTTGAGGTGGAGTCTGTTGTTGTAAAGACTGAGGTGGAATATGTGGCAAATGTGACTGTGAGAATTGCACTGAATGATGGGGTTGTGGCTGTTGTTGGTTTGTAGGTCCAATAGGTGTGGGCACAGATGGCACTAATGTAGAAGGTGCGCCGCGTGCTGCTGCACTATGTCCAGCCTGGTAGCTAACAGGCTGAGCTGATGGCAGCGGAGCAGCAGTTACCATTGTAGTGGGCGCAGAAGAGGTCACAGAAGGTTTTCCCAGATAGACAGGAGTGTCTTGAGCTATTGTTGTAGTTGGTGCACTTGTAGGGACAGGAGAGATTGGAAAACGACTTGGTGGAGGATAGCGATAAGGCCTTTGCGAGGACAGAGGCATTCTAGGTGTTACGACAGACATTCTGGTAAGGCTTGCTAAAGGTACAGCAGTCATGGTAGTCGTAGGGTAAGGTCTATAAATTCCTCTAAGCATTGGTCGTAGCACAGATGCAGGCTGGGTAGTGATTGGCAAAGTAGAGGCAATAGGGGTGTTGATAGTGGAGTAGATCATTCCATCAGGAGCCCTAATTGCAGTAGGATACAAAGCTCGTACATTCTGTCTAGTATTAGCTAGATTAGCATAACTTTGACTGTGGGTTGTCTGCCTTCCATCAGACCCATACATCAGACTAGCTCTTATCGAAGCTAAACCATGCTGTAAGCTAGCAGGAGACACTCCCCTTGGAGAGCCGTACTGCAAAAGCTCTGGATTGCTGCCATACCTTGCACCAAACTGGTCCATGGAGTTCAAAGCAGCACACATCCGACTGATCTCCCTGGCAGTAGTGGCACTATACTGGGCTAAGTTTGCTTCCTGGAAGCTAGAGATGTCTCGTGAAGAATAAGCATAGTCTGTGTTAATGTTTGACATAGAGCCATAACGTCGCATAGGTAAGGACTGACCAACTACATCTCCCTGGTGACGCAAATCTGTGTAGGATCCATACTGCATACCCATACCAAGGTAACTTCCTTCATAACCATGCTTCATAGTGGTTAGATCCACAGCAAAGTCTCCAGAGACTTGAACATTTAGATCATTTTTCGGCTGGTAGTAATGAAGTCCAGTCTCTGCAAGATTAGTATCCGAAACTGATGAATGTAACCTTCCAGGGAAAGGAAGCTGATCGTGAAATCGTTGACTCTCCTGGCCAGATTCTTGCAGTTTATTTCCATAAAACTGAGGAGCCTCCAAAGAAGGACGGATACTTTGTGAAGTCTCCGTTGTATGAGCTTTCTCCACCACCTTTGGTTTCTGACTGAAGGGGCCTCCAGTACAACTTCCACTGAAAGGCAGTCTATATACCACATCACAGCATGCCACTTGGCTATCTGCTTTAATCTGGCCAGTCAGATCAATGGCATCTGAGGGATCCTCTGATTTAACCAGCTGACTCATTGGTACTCCTCGTGAGGCACTGTCCAATTGCACCATCATGACTTGAGGTTTAACTGAAGATAAATTTATGACATTGGGCTTATTTTTCAATTCCAAAGCACCTGCACCATAGACTTCTTGAGACATACTAGGAGAAACTGCACTTGGGGCAACCTGATCAGTAAGAGGTGATGCTCTGGGTATTGCACTGACCACAGCCTTAGTTGTGCTAGTCTGACTCACCAGTAAATCTTTCTTAAGTAGTGGCTGAACCTGGTTAGCTAAGTTGAACCTTGCAAAAGATGCTGCCTGTTGCTGCTGAAGCTGCTGCTGCTGTTGGTGATGTTGTTGCAACTGCTGCTCAAGCTGCTGTTGCTGCTGCTGCAACTTTTGTTGCTGCTTCAGTAGCTGCTGTTGTTGAATACTTAAGTCTTCTAATTTAGCATCTATCTTTGGGATAGATGGATCAAGGGGCGGTGGTTTGTTTTGAGTGAGACACACTGCTGATCCCATTCCCTGACCAAGATCTACTCGATTTTGAAGAGGATCACCATAAATTACAGGTGATTTTGGTTGTGATATGAACATAGATGCTGCTACTGTGATACTTACTGTTGTTGCTGTTGAAACTGCAACATGTGGATGTTCCTGCGTATTTAGGTTCATTATGAGAGGTTGCACAGCTGTGGAATTACGGCTAGGGCTCCCATCAACACCAACGGAGTATTTACGACTCTCTGTTGCCAAAGATGTTAAGTCCATTCCCTGTTCTGTCATAATGATAGGAGTTGGCTTTGTCATAGTCCTCAGATCAACCACACTGCCACTTGAAAGCATTTGGCCCTGTTCCACTCTTGAGGTGCCAGGAACTGTGGAGATTCTACAGAGAGATATATTTTCCATGGACAACGATCCTCTGCTATAGCTGCTTGCAGTGGTGACCATGCTGGTGCCAACACTTACTTTTTCCACTATCTGTGTTTTATACATGGTGTGCTGTGGTGAATGATATGGTGGTGATGTTGGGGAAGTTGTTGCTGGAGTGTAAGTGTGAAAGGTTGGCTGACGAGTCAGTTTTGTTGGTGAGGAAAGAGGAGATGTGGCAGTGTTGACAGTCACAGGCTTACTAGGGCTACTTGGCTCGGAACCCAATGTTATTACCATAAAAGGAGAATCTTGGGAAGACTGCTGTCTAGAAAGGCGCGGTGAAACTCGGTGTGGTGTCTGGGTTCCCTGTGCTATAACAGGGGAGGTGGCAGCAGTACTACCTGGAGTAACTGAAATAGCACTACTGAATGTTTGTGTGGAGAACTCAGCTGTTCCTATTCTGGATGGAGAGCGTTTTGGACTTTGTGTAGGAGAGTCAGAAGGGGAGACAGGAGGACTTGATCCCTTGAAATAAGAATAAACCCTAGATGTCAGAGATTCATTTTCAAGTTCAGAGGATGTTGCTACTGCGCAGTCTCGGACTTGAACGCCTCTGCTCTCAGAAACTTTCTTTACAGCACTGTCTCTTTGACTATAGGCTTGAGTAATCTCTGCTATTTTACTGGAAACACTTGAGGCAGTAGCTACTTGGCGGCCGTATGTTGCAGATTGTGTTGTAGACACAGTTTGACTCACGGCAGTCTGACTAACAGTTACTGCATCTCTACTATAAACCCCATAAGCAGCTATTGTGGTGGGAACAGCTGGTATAACACTGTTTTTACCAGTGTGGCTTCTGATTTTATCTCTCTGTGCTTCTTTTGAAAAATGCTGTGTCACACGGACATCAGGAATCCCTCTTCCTGGTACTCCACTGGTTTCAGTTGCTGTGGAGGCAAATGACACAGGTGCTGAAAGCTGAGTTGGACTAGTCCCAGGAGTCAAGAGGGCATTGTTTTGCTCAAGTAGCTTAGCAAATGCTGAACCTGTATCTAAAAGCTGCTTATCTGGGTAGGAATCATCTAGTTCCATCTCATCAACTTGTTGCTGTTGCAAGTCATGGGTGGAAGACTGATGCATTTTTGTAATGCTTTGAGATGTTTGCCGAATCTCCTCGTAAATGTCTCCAGTCTCTGACACATTGTTTCCGTAGTCAGTCTGCGCAAGGTTGTTGTAATCATATTCATCATCATAATGGTCTGGCTCATGTCTTACATCTTCCTGCTGATAAGCACTGTCATAGTGCTGGCCTTGTCTCACTTGTGTTTGTTGCTTCTGTTGTTTCTGCAGCATCTCAGCCTTTCTCATCATTTCCTCATAGACCTCTTCAGCACTTTTAAGTGGCTTACTTGTTGAAGAGGAAGTGGTGGTAGTTGGCTTCTCAGTTGGGGAGTACAGCGACATAAATGTCGGTAGGTTATATTCACTCCCAGACTTATACAGCTTCGAAGCTATCACTTCATAACCCTCAGCCTCAGAGTCAATAGAGGGTGAATACTCTGAGCAGGAGGAACGATGAAGCTCCTCCATTTCAGCTGCCTGTCTCAGTTCCTCTGTTGGGGATGCATCCTCGATGGGAGAAAGATTACTTGGGGGGGTCTTGGATCGCTCTCTGCGCCTCTGAGCCCTCAGTTCCTCCTTGTCCCTTTTAGTTTTTCTGGCAGTGCTCCGAATTCTCTGCTGCTCTACTTCTCTCATCTTTTCTTGTTCTCTAAGCAGTTCTTCTTCTTCTCTCAGTTCATCTTCCTCAGATGAGTCCTCAATAGTTGGCAGGAGTGGACCATGAGAACGATGACGAGCTTTTCTTTGCTGCTTTGCTTCCTCGAGTCTCTGTCTACGACTAGGACTGCTATCACTATCATCCTCCATGGACGAGACAGATGTTGGAGACGTGCCTGATGTATAGCTCGGAGTAGTGGCTGGTAGAGTTGAAGAATATTCACCTCTTGAGCGCTCCTCTGGAGAGCCAGTCAAGCTCTCCATTTCTAGCTCTGGCTCTCGATCTAGGCTAAGGTCATTCTCATTGCTGAGCTCCATATCACGGTTGTAACTGCTTGTGTTGTTCAACTCAATAGTCTTGAAACGGCGCAGCCCTCCTTGTGAAGAAATAATATCTTCCTCTCCGTCTTCTACGGCACCTTGATATCCATCATCACCTTTTATGTCTTCTTCATAGCTGCTGGAATGATGAGTTAGCCGTCGTTTTTCTTTCCCTGT
Organism: Scleropages formosus; assembly: GCF_900964775.1. Lineage (NCBI taxonomy): Eukaryota > Metazoa > Chordata > Actinopteri > Osteoglossiformes > Osteoglossidae > Scleropages > Scleropages formosus. Next base: position 30,441,044 of record NC_041807.1, read on the forward strand.
ATCGCTGCTGTGCTTATGCATCTTTTTTGGTTTCTGGTAACTGTATCCTTCATCTTCTTCATCATTAATATCCTCATCTGCACTCATTTCCAAGATTTGTCTCCTCATGAACTCTTCGTCAGTCATTTCGTTCTCCATCTTTCTTGACCGGCCAGGTATGGGGGAGAAACCACTCTCACTACTGTCCTCTACATAGTCATGACGCAGTTTACTGCTGAAGTCATCAGAGGACTCTGCAGGTCCTTCATCAAGCTCATGTTGGTTCTCCCAGTCACCTGGTTCTTCATCCTCCTCCAGGATATCTTCCAGCTCCTCATCTGAGTCATATGCCTCTGGGGTAATGGATAATGATCGAGGCCTCTGTTTCTTATCATCACTGTCTCTGGAGTCACGATGGTGTCGCCCCCGTCCTCTCTTCTGCTCCTGCTCAGAGATGGACTTGGACTCTAGCAAAGGTCGCATGGAACTCTCCAGCTTTGTTATCTCACAGGGGCTAGGAGGGCTCCTCTCTCCAAGCCCTCTTTCACTCAGCTTCATCTCCTCTTCTTGGATCAGCCCTGTGATCTCACTTTGGGAGCTGGAGATTCCATCTGAGGAGTAGCCGGTGTCACTAAGGCTCTGGGGACTCCGAGAAATATCTTGAGTGCTAGATTTGTTAGCATCCTAAAAAAAAACAGACATATTTGGCATAGTTTTCTTGTGTAGCACCATTTCAGTGAAGTTTGCTTCACATGACAAGTCTAATATTTTTTGTTGACCAATATCAGCAATAAGGCTTAATCATAATACAGCATAGTCTTGTTTATCCAATCTTCAGATATCTGATATTCCACTTTATCTGACATAGCCAAACCATATGCATACTATTTTGATCAATCCCATAGTGCTTTGTCTCTCACTGCCACATACCACCATTTTTGTAGCTTTATTTAATTATATGATTGTTTTGTTTCTCAAGATTTGTGCTAGTGATTTCTGTTCCTTAAAAACAAATCGGCAACAAAAAAGTATTGGTAAATTCAGAAGAAGGTCTAAAATTTAAAGGAAAAATTGCATTGTCTCATCAACAAAGGACAGCAGGTATATAGCTGTGATGATACAGGCTTAAACTATAAATTGCTGCCTTCAAAAACTGTAGCTTACCAGGCTGAAGCTTCAGATGCTGGCAACACCTTATGACAAAGAAGGCAAGCAAATGTGGGAAATTTCGAACACTTTTTTAAACGATAGTTCTATACCCTATTATTTTAGTTGTATATAAACATATATTAGCATATATAAAGTCATATGTAAATTATATTGTGTATATTTCATGAATATACATATGAGTTACTGAGTTACACTGTATAAAGATTATTAAGAAACTTTATACTTATACTGCACTATACCTTAAAGGAAACTTCATTTTCCTTTTTGTCTATTATGGCTGTCATGTGTCATTTTTCAAGGTTTACACTAAAAACAAGACAACTGTGATTCCTCCACCATCTGTGCTGTAGATGATCAGTTTCCTGAAGATTTACAGTGCATCACTACTCACATCATGTCTAGATTTTTGAGGTTCTGCTTTCTTCACATCTTTCACCACAGGAGGTGTTGAAGTTTGCTCTGGTATCCCCTTCTTTGGCACTGGTTTGATCTCTTTGCATGAAGCTGGAACACTTGCCTCCTTGTCTGGTTTTGTTGTAACCCTGTCCTTCTCTATGGCCTTCTGAGGTTTTTGAGCCTCTCCAGTGGTTGGAGGTGCGGCATGAACGGGTGCCTTGTCTGACTGGGTCTCTGCCAACTGTTTTGGTACTGCGGGTAGAGGGCCACTTCCAGAAACTGCTGTGAGTTTGGGCAACTGCTGATTCAGTGCTTTCTGCTGATGTGGCTGTTGGGCTTGTTGCTGACCAGAAGGCGGTTGGTGTCGGGGGGAACCCGAGGGCTGGTGTTTTGGAGATGCCTGAGATGGTGGTGGTGGCATGTCTCCCAGACCAGTGGACATTAATCTCTGCATCTGACAGTTCAAGCAAAGCCATTCTTTCTCCTGCGATACAGAAAAATAAAACAAAAGAAATTAATGGAACAAGTGAACATATCAGTGTATACAATTCAAATTAATAAATTTTAAAAAGTAAAATGATTCTAAAATTTTTGAATATGAACATTATTTCATAAGTACATACTAAATCATTCGGAGACAACATGTTTAGGTCTTTAAGAGACAACAGAAGATTTGACTAAAATAAGACATGTCACAACTGTTCTGCTGCAACTGTATACCTTTGCTCTAAGAGTAATAATTAATTTACTGGAGCTCAATTTTTTATAACCAACTTTATGCCCCTTAACCACTGAGTGACCAGGTTCAGAGGTCATAATTTAACAAATGTAGTCAATGAGAGACATGGTAACAGAAGAGCAAGGGGCAGGTGGTTTTGTTTTTGCAGCAGCATATTGTTTCAATTTTGACTTTTCTTTTTAAAATGTCAGTGTTGTCACTAATAATTTAGAATGAACGCCATCGAACACTTCATACAGCACTTTTTCAAGAAACTCAATCAGTTGCTCCATTCTCAATTAGAATGTTATTCAATAGATAATGTAACCATACTCTAAGCCTCTAATCCCATCACTCATTTCTTTCCCAGATTTAAAAATCAGCACAAGTACAAATACAATTGGTGAATAGTCTGTAATACCTTTTTCTGTATTTCTTTAAATTTACAGAGGAAAAAAAAATTCTGAGAAGATGCTTCTGCTCTTCTGCTTTTATTGCTAAAAAGGATTCACCTGTTCTTTGCTTTTTTTGTGTGTGTGCGCCTTTAGCTTTGGCAAACATCAATGTAACACACAAACATTCCACTCTGACTCTGAAGTGAAGTCATGCTAACTTGTTCTCATAAGTTCTCACAACCCAACAAAACCCTAAACCACAAGAAGGCTTGGAACAAAAAATAGGGATGTGCAAAACACAAATACCTCAGAAGGGGAAAATTTATTATTATTAATTCTTTTATTTAGTACCAAATACTACAGAGTATGAAACATTTAGACAAATAAAACAAACAATAGCATTTCCACTCACAGTAAAATCAGGCACAATTGCATGTGCTTTCTTTTTCCAAGGCATAGCAGAAGACAAATAATTGATTGTGAACACAAACATAAAAGTATTTAAAGTCTCAACAGCATTCACTCAGATAATTATCAATGTTCTTATAATTTTGCAAGAACATTAATGAGCTAGGCTTCTATGGCTGTGACAGTGTGATGCAAAACAAAAGTAGTCACCCTCTCATTTAAGTTTTTTAATCCTTTTCCTACACGTAGCTCTAACAGATCCAAAGTGATCTATCGGATCCAAACTGAGCTCCTTGTGTTTCCTAAATTTATTGGGCAGGATACATATTGAAGAAATGCTGCTCTTCATTAAAGTTATTGACAGGTTTAAATAGTAGAGGCGATAGGTAGTGTAGTGGTTAGAGCTGCTGCCTTAAACTTGGGCTCCTGAGCTTAAGTCCCACTCTTGTAGCACCATTGATCAAAGTACAGACCCTTAATTAATACAATAAGAATACCCCGCTGTAGAAATAGTTAAACTATTGTAAAGTTGGTCATTTAAGTCACCTTATTTAAAGGTGTCAAATGAACAATGGCTAAGAATGACTGCTGACTTGTAATAGCATGAGAAATGCTGAAATTCACTGGTCAAGTAGCAAATCTTGGAAAGATTAATGAATACAACTAGTGAAGTTGCATTTAACTACAATAACTAAAAGTTATTTTAAAAAACCTGAAATGGCTTTAGCTACTCCGAGGTGTACAGCTTCCTGCCCCTTTGCGGTCTCATTCTTACCTGAGTTAAGAGGAGTTGTCCATTGACGAACAGAAAAAGAAAAACCTTTCAAGTAGCATCATGAGTGTCTTGCATAAAAGTGCTATAGCAGTCTTAAAAAGTGATTGCCTCTGCAACCACTGGGTCAACAGACCCTGTTATTGTTCTAGGCACAAGAGCACAATATGAGATAAGTGTAATGTAGCATTATGATCAATTCTGCACCCCTGCTATATGGCCTTTATGAAAAGCACTGTGTGGAAAAGTGCAGCCCCACCTGCTGCCAGACTAGCACTAGTAGAAGAGTTTTAAGAATAAGCTGTGAAAAAGAAGTGTAAATCTAATTATGAGTTAGCGCAGTGCACAGCCTCTCTGCCTGCCAAGGCTTCCTCCTCCCAGGCCACGGATGGGCTATTTTTATCGCACCTGCTACTATTCATTGACATTTTGTCCGTGGCTCGCCTGGAAGCCACTACTATATACTTTTGTACTGTATATGTGCTCTGAAGCCTCCGAGATTATTACCGTCATCATTATATATGCTGATATATTTCACATATCCAGCACTATCCAGTGCAATTTAAAATTGTAACCATTTATAGACATATATATATTAGATATTTTACTGGAGCAGTTCAGATTAAGTATCTTTCTGAATGGTACAACACAGGGCAACTCTGCTGACCATCAGGTTAAAAGTTTTTTTGTTTTGTTGTTTTTTTTTCTTTGTTTTAAATCATTACGTTATTCAAGAGATGCACAGGAGTGCATAACGTAAACCAGAAAAAACAAGTCAGCGTGCTGCCTCCATGTTAAAAAATGAACATTTGGATTCAGCCTTGACATGTGGCAAGATTGTAACACGGTCTTTTATCAAGCATTTCAGCAGGTTATCAGGTGACAGAGCATCGAATTTACAGTCCTGCACTATGCTATCTTCGCGTATATGTAGCCCTTTATCAAATCTGAAGCCAGGCAGTCAGGTTACAGAGCTGACATCCAACAAATTTATTTGACTGGCACACCGTTAAACACCAGTGGCAACCAAGCTGCTATGTGTTTGGAAGCACCGCACAATCAATCTCTGGAGATATGTTTTCCTGAAAATATATTTCATATTTAATTACTTGATTGATTAATTAATTGTTTAAGTATAATCCCTATGTGTAACCTCTGTTAAAAGCCACATATTTTACATTATAGCATGATTTTGAAGCAAACACGTTTCCATCAAACATCATTTGCAAATGAGCTGCCTTTAACAGTGTAATAACACCTTGTTCAATGAGTAATATAGGTAAATTGATGATACAGGGACCTTTGTTCACAGCTCAAAGGACTAGTGTGGTGTTTTGCAAAGCAGCTAGACTGAACGTTTGGTTCAAGAGAGTCGGTGGAGATGACCAGCTGAACTTGTGCGAGGAAACTCCACAACCATGAGAGGACAAATAGAAAAACACAAGGAGAACATACATGCATTCTCGCACATACAGAGCTTGGGACAAATCTGAACCCAGGCATGGAAATAACATTATCTGCTGAGCCACCACACTGCTGTACATCCATTATCTTTTTTTTTATTTGAATTTGCAAAGCATAAACAATAACACAGATTTTCTACTAAATACAAATGACTTGTGACTTGGCTGTTCCCAGGAGTTTAAATTCCACAGTCTGGAACTTCTATTGTACCCTACAGAATGGTGCTTAACCTTAATTGCTTCCTGTTATATAAACTGATGAAATTCAAAATACTAATTGTTCAGGATAAAAGTGTCTTGTCAAGCACCTACATAAAAAAGGAAAATTGAGCATTCTGTGTGATGTCACAAAAAGACAAAAAAAACAAGCAAAATCTATGCTGCACATTCCAACCCATCAGTCTCCAGTCACCGGAGGCATCATTAAATTCCTGTCTTGACCGACAATCGGTCAGCAACTATGAAATTAAATTGTGCTGTATTTCTCTCTGAAGTCATCTCCAGACACCCAGAAGTTGTTTAATTGAAAGCAGCAAGCACACACTTTTGAACATCAATATGCATAGCAGAAACAAAAACTCTGATTAATTTTGGCTCCGTTTATGTCTCTCTCATGCACTCCTTCTCTCTCCTTCTGGCTTTCCCCCTCCTGCATAAGGACATCTGCTGTGCAAATAAATGGCAACAAAACAACAGTAACTGCCTGAAGCATTGTAAGACGTGCACCATCAATCACAAAGGACATTTACAATGCATTTAATAAGCAAACATCTACAATGTGCCATCAGTTATGGCCAGCTATAACATCCGCTTGCAACAAGCTATGGTCCATCCACATTGTAGTCAAGGTCAGTTTCTAAGTGCTGTAGGGGGATAGTGAAATGCTGGTGAAACCAGTAAAGGAATTTTTGTTTAAAATATACTGGAGATTCAAACTGTCATGTAATTAAGGCTTAGAGGTAGTAATTCATGACCTTGTATAGGAGGAAAGTATATTTAGACCAAAAGAAAAGGGTAAGCCCTTTTACCAGGCATCAGAAATAATACCATAGGCTTCATATCCTTAACACAATTTTCCAGGGGGGGGAAAAAATTGAAAAGTTGTTTCTATAGCCCTGACCACTTGTTTCTATCACAAGGACAGTGATACTAACAAATGTAAACATACAAGCAAGTCAAAAACTGTGTTTACTCTTGCTTATGTGTGGGAGGCATGCATTAAGCGTGGGATGAGGGTCCAAGGTGACATGATCCTGCGCAATCCTCTTCTCCGAAATTTTCTGGTAAGCAGCCGAGTAACTGCCTGAACAAAAAGATTCGTCTAAAAGGCACACTAAATTAAACACAACTGCTTTAAAGGAAGTTGCTTATAAACTTAAGTTACCCTTTGTACTTTAAAAATGCGTGGATACTAGCGATCAATTATTAATTAATTAATTTTTAAAAAATCTGGACAACACGCGGATGGTGGTTGTTGTCTTGCAGCTTGTGCATATTATACAGTGCTATACTGTCATTATAGAAATATTAAGTGGTACATGATTTGCGTGCAATGAATATGATGTGTCATTTCTACATAATTAAAGTATTACAAATGCCTGTATCACAAAAATATACAAAGACATTGATATATTTGTATTGTCTTTTACGCATCTATTTCCTATGAAGCACTCTGTTCCTGCAGGCAATCTCACAAAGTAATGGTCCTTAGATAATATGGCTCTGGTTCACTGGAACACGTAAAAGTCTCATTATGTTACTAATTGAAGATGGAGTGAGAACAAGAAAATAATTATTGGTTTAAAAATGAATGTGTCATTCAGCACTTTCATTGTTGCTATTTTTCAATAATCAGTTTCTTAAGATTTTATCCTCAGAAAATTGATTTTTGAATTGTTTCCCCCCTAACTATCATTTTTGCCATTTTAATATGAAAACTGAAAATGACACTAAGCAAAAGACATTTTCCTCAAATGGTTTTCCTGATACGAGACACTATTTTGATGTCATTATAAAAGATGCCAAATATTAACAAGGAACAGCTAGTTATACTGTAAATTAGTGCAAGGAACTGTCATTACTGGAGATGTTATTTAGTTTTTTCATGTTTTTTTAATTTAGTCTACACTTGCAATGAATTAATCACACGCACTTGACTTGCATTTGTTCCCAGTAAGTGGTTCCGCATGAAAGATTAATGGAGCTCTTTGTCAAAGCATTGTCACGAGTGCTTCCTGACCTTTCCGACAGGTTTCACAGGTGTTCCCTGGCCAGAAGCGTTTGCGCTGAGCAATGGAGAAGCTCTGTGCACCTTTTTAATGTGATAAAGTCTGGGACACTGACCCCCCCGCAAGCAGAAGCTGAAATGAATGAAATAACCTCAAGGCAGAGAGAAGCAGCTCAGATAAAATGAGCTCAGTATAAGTTTAGCTAATACTACTTCCTTCTCAGAACCTGGACATGGTTCCTTACCTACAAATGAACTCCCAATCTAAGACATAAACTGTGTTTAAAGGAAATCGCTGGCCACATTCAACTATCAATCATGTTCAATGCATATAAACTCCCCTAACCTTCACGGGGGCCAGACTCTACAACCTTGCTTGACAGCAGGTGTGAACCTTTAGCAGATCTCAAGTGGAAATGGAAGCTGAACAGTTAAATTCACTAAGCGTTCATCCAAATGCAGAGTCTAATACTTCCAACTCATTAACTGAAATTTTTAACTCATCACACTGGTTTTTAAAGAGGGGCCCACGGTATTGGGAAGCAGACTGTTTACATTTACATTTATTCATTTAGCAGACGCTTTTCTCCAAAGCGACGTAAATCTCAGAGAAATACAATTTGTGCATTACATTAGGAGAAAGAGAGACATAGTCACAGACGTGTGATTCTTAGGTAAGCCTAGTTTGTTTCTTTCCACTATATGCACCAATGTTCATTGCACGGACAAGCGGTTCTGAAAATGTGTGTGTGTGTGTGTGGTGCACGAAACTCAGAAAAGACCAATCCTGATCACCTTTCTACAATTATTTTTAAGGTACACAAACATTTACGTACAGTACAGCAGTAGCGGCGGTGTAGAGGCTTATCTGGGGCATGATCATAAAGTTACTGTGCATGAATATTTACACCATACGTGAGCTTGAGAGATCATGGGCGAAGTGATTACAGAAGAGGTGAGTTTCCAGACCCTTTTTAAATGTGGACAGGGTTTCAGCAGTTCTGAGTGAGAGAGGAAGTCATTCCACCACAACGGAGCCAGAACTGAGAACCTCTGTGCTTCACCTTTCATGTGCAGGACCACCAAGCAGGCAGAAGTAGATGAGCGAAGCGGTCTGGTTGGGGTCAAGCGGTTGTTCATAGCAATTGCCACTCAAATCAACATTAAGGGTGTAATAATAGCACCAAACCACTGCAAGGTAGCCAGGACCCAAATGCACAGGGGGCTGTTTGGGAGTCAAGATCAAGGAGACAATACCTGACACTCACATGCTAAAGAGGTCAAAACTGGAGATGCATCGGAATGACATATTATAGGAATCTGCTAGAAAGCGTATCATACACAATGGTGACATACTTCAGTAACAAGGCATAAATAAGATAAACTGACTGGCATATTAGAGGAGCTCCAAGACACACCATAAAGAAAACTGATGGGGCTCATAGTCAAAAGCCTCCTGCAAGAGATGAAGGCGATGAAAAGTGTGTTCCTCCAGCACTGTCCATGTGACTCACCCACGCAGTCACAGAATGTGCCCACATCTGAGAGATTTAACTGACAGTATACCATCTTAATCCTCCCACAGCTACAGGGAGGGGGTAGGGTGTCAGTTTTACCCCTGGGGCCTAATGGCACAGATTAGAAACATGGGATTTAATCTAACACCTCACTAACCTCCTAGGGTGGTGGTAGTGAGCAAGGGAGGGGTTGTTGTGGGTGGTTTTTGTAAAAACAAATCCTTCTCACAAGACATCTCTTCCTCTACGTCTAACAGTTACGTCCAGCCACTCCAGAAGCGCCTGGAGGTATCATCAAGAACATGGAGAAATGGACAGATGCCTGAAGAGACCATACTCGAAGTAACCCTTCCAGCCATAAATCATTCAGTCATTTCAGTCGCTTACTTCATCTGCCATCAACGCAACTGAAAACAAATCTTGTTAAAAGTGAAAACCACCAGAACCCTTTTATTTGATGGCTTGTTGAAATGGAAAACCTAAAGAATCACAGCCAGAATCTGGTAAAGAGGTGCTTATGTGTCTATACTGAGAAAGCTACATGGTGACATTTCATTATTGTCAGTCTCAAACTGGAGACCAACTTTGCATTGCCATGCATACTGCAAGAACACAAATAGTCGAGAGAAGATATTAATAGAGAACAGATCCCACAGAAGTCCTGCCATGTTCTAGTATTCTAGGTCTTTATAGGAAGGCACAGGAGAGCATAGAACAGCATCATTTTATTTTCTTTAATGAATTTGATATTTTCCTGTATCTAACCCAGAAGACTGCTGGCACTGAAATGACCAGAAGCACTTAAGACAATGCTGGAGGACATATGGTTAAAGATTATACCATTCTGTGCTTTGCAGGGCTGAGAATTTAGAAATAAATGAATCCTAGCTCAAAACAGAGCAAAAGAGAAAGGGACCAGTAGTCACTCCGTCTACAGATTCTGGCTGAGCAAAGGACTGTATCGCTTCATCTCGATGCCTTTCTTTTTTCTCCGCTAAATTAAGCTTTGCAATTAATTGGATTTGGAAACAAAGAAGCATTAGGAAGCCAGTAAAAAGCACTACTAAAAAATGACTGGCTTCTTGCTTGCCTTCTGTTGTCCTCAAAGTACAAAAAAGCAAAAAGTTGGCAAAAAGAGAAAAAGCCCCGAAGCCTTTATTCCTAATCCGTTACCAGGAAGGTGACTGTGTATGATTTGAAGAGCATTAGCATTTATTGTAAGGGAGTGTCGTACAGAAAAAAGTCAGACCTGTAATGACAAATAAAGGCTTTAAAGCGACTGTTTTTGTCTTGCACCTAGAAGAATGTAGCTGGATATAGTGTGACGGGGATGAGGAAAGCTGTGGATGTTAATCTGAATATGTTTTTTTTGTATCTGAAACACAGGACAAGCAGCTGAATTTGTACAAATGTCCTCTGTGGCATTTTGCTACATAAAGAAATTACTTAACCACCTGGCAGGGGTGTGGCATTATGAAAATAGAAAAGCAGATTAGCAATAGCACATTTTTCCATAAGACACAGAAAATATGACTGATAAGGTTTTCCTCTTTTACTCTCGTGTGGCAGCCAACCTGATAATGAAGACATCAGCTGAAAAGCGGTGTGCTGACTCATAGCCACACACACAACTGAACATTTTTACACTCTGTACAATGGGGAGAAAAAAAAAAAACTTAATCAAAGGGAATAATAATCGCTTCCTCTCAGAAGTTATGTATTTTGACACCATAGCTGACAGAAATTTGTTGTTAATGTATTTTGTGTGCCTTGAAACCATTGTAGAGCTGGCAACTGAGCTGCAACAGCAGTAGATGAAGAAACGCCCTTAAAAAAAAAAAAAAAAAAATCAAGCACGATTAGAAACTGTGCTGCCACCTTCTTCTAACTGCCCCCAGAACCTCATGCCAGTTCCTCAGCTGAACAGGGAGTGATGTGCAGGAGAGGGGAGAGGACAGGAAAGGAGTGGATTTGGAGGCAACTGTGGAGTCAACGTGATGGACTGGAGCCACAGGATGGCTGGCATATCTCTGAAGCACATATGTCTGGCATTAAAAGGCCTATTTAATAGGATTACCATCCTGTTCACCCTGCAAGGTGACAAGTTTGGAAGCGGACTGACAAGAAAGTGCAACACATATGACTGATCAAAGGCTTGGGCGGCGATTACGTGAAGGTGGGCAAACACACCAAGAGTCCTTTCTCATTCAAGTAGACTGTTTCCTACCCTCACTGGCTAAGGTGAGTTTTTTGTGATATTCACCCAGAATAACCCACATTCCATTATCTGACTGCCATAAAACACAAACAGACATAGAGTTCTCATAACATCTCCCAGAAGTTGTGCACAGTGAATACCAGTGCTATAAACTGAGCATAAATCAGCTTCCTCAGTATGAGTACCTGCTTAATTCTGCTGTCTGATACAGAATTTACTGTTTCTTGTTCAAAACATCAAGATCAATCAAAACACATAAACCTCTCTCCATGTCTTCCCATCAACGGTCTACAGAAGATACAGACACTGCATTCTGTGTAGATATCTGCAGGAGTCACTGGCCATCCACATATCTCCTCTTTCAACCACTGAAAAATCTTTCCAGTGAAACAGTATACGTGGTTCTAGTACATTAAAAAAAAAAATTAAAACAAAATATAAATTTTCAAGAGGGTGCGGTAGCACAGTGGGTTGGACCAGGTCCTGCTCCCTGGTGGTTCTGGGGTTCGAGTCCCCGTTTGGGGTGCCTTGCGACGGACTGGCGTCCCATCCTGGGTGTGTCCCCTCCTCCTCCAGTCTTATGCCCTGAGTTGCCGGGTTAGGCTCCGGCTCTCCGCGACTCCGTGTGGGACAAGCGGGTCAGAAAGTGTGTGCGTGTGTGTGTGTGTGCATAAATTTTCAAGGGTGTACAACACCAGCATGTGGGAACATGAGGCCAGCTGTTTCTACCTAGCTTCATTAATCAGCACTGACAGTTCCATCTTCTCACTTGTACAGAAAGTAACATTCCAACTGTGGGATTATCATTTTAGCGGTGTTATAATAGAGGCAAATGTGTATTTTAATGGTTTACTTTTCACAGCAATTTTCAAAGAGTGTCCAGGCTAGATCCCTCTTCAGGTCCTAATTATTGTTTCCATTCCAGAGGGCTACAGGAGGCACTAAAATCTGACTGCAGCCCTTTGTTTTCATTTGGATGCCAAGTCAACCCTCTGAAGTCATTTTAGTCCAAAAAAGGAGTGGAACAGTATTTCATGGCAAAACTGTATTGTGCAAAATCACAAGTGGAACCTGGAACATGGAGGGAAAGGGGATTTACAGGGAAAGCAGTTCTGAGAGACAGTCTGAATTGCTTGTGCATGGACTATAAATGGGGGAGGGGCAGGTGCATGGAGGATTATGTGAGTGTGCATCGTGAGGTCTGTGGGATAAAGAGGCAATGTTCGCCCGCGGCCTTCTGATCTGTCGCTCCAGAACGGAAGCACTCAACCGGTACTGCAACTCCACAGCCGCACGATTCCCCTGGTGCTCTCCACGTGCCCCATGGCCTGGTTCAGTGCAGACCTATTTCACCTTCATACCCAGTAGGTGAACCACAATTCCTCATTGCATTAACCACAAAAACAATCACAATCACCATGGAGACCAATCATACAGTAGGATGTAATCATATCATTCCACTGTTGCACCAAATTAAAGATTTAATTAAGGATGTGGCGGTGCCCAAGGATGGTGGGTGGGTCACTATTATACATCTTGTTCTTTCTATAATTTACAACGGAGCGGAAAGGGGTGGTAACATATAAGTTCTGAAAACACTGAAGCTGCTGTACAAAGTGCTGAGAGACATTACCTTAATGTTGTAGCATTAGCACGTTCCCGCATTACAAGTTTTCAGATGAGGACAAGTCAGTCATCAAATAGGAGCAGCGAAAGGTAGAAAATTGGAATTTTATACCCTCACCTCACATTGTAGAGTCGCACCATGATACTCCAATTTTCCACCTCTTCCTGCCCCTTCCTCCTACTAAGGCAGTTCCCAGCCCTTCTCTTTACCTTCATGGTCCTCTTCTGATCTAGATTTTTACCTTGATCAACCTTTGTTTGGATAAAAATATTTTTAGAGTAAAGCGGATGAATGCTTTCTTGGCTTCCCTGTGCCCTGGAGCATGAGTGGAGGAGAGCAAGGAGCGAACAATCACAATCAGTTAAACACTTAGCTTCCTCAACCCCTCCTCAGACAATGGTTATTGATTTTAGATAGAACTTTCACCAGAGAGAGGATGGCGACAGCATCATCTCTGAAGTTAAGACTACCGTGAAAATATGCCCTACAGGCAATTCTTACACAGTAAATAGGGCAGTCATCTCTTCCACTAAGATGAAGACCTAGGCGAGAAAAGAAGAAACAGGTTGCATGGCAAATATGCAAATCGCTTCTGATTCATGAAAGCATTCTGAAGGGTCGACAGAGCAAATTCTTAGTTGCGGGTGAAATTCATAATTGCACTCGTTGAAAAGGAGCAGCTGAAAGGTAAATGTTTCTGACATTTAAATTTTATGTGAAAGAAGCTATCAGAATATTAAAAAAACATCAAAGAAACCTCAGGATTAATATTTAAACAGGCTTTCTTGGTTTACTAAATGTAAACTATCCTGAGAAGTTTGAATCATCTGCCCTTTATGCTGGACTGTTGTTGACCCTATGTACTGAACCCATGTACCTCAATGACATTTTGTTTTTCACATTACAAAAGCATTATCCTGGTTCTGTTTCCAGGCTACAAGTAAGATATCCTGTCATTCCTTGTGTGTTTTTATGCATGTCAAAAGTCAAGATGGAGACAAGAAATCAACAGTGAGACTCATTTCTCAAGCTACGGACAGCTACACTACAAATCCTATACTGAGTTAAATATAGCTAGCTAGCAAAGCAGTTTCTTTTATATCTCCCTTAAGAGTTTATGTTTTGTCTGGTAAAATTAGCCTAACCCTTTAGGTCCCTCAAGTGGCAAACAATCCACCATATGCATTTCTGTGAAAGTGTTCTGAGATGTCCAGTAAAGCTTCTGAACAAATACTGCCTACCAAGCAAGGACAGCAGTAGGATAAATGCAAATGGCTTGATGTTAGTTTGGAATACATTTTCAGATATGACCAAAAGATTATCACACCTCAGTCCATCTATATTGCAGTGCTTTACTGTCAATTAATTTCTGTTTTCTGTTATTTCTTAGAGGGGGGTGGGGTGGTGTAGTGGGTTGGCCCGGGTCCTGCTCTCCGGTGGGTCTGGGGTTCAAATCCTGCTTGGGGTGCCTCGTGACGGACTGGCGTTTCGTCCTGGGTGTGTCCCTTCCCCCTCTAGCCTTACGGCCTGTGTTAGGCTCCAGTTCCCCACGACCCTGTATGGGACAAGCTGTTCAGAAAATATGTGTGTGTGTGTGTTTGTCTTTTATGGGTGGCGCTGCTTCTGAATTTCCAATTTCCAAACCAGAAATTGGCCTGTATCATAACTCCTTAGTGATGTCCCTATACATAGACAGCTTTCGTAGTTCTGAGTATGGTGAGGTACCTGAAGTCATGGTAACTAGGTATTTATTTACTGATACTAGTTATAAGTGTTGCAATCAGAGTCATCCCCAAGATACGTCCACTGCAGTTAAGAGAATTTCACTTTACGAGGGGTTTCATTTAATACTCCTACTTTCACTTACGTGGAATTTCTTTGAGTTTACGAGGATCAGGTTTGGATTTCATGCACCTCCTGAAAACCTGTCTATAGCAGGAAATCTATGCAAACATGGTGTGAAAATGACAACTCTACACAAACAGATGTCCAATCACAACCCAGATGCTGTAACACTTTGGCAGGTTGCTCAGCAAAAGCAAATTCACTTGTATTCTTTTCATACATTTCACCATAGAAACGTCACTGTTTTACGTATTTTGGTTTCTGTATTCATGGTCTCCGGAAAAACGACATTTCGTTCCACTCTATACAAGCTATATAGAGGAATGACAATAAAAACAACTTGAAAGACATTTTAATACCGAAACACTGAATGTCATATGTATGCATGTGGTGTTTCTGAGCATTAAAGCATATGGTGCAAAGTAACTCTGAAGAAGACCAGAACAAGTGCAAGTAGACCATCACTGCATTAAAAAAAAAATACCGTTAGTATTACAGAATAATTAATGAAGGGACGCTGTCCTGCCTCACACTGGGATTTGTTTTTCTGGGGTTTGTTGCTATTTTAATTTTTCCTTTCGTAGGCTTGGGAGCACTATTCTCTTTACTGTGTTTTGCTCTTGATACGATACAGCCTTCATACAGATATTCAGTGTTGTCTAAGTTAAGCATTTGGGGTAATGAAAAAGCAAGTAACCTGCAAGTGATCAGATGCCCACCTGATACAGTGTAGTGCTGACATAGCACTGAAACTCCCAAAAATACATTGCCCCTCTCCTGACATTGAATACTTCGTAATTGATCAAATTGTATAAAGTGAACACATTTAATATGGGAAACATGAATCACCTGGCAAGACTAAAAGAGTTTGACAGTTGTACTTGAAGCGAAAGCCGATTTGGGTAAAAGAGAACCTCACAGCTGAGCTCCAGAACAAGAGAGCAGTTTCAGTATTAGAGATCACCTCACAGCATGTTTCCAGATGACACAGCAATTTGCAATTCTTTATGTCAAGCCTCAAATCACCCCTGTGGATTTCTGAAATGACACCAAAAGCAGTGACATTTCTGTCCAAATGTGTGTGTCTTGCAACGTATGATGTTCGTTTCTTGTTACGACAGCAGAGTCAGTGGTAAACCTCTGTGTTTTACACACACACACACACACACACACACACACACACACACCCCTTCCAATACTTGGTTATCTTTCTTGTGGACCCTGGAAAAACGAGGAGCTTAACACATTCTGCAATGCTGGGTGTAATATGTTAATATGTATTATGTAATATGAAGGTTTTCCACATGTTTAAAGTGACACATTACCAATACATACTCAGTAATATTACCAGAAGTTCTTTTTTTTTTTTTTTTTTTTTAAATTGTCACATACAGGTTATATGCTTTATTAGTTCATCACTAGTAACAAGAGTCTAATTTGTCTCAAAATATTTGAAGTGTGGGGTGCGGTGGCGCAGTGGGTTGGACCACAGTCCTGCTCTCTGGTGGGTCTGGGGTTCGAGTCCTGCTTGGGGTGCCTTGTGACGGACTGGTGTCCCGTCCTGGGTGTGTCCCCTTACGCCCTGTGTTACCGGGTTGGCTCCGGTTCCCTGCGACCCTGTATGGGACAAGCGGTTCTGAAAATGTGCGTGTGTGTGAAGTGTTTGTTTTACATTTATTCGTTTAGCAGAGACTCCTCTCCAAAGCAACTTCTAATGAACTCTATGTAGTGTTATCGACCCACACACCTTATTTACCAAGGTGACTTACACTGCTGGGTTGCTCATCCATACATCAGTGGAACACACTCTCTCTGTTACTCACACATTATGGGGGGACCTGAACAGCATATCTTTGGACTGTGGGAGGAAACCAGAGCACCTGGAGGAAACACACACAGACACAGGGAGAAGATGCAAACCCCACACAAACTGAGCAGGGGATTGAACCCACATCCTCTCACATCACCCAGGTGCTGTGAGACAGTAGCACTACTTGCTGTGCCACTGTGCTGCCTGTTTACTTGTTTACTTGGCATGTTTTTTTAAACTGTTTGCACCTATATATAACACATTTCTATTTACACATAAAGCACGATCAAATGTTCTTTTTCAGTGATGATGTTCCTGCAGGAGAATAACAACAAATGAGCAATACCAGTTATCATGCGGCTACTCTCAGTTTCCAGTCATAGTTGAGTGCCCAGATGTCATTTGCCTGTTGAGTCCCACCAATGCATGTCATTACATTGATACATAAAGGGAATATAGCAGGTAAACATTGCAGTGACTTGTGTGCTTGTACTTCAGGATGGAGAACCAAGGGCAAAGACCTCACACTGCAGGTCTACATTTTGTCTTTTAGAAAACATATATTCAAAGTAGGGAGAGATCTGGAATTTCTGCTACTCAATGAGCCTCTTAGGCTCAGTTAAGGATATACTGTACAATTAACACACAGCCTGATATCAAACTATTGTATAAATCCAGGTAAGAGCTTTTCTCTGACATGTTTTGCTCCATCATGTGGTGTTAAAATTACTGACCTTTATATCATCCTGAGACTGACATTTCCTTCTTCATTTGTTAGTTGCAGGCTATTCATGCACACCTTTTGATTTGTTCTACAGATTGGATGGACGGCGGCGGTGAGGAAAATGGTCTTAAACAATGACCGACATGAAAAGAACTAAAATTGTCTAAACAATTACAGTGTAAGCCAACGTATTCTTTTCAATATTTCATCTATAACTTTATGGCTCATATGAAACCCTGTATTGTGCAGACAGAGATTTATCTGCCAACCAGCACTGGGCTTGTAGGGAACTTAAGGGTCATCCAGTTCACAGAGTGACTGGCCCACTTTGAAAGTTTTAAAAGGAGAAATTAAGCAATACTCGTAGTTCTTGCTTTCATCACCTTGTCCAGCTGAAGAGTCCTTCCTATATTTAAGGTGTGTCTACTTCACAAGAGCTATTCTTTCTGTGGCAGTATTTTTCATCTGTAATCTAAGGCCAACCTTCCATGCTGACTTTCAATGAAATTAAAGCATACTGTGGCGTCACACTGACAGAGGTGGGTGGCTTGTGCTGGTGCCAGAGGCAGGCAAGAGGCTTTGCAATGACCTTCAGTCTCCAAAAGCATCATTAGCACGCTTGAGGTTGCCAACGTGATGTCCGTCACCTCCGGAAATGCGCTCACTGTTTACTATCCTGTTACAGGATGACACAGCACCAAGGCAGACAGCCACGCCTCCTTCCAAGCACTTTTTAACAGCATTTTACCTGAGGAAGCAGCAGCAGCAGCAGGGCTGTGTCTGAGATGTAGTCATACACACATCTTTCCGCTGCTCAGTTTTGATCCATCACTCATCCCCCTGCAAGGTGCTGCAAACATTCAAGGTTTCATAAAAACAGTTTTTAATAAGCACCACAGAAGAGCAGTGAGAAGAATCTTTAAAAAAAATGACAAATGAGCTCAAGGTGCGCCTTCGTTATTTCATCTCCTGCTGGTTACAGATGGTGTTGCCAAAAGACTCGCTGATGGTATTGAAAGTGAGTTCTCCATGCAGTGAGTCGTGCTTTTGCACACTGGGCAAAGCACAAGGTGCGAACATCTTTGCTTACTGCGGTGTACAAAGTGGTGCCGCGGGCTGAAGGTGGGCTGGCTGTGGGTTGGTTGTGGGCAAGGTGTGGGACGCATGAGTTGGCTGACAACTGGGGAAGAGCCTGAAACAGTATTAGCTGTGGGCCATTTTATATTTGGCTTTAGGCAAGCTGTAGTTGGCTATTTGCCGTTTGACAGTCGCCTGTGTTCTCGCCAGGACTAGATGCAGCTGGCTGTGGACTGGCTGCGGTTTGGCTATTGGGTGACCACAGCTGTTTCTGGGTCAGCTGAGGGCTGCCTGTAGCGTGGCAGAGCTGGAGAGAAGCTGACGGGCCACAGCTCCAACTGCCTGTGCCAGAAAGCCCAGTGCCATGTTAGCACAATGCAAATCCTGTGCCACACCCAACCCAGGCTCTTATCTCATTCTCCACCTGCTCTTTGTCATTCAAGAAGGAGGGCACTGCTGACAGCAGGGAGCAGACACAGACGTAAGGGCCATACGCTATAGCCACACTCTGCATGGAAAACCCAGCAACAACTTGCAGGCGTGCCTGTCTCATTGTAGAGAGAGCAGAGGCAGCACATTGCTGACACATACACAAAGGCAAGGATTTTCCATCAAGGGCACTCTCAGAAATCCTTGAGTCAAGAACACGGCATACAGCTCCCATGTGGGAGAAAGCATGGGTGTTACAGAATACAGTTTAAGAGTGCCAATGACAGTAATGACAAGGTATGCACAGAGGATCCCTTAAAGCATCCATTTAACTTTAAATGCAGCAAGATTTTCCTTGTGAGTTGGAGTTGCTGTGTCTGCTGCTGCCCACTGGAGACACTGGTGAGCAGAGTAAGTGAAAAAGTATAAAGAATAATCCCAACAAATCATTTTTTACGTCCTTACGAAAGCGCAATCTCTAGAGTGAAGTCAATCCTGGCAAAACAAGAAACATGCTTAATAAGAATAATTGCATTTAACGTGGCTCACTCCATTACGGGAAGTTAATACAACCAGTTAATAAGTATCAATCTGAATCAAACCATAGAGGAGAACAAGACATGTTGTTTTAAGGCCAAAACATGTTGGGATTTAGATTTATTGAATCTCTCAATATAGCAGCGCCAAAAACTCACCCAGAATCCTTAGTTACTCCACATAAAGAACTAAGACCAGGTCATAAAGCATGATTATGTAACAGTCCATCCTCTCCATTGAGAAAACTAGGCTGAACAGTGGGTGCTGACATTCTTTGTTCTGCATTTTCACTTCATGAGTAAATTTATAAAAATATGTTGAAGAAGTACAAGTGCTGCTGATGGATTTAAAAAGTAGCTATACCATAGGGAGGGGAATAAACTTTTTTTTTTTTTTTTTTAAAATGGTGACTGGAGCTGTTTTAACTGGGGATCAGTACCTCTCACAGCTTGTAGAGAACTTCTCACCACAAACATATAATGAGACTCCGCTGCCCTGCATGGACAGAGCAAGATGAAAACTGAATTGGAATAAAAAAAAAAAAAAAGTCTCTGCAGAAATTGTACTGAATGCAAACTAAACATGTCTAAGGAGTCAAAAAGTACCATAAATGAGTGGGTAGATGCTTGGATGTTCTCATGTTGAAAATGAATACGTGGAAGACACATGCTGTACTACCTTCCTCATGCAATTTCATTAACCAGTAGCAACAATGCTCGGCTGCAGTGGCTACGGAAAAGGGCGAGTTTTCTAACATCCAAACGGTGCAACCTCCTTGTCCAGAGTCCAGGGGCGGGGCTGTCAGTGATTTTACATCTAGGAAAACTAGACTCTGCTATCTTCAGTTCAGTTATCTTGCCCGTCATACATGTGTTTCACAATTTTTAACCATTATTTAGCAAAAACTTTCTCCAAGAAGACTTACCTTTATAGACAAACTTAACGTTGTAAGTGCCACTGATTCAAAGTTGATTCTTAGCAACCGCTTGTGTTGTTTCTGAGGCAAGGGGGTATGGAAACGGTTTACCATTGCCTTTTTCCACACATGTATTTGAACTGTGAGAGGAAATCTACTACAAATCGGGTAGGACAATGAAAGATCCACACAGACTGAGCAGGGATCAACCTCAGATCTGAAACCACAACTCAAGTGTTATGAAGCACCAGCGTTATACGCCGTGCCATTGTGCTGCTCGTATTGGGGTACTTACTATGATGTACCCATTTATACATAGGTATAGTGGTTTCTACTAAAGCATTTCAGGGAAAGTACCTTGCACTAGGGTCTTAAGGACAAGCAGCGATTGAAGCCTGGGTCCTTTGATTGGAAAGCGATGGCTCCAACCTCTACACTACCTGCTGGTCTGTAAATGCACATGCATAATATTAGGAATAAAAGCACAGCATGCATTTACTTTCTGCACAATATAAAGGCTTAGCAGCATAGAGGGGCAGTTTTAGTAAAACAAATTCCCATGGGTCAGGTCGATTCCTTTACAAGTGCCACAGCATGACTCCTGTCAACACGCTCTCATTTACACTTCCTGCCCTTTTGATCAACACACCTGACTTACTCCTTTTCTTCTCAATAAAGCAAACCAAAGGCCCTGAGGACCACACAACTGTTGTAATATCAAAATCGTCAACAAAGCAAGAAAAGAAATGCATTGGCATTGGTGTCTGCCTGTCATTCCAGGACAGGAGTGAATCTGTGGAACCCCATGCTAAAAAGGTGACTTTTTCTTCAGGAGAAAGTGACAGTGACCTCTTGAAGAACCCTTCTTTAATCTGCTCCCAGCCGTTATTGTGGTTTCTCTGTCTCTCGTTTGGAATGAGTTTGTTTTGTAGAGGGACGAGATTTATAGCCCTGATCTGTGCCGCATCGCGCTTACTGGTTGCCTGGCACCACCTCTACAGCCTCATTACTCCTGGAATGAGGTGCGGACGATACACCAGCACAGCCTGATTTATAGGCTCCAGTGTGGTTTGAGTTGATACCCATGCCTCCACCTGCTTGCCATCAAGCACCTCAGGGGAGTGGAGGGCATGAGGGTGAACTTCCATGATTGTGCACATGGGTTCCTTCCCTGCACAGGTCACCCTGACAACCCGTTGGCTCAACAAGCAGCTAAGACACAATATGTGTGGCCTAGCAGACCCATGAGGCACCTGCAGGTTGACATTCGCGTTTATTCACGGATGCACTGCTACTCCAGGTATCTCCAGTTCTCCTCCACGCTGTCGTGAGACTGGTTGTATACAAAGAAATCCTTCAGTCTGGCTGAGAGTGTCTCAAGTCGTGGGCGGAGCTGGACCAACACATTGCAGCACCTGTGTTATGTTTAATATATATGAAGAAGCAGAGGTGTTAGAAAAGCTGTGTACCCTGTTTGCAATGCACGCTATGACTGAACATCTGCAGAAGGGCGTTCTCCAAAACCAAACAGCTCTTACAGAACATCTGAAAATCCCTCGGATATTTAAAGAAAGCTACAGCCGTCATCCATCACACAGTTTCTTTAGACACCCTTATCAAACATGAATAAATACTTCCCAAGCACACGGGGGGAAAAAAAGGAATATATAAAGGTCTTTTCCCCTTCGAACACATCCATCCTCTGTCAGACAACAGGATATTTCTGAGTTAATAATTGCAGGGCTTGAAATAGAACATGGTTTCATGCTTCCATTAGCATACCTAGGGAATAAAGGGCGCTCTGCATGCAGCTCTGATGGTGATATCAGGTCCTGTTTGTGAGATCAGAGCCCTGAAGTGGTACTGATCTGCCCAGTTCTATGTCCAGTAGTACCCAGAGTGACAGACAACGTGCAGCCGGTGAGACTGAGGGACAGACTGTAAAACTGGGGGGAGAAAAGGACACATGAAGGTGCACGGGGGGGACGCCCAACCACAGCTCCCTATCACCGATGCACGTTACACAACTGCAGGCGCCAACATCAGCCGTGGCACTGGCTGCAGCTGGATTGATCTAGTTTGCAGCAGCTCAATGCACAAGGCGGTCTCTCTCGCTCTCTTCCGCACTCTCTCCCTACCCGCTCCCCCAAACACCCCACATACACACACACACGCACACACAGACGCGCACACACTCGGGCAGTCCACTGGTCCATCATGCCTTCACCACTTTCTCCTTTTCCACCTCCTTCCCCCATCCATCACACCGTTTCCACCTCCCCCCCCGACTCCATCTGTACCAGGCAGAGAGAACAGAGCGGCGCCTCCATGTGAGAAGCACAAAGAATGCTCAGCTGTGAAATTCAGCTCCATTCCAAACTGATATCGTTCTGCTCAGAACAATAAATGTCATCTGAGTATCGTGTTGCACGAGGCAAAAAAAAATAGAAAAAAAGCACGGCAGAAACAACGAAACGAAAAACGCAGAAAAATGCAAGTATTTGTTGTTATATCGTTATCTGCCATTTGAATGACTACACAATCTTGGGGTAAAATGTTCTCATTCAATATCCAAATGGTTTATAAATACCTTAGAATTACCCCTGAAATAGTGCTATGGTGTGGTTTAACAGGATGCCAGCCAATCAAGAGTCCAACTCATAAGTTATCCTTCAAAGAGAGAAGGTGGAGGATTATATTTATTTATTTAGCAGACACTCCTCTCCAAAGCAACTTCCAATGACTCACACACACACACACACACACACACACACACACACACACACACACACCTTATTCACCACAGTGACTTACACTGCTCCATACACTACTTACAATGGGTCGCTCATCTATACGTCAGTGAAACACACTCTCTTTGTCACTCACACATTATGGGGGAACCTGAACAGCATGTGTTTAGACTGTGGGAGAAAACCCACACAGACACAGGGAGAACATGCAAACTCCACACAGACTGAGCAGAGATCAAACCCATATTCTCTCGGACCACCCAGGCACTGTTAGATAGGAGTGCTACTTGCTGTGCCACCCACATCCAGGGGCTGAGCGCACCACACCACATCACAGGTGCAACACCACAGCCGATGGCTGAGCGCTAACAGGCGTGTCAGAGCGGATCCCTCTTTTTTACGTTACAAAAACCGATGACAAGCAGATGAAGAGAGAATACCAGGGACATGGAGGGCTGGGACCCCCTCGGGGCACTGCATAATAAAGAGGAAAGGTGGCCCAGAGCGGAGTGGCCCTTGTCTCAGCAATAGCAGGCACCCCCAAATAGAGGCACGCGTCACCTGGGATTCACCAAAGCAACAACGGCACAATGGGAATAAACTAGGGCACGTGTGCTCCGGCTCAGCACGGCACAGCTTGGCACTGCTCTGTTTGGTACGGCTCAGCTTGGCTAAGCTCACGGCAGCCAACACCTTCCGGCAGGGAGCATCTCCCAAAATAACACGGGCTGAAGAGCCTTGTGAGCTGGGCAACCTCACAGACAAACAGCATGTCTGATGCAACCTGAGAAAACACGGCAGAGGAAAAAGGGCTCGAAAAAGGGTGGGCAAGCAGGTGGCGTCCAATCGCCATGTTACTAGACGCAGCTGTGGGCGTGACACCAGCACTCCGCTCCGACGCACCAATCCTCCGTGGACGGCCGGCTGGCCACCCATCGCTGGGCAGTTACACTGGATGTGATCCCTGCTGGAAAGAGAGAAATAGGAAGAGAAAAAAGGGGGACTGCAGTGACATTTCACTGAATGATCCATCTGGAGTCTTTCTTTCTTTTTTTCATAAAAGAGTTTTAGTTGTTTGAGTGGAGTGAAGTGGAGTGGGGGTGGTGGCGGGGGGCCATCTGTTCCCCCAAACTGCTTTCTGCAGGAGTTCCTCTCACTACTGCCGTCCAGTGGAGAAAAGGTGAACCTGCAAGCCCGGCAGTGCCTGGGGGTAGCGTAGGGACCCAGCAGCTGCGTCTGATCCGCAGCTCTTCGCCCACGTTCGCAGCGAGCCAAGCACCGCTGCCTGAAGCTGTTCAAGCCACAAAGGCAACTGAATGAAGCTGACAAGTGTATCAGGAAAGAGGCACCATGTGAATATCAACAATAAACTGAGTACCTGTGCTCGGAATCTTCCCAGCAGCAAAACAAGGCCAAAGTACAGCTGAAGAAAAATGACAAACGAATCCTTTCCAATACTTGCTGCCAAATTGAAGTGGGGAGGTTTGGCACCCTGCAGATGATTGAGCTGGAGTTCATCAGTGCCATTTTCCTGCAGCTGCTGGCCTCGGGCTCCAGGAGGTATGTCATGCCAGAGGAAGGCAAGGAGGACCCGGGTTTACAGTGGCAGTCTTGAGGAAGGAGGACCGAACCGCACCGCTGATCTCCAGGAGACTGCGTGGGTAATTCGACACCCAAGGCCATAATCCCATCACTTATTCCAGTGAAATTACAACACGGCAGCTCCGAGATCATTTCCTTTTGGTCAGCACAGCACGGCACAGCCCTTTCGTGGCATTTGTAGTACACCAGAAGGCTGTGGTTTGATTTCAGGCTCTATTACCTTGAGTTGATCAGAAAACATTTACAAAAATACATAAAAAGCAAAAAGCCTTACACCAGGGAAAAAATATTTAATTAAAATGCCATTTCCCAAGGACAATAAACCATGAGGTATATTAGTTTAAAATGCTCGTCCAGCCCCAGACAATCGATTTCTGTCGTACATTTGGGTAATGAAGGAGCCAAATAAATGAACAGCTCCATGGCTAACAAAGAACAGGCCCATTTTTTCCACTGTAAGCGTGCGCAAACCTGAGTGACAAACTTCAGTCTGGAGGAAGCGGCGATTCAGTCCCCTCATCCCATTCTGCACCACCCTTAATAATACTGGAGCTTTAAGGAGGGCTGGCATGGGGAGGAGAACGAATGGTTTTGACATAAGCCTTTCTCTAGTGAAGCTGCCTCCGTCTTCTGTCCTCACTCTGTCATTTTGCTTCACAGTTAAAATGCCCTGCAGTAATGGCACAGGTAGTGGACAGAGGACTACGTGTCGAACGAGAACGATGGAGGTGTGCACAGATGACAAAAGCAGGCCCCCCAACTGAATGGTCACAGGCTTTGTCTCCATTTCAAACCTAATCTGATAAACAGCAAAGGCAACAAAACGGATATAATCACTGCTGCTGCGTACAGCTGCTGCCATGGTGACATCTACAAGGAAACGATTATTGGGGGCCCTGTGCATACACCCCATATAGAACCTGGTAACATGGTAACACCAACAAACATAATGTCAAAATAACTAAATTCTATATTTTGTGAACGAAAAAAGCAATTGTAAATTACCACCAAGAATTATTTAATGCGTCTTGTCCCAAAGTAATCAGTCTATTCTGCTAAATTGGCAATTTAGCTTAATTACATCCTCCTGTGCCTCTATGCACAATAATAAACAACAACAGCATGTTGGCTTTTTTTCTTTCAGCTTTCTTAACAGCACCACCGTTGTATTTCCTAATAAATCAAATACTCATTAAAAGATGCGGGAACGAGAAGGTAAGATGCAAAGGATTTCTTTTCACAAGGCTAAAGCTTAATTCACTGACAGCTCCTTGTTCCTCATTCCTTTTGCAGACAGTTTTGTTCTCTCATTAACCAGTTGGGACCGTCTGGTGTTCGACACTGTTATTCTAGGTAAGTTAATCAGTCACAGTCACGGGAGGTCTAGGAGTCTGGCATGTAAGAACTGGCCACAGCCTCGTCCCACACCGCCACCTGTCATGTGACATGTTAGGGAAATGGCCATTCCTCCAGTTCATAACACGTCTCAACCTGTTCCATATGCAGTCACCATGCAGAAACATGGTATGAAGTTGTGCTGGTGTTGGCATCCTAAGAGCCAAGTACCATCGGAATACCTTCTCTAACAGACTTGGGAAATGCAGATCTTCTTCTACAGCTGGACTCTCCGAAGGGGACGTGACAGCCTTAAGTCACTCTTTGGGCATTTTTTTTCCTTTGACAGTTACCCAAAATAAACTTCTGGGTCTCCTGAAGGCTACAAAGAGATAAGCCAGCAAGGATGCAGTTTAAGATCAGAATTCATCTTGAAAGGTAACCCAGATTTGGGAGGTGTCCCAATTAGCCAACTGCCTCCACGCCTCAGCTCACGCGAGCAGGACAAACAGTGGAAAAACAGTGGAAGCGAAACCCAGTGGGCCACGAGCCGACGTGAGGCACTCTTCAGGTATTAGCCATACTGCTCAGTCACATCTGCTGATGCCTGTTCATTCAGCATCATTCTGTATGCAAGCGTGAGGGTGTCGGGCCAAGCACCAGTGGTTGCAGCTGTGCATTTAGCTGTGTGAGGTAAATAACGAATCTGAATCATTTATTTACTACTGATAAAGATAATGAGGCTAAATGCAGGACAATTAATTGCACCAGTGCTCATATGAGGCTAAATCACTCCAGCTCAAAGCCGCAAAGGTTTCAGTAGAACAGGTTATTTTTAAAAAGCCATATGCCATGCAACTTTGAGTTCAAAACTGTTTTTTTTTTAACTCTGATTTAGCACAAACACTCATTAAATTATATAATAAGCTGTTATGAAACAAATGTAAATTAACGGTATGCAGCAAAAGAATCGAACAACAAAATTACACACAAAGATTTTATAATGAGCATTAAAATGTGTGCCAGCTGCTTAAACGCTTCTACTGCCCTCTTTTTCCTGGAGGAATGAAATGTAGGTAAAGCATGACAGGTGTTACAGCGTTAAAGTTAATGAAACAAAATTATCAATTAACCTGGAGCTTTTCCTATTAACATTTGGTAAGTTGCAGTCAAAACAATATTTTTGTTATTGTGTCTGTAGCGGCGATTAAAAATTGAAAATTTCATCAGAGATAATGTAAGACGAGGGAAAATACAGAAGTAGTGCTGGGTCAGCAGGAAAACTCCGTATCAGTGGAGTGCAGAAAGCAACTTGACACAAATGTCATTTGACTGTCAGATGGAGTGTGAGCTCTGCAAGGAACATTCACACATTCTGACCACACAATGTCACAGAGCAGTGTCGCTTTCCCAGAATACCCTGGCGGAACTGCGTCTCTCACTGTGCTGCGGGAGCCATCGTTCTGTGTGCTGCGATGGAGCACGGCGCAGGTACGTCGAAGTAGGCGTGATAAACCGAGGCTGTGGGAACTTTCAGGGTGGAGGATGCTCGGTCGGAACGAGCCTCGACATTTTAAGTATTCTCTCAAAATGCGCTGTCGCATGTAAATTTCACTGGCATGCCGATTCCTGCCTTTTTCGGCCTAACGCAAATCCACGGGTTTTAACACCATTGGCGGTTTTTAGTTTTACAGCTTTAAGGGGAAAATATTGTGCAGTTTGAGAGCCCGGTTTAATGGAAAGAGGTAGCGCAATCTGGCAGGGAACTGAAGAGCATCTCCGCACTCAGTGCTCCTTCAGCCTCTCGTAAGCTAGGAAGGTTCCCGCACCGGAGTTCGAAAATATTGCATTTCAGGGCGGAATTTTAAACCCTACCGTTGTCTATGCCCAGCTGTTAATCATGAGCAGGGTATATAAACGTCCATTAACCTTGACACTCCTGCATGCACTGTTTACAGCGACCCGCTGCCACCCCGCTCTCTTTCGTCTAAACGACTCCCAACGAAAGGGGCTGGATAACCTCCGGTGACCTCCAAGCCGAAATGGAAAACACACAAGACAAGCAGCTGCCCAAAAACTGGACCACAGTCTAGAGGGGGCGCTATTTCAGGTGTCCCTTTACTACAAAAGATCTGCCACATAATTTATTTCTGCTATGTGTGTGAGTATAGCAACAGGTCAACCTACCACATGAGCCTGCTTAAGATTTTGTTTATCTACCCCTACTTACTCTATGCTCTTCACAATATTGCGGTTAAATATTGCCACAGTGTTTATTCATGGGGTGCGGTGGTGCAGTGGGTTGGACCGCAGTCCTGCTGTCCGGTGGGTCTGGGGTTCAAGTCCCGCTTGGGGTGCCTTGCGACGGACTGGCGTCCCGTCCTGGGTGTGTTCCCTCCCCCTCTGGCCTTACGCCCCTGTGTTCCCGGGTAGGCTCCGGTTCCCCGTGACCCCGTATGGGACAAGCGGTTCTGAAAATGTGTGTGTGTTTATTCATTTCCATATTTTCTTTCTATTCACTTTCATACGCTTTATACTCATTACTAATATTCCACAACAAGGTACAAATATGCTGCGTCTTCCTGTTCTAATAACTGTTTTGAAAAGAATTTGGGCCAACAATATTCATCCATAGACATTAAGCTGAAACTTTCACATGGGATGCAACACCCATTCCAAGCTACGTGAGAAACCTACAGATTATATATAGTTCTCCCTGTTTATCTCACCGTTCAGTTCCAATTTTCTAAGCAAAAGTGCAGACTTTCGGGTAAATTCATATATGGTTGTCATCATTTGTAAATTGAGCAAATCAGCCTTTGCATCACATTGTTGGCAACATACTCCCCCTCCTCCAGAATCACAATGGCAGCGTTACTCACCTTCTCCACCTCACTTAAGCACAGCAGCCTCTATCACCATGACAGAACAAAAGCTTCCATTTGCAGCACACTGCATCCGCCACCACGGGAAAGCAACAGCAACGATTCTCTGGGAAGCCTCTTTCGCAACCAAGAGCATTTTACCACATTAATTTATCACACAATAGGTATGCTCATGCGGGACACATTCATTCAGTTCCAGGTGCACAGAAATAACTGCAATAAAATGCATTATAGTAGAATAATACATAGGAGGCAGATAATAAATATGAGATAATAATTATGCATGCATGTGTGATAGTACTGATGAGTTGGAGCTTTGTACTTCACAGTGAATAACAGGCCAGTTAGCGGGTTCTGAGCAATGTGGTCTTTGCACAGTGAAATATTCATTAAGCTTATCTGATGGATGTTGCATGGTTAAAATGTTGTCTTAGCAGGAATCCACACACAAGGCAGAAAATAAATGGGAGTGCCAATCTGCCCAGAGCTGATTAAATGTAGCATGATGTCACTTGTTTTTCGTGTTCTTCCTTCTGAGTTCTGAGTTCTCCTCACCAATAGACCCCAGCGTGTGCGGATTGGCAGTGATACCTCCTCCCCACTGACCCTCAACACTGGCACTCCACAGGGAAGCGTCCTGAGTCCAGTCACAGCTCCAACACCATCTTAACGTTTGCTGACGATACCGCCGTTGTGGGTCTGATCACCAACAACGATGAGACGGCCTACAGAGAGGAGGTGAAGCTGCTGGGAGAGTGGTGCCAGGACAACAACCTGTCTCTCAATGTCAGTAAAACTAAGGAGCTGGTGATTGACTTCAGGAGACACGATACGGTTCATGCATCCATATACATAGGACTTGACGTTGTAGAGAGGGTCAGCATCTTCAGATTCCTAGGAGTCACCCTCACTGCCAAACTCACATGGACTGAGCACACAGCATCAACCATCAAAAAGGCCCATCAACATCTACACTTCCTCAGGCGTCTGAAGAAAGCCCGGATGTCCACTACAGTCCTCACCACTTTCTACAGGTATGCTGTGGAGTCCGTCCTCACAGGGTGTATTACATCCTGGGGTGGCAGCTGCTCCATACAGGACAAGAAAGCCCTACAGAGGGTGGTCAAAACGGCTCAGGAAATCATCGGCACACAGCTACCAGCAGTCCAGGACACCTACACCACACGCTGCCTCAGAAAGACAATGTGCATCATGAGAGATCATTTTCTTGTTTGTGCAGTATTTCTATTGTCCCTGTTTTTGTTCATAGCCTGTGGAGAAGCATTCAGGAAGAATTTCATGATACTTGTACGTGGTACTTGTACCTATGACAATAAACTAAACTTGAACTTGAACTTAAGTTCCTCCGATGCATTTATTTTGGAAAAAATAAAAGCACACAGTCTCAAGAACAAGTCAATCTCCAGTATGAGACACCCAGAGCAACAGGTAGTGCTGTGGTTGGAGTTGTTGGCTTCTAAAAAGATGTCCAGCAGTAAGACCCTTGATTAAGGTGCCTACCTTGAACTAGTCCAGTAAAAATTATGCAGCTCTTTAAATGAGTAAACGGCTGTAAATAACTATGCCTTGGACAAAGGTGACAGCTAAATAATCGCTCATTATGTTAACAAATATCAAGGGTGACTGGCACCCCTGAAGGAAGATGGTCTTTCTCCCTGGGCCATCATTATTCAGCCTGGATTCCCTTCCTAATAAAGCAATATGCCCTTTACTGGAGACAGGTCAGTGAGAACGGAGGGATATCTACAGCTTGCTCCAGGTCATCAAATATGTCTTGACTTCAGGGTCTACGGGAAGAGAAACTGAAAAGTGGAAAAAATTAAAGAGTGGTCTGACAATCAGCAAAAAGCATCCATAGCTTTGTCGACCATTTGTGTAACAACAAGCACAAGATCTTGATGGACTAGGAGTTCAAAACCAAAATCTCTTCCAGAAGAAGGCCTCTTGGGTGCATTTGTCTCATACACTAAGAGAAGAACGATAGGAAAACATGGCTAACAAACTTTGATGAGCTATGAATATGAGTTTTGGACAATCTCTAATTTTTTATATGTATTCCTGTGGCAATGAAGCATACTTATGGTAAGATTTGCTAGTCTGCTCTCCAGCCATTTTGGTTTATTATTATGACCATTACTATTATTTATTTAGCATTTACCCTTGCCCAAGATGACTTATGATGTCACCACATTGAGCCAGCTAGTTATTTAAGAAACAGGATTCTTCAATAACTGGAAAAACTGATCGGTTAAATATCCATTACAGAACATCGAAATACATACACAAAATTAGTTTTTTCTGTTATTATTGTATTTTTTTTAAATCAATATTGATGCAAATGATGTAACTCCAGATGCAGAACAGCAATTTTGTCATATTCATTTATGTCAGATAATGCCAAATACCAGATAAGGCCAAAAATGGGAAATACTGCAGGAGAACTTTATCCGGTAATACCAACATTTATTTAAAAATGTAAACAATGATGACTGAAAAGAGGATGCATACTTTCAGGAAGCTTCAGTAATAAACTGTAAAATTGACCGGTGGAGCATAAATATAGCAAGCAAGTAAATACATTAAAACATAACACAGGGGTTAATTTCAACCCCTAAGTAACTGGGTGGTAGAGTGTCATTGTACTTCCAGATGCAGCATGTGAGCCAAAGTTTTATATCCGAAAGTCACACTAAATATTAAAAAA
Source organism: Scleropages formosus (assembly GCF_900964775.1). Classification (NCBI taxonomy): domain Eukaryota; kingdom Metazoa; phylum Chordata; class Actinopteri; order Osteoglossiformes; family Osteoglossidae; genus Scleropages; species Scleropages formosus. Next base: position 30,472,569 of record NC_041807.1, read on the forward strand.
AAAAAAAATGTTCCAAACATTTATGTGAATTTTAGAAACAGAATATTATTTATTGAGAAAACAGACCCCAATATAAGTTTTCGTTAACAGCAGCCATCAACCGGGTTCCTCCATTTATGGGACAAGAGTGGGATTGTTTTGTGGGATTTATAACAGATTAATTTATCAAGCATAACAGTAAGTTTAATGTTAAAGTGTTAAAAGTTGGGAAAAATTCTTTTAAATGTCTAAAAAATAGTCAGAATCAGGGTTTTTTGTTTATGTGTCTCATTGCAAGAAGCTTAATTTATTTCTGTTTAGAATTTCTTAATATTTTTTATAACAGAATACTGATAAAACTCTAGAGATGGCACAGTGGAAAATTGTGCAGCTGAACCTTTTAAAAGTGATGCAGCCTGTTAATACTTGCAGTAAAAAGTTTTAGCAAAGGATATAAGCCACAGCATTATATATCTGGACCAATGCCGGTCCAGATACAGACACAGATATCAGCACTTCTGTGGGTGAAAGAGATGAATTATCAGATATAAAGACACTGAATTTCCGTTTTGCTCAGGACGTTTCTCTCTCGCACTGAGAAACCTGAAGCTCGCTGTCTTTTCCAATCACCATTTTCAGTCGGATCTCGGAGACTTTCATGCGCAATACGATGACACACATCATAGAAAACTGTTGATGGCCCATAACCATAATGTCTCATAGACTGAACTACCTTTCTCTTGCCTGTCTGTAATGCTGGGATGAATGTTAACGCTTCCAACCATGGAAATCAATGCTCTTTTGTCCTCTGAGACTTACTCTGCTGAGCTTCCATTGCCTCAGAAAATGCCTAATAAAACCTAGAACAAAAACTATAGCCTCAAGACAGACAACTCCTGCAATGGAATGCTAATTTAGAGAATGTATATGATCAGGGAGGTTAAGATGTCACACAGTTTTTTTTTTAATTAAAATGCATTTTTATTAAATGTCTATGTGCAACGGCTTTGAAGATTTTCTTTCCTATTTATTTTATTTTTTTTAAATTTTCCCCCATTTTAACTGTAATATAGCTGTTTTCAAAAAGTCAGACCAATTCTGTTCTTTTTGAGTAATGGGTGGATGACAAAGCTCAAGGGAAAACTGGAAGTACAATCCGTTACCTCTTCTTTACAACCTTTGCTTGTCTGCTGTGATTGTCTTCCTGAAGGTTTCACCCATGCAATTTGTAACAACAATAAGCCAATGTGGATAAGAGCACAGGACAAACAACAAAGTTTCAAGTGTGTTTTCATGCACCAGCCCTAAATTTTCATTTTATGTTTGTGTCAGGTCACCAGGAGACCATTCCTGAAATGTAGTATACCTGCAGTACTTAGCCCTCAAATATGTGGTTTATAACCTCTGCGATCTGATAAAAGGAATAAAAACAACAAAATAAACACATTGACGGTATAAAGGCTCATTTTCTCAGTCCACCTTTCATCCAAGTTGAAAAGAAATCTCATGTACAATTTCCCACAATATTAAATGCTGCATTAAATAATGCACAGTAATTAACTTCACACTGATTTCTCAATCACTTTGGTCATCTGACATTTACCCAGTTAACATCTCTGCGAGACCAGTTATATACAGTATTCTACATCTGTCTTCAGCAAAAGATCTTCAGCATCAACTAAAATCATACCTGTTCAAAAGCAGTTAAAATAAAGGTAAGAAATCCTTTGACAACACCCCAATGCTTCTTTGAATATTTCATTGCTCCCAAAATGACACTGTAGGGTTCAGATGTTAAATAAGTAAACAGCTCAGCTGACTGGGTTTTGGTTTTCGGGTTGAAAGGGGAAAAGAGTTGCACATTTTCTATTATTGATGCCTCCGAGAGCGGGGGAGTGCATAATCACACTGTCCATTAAGACAGGACTCAGTATCTATTTTTGCACGTTCCTTTTCAAGGGGCTGAGTCACAAAAAAGTTAGCCATCCTTTTCTGTTTTTCTGACATCAGAGATATATCTAGCTGAAACAAACACACCATTATCTAAACACACTGCTATCTTCCAGCTCCTTTTTTAACGAAACCTTTCAAAATGATCTATTAACATGGAAATCGTACAATATCACCTATCTGTGAATGACTGCTTTTTACAACGAGAGACGCAAGCAAAAGTAGAGCAATCTTTTCCAAAACAATCATTTTTTTATCTCAATGAAATTTTGTTTCGGAGACAAGAACCCTAGCAGCCCTTGCATGTCTACTTATGTCATTTCCTCAATAATTTCTATTTGCGGAGACATTGAATCCTAATGGTCTTGACACACTCGCGTAAAACCAGCCGGAATGGTACGTCATACTAGCAAAGTCAGTTGCAATGCAGCAAACAAATGATTAAAACACATAAACTTAGATGCTTACAGTAGGTGGAATAAACAGTCATATGAACAAATGATTTGATGTTTATGATGTAAAATAATCCAGAGCTGTATAAAGCGAATTAAAGATTGTTCCAATAAAAAACAAATTGTCAGTCTTTTCTGTAAATACAGTATTATTATGCAGTGCTCTTTATTATAGTCTGCATATTTAATTGCATCAAGAACAGTATGTTTAACTATGGGAAGAGCAGAGCTAAAGTAAAGCAAAATGCTTTATTATTTGAGAAGAGAATAGTCTATGTTCCTATGTCTATGTATTGCTATCAGCTATGTACTGTATATGCCCCTGTATTTCCATGCCCAGCTACAGTAAATGTTCCAGTACCAACCTACCAAATTACTGCAGTGTATCACGACCGCCCCACTCAACAATACCCATTTCTCTGAACTCTGCTCCCCCATTTGGTGCTATCATGGTTTTTACCCTGCTGCTCTGTGATAAGTGATCACAGGCACACCCCATAATGGTTGAGCAGCCTTTCTGGTACAGGTCCTATTGCTTCATTAAATTTCATGAACTGCCAAAGTCATATTCTGTAAATCTTTTTTTTTTTTTTGAAGTCATCCACAATTTTCTACCCCTAAAGAGTCAAATTCAATATATGTGCTCTGCTTCACAAAATCGCCTGCGGTCCATAAGGAGGCTGAGGACAATGTGTGTGTCCAATCAACCATTCAAATTCTAGCCAACAAATGTTGCAGTCTAAATTTGAGTCCTGATTTGATGTCACACACATGGAAAGCACCTTAACTGACTCTGCCACTCCATACCACCTCATCCCCTCATACACAGTATTTATTGCAAAGGAATGCTTGAGTCTGCCATGTAAGGAACCAATTTCATCTTAGCTACTGATACAGGCCACATGCTACACATGGCTGCATGACAGAGAGGGCTGTAACATACAACCCTTTTCTCTGAATGGCCCCCGTGAGCAGCCCTGAAACAGGCAAGATGCGATCACAGTCTCTCAATGTTCAATTTCTGGGCTATTTTCAATCCCAGGAGACGTTTATAAATACGACCGACTTTGTCTGTTGCACTCTTGGCTGTGCTGCCTTTGCGAGATGTGCTCAGAAAGTTCACAAGTACAGAGATATGCATGCAGCCTCCTACAGTGCAAATAACAAACGGCAGAAGACTGACCACTTGGTGAAATAATCTGACTTGCCTAGCATTATTTTTTACACAAATCCATGTATGCCTCTAAAAAGGTCGACACAATAAATACATGAGTAGGAAGTGTTTTTGAAAATTGTATGAAAAGACAGCATGGTCTTTCACGTACTATAATATGGAAAACCAAAATGAGCATCAAAGTGCTTGCTTTGAACCAGGATACCCCACTTCATGGACTTTTTTTGCTCCAAGATGCTCTGAGTGATGAGCACCAAAATCGTCTGTCTGCTTCTCAAGGCACACTCCAGCATTGTAAGCTCAGGAATGTCGATGGACATCACCCAGCTCCAAGCTTGCAATGCTGGTCAGGCTTTTCTTCCTGTTGCTATGTACTTCTCAATTAGTTCCCAATCAGTAGAGGCCACAGGGGTATCTGTGAATGGGACTCAGTGGATATGCACTGCAGCTATGTGGCTTTCTTTGCACGTTCACGCATATGTCAGTGTAGGGTTTCTTGTCTGTGTGTCCTACATGCCATGGATGTGCCTGCGGAGAGTTGGGTGGAGCCATGGCGAGGCTAAACAAACAGCATAATGCCATTGACAGACTGCAAACCCCACTGCAAACAAACCAGCCGATAGCAATGAAAGTATAAGCAGCTGAGCTCCCTTCCACTCTCTCTCTTTCCTTACCATTATGTGCAGCGACAAAATAGATTTTAGCTGTAAATAAATCCAGTTAGCATCTGAAATAATGTTTGGAGTTTATTAATGAACAGAAGGCATTAAAAAAGCTGCTCGGCTTTCCACAGAGCCGGGAGTCAGAGGCTGTTCCTCATCATTACCTATCTTTATGGGAAGACCTCTAAAGTTATATAAGGAACGGTGACAGTTGGAATGAAGATAGAAGATTGTAATTTATGTTTAAACTTCGGTCATACAACTTCAACGCAAGAAAGTCACATCGGATTCAATTACTCAGCTAAATTACGTTATGTATGTCGGAGCACTGGTTGCGCTCTTAAAGGGGGAACCCGTGTCAAACATCTGCTTGTAAAGAGGTACGGATGAAGTACAGACCAAGACAACCATGAGTACAGCCATATTCTTAGTGGTTCGTGAAGCTTTTGCATTGTCATAACTCCATGAAAAGCATACCAGCATGTGTTTAAGACCAAATTTAAAAAATTACATGATAACAGTTCTCTGAAATGTTTACTTCAACTGTGTTTATACGTGTGTGATTTCTCTGCGACAGACTGTGGTTCCATCCAAGGTGTACCCTGACTCATTCCCTATGCTTCTAGAACAGGCTCTCTGTTACCACAACATTGCACTGTACGAGGAATTAGAAAAAAAAATGGATGAACAATCATCTGAATTTTACATTCCTGGGAACAATTTCTACCTGGACTTCAAGTTCTACCTGGTTAACAAAACTCATTTCAAGAACAGATTCTCTAATATTTACCTATACTGAACAGGTGCTGGCATTCAGGTCACCTCTCAGTATTGCAAATTACTAACAGATGGATGCAAACCCTGTCTGTCAGTTCACCTGTCCTGATAGTGGTCTCCATGCATGAGATAGCAAGAGCGGACTGTGAGCTCCCACTGTGATATTATCCCCAGAATGGCAGCAGTAAAGCTATTTACAAGACTGAGACCCTGGGTGTACCTGCTCTTAGCCGCTGATTTTCAACAGCGTATTTCTTATGGAGCTGTTCAGTGTAATAAGACTGTTGTGATTTCCATACTGTAATGCAGAAAAGGTAAATCCACTAAACAAAGAAATAACAGTGACAACAGTAACCTTTGAAGTACAGTACCAGTGTGAAGTGTGAGCAAGTCTGGGCAACACCTGTATGAGACAAACCGGATGAAAGAGTGAAAGCAAAGCAGAGCAACACACAAGTGTCCTACATCTCTGGGAATTGCTGCAGAAAAGCTAGGAAGGCATGTTCATTTCCTGATAAAAATTTTAACCAAGCTTCTTGTAAAAAAATGTTAAATTCCAGGAAGTGCAGTCAGACTTTTGCCTTGTTACGATAGTTCAATTATCGCTGCACAAACCAAAATGGGACACAATCCCTGTGTCTGCTTAGGAGCAGACCGAGGATGCCTAGAGTTTCACTGACCCGAGATCAGAAGCTGAGGCCTCATCTGAAACTTCGGCACGATTGAAAACAGGTCTCGAGTCTTCAACGCTTGAAAACGAGTTCTTCTGACTCACAGCAGTACATGTTACTGTCCTTGTCTCTAACTGTAACTCTTTCTGAGTGCTTCTGCTGCAGCTGCTTTGGTTTCAGTGCAGAATGCCTTTGATGGAGACCATTCTTACATGTGTATATTTTCCCATGACATCTGACGTGGCACAGCAAAGAAAACCACAACAACAGAACACAGCTGATCCCCAACAGCAGCTATGCTGTCAGGGCCTGGTGTTTTCCTGAGGACAGCAATTAGGCACGGGTGCCGATGGGTTCCCTCAGAAACACATTCGATGGAAGGAGAAGGGCAACATGCCCGGCTTGGCTGATAAAGCTTTTAGCCATCTGACACGCCACACACTGCTTTTGCCATTTCCTGCCCATTTGTCCCTCGTAAGGCTACGCTATCCTGTCACAATGTGATAATAGTGTCTCTGGTGGGCGCTTCAATCTGCGCCAATGAAGCCTTTCAAATCACAGCTAAACAGCTGTCTGGATGCCAGTTCAAACCAAATGATTTTCATTTTGTCACTTTTGCTCTGTGCATTAACAATTACATCAGTGTAATTCCACACATCTCATTATACGTTCATGAACACAGGCCCGGAATTGGCGTTCCTTGCTCCTGTGTACACAGAGACACCTGAACTAACACCATACTGTTAGGGTTTGTTCATCAGTACCATAATGGTCAGGGAAATTCCACTCCTACAGATTTTGGATGGCAAACACATCCAAATGACATGAATAATGAAGATTTTGCTTTTGAAGGGGCCTGTAGAGAATTAACTATTTTGTTAGCAAGTTAGTCTTTCAAACTTGTACTGATGATGAATTGCAGGTGTTCCACCAAGCTCACCATTTGATGGAGATAAAAAAAGGAATATTTGTACTTTAGGGGGGTGCGGTGGCGCAGTGGGTTGGACCGCAGTCCTGCTCTCCGGTGGGTCTGGGGTTCGAGTCCCGCTTGGGGTACCTTGTGACGGACTGGCGTCCCATCCTGGGTGTGTCCCCTTCCCCCTCCGGCCTTACGCCCTGTGTTGCCGGGTAGGCTCCGGTTCCCCGTGACCCCGTACGGGACAAGCGGTTCTGAAAATGTGTGTGTGTGTGTGTGTGTGTGTGTATTTGTACTTTTCTCCTTCTGGATCAATTACATTTCAATGTATATTGCACTGCTTCAGGCTGGGGTTAAGAATAATACGAAAAACCCTGGATGCCTCATAAGTATGCTCTACCAGTTATACTCTACTGCAAAAATGCTTTCAACATGCATTGGCACTATTCATTTGGCTGTTTAATGCAATGCAATTGTTGGAAGTTGACGGAGTTGTGAGCCAAACCCTTTCCTTTGTGGGTGGGGATCATACTAAGTGTTGTTTATTGTTTGATGATGATATTGCGATCTACTGGCTGAAATTGTACATGAGCAGTGGTCAAACCTCAACTTTTTCTCTGATGTTCCAGTAGTTCAGCTGCCGCAATGACCGTCAGTGCTTTAGGTGAACTATTCCTAACTGAGACAGAGCCCCAGCGAACCTGGTGGCCATGACTGACAGCTCGGTAACTACGGAATACAAACTTCTTGGCACCGCCTCGAACACACTCACTGCGGCAGTGATGACAGACGATGACATCTCATATCAACGTGCACCTAAAGACTTGCTGCAGGGGGCCGAGAGATATCCATAGTCGATATTTTGCTTGAACTGCTGCCATCCAAAGTAATTAGACATTGAATACCTGCTTCTGAGATGTCCGGGTCATTTGTGCTTCATCCAAGCCTGACAACATGACCTCTGAGATCTTCACCTTCAAACATCTTGTCACGGTCAACCAACTAGGCTGTCTTAAGCTGCCCCAGCCCCAGAGTTTCTACATCCCAAAATATTTTTCTTGGGGTAAAATCAAGGGGTGAAACTGAGAGGCTGGGTGGTGAGGGTGGTCGTGGCAATTTTACCACTGAAAATAACACAGGTAGGCCTATCCACAGCAAGCTACCATTTCCTCTCTGCACTGAGGTCACAGGATACCACAGGATGACCCACCCAGCTGTACTCCCACTGTGGACAAGACGATCTTGCCCACTCCTCCCCAGCATGGGCTGAGAGAGATGCCAAATTCCTTTGGACACCTTACTTGGCTTACGCTCATCATGAACAACCTAGGCATTCCAGAGAAGGCCTGCATGTGTGTTTCATCCTATCTTTTATGCAGATCTTAAATGGCAAAACCTGTAGATGCAGAAGGCTACAGTGAGGGCTAGGAAATTGGTTCCCCTTAGGATGTAGAACAAACACCCATCATGGAAACCCTGAAAAGCAGCAGAAGTCAAAGCATTGTTACAGATTTAATTCAAGTTGCTGGAAGGACAGATGTGTCTATAAATATGAAACTGCATACACTGCTGCATTTTGTAACATGGTCCTTGATAGAACAAGGAAGACCAGCAATGAAAGCTGAGACACAACATAATTCCCTCTGCATTTTTATGTTTAGCTTTCAAACCAAACGAGACAGAACCGAGACAGAACACAGGCGCAAGGAAAACACTGCATAGCTGCAGAGCTGCAGAATATATTATATGAGGCTAATAAGTTGGAATTGGGGTAGCAAATAACACAGTGTGGTTAGAGCCATAGCCTTGTGAGACATTGAATTGCTCCAAAAAATTACCCAGCTGTACAAATGGGTAAATCACAGTAAGTATCTTAATCTGAAAACCTAACATTGTGAATCACTTAGGAGAAAGAGCTTCATATAAATAAATTTTACAAAACTGTGCCATGCAAGAACACTGGCAGGATTGTAATATAAGATAACTGTATTAGTTCACGATTACCGGACAGGAAGGCTGCAGAAGCCCTTCAGCAAAAGAGCCTAGATGTCTGAAAACAAAGTTAGTACCTTAGTCTAATAATGTTGAATTAAGAATGTGACTAAATCTAACTGTGCTGCCCATAATACATTGTATTATTTCTTAATCATGATGCACTCGTATTTTACTACGTTTAAAAGTTTCAGAATTCAATCATCAAATTTTATGCATTTAACTAAGTACTCTATATTTTTCCTTCAAAAATCATCAGCAAATAAATAAAGGAAAACTATTGCAGGAAGACTTTTTCTTTTTTAAACTCATCTTGCAAAGAACATATATTTGTTTTCCAATACTTATTGATTTTTTTTCCACTGAACCTTAAAATAGTATGTAGCTGCAGTCCCTTCTTGTACCACACACACACACACACACACACACACACACACACACACACACACACACACATTTTCTGAACCGCTAGTCCCATACAGGGTCGCGGGGAACCGGAGCCTACCCGGCAACACAGGGCGTAAGGCCGGAGAGGGAGAGGACACACCCAGGACGAGACGCCAGTCCATCACAAGGCACCCCAAGCAGGACTCGACCCAGACCCACTGGAGAGGAGGACCCGGTCCAACCCACTGCGCCACCGCACCCCCAACTCTTCTTGCAACATTTAAATTGAAATATTAGGGTATTGATAATTCTTCAGCAGTAACATTACATTGTACTAAATCTATATTTCTTTTGCATTACTGGAAGGTACACTGTATTGGAAGGTCATTAAAAAGTGAGACATTTTTCTGATTCTACCTTCATTACTGAAAGTCACGTTCCATATTAAATGTTCACATTTTCCAAATTAAAAGTAAAAATACAGATTGTCTTCTGCAGTAATAACAAAGTGTCACAGTGAACCGGGACGGTCGTTCGTCTGGATTCAGAGGATCAGGCAATTTCTCGATGTCAGGGACAGGCGGGTGGTCAGTCGATCGGTGATCAGGGTCAGAACGAAAATCCACGGATGTGGTCGAGAAACAAAGCGAAGGGTCAACAACCAGAGAACGTGAACCGAGAACTGGAGATGCGTACGAGCGAGAAGTCACAAGGAAGGGCGACTGTCTCTGACGAGATTCCGCAAAGGTATGGAAGCTGAGGAGGGTCTTTTGGGTGAGCGGTCAATCAGGTGCTGGAGCAGAGTCAGGTGTTGTTGTTAACAGAGGTTTAATCAAACACCTGAAAGACTGGGATTGAGAAACATTTGAGACTTTCCATTAGCCACTCCCAAACAAACAGCACAAAAAGAGAAAATGTAGGAATGTTAATTTCACCCTCAGAAGTGTTTACTCCATCAATGCTAAACAGGAAGGCAAAATAAAAGTTTTTGCAAGAGAGACAATTTCATGATGAATGACATTAGGTCATTTTGCCCTTCAGTTGTTAAACCAACATCTCCAATCACCTTTCTATGAGCTACCTGTTAGCAGCAGCGCCAGTCTCGCCTGGTGAAACCCCTGTCTTTTACACTATGAACTTCAATCAGCCAGATACCCTTAGCCTTGCTGTCACTTTGCTTGTTTCCTTCTCCTTTTTATTCTCTTTGGGTCTTTCATATCAGTATGATTTTCGACTTCGAACTCAATAAATTAAGCTTTGCTTTAAAACTTGCACGGACATCGTTTCAGGGGCTGAGGGGTCACAGTTTAGTCAATTTGGTACCAGTAATGTACAAAGAAAAGGACAGTTTGCCCAAAGAGGGCTCTAATCGGTTTTGTTCATTCAGAAGACACTTTTAGCATTTCTCTTGCTCACCTGGATAGGCAGGGAACACAGAGGGGTTAAAATGGCAATTCATTACAGACATGGATGTGTCCAGCATGGCGTTTTAAAGGAGGGAACCTTTTCTTTTCTCGGTTACAAGAGAGCGCTGAGATTTTCTGGGTATTATGTGACCCGAATATTCATTACTATAATAGTCCATAGGCCACACTCCCTGTCATGCCTTCCCTAAGGCATTAAACAGGACTCTACACCTCATTAGGCATTCTCACCAGAGGGCATAACCAAACTGGCAAAAAGGGGTGAAAGGAAGATGATTATATAATCTTTCTTTCTATTTCAACAGAAGGTTACTGAAACTGGGGGGAGAGACAGTGACTGATTGTTCAAGCGCATTTTTTCAAAGGATTGTGTCACTAGCAAGCACGCTATAGAAAACACTACAATGGCTTTCTTGAAAGTTTTCTTCCTGCCTCTTCACTCACAAATGAACTGAATACCTTCTCGTGTACATCATTAGATTAAAATACATTTCCTTGCCAAGTTTGTAAGAGTTGTTAGTCTATGTACCATAACGTCATCAAGAAATAAGTTTGGCTTGTGATTTAACAAGAGAATAGTTGGGAAAAATACAATTTTTGTTACAGCTCTCTTGGACAGTTATGTGTACCCCAGTCCAGTAGGCTTGCATCTTATCGGATTCCCAGAATAAATGTATCAAAGTGTCTGAAGAGGCTTTGCGTTTAAGGCACAGCTGAGGTGTCCCTGGGAAAACTCTATGAAGGTGCTCTGTGTATAATTTGTGTGTGCATATTCGGCACAACATACCCCAAAATGCAAAGCATAAGCCACCATACAAAGGTAACAGACTCCTGTAAAACAGTTTCTAAGGTGAATTCTCATAACTTGTTTTAGTAAAAGTTTTTATGCATTCCTGAGCCCCAAAAATGGCACCCATTTATGTTATCGCCAAATCCTGTTAAAATGGATACGGTTACTTCATTAATTAACATCAGTTATAATAACACAACATAAAATGGCAGCTAATGTTCATTAATTACTTTTCCTGTGCTTGTTCGGCTCTTTTGTAGCTAGTACTTACCACACTTAAATTCTTACAAAGCATGCATACGTGTTATACTCCATGTATTAATTCAATGTTTAATGCAAAAACGACAAAGCAGAACAATAAAGACAAGGGAAATTCACGAAAACAATGCAAATGAATTTTTCCTCTCAAAACAAGGTGATTTGCTGCATCACAGTGCCAAGGCTGTGTGATATGATGTGGATTCCATCCCTGCTCAGTGTGCATGAAGTCTGCCTGTTCTCACTGTGGGGTTTCCATCAGAAATTCAAAGATATGTTTCAGGCAAGTTATCTTAACTGCCCATAGTGTGTGTCTGTGTGTGTATGGGTGAATTATTGTAGGAAGTTTAATGCGGTGTATCTCTAACACTGTAAGTCATTTCAGATATAGATATCAGATAAATAGTACGCAGCAATTATTGTATGTCACATTCATTCTACTAAATGGTCAAATGTAAACACAGAGGTCTCGCTGCTCAGCTGCCATGAGGCACATGAAATCCAAATTCGGTTTTTTGCATTCTCTTAATTGCAGAGAAACGCCTCACAAGTTGAAGTTAGGGACATTAAATGAAACTCCATGTAAATGTGAATTCTCATAACTCCAATCTCAGGGGATGGCTGTATTACAGTTTCTTTGGCTCCTACAGACTGAAACTTTCGCATGCTGGACACAGCCTTCATGCTGACATCTTTCGAACTGACTGACAACTGAGAAGTACATAGAGCCATCCAGAAAGAAGAGGCACAAGTCTCCCTATGTCCGGTAGCCCCTGAGAAATGAAGAGCCCCAGCGGACGGTGAAGTCTGACTCCATTTTGAGAAGTGCTCACAAAGATCTCAGCTGTCACTGCGGAAAGTCTCCTGCCTCTGCTTTACATATTTTATCTCCCACTATTTATAACACAGTGAATTATTGATAACCGCCTTTTTAATCTCAGCAATTTTGTGCTGTGTTCACATAAAAACCTATCTTTCCCAACACATTTACTCAATTCCAGAAGTTTATTAGGGCTTCCTCTCGGACTGATGACAGCTCCTCCACCTTTTCAGCTCACAGAGTAACAGTGTCGCCATTTCGCATTTGCTGCTATGGTTTTTAACTACTGCTTGCTGCATGTGGAGTAGTCATCTGGGCAATAGGTTTTAAAAATTCTGGGTTTTAACACTGTATTTTTCAGATCACACAGCTGAATGCTTCAGTTCTTGAAATAAATAGTCCAGAACTTAACCACTGAACCTAATAAGACAGTCACACCTTATGGTCCACCTTGCACAAAAGACCACTGTGCACTCTTCAGCTCGTGAAGAGCTTACTGAGTTTCACCTCTTAGATGTCTTTGTAATGATTTGATTCTGTACAGAAGTATCAGAAATATCAGGGAGAAAATCTGAAGAAATCCAATGTTCAATCTATGTCAAAACATGAAATAGAATAGATAGAAAAGAAGTTTGCATAAATCCATACTAGAAAATGTGGGAAATAACTTATGAGTCACACAGAAACTCAGCTGATTCACTGACCTCATCTTACTAAGCTCCTCCTCCCAGGAATCCGTCTTCCGAGACACGTTACTTGTCACCGAACACAACAGACAAGCAATGGACTGCAATGGTCACCTTTTCCATTAACTGAACAGAATCTAAGGAGAATGGAAACATTTTTGATTTGATGAGATTTTATTGTGCTCTTTCAGAAGTGAAGGCATGTCCTTCTGTCTGAGAAAGTGAGAAACATCAGCATCTTCCCAGGCATCAGACAACAAAGCTGTCTTTGTTACTCCAATGGCCCTCAAAGCACAATACCATGTTTTACCCTTGTTCGATTGGCCATCGCTCCCCTTCAAACCCAGGTTCCCAGGTTTGAGAGGGCAACAGCAAGGAAAGGAGACATAGCTGCCGACAGGAGGACCGACATAAGTCCTGCCGGGAAGTACTGATGGAGAATCACCTTAGCGGCTGAAAGGTTAATGCAATTAATTACAGGAAATGAGGGCTTCCCCTGTTGGGATGAAGTGGATGATAATGCAGCAGATGAACAGGCAAAGCCGCTCCAGGTGGGACAAAGGTCAGAGGCCCGGAGGTTTTCCTCTTTACTTTTTGGATGTAGTTACTATGGGTTGAGGGGGGTCACTAAAAATGGAGTATCGGCAGAGCTGAAAGAATCACAAGGTGTTGCAGCTCTACTTAATACCAGCTCCTGGACTGGTGTACATTTCTCAGCGTCGTGAAGACACATTAACATGTTTTAGTCACTTAATGTGCAGTGCGTGCCCTTTTAAGTATCATATTAATTTAATTAAATGCATACATCATGCAGAACAATTTCCCACATAGGGCTTGGATTTATAAGCACTGGATAAGAGACCTTCAAGGGAGAGTGGCCTGCAATAGAAGCGTTATGACCAAACTGTGGTAAGGCATCATGGCAGGGTAAATTAAAACGAAATCACATAGCAATATTCAGAAGCTCAAGGCAGTCTGAAAATGGGTTTGCAATTTCATGTGACTCTACCACTGATTGTAAATTTTGAAAATTGCTTTAGTGTTGCGTTTAAATTTCAATGTAATGTTGCACTTCATCTCATCGTGATATTAAAAGGAAAAGTACTTCCATGATGCTGAAGCCTAGCATTGCTGAAATCTTTAATTACAATGCCATCAGAACATTCCATTTACGTCTCATTCTAATATTACTTCAAGACCGTGACAAATGCTGAAAAAAGTTCTCTGATGTGCAATGCTCCGATGTTTCATTAGGTAAGGAAAAGTGCCATCGAATCAAAATTGATTCTTGGCAACCACTTTACATGGTTTTCAAGGTTGGAAAGGTTTACCATTGCCTTCTACTGCATGTCTGGAAAGCCTCACAAACACAGACTCTAGGAAAGCATACAAATTCCACAGAAACAGATTCGATCCCAGACATAAACCCACAGTCGAGGAGCAATAAGACACCAGCGTTACCTACTGCACCACTGTGCTGTCTGATGATTCCTTTGGGTTCCTAAAATGTCTCTTTGATGTAATCTTGCCAGTGTGATGTTTTCATTGGACCTCTTGAGAGATGGTGACTTTGATGTTTTGCTAACTAGTCTGGGTCATTCACTGATGTAGTCAGTATGCCCAGCAGGAAGGGCAAGTGCAGGTTGGAATCTCACAATCGCCTCATCCCTCCTTCAGAAAACCACACTGATTTTGACTGTGTGGCCAAACACACCGCTATCAACCAAACCAAATGTTTTTCTGGGTAATCTTGGACAGCACCAATGCTTAAATCCAGTGTGGGGATTTGCTCTAGCCTTGTTGACAAACGGGAGGGAGGTTATTGAGGAGGTCTGATGCGTAAACATCTGGACTCCCTGCTAAGAGGCAAGAGTCCCAAATGAAATCAAAGCCAAAATGCTGGCATCACCCTCACCTACTAAAACACAAGTATACACCAATATACCCTAAGCAACACTTCCAGCACGAAGGGGCAGAAAAGAGGATCATTAATCATGAGCAGGATTATTACACTCACAGCTGAGATGTTAGCAGACAGTTGCTTTTAGCTTGAGACTCAAATATTCAAAACAAGCACTAATCAGCAAAGTTTCTTCTCTGTATTTTTGACAGATCTGCAGTTAAAGCCTGGAAGGAGGCAACAGTTCCCTACCGAAAAAAGCCATCCCTTTATTCAGAAATTTCCATCAATGGCAGCCGCACCACTGTCACCCCCTCGGCATGGAAGAGGAAAGATGACTCCTTGTTCCGCTTTTTCAAAAGCACCCACGTCACAGTCAAATTAGGGTCGTCACCCAAAGCACAGAAGTTAGAAAAGCAAAGACTTAAAATTTAATTGGGTCTGTCGTTATGAGCAAACCAGCACATTTCTGCATTCTATCTATCACACAGCATTGTTGTTTACAATATGTTCACATTCGCTAATGTGACATTGTGGAAATTAATGTTTTTTTCAACAGGACATTTAATATGCACATGAAACTGATACGGCCCCTCCTGAAATATGAAGGAAGGAAAAATAATATGGTATTAGGGAAAAAATAAATGTTGTTAGTTAGCATGTTGGATACTGATGATCCCTCAGTAATGAAAAGTGGCCCCCTGGCTCAAAAGGACCTGACCTGGGATGGATGTGATTTTCACCCGTCATACTCCGTGACAGCCATGCAAGCCCACAGGCAACAGAAAATACTTGCGTAGTCGATAGGTTGCTTTCTAAAATGTCACCTTTGCTATTCAACTAGGAGACTTCACTTTGAGGCACATGACTAATATTTCTGTAGCCTTTTAGCTCATATCACTGTCAGAGCCGGTGTTGAAGAGGCCAAAAAGCATTATGTATTTCCCTGCAACATGCCAAGATGGCCTGCATATTGTATGTGGCAGTAGCACACTCTTTGAGTAGACAATAAGACATTTAAAATCAGTCGGAATTACACTGTGTTATTAACCGTAACCCACGCCCGCCCCACAATCAACAACACCTGACACCGATCGGGCGCCCGATGACAATCAGAGCACTCGGCTTTAAAAGACCCTCCTCAGCCCCTTCGCACTCGCAGAATCTCATCAAGACAACCGTCGCCCTTTGCACCTATGTCCCGTTCTCCTTCATTCCTAGTTCCCGTTCTTCGTTCCCCAGCTTCTGACCATTCGCCTCGCCCCCTGACTTCATCTACGGATCTGCACCCCCACTCTGACCGCCGATCGACCACCTCATCGCCGGTCCCCGATAACGAGAACTCGCCTGACCCCTCGGTTCCAACTAAACTATCCTGCCAGCCTTCCCCACGACCTCGGTTCCGCGTGACTCGTTGTCCATGCTGTGAATTAAGTTTCCGGAAGCTCTTACCCAGTGCCTGGCTGTGGTGGTCCAGAGGATATCCCAGAAGAACGGGGCATGAGGCAGGGTGTAGTCTGGACTGAATGGCAGTCCTTCACACAGCTCTAAAATACCAATTCATTCACTCACGGACACACACACACTGCTGGCAGTTCAGAGACACAAATCCACCAAAAACACAAGTCTTTAGACTTTGAGAGGACACGGGAGTACTTGCAGGAAACTGACATGAACACGCAAACTCCACATACACCTTAAGCCAAATCTAAACCCACAACTGATCTCAGGAGCTTAGTGGCACAAGTGCTACCTGCTTTCCCACAGCACCTCTAAAAAATACTTTGTTATTGATATACTTTGGTATTCCAGCATACATGATGAATGTGGTGCGCTATAGCATGTGGCTCACACGTCTACTGCTTACGTTACTGTGTGCAGTTTCATTTGCTGTGATGCAGGGTAGCGCCGAATTTCAGCTGTTCAATGAAACAAATTGTCGAATAAAAGCCTGTGTTCTCAGACAGCATATTAAACCTAGAGCGCAAAAAGGCGTCTCGCTCCGTTAAAGCATTAATGAGTCGGAACAGAAAAGTTGAAAACCCAGCATGCTACCAGAAAATAACAGGCGTCTAAATGATACGGACGACCAGTGTGAAATTCTAAACATCAGAGTGCAGCGCAAACTACAAAAACAAGACCTGGATGCCTAAGATTTTTGTTTTTTTTAAATAAAAGTTTAGTTTACTGTGGATGCTGAATAAAATTTGTCTGTCACATTTGTAAGCATACCTGTAGCAGAACCACTGCATACGAATGACAAATATGGTAATAACCTCACCGGAAATGCAACATCACTTGATTGGCTGTCTTTATGGTAAGACTAACAGTTCGCTGTAAAAACTTACCGCGTTCATGAAAGCCTGCTATTACTGTCAGCATTCGATTTGACTTGATTTGCATAATTACACCACTCCACAAAAGTTTGAGTGCAAAAACCTTAATTAGGGACTGTTTTGAATGCCATGATTTTCTCGTCTACAGCGATGGGCAAAGAGTCACCTGTTCCAAACTCCAAAGGATCAATGATTTACTTCATTGTTACCACCAACCATGCATCAAACTCCAGTAAACACGTTCATTATTAGTATTTATTTTTTAGCTGATGCTTTTCTGCAAAGCAACTTACAATGTTAGGTTTATATATCAAGCATTTGCGCTTTTATACAGATACTGTAGGTTACTTTTTACTGGAGCAATTCAATATGACACTTTGATGAAGTTTACTACAGCTGAATCGGCCATTTAGTCCCAGATTATCATATGCAAGACAGTAACTCGAACCACTATGCTACCTGCTGCCCTTACACTTCCATAATGCACAACGATATAAAGCTGAGCAATGCAGCACACACACACATTTTCTGAACCGCTTGTCCCATATGGGGTCACAGGGAGCCAGAGCCTAACCTGGCAACACAGGGAGTAAGGTTAGAGGGGGAGGGGACACACCCAGGATGGGACGCCAGTCTGTCGCAAGGCACCCCAAGCGGGACTCAAACCCCAGACCCACCGGAGAGCAGGACCTGGTCCAACCCACTGCACCACCGCACCCCTCAGCAATGCAGCACTGCCAAGTTAAAGCTAGGGTTAGGGACCAAAGTGCTGGTGATAACAGCACAGTTGGTTCAAATACCCCCTCCTATGAGGCCCTATGACTGGTACCACTTTAGTTAAAATATCTGGGAAAATACCACTATATAGTTTTCAGTTTCTATTTTTAAAAAACGTATTACAGTACAGGGAGACACGGTGGTGCAGTGGGCTTGTCTGGGTTCGGCTTTCTGGTGGCTCTGGGTTTTCAATTCTTGCTTGGGGTGACTTGTGATCGGACTAGCGTCCCGTCCTGGATGTGTCACCTCCCCCTCCAGCCGTACGCCCTGTGTTGCAGGGATGGGTTCCAGTTTGCCGTGACCCTGCTTGGGACAAGCTGTGTGTGTGTGTATTTTAAAATCATGTGTAATAATTTCTTACCTTTGTCCATGATGTTATATGGTGGGGGGACATATTTATATACACTTCAGCAATACACTTTACCACGAAAGAGCAACTATACATGTTTGTATTTACTTCACAATTAATTTCACGGTATTTTTATTTATCCTGCCAAAATACAGAAAACCTAAAAGCCTTATCTTCTTGATTTAAAAGCTACACGTATATTGTAATGTATTTTTTAACTTTGCGTTTGCAAATAATTCATGAATATCAATATTTACTGATCGTACACCTGCTAGCAAATGTACACACGAGCTGTGCCACCGGCACAGAGGCACATATTATTGGTTGTGCAGGTCTTCTCAAAGACATGCAATTTTTTGAAAACATATTTATGAGCATGGTTCCTAAAATGAATATTAGTGAAGATGGTCCAAAAATGGCACGATTGTAAAAGTGCGCCATCCGTAACCATGTATTGTGTTAACAGGCCAAAGACTCTGTATGAGTTTGACAGACACACTGAGTACTGATGATGTCACCTCGACTGGTGATGAAACGTTTGTAGTCTGAATGCCAAGCTCGGCGAACACCTCAACATCTGGAGTTTGACAGACAATACACGAATAACAAAGGACAATGGAAATGGAAAATAAATATATCACATCTACATCTGTGACTCATGATATGGTAATTTATGAACTGTTTGCTGCTGAATGACTTACACCAAGTGGAATCGTCAGCAATTTGCAGGCCGCGTTCTGCTGAAGTGATATATACAGGTATACGTCTTGCCAATGTCAGTTTCTATTCAGTTAAATGGGAAATGTGTTTACACGGCTGCTGAGCTCCCACTTTCTTCACCTATGATATATACATACACACACACACACACACACACACACACACACACACACACACACACACACACACACACACACACTGACTGAACCGCTTGTCCCATATGGGGTCATAGGATGCCGGAGCCTAACCCGGCAACTCAGGGCGTAAGGCTGGAGGGGGAGGGGACACACCCAGGACAGGACGCCAGTCCATCGCAAGGCACCCCAAGCGGGACTCGAACCCCGGACCCACCGGAGAGCAGGACCCGGTCAAATCCACTGCACCACCGCACCCCCCTCTTATACATATATATATATAAATTTATTTATTGTTACTGTTGTTAATTTTACTGTTCTTTGGGAGGATCTTGTGCAGAGGCCCACTGTGAAGGCAGCATGGGAAGGTTTTCTTATCTTTCACCTTGAGAAGAGCCAGCACACACTTGAGGGTTACCACTAACGCACAGACACACACACACTTACACTCATACAGACCCCTACCACCAACTTTAGACGCACAGATACTTGAAATACCATACCTACCTATCACACGCCCATTTTGTAGCACAAACCTGGAAAGAAGTGTGGATAACACAAGCAGTCTATCTGAGAAACCTAGCGCACACTCATCGCAGACATACATAGGTCTCATGAACAATTACATAAACACCCATACAAATGGTACAAAAAGGACAAGCCCAGAAGAGAGATCCCATGAACGCATGGCAAACACGTCCTGGCAGCCGCCAGCCGGCCTCATCTCTAATGGAACTGTCCGTCACCTTTTAATTCCTTCTATTTTATTTCCGCAGCAGTCATCAGTGTGTGTCCAGGGTCTCTGGCTTTTATCTGCTCAAAAGGACAGTCAGGAGTTCTAACCACAATTTATTTCTGCTCCGATTCTGCACACTCTGCACTGCTGTTTGCGAAAAGACATATTACACCTCACACAGTTGAATACAGATTAGAATAGCCTCATGTTTTGTGTTTTCTGCCCGACACGACCGCACATCACCACACCTTTCGGACCGTGTGTCCACTAAGAGCTATTCGCAGAGCAGAAACAGTTCTCATCAATTGAAAAAATAATGACTCGCACAATGCAATTTATTCTGATGCAGGGCGTAACATGGGATCCTGTCCAGTTCAATTGTCACGGATAACTGAGCAGGGCCACATTACGCAGTTAAAGAGAACAGAACCAGTGGCGACAGATCAAGGTCAGAGTGAATGAAGGGGGTAGAGAACTGGAAACCAATGACTCTGCTTTCTGGATTGCCAGCTGCAGAAGCCTCCTGCAAATCTTACCCTGAAATGCATCTTACCTCCACAAGGTGTGGCGTGGGGTTGAATCCACACATGTTGCACACCTGAGTGTGGCACTGTGTGCAAGCGTTGTAGTTGGGTGGTTGGGTGGAGCCGATGTTCAGCTCTGTCTTGCACAGTGGACAGTTAACTTTGGGCTTCTCCATCTCCTTGGCTTTGGGAGCGGGCTCCTGACGAGCGGGTTCTCGACGAGCCTGTTGCAACTGTTTCTGTGGGCTCTGGTGTGGTGGCTGCTGTTGAAGTTGTTGCTGTTTTTGGGGACTCTGGTATTTCTGTGGGCTCTGCTGCTGCTGCTGCTGCTGCTGCTGCTGCTGTTTCTGTGGCAGTTTCTGTGGGCTTTGCTGTACGGGTGCTGGCTGTTGCTGTGGCAGTTTCTGTGGGCTCTGCTGTAGGGGCGTTGGCTGTTGCTGTGGCAATTTCTGTGGGCTCTGCTGTAGGTGCGTTGGCTGTTGCTGTGGCAGTTTCTGTGGGCTCTGCTGAACGGCCGTCGGCTGTTGCTGTGGCAGTTTCTGTGGGCTCTGCTGCTGAGGGGGTGCGTGCAGACCTGGCTTAACTGGGGTGGCCTGCGGCTTGCTGGCATCGCTGAACACCACCTTGTGGGTCGCTGTCCTGGACGGAGATGGCTGGGGTGTTGCACCCTGTGTGGGGTCCACCGACATGAGGGTGCTGGCCTGGTTCAGCAGGGATGCCCCAAAGCCGAACAGCTTCCCCGTTAGTCCATCCTGTGGTGGCTCCTGGACTGGTGGAGGTTGCCTGGCTGGAGAGCTTCCGGCACTGCGAATCTGGCTCTGGCGCCCAGGCTGTGACTGATGCATCGGGGTGGAGCGCAGGTCAGGCTGCGAGGGCGCCTTGGCCATTCCCGGCATGGAAGGCATCCCAGGCTGAGGGCCCCTAGCCGTCGGTTCCTGCCTGGTCTGAGCAGGACCGTGGAAAGTCGGGCCCCGCTGAGAATGCAGGTCAGGTCTTGAGGTTTGGGGTGCGGGCTGGGAAGCTGGAGTTGGGCCAGTCTGCCGTTGTAGGGCTGGAGAAGCCTGGGGGAGGGGGTCAGGTTTGGCTTGATGGGACGGAGAGTGGATCTGTTGCTGGCTCTTGGAGCGTGGAGTGGTCATGTCCATTCCCAAAGCTCTCTGCATCTGACAGTTCAAGCAGAGCCATTCCTGGACCTGTTAGACAGAAAAAAAATACACTCAGAGAATATCCAAAAATATAACAAAACTGAAGTATGAAGTGTTTTTTCACAGTTTCGTTGTATTCCCAGTTTAGAAATTTTATTTAAAAACCTTTTTTCATTTCATTTACCGTTTTTCCATTCTGTTTCATTAATCCCTGCTCAACGTTGCAGCTGCGAACCCATATCTCCAGTTGTATTGTTTGTCACTTGTCTGTACTAAACACTGTTAACAATCACAACTCTTGACTTGTCATGAGATGGAGCTGGTTAAACCAATATTATTACAGTCCAGAGTTATTTCAAGAGTTCAATGAAGGAAACAGTATATGAGGCATGGTGGTTTAAGACAAGGTGCTGACTGATACTGCTTCAAGTCCTAGAAATGGCTTCATCTAAAAACATTAGTAGCTGTGAGAAAAGCAAAGAGACAAAATAATGAACTTTGTATGGGGCAACTGGTCATGTGGGGGCTAGTGCTGCTGCCTTTGGACCTGATGATAACAGGTTTAAAAGTCACCTCTAGCTACAGGACCCTTGTGCAAGTTATTTATCCTAAATTGCTCCACTAACATTACCCAGCTATATAAATGGGTGAACAATTGTAGGTAGACTAACATTGTAAGTCGCTTTAGAGAAGGGTTTCAGCTAAATGAATAAATGTATTTGGTATTTGGGAGGGAACACAGGGACAACATACAAACTCCATAGAGGCTGAACAGATTGAACCCACAGCTAAGGCTCTGTGAGGCACAAATGCCTCTCTGTGCTATATTAGGAGAGGAAGAGGCAAAGATAACCTTCATTTCTATAGGACAGCTGGTAGTGTAGTGGTTAGAGCTGCTGCCTTTGGATATAAAAGTCACATGCTTGATTCCCCCCTCCAGCTATAGTACCCTTGAGCAAGGTATTTACCCTAAATAGCCAGTAAAAATCACCCAGCTGTATTAAGGGGTAAATAATTTTAAGTCGCTCTGGATAAAAGCGTCAGCTAAATGAATAAATCCAAGTTATCCAGCTGAATAAACGGGTAAATAACATTACAAGTTTCTTTGAAGAACAGTATCCGATAAATAAATACTATTTTAGCGCACATTCTAAGGCACGATAAATGGGTGTGTGAATGTGGGGGGTTTTTTTTATTATAAAATCAAGCAAGTTGCAATAAATACTCTGCCTTAATGACAATTTAAAAGGCAACTTCAGATGTAGCCCTCAAAAGACATTATTCTCTGAGCCATAACTTAAGGAAGTAACAGCCGTTTAAACCAATGGATACGATGTATGCAAGATGTGGCCGAAAGTTCAGAACTGTCACCGTACAATCAAAGGTCCTGGCTTCAAATCCACACTCCACCTGTAGTACCTTTGATCAAGATACTTTTCATGAATTTATACAATTCTAAGTAGATCTTAGTGTACGAACCTAATACCATTAGTCGCTCTGGAGAAGGGTCTCGGGTAGTGAATTACTACTGATATCGTCAATTCACAACTCCTAGTTCGGAGGACAAGGCTACCAAAACACAAACTTGTGTCACAGTCATGCAGAGTTTGGGAAAACAGGCTTCCATTAGTTGTAGTGGTTCCAAATTATACAGTTTGCAGTTTACTGGCAAGTGTGGAACAGCACCGGTCATTTAGGCACTTGCGGGTACATCTATATTCCCCATATTTCTTACTAATCTCTTAATATGGATCTGCAGTGTCATAAAATTTGAGTGAATTAAAATGATTCTCCATCTAGATCAACATCATCATCTCAAGACAAACAGCATTTTGTTCATTAAGCACAGTCCTTCTTGAATGGACTTCTTCCTTTCCGGTTTAATTGTCAGACTTTACATTTTATTTTCTTAATAGATTAATAAAGGTCATTTTTGACCAGCACTCCACAAGAAGTCAGCTTGTGTATTGGTCTTAATTAAATTAGCTGTTACATTACAACCAATACCAGAACAATCCTGCTGATGGAGGAGAAGAGATGTGGACTGAATACTCAAGATTTTTAGTTTCAAACTGCAGAAATGTGTAATCACAGGTGAGTAGAAACAAGTTAGATTGATACCATTATTTGTCCTTAAGTAAATTTCTGGAGAAATTAAACTGTTAAGATTAGTTTTTGGTATCAGTAAGTTTTGATTTTACTCAAGGAGATTTGTAAAGGAAAAAGTCAGCGATCAACTAAAATCTGTCTATTTCCCTGGCTATTTCACTGGTCAACTACTGTATATATTGCAGTTTTCCTTGCATTGACCATTTAGACTTTGGTACTGAAGTTTGGGCTGCCTTTTTTGACAACATAATTCATTCATAGGCATGGGAAGTGAATTTTGAGGAAAGAAAGAAGTTTAATTGTGTTTACTAATACTACTAGTAATATTATAATAGTTAAGCCATTCTTTCTAAACTGTGTTATTCAGTGGGTTGCTCCTATTTTATTAATTTAAGTGTATGACTATATCTTAACTATAAGTTAAATGTTTGAAAAGGACTTGTCAGAGACAGGCTATACAGAATTCATCAAATAAATATTAATCATAAGATGTTCTTATCTGTAATCTAGGAATTTTGCCCTTAAGATTTTACAGCACATGAGAATTTTGTTGGCTTTTGTCAATTCACATATCATTATGATACAACAGTAATAATTTTGTTTGCTGTTAACTCTGCAATAACAAACATTAATATTGTTTGTCACTCAAGATAGATGCAAAATATCCTTGTCAGATCCCAGCTGCTTGCCTTCCTGGCACTCTTGCACAGATTGGGACATGCTCAGGAATCTTCAATTTAATTTAATGTGCCATTAATTAAAAGTGACAGCTCCTCTGCTTCCAGCGTTAAGAATTCCCCAGGTATGGGCCTGGAGGGCACTGGCGGTTCCAGGGTGCCAACTTTTTTTGCACCACCAAGCCAGGCACTCAGTCCATCCGTTGGTGGGAAAATACTCTGTGACAGCACACTGCACCAGGGATAGACCTTGCAATTTAAGCCCTATGTCTCCAGTG
This sequence comes from Scleropages formosus, assembly GCF_900964775.1. NCBI lineage: Eukaryota > Metazoa > Chordata > Actinopteri > Osteoglossiformes > Osteoglossidae > Scleropages > Scleropages formosus. The sequence goes on from NC_041807.1 coordinate 30,497,192, forward strand.
AATGGGACACATAGGTATGGGAGATGTTTAGCGGTACCATCGGGAGGCCAGATACCACCCGTGCGAAATGTTTATAGAACAGACAAGGAGGAAAGAAGAAACACGGCTTGGCTTTTGGCATTTGGGCCGTAGCAAAATGGCAGGCATGTATGACACAGAGAGGGAGCGCTGTTGCGATCTTCAGACAGTCACCTTCTGTGCATGGAGTTGAACTTTCTCCTGAGGACATAAAAGACTCCATATGAAATCCGTGTTTGATTCATATGGAAGAAATGACCAGTAATGGTCTGTACGATTCTGGCACAGGTGACCAACAGTGTCAAAATCTTATGCCCACCAAGTAACACACAACATATTTCCACGACATGCCACAGAGCTCCATGGAATCGGCCAGACAAATAATGGCAAGCCCAACACAGGGGTCCTCCTATAATATAATCCATTAAATTATAAAGCAGCAGGTAGCATAAGAGTTACTGTTTAGGGGCATTGCCTTGCAACTGAAGCACCCAGATTTGAATTCCACCTCCTGCTGCATCACCCTGGAGCAAGGTATGCTTCCTGAATTACTCCAGTAGAAATCACTCTGTTATATGAATCATTGTCAGCAGTTCAGTATACAAACCTAACACTATAAGTCACTTCTGGGGAAAAAAACACCATTTAAATATATAATTTATTTAATTGCATTTTGTGTACGGAATAATCCAGATCGACAGGTTCGTGCCCTGTCCTTGTATGAGTAGCCATCCGATGTCGAAACTAAATGAACAATGCCCTCCTGAAGCTCAGGCACCAACCCGGTGCAACAGATGTCAAGGTACCGTCAGCTTTAGTACAAGGTGTTATGTAAGTTTCCTGTGGTGCCAGCCGAACCAAGCCTAAGACTCTCTAACCTCCTCCATTTCCCTGCAAACCAGTGTCAAAAGTTGTAGAACATGGACGAATGGAGTCCCCTGTCTCGAGAGGCCGAGGGCGATGTCTCACTATTATGGCTCACGTGCCGTTTGCCCGCAGAGGCAGTGGCAGGTCACGGCATGACACAACCAGCTCAGAGAGAGTCAACACGTGGAGTGCCTGATAACACATTTTTACACTAAGCAAGAACAAAGTGGGTGAGACAGCACTGCAATTCTGGGTTTGCTTGGCCAAAGCCTGGAAGATGCTGAGAAGACATTTAGGGAAAATCACAATGGCAGATACTTCTGCAAGGTGCATGGATGGACAAGTCGCTAAGAACCCTTAATAGCTTTGCTGAAGTAATTATTTGGACTGTAAGTCACCTCCTCTGGTACAGATTGCAGCGAACGGTGAAGAAACAACCTGGCTCCTCGGTTTATGAAGACAGCTGAGAGTGGAAGTCTATTGTAACTCGATTTGTTGCAGTCACGACCATTAAAGGTTAAAACCCAGACACCCCCCTTTTTAATCTCCAGTTAAATTCTGCAAAAAAAATCAAATGGTGCTACAATAAATTAAAAATACTTTGTATTACTTTTTTTTTTTTAATATTTCTATTAACTGAGAAAAGTGATTGTAAAAAACTAAAACTAATTTTAAGTTAATGAAAGTAAGTGTTATACCTCATCAGTGCCAGTTGTTGAGTGATTCATCCCATAAATATATGTAACGTCTATTATTTTGTTATTCATGACCAACACTCGCAAACACCAGACATAAGCTGTAAGTACAGCAGAAACTAAGCGAATTCTGGCGGTCTTACACTCTTTCTTCGGTGAATTTTACCTCCATCTGTGTGGAGTGTTTATACACAGATCGCATCAACTCTGCTGCAAACAGACTTTTTAAAAAACAGGTATGTGATGAAAATGCAATTAAAAGTAAATAAATTGTAAAGTACTCGTGCCTGAAAATTTATAATGCAAATATTAAATACGACAGACTTGCCAGGATTTTGGCCCTCCAGGTTCAGATTTGGCACTGCGCTCTCCACTTTCAGACAACTCATGAATGATGAAAGGCTTCATAATTCCACTCCTCCAATCATTAAGCATGTGAATAAGCCAATACTGTCTTCTACATTTTTGTAACATTTAGAGCTATGATTATATAATACCTCATATTATTACACTTATATTCTGAGCTTCAGTTAAACCCTGGCCATTTAAATGTATCCATTCATGAATAATTCATTTGCATCTGATGATGATGATAAGCTTGAAGTAGAAGAATTTTTTACAAGTTATATTCTGTCATTTGAATGAGTCACTTAAAATACTATAGTAACTTTAATAGGGGTAGCAATGAAAAAAATCAAATCATGCTGATTTTAGTGTAATGCTGATGTAATGAGGGTCTTTAATATTTTTAAATGCTATTAAGGAAAATATGAAAAGTATCACAAATTGTTTATACATATATGGGGGAGGTAATACATTTAGTTCATTCATAATAATAATAATAATAATAATAAATAATAATAATAATAATAATAATAATAATAATAATAATAATACATTATTATTGGTGTATATAAAATAAATTCAATAATAACTCTGGTTCCATTTTCTTTGCAGGTGATGACGAAATGTATTATTCCCCCCGTCCCACACACACACACACACACACACACACACACACACACACACACACACACACACACGCACACGTACACACACGGTTTTCTTAGTTTAGCAGAAGAACCATCTTTGGTAGCAGGCTTACTGTTAATGGTGCATCGAGAGACCGTCTTTTCCGTTGGAACTTTCTGTAAACAGGTTTACAGACGAAGTTATCAAGTTATCATGTTAATGTGTGGACTGGCAGGTCACCTATGCCAGAAACACATACAAGTGCGCCTCCCAGTTCATCCATAATGAAATGTGCTCCACTTTGTTCCAGCACACAGTAGAGCAGCAGTATAGCACTGCAGTGCAACATGTAACATCAGGTTAAGAGTTCAGGAGGAGCCTTCTGCAAGTTGCTTAACTTAATAACATAATAAAATAATGCAAATGTATTGGGTGACAAGCGGAGCAGCAAGCTGATGTGCTTCTGCACATACACACTCACACACATAAAGCCTACTGCTAGTCATTTTGCTACCGGTGACACAGACCAAAGGTTGCTGTTTTGTTTTCGTACGTCTCCTTGACGTTTCCTCCGAAGATTCATTCTGTATCTGGACCGGAATCTGCCCTCCGAGCAATGATTCAGCGCGACTGGGACGCCTTCGTATCCCAGTCCGGCACCAGATCTCATCTTTTAATGACACACTGCGGCCTACTGAGAGGGAGCCGGATCCCAGGGAGATAAGGAGTGTCGCCGCGGAACAGCAGGAGAGCAACCCCCCACCCCCCCCCCGCGTGCTCGCTCACTGCTGTAGCATGCCGGGAAACGGGAGCAACTGCATCCACACCCAGCACTCCTCTTATCAATGGTATTGATCACTATTACTCACGTTACTTAATTAAAGCCTAGGCAGGCCAAAATGTCCTCATATGCCATAGTCAATGTGATATACGCAGCACAACATCTTTAAAAAGCAAAAAAACTTCAGTAATTTAATCAAGGTTTGGAGGCGGGATTGTGGAAATGCAGCGGTAGAGCAGGAATAGGGGCCGTAGAGCGGATAAGGAAAAGCTTGATAATAGAGGCATGGCTTTGAGGAAGAGAAAAGCTGACATTACATTCATAATTTCCAAGGGAAAGGTGAATAAATGTCGTTATGTTGAGATATCAGAGAACAGAGTTGAGCTCCTATCCACCACAGTAGAAGATACATTTGCAAAGATATAGCAGAAACTGGATGTCAGTTATCACAAAGGAACAGCTCTGGGGTTTAGCTGTAAAAATGTAAAACCCAATTTCCTACAGCAATAACTGGCTTAATTTTATTCAGGAATCTTTTGGAACAAAATAAAATGAAGCTGTCAATGTCTGAAGACTGAATGCCCGAAGAAAACATCTAATTAACTTTCTTGTCTTCAAAAAGTTGTACTGACCATGAGAAACTGCTGACTGAATAAAAAAGGAATTACACTTTTAGAGGCTTGATAATGAGCCTAAGATTTAAAATAAACACAGGCATCTGATTTTAAATTTCTAAAGTCTGCAGACTTGCCAGCTTGAATGTATTTGCACACTGAATACTTAAAATCCTTTACATATTTTATTTTAAACACAGTACCTTCGGAACTGATATGACTCATAACTTCATGATTTATGAATTGATACGCCTAAAATAAAAAACACACCTCACTATTCAGTTGTACAAGAATGGTTTCTTCCCTTGCTCAGCTGTAGTGCAGCTGTTACATTCCCTTTACAGCAAATGCCACACAGGTGTTAAGCGCAGCCTCAGAGGGCTGTAAACCCAGTCTCCACAGGAACAGCATTCAAATGTGCTGTGTTTGTGCTGTGAACACAGCCAGGGGTTCTCAGAATAAAGCAGTCACCGGCTACAGCAGCCTCGCTCTCGCCAGCTGAAAGCTCCAGATGAGGCAGGGCTTAGGTCCCGCGCCTATATCGCGGCTCGTCTCATCGCGTCCCGGCTCGCTTTGCTGTGTCCCAGCCCCTCTTGCCATATTTATATTTACATTACATTTATTCATTTAGCAGACGCTTTTCTCCGAAGTGACGTACATCTCCGCAAAAATACAATTTGTGCATTACATTAGGAGAAATAGCTGCAGACGTGTGATTCTCAAGTAAATCTAGTTTGTTACTTTCCACTTGATGCACCGATGTTTATCGCTTGAGTAGGTGCATAAAACGCAGGATAGATGAATCCTGACGACCTCCTAGTATTTTTTTTTTTTTTAAGAGTAAGGTACACAAACAAACAATCACATACAATGCAGGAGTAGCGGCTGTGTAAAGGCTTATATCTGGGCGTGATCATGAAGGTATGGTGCATGTACATTTACACCACCATACATGAGCTGGAGGGATCTTGGGCGAAGTGAGTCCGGAAAAAGCGAGTTTTCAGACCCTTCTTGAATGTAGACAGAGTTTCAGCAGTTCTGAGTGAGAGGGGAAGGTCATTCCACCACAACGGAGCCAGAACCGAGAACCTCTGTGCTTTAATTTTCATGCACGGGACAACCAAGCGAACAGAAGTAGATGAGCGAAGGGCTCTGGTTGGGGTATAGAGGTTGATCAAGTCCTTTAAATAGCTGGGAGCAGTTATATTGAATTTGATGCAAGCAACTATTGGAAGCCAGTGCAGAGAAATGAGTAGAGGAGATACATGGAAACGCTTTGGTAAATCAAACACATATCCCAACATATGTCCATGCCACAGCATCACACCGTCCTGTGTCGCTTCACTACTTGTCCCATGGTACTGGTAATTGTTATTATTTCTTAACTGACATTAAAAAGTATCTACTTGATTCACATAAACATAAGCCATGGAGCTGTATAATCTTGCAAGATGCTTTGGATAGAAACCTGTGGTATAAGATGCCAAGCACTGGTGAATGTTTTTGAACTTAAAGTGTCCCTAGCAGGGAGGCACGGTGGCGCAGTGGTGCAGTGGGTTGGACCGGGTCCTGCTATGTGGGTCTGGAGTTCGAGTCCCGTTTGGGGTGCCCTCTGACGGACTGGCATCCCGTCCTGGGTGTGTCCCCTCCTCCTCCAGCCTTACGCCCTGTGTTGCCAGGTTAGGCTCTGGCTCCCCGTGACCCCATATGGGACAAGATGATGTGTGTGTCCCTAGCAGGTGTTGACTCATTAAACCGTAATGCTCATTAAACACTGGGCACTGCAACATTTCCAATTTCTTGTTACAAACCTGTTCAAGGGTATTACAGATTCCTTCCTTAGAGTTGCATTATCAACAATTAGATTCTAAGTGTGTGTTCCTAACCACTGATCAACTTGATATAAGTTACGTGTACAAGCAACTTTCTTACATAATAAGTGTTACGCCCACGGCCTCGAAATGATCCGATGCACCTTTGGCTGATCAGGGAGATGAGCATAAAAGGACGACGAACCGTCCAGATTGCGGAACCTCTTCGAGCCATCCGCTCACCAACGGCTGTGCTCTCCTGTGCTATTGCTTGTGTTCCTGTTCTCTGACCCTGTTTCCCTGTCCCAACGATTTCCCGGTATTTTCATCTTTCCACTTCGCTCCTGGATTAGGGTTTTCGGATTCTCGTTTTTGCTTCGATGTTTGCTCGTCGGAGACCCTTGCCTGTCGTTGACGATTCTCTCCCCCCGTCCCTTGTCGGTCCAACAGCAAAGGAAAACGGTGCAACCGCACTTGGGTCCATCGCCTCCTTGCAACCATGACAATAAGAATGCTGAGTACAGTCATAAATGGACTACAAGCCAAGCAAATAACATCCTATACTTATGAAATATTTCTTTATTTAGTGAACCAAAATGTCAAATTTCTATACTAATGTACCTGCTACTCTTTACCCATATAGTATAAAGAAGTGTAATTTTCACAGCATCAGTTCTGAGTGAGTTCCTTAATGAAGGGCACTACAGCAGGAGGTGGGATTCAAACCTGGGTCTCTCAACTGCAAGGTAACAGCTGTAATAACTACACCACCTGCTGCCCTGGAAATGCAGCGCTGATATAACACAAACACTGCTGCCTTTTAAAGAAAATCCCTGCTCTTCTTGTGCAGGGTGACGGTCCCCCTAGCACAGAATCAGCTGAAGGAACCTGTTGTAATGCCTGCACATGCACTCTGTCAAAGGAGGGCACTAATGGGTAGATAAAATGCCCTAACCCCCCCCCACCCCCGGCCTCCGCCTCACCCCAACTTGTTTCCAGAGATCTGGCACCTCATTAAGAGCAGCTGCGACAGCTTCCGATTCTCATTCACAGGGCACAAGTATGAGAATGGGACAAGCAAAAAGGTGGGATGGTTTTTGCAAGGGCCAGCTGCTTCATATGGCCAAATAATCTTCGATTACAGCCTGGGGTGAGTCTCGAGGATTTCAGAACACCTTGCATCTATGCGTGACGTACATGTTTATTCGATACGCTTATGCTCACATCAGTAGCTTAAGTATACGCGCAGTATGCCAGAGACTGGTAGTCCATTCAGAGACTATGACAGACTAGGGTTCTGTTGATATACGTGCAGTATGCAAACATGTCTTTCTCCTTCATGCACTGGGTGAGATGCTGAGTTTGTGTTACAGTTTGCCTGTGGACCTGAAGAGACAGCAAGCTCCCCGGTACGACTCTGCATCCTGCTCCTGCACCGTGTCACGCGAGGCCGGCGCTGATGGACTTGAGCCGAATGTATAATTTAGGAAGCCCGTCCTCAGAATAGCCCATCGCGAGTCCCCTGAAGGGCCTCCGCCCAAACACGCCAAACCCGCCAGGATCCCCGGGAGATGCTCCACAACACAGACACAGCAGCCCCACCCAGCAGGGTTCCTCAGTTCTGGCCCGTTCTAAACACGTGCTCGTCGTTCCCGTGCTACGGAGCGGGGGAGCAAAGTTCTCCATTTGAGAGGAAAAAAGTGAGGCAGAGTTTATTTACTTATTTATTTCGTGCCAGTCGTCCCACAAAAAGCAGATACAGTAACCCTGAGAGAAAGAGGCCTGCACCAAGGTCAGCACAAGTGATCTGGCCAGGCCCGGACAGCAATCGGGGACAAGTGTGGAACCTACGTACAAGCAATCGCTACTGACCCCCTGGTAACAAGCGGAACAGTTGGATCACTTTTATTGAGCGTAATTCTGCAAACACGACACAGGTAGTTGGCCAGCTATGCAGGTCACAGCTGACAAGTGCCGACCAGCTTAGGCCGAGCCGAGGTTTCCGCTCATGGTGGACCACCTCTGATTACAGTGATATTACTGAACTCTTCATAGACCAAAACACGTAAAAGGCAAACGGTCAGCCCCCACGTTCAGGTCCACCATATGCATGCACAAACTGACAGCTATGGGCCTGGAAGAAAGCAAGGGGAATCATGGGAATTTAAGAACAGCACCATCTCCATGAGCATGTTTTTTGGGCAGGGTTTGCTTTTAGTTTATTTATTCCTACCTTCTTCTTTCATCATCAGCATACAAAGCAGAATTCTCAACAATTTAACTCTTCAGTGGCCGAACTCCTCCTCCGGCAAATGTTAAAGTAGCCGGCTTGGGCCTAGCGAGGTCCATTTCTGCTGCAATTTCCACATCTTTAATACAGTATCTAGTCAAGTGGTATCAGGCATATTTCTGCTGTACTTATTTATGAAAAGCTCATTTTAAGTAAAACATACAGTTCATGTTTAGATCTCCTTGTATTTGCAAAAAATGGTACGGCTGTGAACATTTCTCACGTCAACAGCTATAACCATGACTGTGAAAGGCAAGTATTTTAAGTACAGAGGTACACTTTGTAGTACTGATGGCTGTACGGATGCGCAAATCTAATTTTTAACCAAATAGACCACTTTCGGGAAAGAAGGATATTTCCATGTCAGCAGTAATATGAGGTGACAGGACAGACAATGTACTGAAGTGCAAAACTGTAGAACGGATCAAAGCCGTGATGCTGCTGCGGGAAGAAGGATAACGGGACACCTTGCTCTCTCCACAGACCACAAGGACCTACGTCAAGCACAGACATATGGTGGGCGTCCAGTGTGGGGATTAAAGTGACGTTTCATCCCACTGCCTGGAGAGTGAGCTGGCAGAGCCACATGGCACATGGACCTGCTCCGGCTTCAGGGCCGCAAGCTCCGCAGTTCGTATTTCATAGTGCCCTCGAGCCGAGCCACTTGTCCATCTTCAGACCAGCAATGACCAAGCTGGAGGCAAACGCAAACATGAAGTTAGACAGCCAAGGTTGCACCTCCCTTAGTGGCATGCGGACAAGACATGAACCCCTGGCAGTGTGGCAGTGTAGTTATGTTTTCTTTCACCAAGGGGAAAGGGATAGTGGGCCCTCAAGCTCCTGACACACACACACACACACACACACACACCATAATGCAGCCCCCCCCCCCCTTTACTATTGCTGCACCAAAAGATCACATAAAAGAAATACATTGAAAGGCAAATTAAGATCACAGAGCCAAATTGCCTAAATAATGTGACTTTTAACTGAAACACAGTGCTTCACTGGGCTGCACATCCACCTCACATAGCTCCAGCAATTTGAAACTGAATGAGTCACAAACACTGAATGTTCCATCATGCATTTTCTCTCTTTTCTGCTATTGTTCTTTTGGGAAACCTGAGATTTGACTGCATGACCAGATGCATGTATGTGTATGTGAGCAAAAGACTGGCACTCCATCCAGAGTTCATCCACTGTACATCCTACTGCAACTCAAACTGGATGACCAGCTAGATGAGGCAGTAGGCAACACAGTGTGGTTAGAGCCACTGCTTTGTACGTCAAGTACCTAGGTGCAACTCCCACACCTTGCTGCAATATCCATAAGCAAGGTACTTACTCCGAGTAGATCCAGTAAGATTGCCCAGCTGTTAAATGTAGTAAAACGCCAAATACATACATACATACATACAGATACACACACAGGCTAAAGCTGCTCATCCTGAGTGGGGTCATGGCGAGCTGGAGCCCAATCCAGCAGCGCAGGGCATGGGGGACACACACACCCACGGCAGGTCTGTCACAAGGCACCCCAAGCGGGACTCAAAACCCAGACCCTCCAGAGAGCAGGACCTGGCCAAGCCTGCTGCACCATCGCACAACTGCACCACCACCCCCCCCCCCCCCCCCCAAATATTTATTATGAAAACCAACAATGTTAAAGGAGATTTTTTAAAAAAAAAAGAAATCTTGATAAACAACCTGAAAAGAGAGACAGGAGTGAGAGAGCAACATCCATATTTCATTCTGTTATTATCAGTATTATTTGAATTGAATACTGTAATACTCTTTGTTCCACTTGCAGCTTCGATTAAAATCATTCACAAAAAATTGTATGCTGTGAAGCTAGTCAGCTTTACCGTCTTACATGAATCACCTCAATTTAAAACGAAACGCTAAATTGAGATACAAGGAAGGTGGAAGAGGGAGAGGCAGGAAGGAGAGAGAAAGACATAAGCAAGCAATCTGAATTTGGCTCCTGTGAAGAAGCTCTTCTAAGAGCAGGGGATAAGCCATAAGGTGCTCTCTCCTCTCACTTCCTGCTTACATTCTGAACCCCCAGTTACACCCCAGTGAAGGCCAGCAAGTGGAAGCCAGAAAAGTGAGGAGCACAGAGAGAGGAGGTCATAGAGGGAAGATATCAGAGAAGGAAGAGGCACACCTGGAGAAGCCTGCAGAGGGACTCCATAGAGGAAGAAGGACAGAGAACAAGAAGGCATAGAGATGCGTTACAGCAGGATTCATTGGAGAATGAGGTACATGGAGAGAAAATCTGATAAGAAAAAGAAGATGGAGGCTGAAAAGGACAGAGAAAAGAGGCATTAAGAGTTGAAGGAGGGGAGAGATGAAGGCACCCACAGTAAGAAGATGGCATGGAGGAGACCAGGTACAGAAGAGGGCTGACATTATGGAAACCAGAGCAAGAGAGGTGGTAAAGATGATATAGACCAAAGCAAAAGGAGGGTATAAATGAAGGAAACCAGAAAGAGGAAGGTTGAGATGAAAGAAAGCAGACTGAGAGGGTGGCAAAATGATGGAGTGTGGAGCAACGGGAGGGCAGAGACGAAGGAAACCAGAATGAGAACGATGGCATTAAAACAGAAAGGAGTATGGGGAAGGCAGAGATGAAAGAAACCAGAGAGAGGTGGGCAGAGGTGAAGGAGAATACATCAAGAGGAATGCAGAGATGAAGAAAACCAGAAAGAGAACTGGGTACAGACCCACAAGTGTCAGAATATTCCACCTATACTGTGGATCGAGCAGTTTGCAGGTCTTAACACTCTTTCAACATGGGAAACAAACTAAGTGCCCCTTTTTGGCCTCTGACTGGCTAAAGTAATAACCAAGTAAGCAAGGGTGCTTTGCTGGTTAAGTTCCTTTGATTCCTTCAGATGGTGAACTTCTGCAATAGTGGACTGGGACCATGCCAAGCATGACAAAGGCCTTCTGTTGAACTTTACAGGGATCTTCTACCCAGTTCTTGGCACTCTGAAGCAACACTTTCATCTCTCCAGTGGAAAATCTCAATCTGTGCATGTCCCTTTCATAATCCAGTCTCAGTCATACAAGGAAGTTGGGTGCAAATGCCACAGCAACTACACGGTAAAATGGGATGTACGCTAAAAAGTTTCTGTCAACATTTATACAGAGAGGAGGTGTTAGACAAGGGGATTAGCCCTGAGGCCTCAACATTAAAAGAATGGTGAACCTATTTATAAATAATTCGTAGGTTCGTTCATGTCACCTGAATAATAATCTATAAAGAAAGGTTACTGGGACAGCCTCCATCCATCTATCATCAACAACCACTTGTCCCAAGTAGGAGCCTTACCCGGCAACACAGGGCACAAGGCCGAAGGGGGAGGGAACACACCCAGGATGTGACGCCAGTCCATCGCAAAGCGCCCCAAGCAGGACTCAAACCCCAGACTCACCACTCAACAGACAGCGGCTGAACCCTCCACGCTCCCTCTGGGACAGTCAGTCATGCATTTTGCCTGTTGGACCATTGGCCGTTATCACCATCTCTAAAAACAGCATCCCTGACATCAGTTTTCAGTCCTCATCCAGTTCTTGTCATATCCTTTTCACAGTATACGATAGCGCTTTAAATTAAACATCCACAATTTCTCCTGTCCCGTCCTTCAGGTATTGCCCTTCAAAGTCGATGAAGGATGTTTCACAGACCCCACCGGTGCAAAGTTTCAGAGCAAAGTGCTCATTCACAGAAAAACCGCAGTGGAAAGGAGACAGCTCCTACTACAGCAACTCTAGGAGTGTCACATATACGATTTCACGAAAAGAAGAATGCGTCCCAGAAGAACGACGGTAAAAATGTTCAGTGAGTTGCAGCTGAGTGCTGCTGTTCCAAGGCCCAGTAAATGTTTCAATCTGCACCTTTTGTTAAACAGCACAGCACATGACTACAAAACCAGACAGTCATATATCTCTCTTTGCATGCTGCATTTCCCCTTTCTGTGCCACACAATTAGCACACACCAGCACCCAAGAGTCTCCCCCACACACACACACACACACACACACACACACATACACAGACACACACAGACCCACCAGGCCCCAACAAACACCAGCAGCCTGTCCTCACACCTGATCTTCCCCACGCCCGAGATGGGAAACTAGCTGCTGAACGCTGCAGTTCGTGACAGAAAGGATTTGTAATGTAGATTTCTATCAAGTCCAAAAATCTGGGCCAGAAAACATCAAAAGAATTTACTTCAATAAGCTTAAATGGAACTGCGCAATATGCATGCTGCAGATATTTATATCAGCCAGTCATGGGCTGAAGAAGGAGGTTCAGAAGACACTCTGCTGCACAGAGAGCTCCAGCAGTCCCATCTCAAACCCTTCACAGTGGGAAAAAGTGGGAAAGAATGCAAATCCGCTGCTGCTCCTCACAGTGCTTCTTAATGAAATAACACATTTACCAGGAAATTAGTGAATTTTTATTCAACGGGTAAACTTACGATATCGCTGCACTGCAGTCCTATCTTATCGGTACCAGCAGTTCACGAAAGGGCGTTCTTTTCAGGGCTAGGTTTTTTTTTTTTTTTGCACACACACTGTCTAAACCACTTGTCCCATTCGGGGTTGCGGGGAGCCAGAGCCTAACCCAGCAACACAGGGCGCAAGGCTGGAGGAGGAGGGGACACACCCAGGACAGGACACCAGTCTGTCACAAGGCACCCCAAGCTGGACTCAGACCCCAGACCTATCAGAGAGCAGGCCCCGGTCCAAGCACTGCACCACTGCACCCTGCTTATGTTTTCTAATTATGGGCAAATATAAGGTCACAGATTCAGATACCTGGAGGGACACTTGGCAAGCAAGGACTCTTTTCACCCGTCACTTTTTTAAGGGTAAAGTGACGGGTGAAAGCTAAATTGTATGTAGAGGCCAAGCTGAGTAATAATGTCTACTAAACCTACTGTATTTTATCAGATCTGAAGCCTCAGTAAAAAACCTAGGGTTAGAAATCAGAAAGCCTGCTTGTGACCCTGGTGATTGGGCTTTGAATCGCTTTCTTTGAATCCTTCTCTTCCCAGGATGGTAAAATGTATGAAAATGTGGTTATAATACCTGGCTTTATGAGGAGTGGTTTGTGAGGCTGCTCTGCAAGTAGACCCATAGACAGCTATTTATTATTATATTATTTCTCTGATACCTTTGTCTGAGATGACTCACAGTACTAGGTTTGTGTACTAAACAACTTACAATTATTTACTCATTTATACAACAGATGCCAGGAGGTGTGGTGGAGCATGCCTGCTCTCTGGAGGGTCTGGGGTTTGGCTTGGGGTGTCCCGTCCTGGGTGTGTTCCTTCCAGCCCTGCACCCTGTGTTGCCGGGTTAGGCTCTAGGTCGCCGCAACCCTGCTCGGGACAAGCGGCTTCAGCTAGTGTGTGTGTGTGTGTGTGTGTGTGTGTGTGTTTGTGTGTGTGTGTGTGTTTACAGCAGATGCTTATTGATGCAATTCAGGAAATGTGAACTGGGGCCATTTGAGTCCCGCTTGGGGTGCCTTGCAATGGAGTGGCATCCCATCCTGGGTGTGTCTCCTCCCCCTCCAGCATTGCGCTCTGTGTTGCCGGGTTGGGCTCCAGCTTGCCACAACCCCACTCGGGACAAGCGGTTTCAGTCAATGTGTGTGTGTGTGTGTGTGTGAACTGGGGGCTTTCACATTCCAGGGTGACAGTCCTGCTACTTACTTGCAGGTTGTTGTGTACTTAACTAATGCTGGAGGCTCCACAATAAGCTGCATCCACTCTCCACACACACACAAACATTCATGAAGTTATTTTCACAAGTAGATGTAATGTTACGCAGGACCTCCTTATTTCATCTGATGCCCCTGAAAATAATAACCAGCCACTGCCAGAAGCAACGGATGAATTCTGGGTCTCATTAAGATGTGAGCTGCATTTTGGGCTCCACAACAGACTGTGACAATGTGTCTGCGACGTCCCCAGGACGTATCCCACATGCACTAATCTTCTCACCAATCGCCAGGCATTACAGGCATAATTAAAGGCCCCTCTGTCCAAATACCACTCCACTTTAATGATGCCCCATCTTCACACCACACATCTTCCTGAATTGCAAGTAATCTTAAATGCACCCCTCCTGGCCAGGGGTGGTGGTGGTGGTGGTGGTGGTGGACTGGGTTTCACCAGGTCCCGCTATGTGGTGGCTGTGGAGTTCAAGCCCTGCTGGGGGTGCCTTGCTCCAGACTGGCGTCCTTTCTTGGGTGTGTTCCCTCCCCCTCCAGCCCTGTGTTGCTGGATTAGGCTCTGGTTCATCATGACCCCACTTGAGACAAGCAGTTTCTGACAATGCGTGTGTGCTTCAGACCAGCTACAAAAAGTTCATAATTTTCTACGAGTCATAAATCCAATCAAGTTCATTGCCAAAACAGTCATAACAGAAAATTAACAATTCACTTTCCATTTACAAAACGCATCGAGTGTGGATTCTAATTTCAGTTATTTCTGTAACTTAAACCGTATCAAATGTTTTTCTAGAGTTAGACTGAATTCTGGTAATACACTGAGGAACAGACTGCACTAATGCACCACTGTCATTTGCAGGATGACGATATGCTGCTTTCTTTGGACCAGAGGGCTCAGAAAAAGTGTCTAGGGCTCGGACCGATGTGCTCCATGGCTGTGACTTTGTTAGCGGAGGTCAAAAGTACTGGGCGAAGAGAAGCTGCGCTTCCGTTGATGAAACGCGATCATTCCACAGCTGACTGTGACTTGACAGCTTCAGGATATACAGTATATTAAAAATTCAACGTGAAAATAAAATGGTTCTGGATTAAATTATACACCTCTGTGGGCACACTGCCTGTTCTGGTAACTGTGACTTTATCTGGGTACAGAAATAAAGTGATATCTTTATTTTAGATACTAAAGAGCTGAACAGTTGTAAATACAAAGTTATAGCTACATCACGTGTTTTTATAATGTTATGTTTTTTATCACTGATGTGAAATTAACTTCATAGTACATTTTAATGAGGCTAATTATTATTATAGGGTATAATTCTCAGAACCCACACACAAACAATGTCTACAACCGCTCGTGCCGAGCGGGGTCACGGCAAACCAGAGCCTAACCCGGCAACACAGAGCGCAAGGCTGGAGGGGGAGGGAACACACCGGACGGGACACCAGTCCGCCGCAAGGCACCCCAAACAGGACTCGAAGCCCAGACTCGTAATTCTCAGAACCTCCCATTTTTATTCAGTTACCAAGCTGGGTGCTGAGTGGAGCAGTTTATGCTGTGAGTACCTTTCTCAAGGGTACAACACTAAAGCCCCTGCAGTGGCTCAGACCAGCAGACCTTAAGGGTACAAGTCTGTGATCTTAGTCATCATGCTGTCTGCATTCATATCAATCATTGTTATTTTTAGTCTTTTAAATTTCCGGTTCATGTTAGTATTACAGCCATAAGGCTAAAAATGTACAGTAATAAATTATGAAATCCAGTATGCACAAATCTGTGCTGCCCCTGACACTTGCAGAAAGTAACATCATTAGCCACACCCCCCCCCCCCCCCCCCCATGCTTAGAATGATGTTCTGACTGCTTCTGATCTAGTTACAGAACCTTAGAATTGACATATAAAAGCAATACTGATGATAACAAGGATCACCACCAAGGGAAGGTGTGATTAATGGATTCTTGAGCAAAAAAAATAATATATGAGCAGTGGGTGTGGAGTGTGATTTCTGGCACATAGCCATTCCGCTCTGGTCTGGGACAATCACACACTCTTTTCCAGTTCTGGTGAGATTCAGAGCTCACCTTGAAGTCTCAGTGCTTCCCTAAATACAATCTGCACAGGTATATGGGCAAAGCTGAGCATGACTTGCAGGAAATTCCTGGACCGTTAAGTCTGGGGGGTATCCAAGCTCTAAATACATATCATTTTATGCATTTGGAATTAAAACGGCTTTATCAAGACAATATCATGCCTGCAGTCAAGTAGATGTTTAATTAAACCAGTGCCAAACTGTGGCTAAAAGGCAATGAATGCCAAAACAATATTTGCATAAACACTTAAGGACAGCGCAGAGTGCAGTGAAAGGGACAAATAAAATTCTCAGAAATAAATTGATTGTGGAGGGAAACCATACTGAATGGATTTCTTTAGCCTCTGTTTACAATTACCTGCAAACAATTAACAGAATGTCTTTATGAAATACGAGAATCCGTACAAAAAATGAAGTTAAAAACATTTCTAATTGTACTTGGTTGTTTGTTTCAGCATCAGTCACGGTGTTATATTATTGTTTGATACAGCGCAGCGGTGAAGATTCATTCAACTGGCACATGCGGAGGGAGTCGTACCTTCAGCCAGGACCATAACAAGGCTAGAAAAGGAAGTACCTTCAGCTGGCTACCATGTTGTGTAACAAACATTGTGTGAAAAAGGCAGATATCAGAGTAAAACTGGCGAGGTTAATTTATCCACAGGTGCAGATTACTCCCCGCTGACATTAAGGGCTTGTCGACTTATTACAGACCAGAGAGGTCCAAGCCGGTTGAAGATCAATATTCCCAGAACATGTCGGCTGGGCCTTGCTGCCCCGGACCAGAAGATCAATACATGGGAAAGAGGCATCTTAAATCTATAAATAGAGAATCAGCCAATAGGATATAAAATCCTCAAACCCCCCCCCCCCTCCCCGCCCCAACCCCACAGCCTACAGTGAAAGCTGAGTGAGACCAAGATTCACTCACACACGCCCTGCCGCTCCAAACCCACCAGCCGCACCTATGACTGTGTGGGACACTATTTCCACAGCATCACTTAGAAGGTCCGCCTAACTGGCTCTCCAGCTCTGTCTGGATTTACCCCGTCTGAAGAGGAGAAAAGCATCAACTAAATGAATAAATAAATGAAGAACCATTAGCGGTTGCAATGCCAAAAAACACGAAGACATTTCCATGACACTGCATATTAGTGTGGAAAAAAGTTTTATACCAATATTGTTTTTTTTCAGCTACATAAGTCATAAAACAGGCTAATTTCCAAAACCATGGTAATTCAGAAGAAACTGTAAGTTTAATTTCAGCTTGATTTCTAACTGAGCTACTCATACAGTATATCAGTATATACAGCACAGAACACATTGTGTTCCCATTAAGACAGACCTGCAAGAACAGAATTACCCTTTTTTACACTGTACCTCAGTTGGGTGTGCTCTCCGCTCAGCATCCATCTGTTATAATGTTCCCTGTCTCAGCAGGAGCTACGGTATGTAGAGTGCACACAGATTAAACCAAGCACAGGATTTGGAAGAAGCCCTGCTTGGAGCACAGCCTGGTTTTGTAAATCCAACTGGTCAGCTATTACAGAGGGCCGGTCAAATAAACCATACCGAATCCAGTGACAGGGGGTGCTGCGGTGCAGTGGGTTAGAGGGGGCCCTGCTGGCCGGTGGGTCTGGGGTTCGAGTCCCGCTTGGGGTGCCGTGCGATGGACTAGAGTCCCATCCTGCTGTGTTCCCTCCCCCTCCAGTCCTTCACCTGTGTTGCCAGGTTAGGCTCTGGCTCCCTGCAACCCCACTTGGGACAAGTGGTTTCAGTGTGTGTGTGTGTGTGTGTGTGTGTGTGTGTGTGTGTGTTTGCGTGAATCCAATGATATATGAACTGCTCTATAAGGTGCACCTCATGAGAATGAATTCTCTGTATCAATTATCCTTAGATGAAATGCGTGTTTATTATTTTAGCTCATTCATTCAGTGGTTCTAACCACTGCGCCACCTGCTGCTCCAGATAGTCATACAAAGTGAATGTATTGAAAAAATGGACCCCAGCAAAACCGTATTGGCACTTAGGTAAATCAAAACAGTACACTTTTGAACACTCTTGACTCACTACGTTCATTGAAGAACAGCATAACTTGCATCACACTGAATCTGTGCATTAACAATAGATTCGTATTAAAATTCTACACTTGGTATTTAGAACGGCCATCAGTCAGTAATAAAACAACTGGCTTCGGAAAACAAATCTTTTTAAGACGTGTGCGCCATGTGAACTGTAACCCGGTCTCCCCGAGTCTGTCACCACAAAAGACAAATAGCTTCTGAGTTAACCTACTTGGTTAAACAAGGTCAAATGTTAATAGTGCCAAAGGCCTTATTATTCCTTTGAGTTCTCTCCAAGGGTAATGGTTCAACACGCTAAAGCACAGCTGGGCCCCTGGTTTCCACCCTCAGCTCTGTAAACAGCACGAGTAGCCAGCTTTTTTTCAAAACAGTACTTTTTACACTTCTTTGACACAGGTGGAACCCATGCACTCGATGTTCAATGTCTATGAATTAATGAAGAAATGTATTTTTCACAAGTGTACAGACTGTGCAGGTACAGTAGCTATAGAATTAATAATTAAGAGCATCATTTTTAATAAGCCCATTTAAATCAAACTTGAGTGAATTGCTGTTTTGGACAGGAAGCAGTGTACGGGGAGCCTTGATGGGAATTATTTAATCCGCGTGTGACTCAGCACGTCGCAAACTAACTCCTGCATGTAAATCAGGCGCATGATGAGCCGTTGTCTTTCCCAAGGCAGCCACTTCTCCCACCGGACAGCAGGGCAAGCCGACCGTGTAAATTCCCATCCATCCTCGGTACACATGGGATCAATCCTCTGGATGCAAAGGGCGAATCTCGCAGCACGTTATAGATAATGCAGCCCACATCACCTGCTGCTGTAATCGCCAGCATTTTGGCCCTGCTCATGTCTCTTCACCCTAATAACTCCCTGATTGAATTAGGAGCAGTCAGGCTCGCTTGAATTACGTATAATTTAATGCTCATACTTCAGAGCAGGGACTTCATTGTCGGTGCTGCCATTTCAGGAAATGTATATCATGACATCCTTCAAACATCTAGGATGACTGCGAAATGTGTTTGCACCCCGTTAAACATTTTACAAACAACTCTTAAATTGAACTTTTTTGTAATTGCAGAAAAGATAATTGTATTCTTTAATTTATGCACAACGGAATTGATACAAATGAGCAAATGAGCATGTAGTCATCTTTTCTAAACTGGATAAATCCCTTATGATAATCCCAATACATTAAAGAAAAGTAACGTGGCAGTACGTGAATAAGCCACTAACTACTGTAACTGAAGGCATTCAGCCAGGCTCTACTGAATCATTTCAATCGCACTGTGTGGAAGTAAGAGATAGCAAGAGACAACATTTGACTTTGTTCATATGAATATTAATTCAGTGTCACAGTTAATCAGCACGATTAGAGTACATTTAAAAGCAACAATGCAAAACGGTTCTGTTCAAAATGAGCTCATTGTTTTGCTTCCTTTGCCAGATATATCTTATACAACCGTTCTTGATCTCCCTCAGCAGTATAAGCGCTGCTTGCCTAATTGTGTGGCACATGAAAAAGATGGAGATAATAATGTAATATATGACCCCCTTGAATGAAATTTTTTCGAAAAATGGACAAGTGCCTCTTTAAAAGCAGGTTGATACTCTCAGCTGGCTTTTAAAGCAGGGACACGGTGTAGAGAGAAAGCGTTGAAACAATAGAGCGCAAAGGCACTATGGCCAGCATTGGCGGTGCTGCAGTTTTTATTAACGCGAACACACTCAAATCCCATCTACAGCTTGCTCACTTCTGTTGTGCTCCAGGTGCCTTAACAGAATGAGCCCAGAAAGTGCGTGGGTCCACAGTCACAGAGCTCTGATCAATTATGCTCCAGCTTGCAAGGAAGACATACACTGCATACATATGTACAGCGACGCATTCTTTCAATATGGTGTAGGTTAACGACCATGGCTGACTGTTTTACTCATATATGCAGCAGGATGATTTTCTTTAAGTTTTTCAAGGTATGCAGCAAGGTGGGAAGCAGGCAATGTAGGGGCTAGGGCCACAGCTTTGCAGTTGAAAGCTCTAGGTTCAAATTCCACCCCTGCTGTAGTGCCCGTTACAAGCTACTTGCCTTGAATTGATACAGTAAAAATACCCTGTTGTACCATTGGGTGAGTCATTATAACTGTCTGAGCTTGGGTTGGACCGGGTCCTGCTCTCCGGTGGGCCTGGGGTTCAAGTCCCACTTGGGGTGCCTTGCGACGGACTGGCGTCTCGTCCTGGATGTGTCCCCTCCCCCTCCAGGTTTACGCCCTGTGTTGCCGGGCTAGGCTTCAGTTCCCCACGACTCCGTATGGGACAAGCAGGTCAGAAAATGTGCGCGTGTGTGTGTTTGGATCAAGGGTAAAGGAGCAGTTGCACCTGGAAATTCCAACATCAGCCATGTGTCCCTCTTATTATCAGTGGTAGCTTCACAGGGATACAAAAGTTAAAGCAAATGTTTGGGTGTGTCTGAAATAAAAATTAATGGCAAATGTCACTCAGTATTCTCTTAATGCAAAAATCAAAGTACAATAATCCATAATGACATTAAGTGTGTCTGTAGCCTGGGAAACAAACACAGATGAAGAATGAAAGGGCAGTGAGATGCCTTGAAGTTGCCTGAATTTGTGTACTTCTGTGCCACTGGCTTTCCAGTTTTCCCTCCCTCCAAACACACACACACACACACACACACACACACACACACACACACACACACACACACACACACACAGAGAGACCTTTATGCCCATTAAAGCCGTGACTTAAATGCAAATCACAGTTAGCCTTCAAGGCCTTTGCATGTGGTGATTCATCATTTGAACTAGGTCTGTGTATAGAGAGCCCAATGGGATCCTTGCACTACTTTCCGCAGGTTCAGTGTCATCCCAGAACTAATGAGCGCAACACCGTCTAGGTTCTCCCAAATTCCACTTTCACACAGCATCTAGTTGACACCCCTGTTACTGCTGTCACTCGCAGTAACACCCAGCACACTTGCAGGTGGTTGCTGTTCCCATCTACCTGCCCGCATAAGGCTGCTCTTTCTTTTTCTTTTTGCAGCCCCAAAGTAGAAGCCTTTACAGTTCATAGTTACAGAATGTAGTGTTAAAATAAAGACCTTAATTTTGTATTTAGGTACAGGGTACCCTGTATTTTAACATACCGAAAATGTCTGACAAAAAAAACCATGCTTCAAAACACGAGAGATGTTATTTATAGGAATATTGTAACGACCCACGTTACTGTGTTTAGGCAGGAAATATGTTCAATGTAAATAGTTGCATTGTGGGAAAAGTGTGAAATGTGGGTGTGCAACCACTGGGGGCACTTCTGGGGAAAATGATGGGGTGACCGTGTTTGCCTATGGGTGCTAAGCAGGCTTGGAAGGTTGGCAGGAGATATAGGTCCTCTGAGTGAGTGTTTTGTTTTCCTTGTACTGATGTTCAAAGAAATTGTTCAATCTGAATACTGCTCCTGTGTCCTTTTTTGCCCCCTTCAAACCCATGGTGCTGCGTGCCACATTATGATGTTTTGTAATAACAGGTTCCAGAACCAGTGGTATAAATAGTGTGTAAGTCAATCTTGGATCAGGTTCAATGTTTAGCAGCAGCTAACCAGGATTACTACAATAGCTGGTCTAATTAATCCCAGCTCAATAGCTCAAGTAGTATTTGCAAACATTTCACTGGACTTATTTTCAACAAGGGCAGTGTACAAGCTTGCTCTTTTGCATTTACCGTCACGAGTGAAAAAAAAACTTACATGAAAGCTGAAAAGTGTTAAATTTGCACCTGGTTACATATTTTGGTTACAGTGTGCTGAATCACTACGGTATACAGTACACCTCTTCCTACATTGTTAACACACAGAACACCAGTCTTAGACATCACTGATAATATTAGTGTAAAGTGCAGCCAGATGCAGCTGGTGAATAGCTCTGAACTACCTATTGCTCTCTGCGGTCTTATCAGCAGTAGCAGATCATTCAAATTAAAACCTTTATTTACCTTTGGGGTATGCTGCTCAGACCTTTACCACATCTAGCTCTCCACAAGCTCTGCAGTGTGTGGCTGGCTATTCATTCACATGACACTGCACCTTCTTTCACATGTAATAAAGCAGGCTACTAATTCCAGTCCTCAGAGGCCTCTGGGTTTGTCAGTTTTGGTTCCAACGCATCTTGTAATATAGCCAAACGAATTCCACAAGTAAATCACTTGCCCATTAATAGCCAGGAATAATGAATGAAAGTAATTTCTGACAATAGCAGTATTTTTTAAAGCCTGGTTTGATGGTACAATACGCAGAGCTGATGCCATACAGTACGAAGGCCCGGGATTTGAATTCTACCCTTGCCGTAGTGCCCTTTATCTATGTTAAAGTACCCTTTATTAAGGTTCTTACCCTGTATTGATACAGTAATTATTATGCAATTACTCAGCTGTATAAATGGGTACCTTATTATAAGAAGCATCATAAACAAACCTATAACTGAAAGAATAAAGATCATTAGAAAAAGCAGAACAAATGATAAAAAGGAATTGATATCAGTGGACTGAATGCACCATGTATCTAAAAAGCAGGTAATCAATTGGTCGAGTACATTAAGTCTCTCACACTGTTTTTAATCTACATACCAGCAAATGTCCTTATTTGCAATTTGGCATGGAAAAATCTTGCATGACAAATGAGTGCCTGGCCTTGCTCTCTGTAACGTCCTTGCATACGTGGCATACTGCTTGAAGATAAACTTGCTAACAAAGGTGGCCATAATCAACCATCCATATCAACGCCGACCAAGCTCCCGACCACAGCTGTTCCTCTCCCCTCTGCAAATGCATTTTATTCAATCTCTCCAGTGAGCTCTGATTGCATCACATCAACTTCTGCCGTTTCCAGCCATTTCCGTACTAATATTACATTTGGAAGCAAAACAACGCATTTCATTCTGTGATTCAGAGGTTTTTCTTCTTCTTTTTTATAAAACAAATCTTCCAAGGAGAGAGTCAGGAGACAGGAGATTTTCCACTCGGCTTGCCGCAATCTCAGCTTGATGGGCGACCTTCAGCTGATGTCAGGTAACAAGAAGCATTGTGTGCAAACAATAAAAACTAAAAATTCATATACTGTAGCAGTTAAATCAGGTGTTTGTAAATTATAAATACTCTTGTATACAACTCCATGTTTGTCATGGCCACATGGTTAGAGAGTCACAGGGGTACCTAAGTCTTTTTGTCTGGATGCCCCCAAAGAGAGTCACAGCCTGCAGGCAAGAGGTCTGACCCCTTTCTTCAGCAGCAGGCTCTATATGAAGATTCACATACAGTCGCACACACACAGGACCACTTCAGAGCGGACTCCGACTGACACGCAATCAGTGCACGCGAGTGGACATACATGTATGCATGCACACACTGCTATGCAACAAAAACATAGTACATTACCCCACTCACACTAGCTGCAAAAGCTACTTTGATGCGCAACATTGCAAATTCAGTGAAATTAATCTGGCCTCAAGGGGGGGGTGCGGTGGTGCAGCGGATTTGGCCAGGGCCTGCTCTGTGGTGGGCCTGGGGTTCGAGTCCTGCTTGGGGTGCCTTGCGACAGACTGGCATCCTGTCTTGAGTGTGTCCCCTTGCACCCTGTGTTGCCAGGATAGGCTCCGGTTTGCCGCAACCCCACTTGGGATGAGCGGCTTCAGCCAGTGCGTGCGTGTGCATGTGCATGTGTGCGTGTGCATGCGTGCGCGTGCGTGCATGTGTGTGTGTAATCTGGCCTGAAGAATACCACATAAATGATTTTGTCATTACATTCCTGAAAAATATTTCACCATTTTTTAAATAAATATGTGAAATTAAAAAGTGATATTTTAGCCAATGGTACATGAAGGGATTCCTAACTACGGAATACTAAAACCGTTACAGAGAAGCCACGCTGCCTAGTAAATCAGGACAGGCTGCTGTCACCTCTACATCTTGCCTAAACGTCCGGTGGATGTACTGTATTCATTGAACGATAAATGTACAGACCTAAAAGCCTCCCTACTTGCTTCACACAGCAATATAACACCATGTCAGGTGTGTGTCACTTTTATTTAAAGTCACCCACAACAGTGTTTGCAGTCCCACTGTACTCCATGCACCCTTGGTTCGTTCCTGTCCTAAGAATATTCAGAGGCTGAGGTCCTTATCTGTGAAACTGTGATCATAGTCCAAGATTTTGCTGTTTATCTCATTGCATAATCAGATAAAATCTCTGCCTACACTAATTTAAAACCTGTGTGTCCCTCACATGCATAGCAAATGCAGCTTAAATGATATCAAGGAACTTCATCGTAATTACTCATTCAGAAGGTTTTGTATATTGAAGAGCAATAAAGGTAAGAACACTCCTTTGCCTGAATTGCTTTGCTAGTAACAGCTGAAAGCAAGTGTACAGAAGCAATTCATGTGTATCTATAGAACACATCTTAAAATTTCAGATATTGCACACAAACATACACACACATACTATGCATGAAGTATTTTGTATGAAGACTTAACAACGCACTATACTTTCTCATAAAATTACTGTATATCATTCATGAGTATTGACTTATCTATTGATTATCTATTGTACTGATTCCATTTACAGTGGCAATAAATAGTGTGTTTTTAAACATTGCCTCTTTATGAATTTATACATAAATCACCCTTAGACAGTAATTGGAGTTCTCAACATCTATGCTGTAGCAGCTGTAAAGTATCACCCCAGGCACTCGCTGTCCACAATTCAAGGCCAGGACCTTTGACTCATCCAGATCGGGCATGAGTAAAAGATCCAGGGGTCTACTAAGAAAGTATCTTATACAAGCCAAACCAAAATTTGCATCCACAACTTTCTGGTTTGACAATTATACGGTATTTGGCTTTGCTCTAATATGGTCTTCATTGTTCCTTGGTGCTCTTCCACGTGCCATATCCCCCACATGGAGATGGAGGGAGTACAAGGAGGTCACGTGAGCGCCTCATAGAAGCAAGCAAGTGCAAAATAGCTATAGCCCATCCCTGTCCTGACGTGATTTTCAGAAACTCCTTCGTTTTCATGTTCAGACTGTCACATGAACTGGCAGTCCACGTCTTATGTAAAACGATGCATTCTTCAGAATGTTGGGTATTAGTTTAGGGGGTGCAGTGGTGCGGCGGCGCAGCGGGTTTGGCCGGGGCCTCCTCTGTGGTGGGTCTGGGATTCGAGTCCTGCATTGGGTACCATGCGGAGGACTGGTGTCCTGTCCTGGGTGTGTCCCCTCTCCTTCCAGCCTTGCACCCTGTGCTGCCAGGTTAGGCTCTGGTTTGCCGCAACCCTGCTTGGGACAGGTGGTTTCAGCATGTGTGTGTGAATTATTCGTTTATTTCAGTATCAAGGCATTTCTGGAAAAAAATTTCATTTTCTAATTACTCACGTTAAAGATTTTTTGTAATAATATGGTGATAATAGAAATATGGAGATATACACGTTCATGTTCGAAATAAAAATATTGTAGAATGCACTACCAATATACAGCATTTAAACTATATACAAAAATACATTTTAATACAGTATAAACTAATGCCACCTTTCTCATTATTTCCAATATAACTAATAAATTTAAAGTATTATATTGCACAGTGTAGCTGTCAGTCTTCGATATATTAAAGTGTATTATTGAGTATATTAGTCTATATTGTGTGTGTGTGTGTGTGTGTGTGTATATACACAAGCCTCTATAACTGTAACACTTTATCTCTTTGTGCTTCACATTCTGGGTTGCCCAGGGGTAATTCCTGTGCAAGATTAAATGTGTGAGTTCCCTTCAGAGGCACCTAATGGGGTAACACCCCGGTGACAAAACACACCTTTCTCTCTCAGAGTGAGCAAGATGACAAGAACACATTTTTTGAAGCTTCCTCCACGAAGTAAACGCCCGCGTGCGTGAAATTGCAGCTCACTGCTGAAAATTGGAAGCTCTGCAAACCTTACAGCTCGAGAAGGGGGTTGGGGTGTGGGAGGTGGGGAGGGGTGCTGCTTTGCTGTTAATTGCTTGTGTCAAAGCCTCCTCTGATGAGGAAGAGAGAGGGGGAGGTTGAGCGGCCCATTCCATCAAGCACTGGTAACTCCTGGTAATGCAGTTCTCACCCACCGGAGTCACAAAGGAGTACGGCTTTCATCTAAACCAAAAAAAGCCATAGCTCATGCTTAATGCAGGAGCTCGTTCTTCAGAACTACACCACCATGCAAGGTATGGTATCTCTGGTCTCCTGGCTGTCTGCCAAGGCACAAAGCCACATTAGCAGCCTTTGAGTTCTGTTAAATATTTGTTTGTGAAATGTGTAAGCCTTTTACGGATCTGTCTGCAAACCCTGTTATCTCAGGTTCACTGTGGGATTGATTATGCTAGTCTAAGACTATAAGTCAATCCCCCACCCACACACCCTCGGACACAGTTTGGTTTGCAGTCGCATGGCAGAACTGTCCTCCTTTCAGGCCTAAGACGCCACTAAAACACAGCAACAAGGGGTGGAGGTCTCAGTCGATGAATTATTGACGCTTTCTTTTACAGGCTTTTCTCATCTACAGTAATAATGCTATTGAATTCTGTTCCATCGCTTTCCTTACACAACCAGGACTGGATCAATGTGCAACCGGCCCCTGGAAACATGGAATTCTGTTTGCAGCACTGTGTCTTACCACAGGATCTTGGGTATGTCAGTGGGAGATGTCCTGACCGCCCACTCAGACAAAATCATTACCCACATTCTCTGTGAGCAGTCAAAACTCAAATACCTGTGAACAGATTATTACTCTTCCCTCAGGAGCTGGAGGGTCGAAAGGTTTGGCACACTGCGCACTGCTGTTTCTCCTAAACCGCTGCATAACTCTGAAATCCTGGACACAGTTTCCTGCTGTGCTGTAATGGGTCAATTATAGCTGTCAATTATAATATATGAGGTGCAGCTGTATTGCTCATGGTGACTGCATGTCAATGTTTGCAACTGCTTGTTGCATAAGCTTACAGCTTGGCACATAATTAGCTTAGCAAGGCAACAAGGGTGGGTCACATGTTTTATAGGAAACATCACATGTCTCGGAGAAAATTTCCTGGATACCTTTGAGGTACAAATTATTACTGTCACTAGATAAAGACATCATTACTACAGATTATAGGCATTCTGAACATTGTTACTACAAAGGGTCAATGAAGAATGACAGATGATGGAGCCTGTAATTGTAGTGTAGGAAGGGTGACCTGCTCTTATGGGAGTCATCAATACCTTAGCAGCCCTTAGGTAGCCTTTCAATCAGCTGGCCATCAGCTGCGTTGCTTAACTGCTTTGAATCCTTCTTTTAAAAGCACTGGAAGTGTCTGCTGCTTGGGTGTGTCTGTCAGGCACTTGTGATGCTCCAAGCAGCTTGGTGCAGGAGCCTAATGCATGCCTCTAACAAAGCCAGATCTTTCACTTTACCCTAATGGACTGAAGACATCAGCAGACGCATTCACAGATCCCAGGACCTGATTGGTTTGAGATTACGACACTAAGTTTGTGGTGCTACTGGAGGGGGTGGACAGTAAAACATGGCTTCCGTGAAAACAGAAAGTGTGTGCTGTACCTCTGTCAGGTGTGGGTTGGGGTTGAACCCGCACTGGTTGCAGACCAGGGCACGGCACTGCGTGCAGTTGTTGCAGTTCGGTGGATCAGTGGAGACCGTCAGGTCTGTGGTGTTGCAGACGGGGCAGAGCTTGCTGCTGGGCATGGGGGCAATCTGCGGCACAGAGTAGGGAGAGGTGGGGGCGCTGCCCCGATCTGGTGATACGGAGGGGGACCTCCCGGATCGGCTGCCGCTGACATCCACTTGAAGACTGCGCCTTGAGGCATGCAGGCCAGGGCCATGCTTCAAAGCCGCCGCCTGGGCCTGGCTCTGCGTGTCCGTGGGCTGGTGCAGGCTCTCATGGGCAGCCAGGCGGTAAGGCTCCCCTCGGCCCCCCACCCCTGCTCTGCCGTCGCCATAGCTGGGACTCACGGGTTTTGTGCCGTGCTGTTGGTCAGTATGGACGGGTCTCCCGGCGAGCCTACAAAACAAAGAAAGAAGCAGTGACGAAATGTGGCACCTTCCCTGCTACATGATGAACGGTACAATTCAGCGATACCAGATTGTGTTTGGTACAGTCTTTTGCGATTAAACTGAGCTCTTTACAGTCCTTCAGAGGCCCTGAGGAATCGCGTTACTATCCATGTTGCTGTATAAGCACCACTGGGGCTATCAAGCACATTGAGATATTGGCAGTATTGAGTTTCACATTAAAACATATGAGTACATAGAAAATGGTAGAAAGAAGGATGTTTCAGGAGGAGATTTTAGCTGTTTCTTTATGGTTTAAACCGGAAAATGACTGGCAGCAGTGTAGAAAGCGTCCGAAGCATTCTTCACATGTGTAGCAAAAAAGTGACAATACTGCAGTCAGCATTCCTGATTTGTCACTCATTTATTCACTGTTGTTAGCTGCTTTTCCTAGGCAGGGTCGTGGTAATCTGGAACCTGTCTGGAAACAGAGGCCACTAGGCTAGGGACAGAAGACATCAGACAGGACACCAGTTTACTGCACGCTGTTTTGTTGTTGACCATTGATTATTGACTCCTGAATGTACAATTTGTCATTTAGATGTTCTCTAATTCCTACAAAAAGGAGCTGATCTAGAAAAGCATATATTCCTTCATTAATGGATAAAATTTTGGAGCAAACTGCCACAGAAGTGTCCTTAGGTAAAGAAACTCACAACACGCAAAGAAGATTGCTTGGGGTGGCACCTCCTCAACTGAGGGACATGAAACTCATTCAGCACACACTTCCACCCCTTCCGTACCGCAAACATGAAATGGGACACAGCCGATGAAAAACTGATCAAAGCACAACCTTACTACTTATAACATAATTCTCTCAGGACAACCAACCAAAGAGCAGGTTGCTGATTCAAGTAATGTAAGAACTTGAATATGATGTCCACCCAAACTCTTTAACTGGAGGGTGGTGAGAGGACTATGATGAGCAAAAGTGGCTGGCAACAGATCTCCTGCCTCTTTTCTCAGTGTTTCCATTTGCCCGCCATCTACTGGTGCTAGGGGTCTCTTATTGACCGCTGTCAGCAAGGAGAAGGAGAAGAATGACGAAGGAGAGGAAGACAAATAGAACAAATGCAAACATATGGAAAACAGCTTGATGAGCCCTGGTTTATATTTTTTCTTCAATAAATGATGTATAAAACAATTCTAAAATGAAAAAGGCATACTAGAAAGCAAGTCTGAATTAATATTTTATGTGTTTGTGCTTTACACCAAAGAAAACCCAGATCTACAGGAATTAAAGGATTTTCTTCAGGCAAAAAATTTTATCCAACATCATTTGCTTCTTTGCTTGCTTTGACAGTAACTGTCAAAATGTAGGAACATAAAATTATTCACAGAATCAACAGAATTTCAAGTTTTACCACAAAAAATATTTGGAAATAGTTCAAAATAATTCCAGCGCTACTGGGGGGCGTTGGTGGCACAGCAGGTTCAGCCGGCGCCCACTGTGTGGTGGGTCTGGGGTTTGAGCACTGCTTGGGGTGCCTTGTGACGGACTGGCGTCCCATCCAATGTGTGTCCCCTCCCCCCTCGGCCTTGCGCCCTGTGTTGCCGGGTTAGACTCCGGCTTGCCGTGGCCCTGCTCGGGATGAGCGGTTGTTGA
Organism: Scleropages formosus; assembly: GCF_900964775.1. Classification (NCBI taxonomy): domain Eukaryota; kingdom Metazoa; phylum Chordata; class Actinopteri; order Osteoglossiformes; family Osteoglossidae; genus Scleropages; species Scleropages formosus. The sequence goes on from NC_041807.1 coordinate 30,526,906, forward strand.
CGACGGATGGAATTCCAGTGCCTCACAGCACCTGAGATGTTTGGGCTTAGGTTTGAATCCTCCTCTGTCTATGTGAATTTGCATGTCCTCCTGTCTATTTGAGTTTCTCTGGGTGCTCCAGTTTCTTCCCACTGTCCAAAGACATACTTCAGGTAGACTGGGGATCTAAACTGCTTGTAGTGTAGGACCATGTGAGTTACTGGGTGTGGCTACCCTGTGATGGACTGACATCCCATTCTGGGTATATTCTATTTAGCCTTATGTTTCCAGGATTAGCTCTGGACCACCGCAACCCTGACCTGCACAACCGGTTCATGATAATGAATGAGTGAGTGTGATTAATAAATAATTGTATAATATCAAACAGGAGAAAAGTATTAGGTATGGCCTAACCCTTATCTTATCGGTTTGGGACTTTGTAAATACATACATACAATTAAAGGACAAGGTAGAAATTTACATATTTACATACAGCTCTTGTCCAGGATCAGTGGTGGGAGCGACAAATGCAAAGATTGGCTATTGGCCTCACGCTTTCAGGATGGTCTTTAAACTGCAGCCAATTCTAGCATTGTTGCTCTGAAAATGATCAAGAGCCTCTACATTTCTTAAAGGCATAGATGTACAGTGGCGTCTTTTTAGAACATCTTATCCCCATGTATTTAGGAGGAGGAGGGGTTTTCTGCAAGCCCCGAAGTGAGTATTTACCCATCCATCTTTGGGAGTATGGCTTACGAGCTGGGTGCCCCTGAATTATGGCATTATTACCTACAAGATTATTCAAAGATAATAATGAGGGATTGATTTCAGCCCACTGTCAAAAAAGCTGGCAAAGAACAAAAAGAGACTGCTTATCTACTGAGATCGGGGGACGCTGAGAAGTAAAGGTGCCTGGCTGGGAGTCGGCTCTACTAATGGGCTTTCAGTTGCTTTTCCAAACCTTCCTCAGTAGAGCTGCATATGCTTCATAGGACTCATTGAAATCCAAATGAGAATGAGAGCATCACAGTGTTGTTGCGGCCTAGCAAAAACTACCGCTCCACCAAAACTTAGTTTTAGAAACGCAAAATGGTGTGGCAGCTTTAGCTTTTCCTTTCATCGTACCCTGCTCTTAGACATAATTCTTTGTAGGAGCATGCGCTGTATAGCTACAGAAGTACCGTTCCTTCACATGGCATGAAATAGGCATGGTGTCTACATTTCAATGTAGACCCTGAAAATGAACAGAGAGATCGCAGTACAATTGACTATAACAAAGTTGATGCAAGCAAACTATTCGGTTGCAATGACAATCATCTTAAAGACATTTCGGTTAAACGTTTAGCAGCTTCATTGAAAAATTGCAGTGTACTAATTGCGGGCCCTTTTGCAAGCCGAAAGCCTGCGGTGTGAGTTTCCATTTCGCGAACAACAGGTTAAATTCACAGAGTAGTGGCCTATTTATAACCAGGGAGGCTTTGGTCCCCGGAGCAGCCGAGTCCCAGAGCTGCTTGTTAGTGCAAGTGCAGCTTTCGAGCCTCGCTCGGGCGACGTTGCCATGTTGCTAATTAGTGCTAAAGATACAAAGAGTCTGCAGTCGACAATATGAAGCTGCTCACGTACACCTGCCGAATCTGAGGAGCATCGCGAATGCTTAAACCGAGCGCATTTGCACTGACAAAGGGCACGGGGTATCTGAATGCTGATGGGCAATGTTCCTATTGTGCAATCTTACAGTGAGCCAAAGGAACAAGTCAGAACACATTTATGCAACGAGCACCAAGCAAACTCTCTGCCTCAGAGATAGAGAAGAGTCAAGCTGCAAGTAATCTATGTTCTGTGCGAAGCGCAACAAAAGGTTAATTTAATAATTCAGGTTTTGCGCACTAAAGAGTCACTGCTTCTTTGTTAATGGAAACAACGGAGCTGTAATGCATTGCTCCTGCAGCTCGCGACACAGACGGAACAAGTGATCGGCAACAAAAAACGTATGACAGCATAGCCCATCATCTCGACATATGCGCATTTCAAAAACACAACCGTAAACTACATGTCTCGGAGGAAAAGTTCTGAAACCATCCTCAAAAGTTTTACTGCCTGTTTAATTTTGTCCACAGCCTGAAAACTTGACGAGACGCTCGCCAAGGGAAGCAGGTTGCTTTGAAAGCTGAGACGAGCCTGTCGGAGAGACTGCGTTGTGCCAGGAGGACGGCAAGAGCCGCTCCTGGCATGTCGTGACGGTTGCTGCACAGCTACTGTTCGCTTCCTGACCCATCAGTCATCATAGGATAATTGCAAGCACCATCGCTGACATAAAGCGATAAATAAAAATGTACCATGGGCTTGCGGTACAGCTGCAGCCGGGGAGGTAGAGATTCGGCACCAGCTTTGAGACCTCGCAAGCGAAAAATGAAACAAAAAATTAGACCAAAGCTATTCTGTGGCCATCTGTGCACGTATATGGGGCATGGAATCGAGAGAAAACCAAGCCCATCTTTCACATCTAAATTCAGCTGAACATGCAAAGAATAAATCAATAATAAAGAAGGAAGTTAAGCCTAGGTTATCCTTTCTCCAGAAAAGTGTTTTTTTTCCCGAAGAAGTGAATCACAAAAAAGCACCATATGTCAAAGTTTCCCCCCAACTTTATTTACTTCTTCTGAACGCTGACATTAATCTGCTTCTGCCGATTCTGTGGGCAACTGGCATTGAAGAATTGGGCTGCTGCTTTTTAGACGTGCACCTTTGAGAGGAGCTCTCTCCCCCTCTCACACACACACACACACAGAGGAACTGGCACACTTTGTTTACTAACCATCCTTGAGCATGACTCGGACCAGAAAGCAGTCACAAACGTATATGACGGTTTACCAGTATAAGGGTAACGACACCCACTCCCCCCACCCAAAGAAAAGTGTTAGATAAGCAGGATTTAACAAGCCTCTTTGAAGTATCACTAGGCCATGCCAGGGACCTTTAAAAAGTGGGACACCTCTGTACGACGTGGAGCAGTGGGAGAGCTCATCAAAGCTCTGCTTTTCCGCTTATTACTGAGTGGGTGTGCTGTGAAAGCTGCTAAGAGATACATAACCAGCGCCACACAGGTTCCGCAGCCCTACTGTAGCTCTCACCACAGACACCAGTGAGGCTCGTGGGTCACCGCAGGTTCATGCGTGTCTGCTTACTGCAAATACGCTGAACGAGTTTTGCATTAAGGAAATTAAGACACAAGGGGGAAGACTGCGGCAGAAGTAATGAATCTGCCCCGTTCACTTGAACTGCTAAGTTTCGTGCGAACCTGGAAGCGGAGTCCGGCACACCGGCCGCTGATTAATTGTGCTGTTAGCGGAGTACAGTGTGGGCAGCGCTAGTTATTGTTAGCCGCAGAAAACACGACGCCTTCTGTGCCACCAGCAATAGAGGAACCTGCCGTTCTTGCTGTGCCGTGCCTCCACGATAACGTGGACGTTTCATAATTGCCGCACAGGGTCGGAGGAAACAAAACACTTTTTTAACACTTCTTTAAGTGCTTCTAAGAGGTCGTTTATCAGTGCAATGCAGAACGCTAATAACTTCTCACGCTTGAAAAGGCAGGTACTGGCACAGGGAATTAAAACAGATACGTACATTCTCGCGTCACTACAATGGAGGGCTCCAGTGCAATTTCCTCTCACGGATGTGTCACACACAAACAGTTTAATATGGCATTTCTCTGGCCTTGCTTTTCCCAGAAGAGAAGAACAGCTTTATAGAAATTTCTGTCACCATTAATATGCACTTGGCTTCGCATGATTTCGGGCAGTTTAACGGTGCAGGTTCTCAAAAAGAGGTGTGGGGGTGCAGCGGGTTTGGCTGGTGCCTGCTGTGTGGTGGGTCTGGGGTTTGAGCCCCGCCTGGGGTGCCTTGCGATGGACTGGCACCCTGTCCAGAGTGTATCCCCTCAGCCCCATGCCCTGTGTCTCTGCGGTAGGCCCTGGCCCGCTGCGACCCTGCTTGGAACAAGCAGTCGTTGACGTTGGTTCTCAAAAAGTTGTGTGGTGCACCTTCAAAAAACACAAAGCAGTGGTTCCTGGATTAAATCAGTCAGGCAAAGGGTCAGTACAAACAAGTAACAGACGAGGGTCAACCCTTAAAGCTTTCCTGGATGTATTTCTCCAATGTGCTTCTTGCAAAGTGTACCACTGATTCTCACGAAGCAATTAGGCTGCTAAACACTGTAAAGTAGATGTGATCGATGTTAAAAACAATTGCTAGAATATCATATTGTTAAGCAAAGCACAGTAGGCTTATATAACATCACTATCTGACAACCTCCATAATAACAGTTGACCAAACATCACAGGATTCCCCAGAGGCACTGCAGTCACAACAACATGACAAACATCATGGCGTCTAATGTTCTAGGAAGAAAGTTCCCCTAGAATAATTAATTAATTAATTAATTAATTAATTAATTAATCAACAATTAATCCTAAAAGATTTTTTTTTTATTCACAAAAGCTAGGTTGTTAGAAGAACAAGTTATCAAAGATTTCTTTTAATTATGGTCTGCTAGTAGCATTGTGAAGGTTACAATTCATTTTTTTATTTAGCAGACACTTTTCTCCAAAGCAACTTCCAATGAACTCTATGTAGTGTCATCAGCTCACACACCTTATTCACCAAGGTGACTTACACTGCTAGATACATTACTTACAATGGGTCACTCATCTATATATCAGTGGAACACACTCTCTCTATCTCCCACTCAGACACTATGGGTGAATCTGAACAGCATGTTTTCAGACTGTGGGAGGAAACCAGAGCACCCAGATGAAACCTATACAGACATGCAGAGAACATACAAACTCCCCACAGACTGAGCAGGGATCAAACACATGTCCTCTCACACCATCTAGACACTGTGAGACAGACAACTGTTTACCCACTTAAACAACTTGGTAATTTTACTGGAGCAACTTCAGGGTAAGTACTTTGCTTAAAGGTACTGCAGGCAGAGGTAGGGACCAAACCTACAACCTTTGGATCCAAGGGCAGTAACTGCAACCACTATGCTAGCAGCTAGCCCCTTTTCAGTAACACTTTCACTAGAGCTCAGGAAATATTCAATCTACTCTTTAAGGCAATCAAGCTTTGAAGAAAGCATAGGTTTGTATCAATTTCAGTTTTTGATTATTCTAATATCAGTGTGCCAGTGGTGTTATATTTTGCTTTTTCAGTCACAAGGCTCAAATATCCAAGATTTACCATAGTTTGAAGAAGTGGAGTTCCAGATGGCATTCTCACATTTTACAGGATATTTTTTTATTAGACAGAACATTCTGCATTTGTGTATTTATTTAGTCAGCCTGAGCCAAGTTCCTTTCCTGAAAAATTGTTGAGATACAGTGGAATTTATAGCCTCTTTTAACTGAGCTGCTGTCAGTTCTACTTTTCAAGGTAGAGGAAGGACTGAGCAGTCTCAATTATTACTTGCTCATATTTATCAAAATTACAGACTCATCCAAAAATGTACAAGTGACACAAGAGCAAGGAAAGCCCTCAAAGAAAAATAATGGACTTAGCGTCATACTTTGGGTTTAAAGAGTCTGCAGCATAAGCAAAAATCATTTATATTCAGATATCTAAACACTGGCACCAGACAATTTGCTTTGTTTCCATGTGTAAATCTTGTTGATGTTAATTGCTCTAAAAATCTCAGTTGTGACCACACCTCCAAATTCTGCGGCACTCAGGAAGTAAAAGAACTAACCTGGGTTCTCCTGGAAAAGCACTGTATGACTGAATGGTAGTATTTCAGCAAAACAGAATGTGATGCACATGTAAACAGGATAGTAATATGCATTTTCTGAGATGAATCCAGAATAATCATCTCATAATGACAACGAGAAGGAACCAAATTGGAAGGATGCAAAACCGTTAAATGGTTGAGGAAAAAAGTTCTTGGATGTAGAATATCACCAGAATAAACCAAGTTGCTGTTACTCACAATGTCAAAATAATCCAACTTCTTCTAAGGTATGGATGAAATCATTGAGCTACACATGAAATGGAGAGTGGATGTGACAGTGACAAATTCTACTAGATACTGTAACTGCTACTGTACCCATAACAGTAGAAACCGCTGTATCCTTATGATACTGGTTTCCAATACTTTGTGAATATTGGCACAGTTTCCATTAGAATATTATGTGAAGACAGCAATTTATTGTTCAATGGTTACAAATATAATTATTATAATAATATTAATAAGACTACATAATAATATTATAATTTACAGTAATTAACCTATGATTTTGTTGTATTGCAGAGTAGTTCAATGACAATAAAGTCTTCAATTCAAATATCCTTTTGATCAAGTATCTTGAAATATGAGGGGTTTCCACACATTATGATTCACGTGGTGAGCTGGCACAAGGTAGGTGATGATAAGATTAATAAGAAACAGTGGAGCCTTCACAGGAAATGCAGAAATGAATTCAGGTTCTCAGGTAGGACTGTAAAGAATGAAGTGAAGTTGTTGACAATTGTATTTTGAGTTTTAAAAGAGAAAAAAGGGGTGACGAAAATTAAAATAGTGCAATGGTGACAAAAGGACTGAAAAGAAGCCAACAGCAACACTGGGGAAATGATACGTGCAGCATTACAGAGCAACCAAATGCATCTTAAAGCCAGGAAATGCACTGGCCGTACTTAGGGAAATGGCAATGAATTCACAGATAAATCAGCAAAGAACAGTGGAGTCACTGGAATCAGAGAAGAAAGAGGGTGAAAAAGGCAGACCACAAAGACTAAGTGCAAACGAGAGAGTGAGGAAAATATACTGTGGCAGGTTGACCCAGTAGATGTGGGCTTCTGGTGGAGCAGGGGGCACACAAAGAGCGGGAGAGAGAAAATACAGGTTAGGCTCCGTATGGGCCAAAAGATACACAGCCCAGTTGCAGTGATGCCCACGGGGCATCAGTGAAAGGGGGCACTGGAGCACCAGAGAGAGGGGAAGAAAGAAAAAGGCAGGTACAACACAGGGAGGGACAGCAGGGGCTGGGAGGGATGGCGCCAAAGCTGAGTGCAATGCAGCCAAAATCAATGCATAACTTGATGGAATGGGGATCCATGAAGCTGAGATCTGTGGGAGTTTAAATGCCTTATTTGTGATGGGCAGGTTGTTACTGAGGATAGCGGTGGTATAAAACACATCTCTCTCAAACTTCTGTGTAAAACTTAATTTATGACAAACTGTATCGTTATTTCTTGCATGTGAACCACACAAAACAAGTTTAATTTCAAACATTTTCTCTGCATTCTCCCAAGGTTAAATCTGCATACTATACTGAGGTTTCTGACTTGCTACCAGACCAGTTCTTTGGTTCAGTTAAGGTCATTGCTGGTGTGTAACTGATTAGACTGAAAGCATCCTGTCTATTCGTCTAAGGCCATTTCAGTATTACATCAAGAGTAAGGCCAATCGACATATCGTATAAGAAACCTTTACTATGACTAGTTTTCAGAATCCATATGAACCATTCAGGAGAATTCTAATACAGTACACATATTGCCTCTTTTCTACCAACCCACACTGAGGGTGTTCATGGAGTGGTATGTCCATTGGCCTGTTCTGAAAGGAGAAGAAGATTAAAAAATTTTTTTGGTTATGCCCATACCCCATTGTCATGGGGGACTGAGAGAACCGGGACAGTAGGACCCAAGTGAAGAGTTGTTCGTCTGGATTCAGGGGATCAGGCAAGTTCTCGGTGTCGGGGACAGGTGGATGGTCAGTCGATCGGCGGTCGGGGTCAGAGCGGAGATCCATGGGCGAGGTCAGGAGACGAAGCGAAGAGTCAGTCCATCAGCAGTCGGCGTTGAAACAAAGATCCAGGACGTGGTCGGGAGACAAAGTGAAGGGACGAAAACCAGAGGACGAGAACTGAGAACAAGGGTTGCGTGTGAACTGGACGTTATGAAGGAGGGCGGTTGTCTCTGACGAGATTCCGCAAAGGTATGGGAGCTGAGGAGGGTCTTTTAAAGGGTGAGCAGTTAGTCAGGTGCTGGACCAGAGTCAGGTGCTGTCGGCTGAGTTGTGGGCGTGGATGTGACACCCATACAGAAAAGGAAAAATATTTACACATTGGAAAATAAGTCTCGAAATTAATAATATATTCAGGTATGGATGGTTGCTCTGACGTTCAACAGCAGCAGCACCTGTTCAAGAGGATGCATCGCCTGTCGACTGACCATCTGAAGTAATGTTGCACTTATATGTCAGAACACATTTTTCAAATTAACATCCATTTCTAATGATTTCTAATAATAGCTAATGTAAGCGAACAAATGGTGCATCCCTGTTACAACCGGACAGAATATTGAAAAAGATTTTAAAACTTCTGCATGTATGTCTCTCTTCCTGCTAATGTAATGCACACATTGTATTTATTATGAGATGTGTGTCACTTTGGAGAAAAGCATCTGCTAAATAAATAAATGTAAATGTAAATGTAAAACTTCTTCACTGATAAATTGTATAATTTATGCTTTTTTATTTATTGATTGTTCATATCTCAGAAATAATTTAAATAGCTCAACAGTTTAGTAGTCAAATAGTTGGAGCTTTTCATCATGGCCCAAAAATGTTAGAATGCACAACTCGACATTTTAGTTAAAAAAATGTGTCTAATCTTATACGTCGACTAGATATATCTCAAGCGAAACAGATGCAACAGAAACACCGGCAAAAATGCTTTTTTTTTATTATTTCAGAACTCCAGGACTGCAATTCTTCACACACTTCACACAATCCAGACGACGAAACATCCACTGTCACGAAACGTCACTTTGCATTAACACGTCTTTACGTTAGACAGCCTCTTGCCCTTAACATCATCAGACCTGAGTGTGCATCGACCTCTTTTTGTCTCTCCACGACACCTGATTCCCAGCGGCTAATTTATAAGCATGTTAAATCAGAGGCGATGCCAAAAGGCATAGGCCTCCTCTGTCAGATGTAGCGCTCCCTCAAACACACGCATTCTCATTCTGTACACACCCACATCAACCACACACAAACACACACGCAGTCTCTGCCATTCACAGACTCTCTTTCAAATACCTTGTACATATAGAGCATACACAAATATAAATCAGTACCTTGCAACACTTCTGATATCCGACAGATTTTTTTCAGCACTTTTCTGGCACCATTCCAAGACATGTATTCTCCCTGCCGTGGTTAATGCACATGTGCAAAAACACTAAAACACACCCAGTGTTGTACATATAATAGAAACACACTTATTCATAAATTTTTTCGTTTAAAATCATGGCAAAAAAAAACAGATATGTTACCTCTCTATAACACATATAAGTGAACTTTCACACATGTTGTGTATGTGCACACTCTCTTTCCCTCAAACACTCGAACATGCAACAAGCGAGGACAGGAACAAACACTAATTTACACTTCAAGCTCTGATTGCTCATCTGCACCACTTCAGCCTGTGCTTACCTGCAAAACCTTCTCTCTACCAAATGGAGCCCTGTTCGGTTACTAAAAGGTGAATGCCGCACTGCTTTAATAAACAAATGATGAGAGACTATTTTACATTCTGCTCCATATGTCCAAAGTCTGAGAAACAATTCTGGATGCACTAGCTGGCATGACAGTGACCCTGTTGACAGATATACTTGGTGCATGCCCCACTTCCGTCAGTCACTGTCCTCCTCGAACCCTCCAGGACCTGCTGCTGACGCAGAAGCTACCTGCTGCATGGTCAACAACCAGGAGGAGACCAAAATGTATGACTGAGCCAGAAAATAACTAATAAATGTATAATTAACATTTCTTATAGTTACTCTAGCAGTTATAAGTTATACATAGTTACAACAGTTACTATATAATCATAATAATAATAATAATAAAAGCACACATGCAACGATTCCAGACATCCCTCTTCATTCTGTAGGCATGGTGTAATGCATGGAGATTTCCACATGCCTGCCCTGGTCTCCTCCCATTCCTTCCTCTCAGAGGTCCCCAGCTGTCTGCCTTCCCTCATCCATCTGTTCCCCAGGGCTTGGGTGAACTCGCCAGTCACAAAAGCTGAAATACTGGAGCTGTCAAAACACTAGATCTAAAAAGGAACCTTTGATCCATGCTGCTCATTTCAGGGGAACAAAACTGATATGAAAATTGCCAAAGCTCAATACTTCCAGCAGCCAGCTTATGGCAACATATGTACTGTACACTGTTTAGCCCCAGAATCTGGCCTAAACGAACATGAGTTCATGCCCCAGTTGGGGTTTTGTGGCTTTGTTTTGTAGGTAGATGCTTCATTCCCGCTGGGAACAGAAATATGACATATGAGAATTTGTTTTTCTAAGTCTCTGCTAATCTAAAACTGTAAAAAAAAATTATACTGATCACCATTGGGACAGACCCTTTTAAACATTTTACATAAATCAAAACTATTGCTTGTCTTCCATAATGTGGCACCGGATGCAATCTGTACCAGGAACAATAATTAGGAAGAAACAACTAACTCAATATAAATTATCTCCCTGTGCACAGTATGATTTTTTTTTTTTTTTTTTTGGTAAGTAACATTTTACAGCTTCTGCTTCCAGTTCACGGTGGACAGCTCAGTATATGGTAGTCACAATGCTGCGTTCTTGGCACGAGTTTATACTGGCACGAGGAGAAAAAATAAAGACAGATTAATCTACAAGTAAAATTCTCTTCCACTTCCGTTTAGGTTGATTATCAGTTAAAATCTGGATGATGGAACATACAAGCATGTACATATTTAATGGGGAATTCAAATACATAAGGGCCCTGGTAATTATTTTTCTTTTTTTGTAAATGGCTCAGTCCTTTTCAATTTTCTCTCTGCTCAGCTCTGGATTGTTCCAGGCCTTTGAAATCGTGTTTGTGCTGTGTTGATAGCAGGAGGATTTAAACAGAATTCACAGACACAGCCAAACTGGCCACAAAGCATTTACAGCCTTGGATCCTTGCAATTTACAAACCAATTTTTTTCTTCTCAAGCAGCAGACTTGCTGTGGAATCAGCAGTGTGAATACTTAGAAAATACTGGTTATGTCTGGGTGGCATGGTGATGCACCTGGTAGTACTGGTTCCTAACAGTTCTTTGGCTGTGGGTTTGGACATGGGTTTGAATCTGGCTCTGCCTTTGTGGAGTTTGCATGTTCATCCCACGTTTGAGTAGGTTTCCTTCCAGACACCAAAGACCTGTGTCAGGTGGCACAGTGGCATAAAAGGAGCATCACCGTCTCATAGTGCCTGGGTGGTGTGAGGGGATGTGGGTTTGATCCCCACTCAGTCTGTGTGGAGTTTGCAGGTTGTCCCCAAGACTATGTGGCTTTCCTCCCACAGACCAAAGACATGCTGTTCAGGCTCATCCATAGTGTGTGAGTGACAGAGAGAGTGTGTTCCACTGATTTATGGATGAGTTTGTAAGTAGTGTATCTAGCAGTGTAAGTCACCTTGATGAATAAGGTGTGTGGGCTGATAACACTACATGAAGTTCAGTGGAAGCTGCTTTGGAGAAAATCATCTGCTAAATAAATAAATGTAAATGTAGGTGAATCAGTGTCTCTAAATTGCATGAAGTATGTGAGTAAATGAGTGTTATTGCCTTGCAATATGCTGGCATTTTGCTGAGGATCTACCCTGCCTCTCATCCTATGTTTCCAGTACAGACTCCAGGCCTGAAACATATATTTAAATTTATTAATCTAGCAGAAACGTCTCTCTGACGTGATATACAAGTATATTACCATGTAGTATTTAGCTGATAGCTTTATCCAAAACTCTTTACACTACACTGAACTCTTTACAATCATTCAAACATCTACACACCATGTCAATACAACACACAAATACACACTACAGGCAATTTAGAGTCACCAGTTAGCCTGAAATATGTTTTTGGGTTGTGGGAGTACACACACACACACACACACATTTTCAGAACCGCTAGTCCCATACGGGGTCACGGGGGAACCGGAGCCTACCCGGCAACATAGGGCGTAAGGCCGGAGGGGGAAGGGACACACCCAGGACGGGACGCCAGTCCGTCGCAAGGCACCCTAAGCGGGACTCGAACCCCAGACCCACCGGAGAGCAGGACAGTGGTCCAACCCACTGCGCCACTGCGCCACTGTGCCCCCCTGTTGTGGGAGTAAACCACAGCAATCAAATCCTATTGCATAGCCCAAGTACTATAAGACATCAAATGGTTTTTGATAGTTAATAGACTGATACTGATAATTCTGTTGTCTACACAGGTGGACAGGTCAAAAACAGCCTTCTCAACTGATGCTACCATACACCACTGCCATTGCTCTAAATGTTTGATGTCTAGCTGAAATATCCAGTTGCACTGCTTAAAAAGTGTTGAAACTGGTGCTCAGTGCAAACACGACATGAAATTTTCATTAAACATTTTTGGAATATGCTTTCGAATATATTCTGTAGTGTATAAAAATAAAGAACAAAAAAATCTTCAAAAGCGCCAATATTTTTGTGTATTTCATGTAACATCACCAAACATTAACTGAAACCACACTGTCTTGTTAATTTAGCTGTGCTGCAATAATAGCACATAACATTCATTCATTGCTCCTAGCACAAAAAGGATGTTAATGAACTTGAAAATCATTCTATACACACATTCAGATTGGTTTTCTCCCCAAGATGTCTCACACTCACAAGTTGTCGGTTAGTCCCCACTTTGTTAAAAAGGAGCGGTCAGGAATGCAGAATGCTCAATTTATTTTCTTTAATGGTATCTGTTTTATTGCTTTCAATTCCATTGATAGGTGACATTCCTTCTGAGCACATTTGACCGGTGAATCATTCAGTACAGGAACTCATAGCAGCTGTCAGAATGACCTGCTAACTGTATACCTATGCCACAGCCATTCACAATCACTCAGTAGAGCTATGAACGGCTGTTTCCCAAATTACTGTGTGGGAGATAAATTCGCACCAGATAAAATGTCTTCAAATCTGGACACTGAAGAAAACTGTGCTGCAGCATCATCAGTTGGTTTTTTGAAAGCAGCATACGAAAAGTTAGGTTAAGCATGTAAAAAAATGTTACATGTAAAATTAATATACACTGTTGACTAGAAGAAAGTATGACTTCTTATATTTTTATTTTAGGCACCTTTATTTGCAAAATACCTTCAGCTGTCAAAGATCATTCATAACGATGATGGCATGTCCGTGTAGCCAAGTGGATAGATCCTGCTGGAGTGTCACCATTGCCGGTTCCCTTGCCTATGGCTGTCAGTCTTCAACTGCTGTGTTTGACCCCCCCCCCCCCCCCCCACTCCACACAGATGGCATATCAAATATACACTGTGCACTAATCTTACTTTGCACAATGCAAGCTGCCTCTGAATCACACTGCAATTTAGGTCTTTCCATGAAGAATTCCTTTTTTTGCATGAAATATTTTACCACCCACTAATCATTTCTTGCACATTCAGTAGAATTAATGATCGTTTAAAGAAAAGACATCTTTGATGCCTCTTTTTTTTGATGCCTTTGAACCTCTAGCGACTTATTTTTTTATTTCTTTTTAATGTTCTTTATAGAAATTCTACAAAAAAAACTACATTTTGATTTTTTTAGGTGCCGCTAACAGGTCATAAAACTGTCAGACTGAAAAATTGATAACTAGATTCCACTCAAGACATGAAACCCTAGTTTATTAATGGTTTCTGAGTCTTCCTAAAGAGATCTGCCATGATCAAATATGAGGGCGTTTCATATCACTCTATGGATAATACTGTTTGTCACTGCATCTGTGAATCGAAATTTAATCTGACTAAAATAAAAGCTCAAGCTCAACAGACATGGTCTTTATACTAAACATATTGAAACCTGTCACCAAAGTAGTATACCCAGAAGAGGTGGGCAGGCACTGGTACTTGGATGCTCGGAGGTTTACTTTTGTCCCCTTCTGCATAGCTGCGAGTTTTTGTTTTCCTCTCCACAGTTGCCACCTGGCTTATCCAAACAGTCATTTATGTCTGTAACCTCATAAACTGGATGTCTGTATAGTACTATTGCCTTCTCTATTGCACCACTCCTTGGAACTGTGTTGAGCACTCTATACCACCCTAGTGAGAAGAGTGCTCTATGAAAATAAAGTGAACTGAATTGAAAGTATAAAATGGTGAATATACTGTAAACGGTAAATATAACATGAAAACTAATTTTAGGCGACAGTACTTACAAAATATAGTGACATTTACCTGGCTGTACTGAGTTAGACCGAATACAAACATCTGATGACGGCTATGCGCTAACATGTGTTGGTGTGGCTACTGCCAGTGTTTGGCAGATGGTCTTGTCTCTGAGAACTGAAACACACACACAAGCAATAGGAAACTCAGACGCCTTTTGTCGCAGCCAGCAACCAGCTAATGGAGCCCCTGCTTTCTGAGCATACCTGCCTGGAATCCAGCATGTGACAATGTTGTTCAAATGAACAAAAATGTTGTTCTTTTGAATTTTTGATGTGAGGGTTATGCTTCCCAGGCTGCACTACAGAGCACCACGAGCGGGAAAGGGGCGATTTATGTCACATTGTTTTTCACATTTGCACCTTTATCAAGGAGAGCCTCATACACCCCATGGAGTAAACAATACGAGCTGATGTTATTTCAGGATGCGGCCTCTGTTCTGCACCTTACACAACTGATTTCTCCGATACCATTATACAGTATCTCAAAAAGGTTTTCGTTTCTAAAATGTCAAGACATTATTTCAAATATCCTTTTGCAATGGCCGTATTCCTTCTTTGCCGATACAGATAAAACTCATATAATTATACTGCTGGGGCCTTTCACAGGACCACCATTGTGCTTTTTTCGTAAATAAGACTACAAGTTCAATAAACCCATGGAGAGCACAAGAAGAAAAACACTTCCTCTACATCAGTTGGGGGCAGAAGAAGAAATAACTGGAAACACACAGTGAACGATAACAGAACGTTGCATGTGTCAATGGCGACATAAACCCCACCGCCTCTCTTAGACCTGCACAGAAGGAAGGACTCTGAACGTGACAGGAGGGCAAATGGGGACCATTCTGCAGAAGCTGAAAAGAGTCTTTTCTTTTGAGGGAGTGATTTCTGAAATAAACATGCGGGAACACGCACACGTGTGTGCTCGGACACCCGGGGTGGCGTGCAGTCATGCTTCTCTTGAACCCTCCACGCGTAGCCTTCTCCGGGAAAGTACACTCCTCCCCTCGGGCAGCCTCTATTTACGCGTGCGTCCCTAGCCCGACAGGAGTCGCACCTCCCGCAGGCTCGGCCCACCATGCAGGGAGCCCACGTGCGCCACATTAGTCACTTGGCCCCACGATGGCGAAAAAGACTCCCAGCGTGTCTTTTATTCGTTGCACTGGAAATGAAGTGTTTTAGCTCACCTCGCCTCATGTCCAGGATTTTTTTCTTTCTAAAAGAAATGCGCAGTATGGCAACTGTAATCTGCTGACTGCTTGCTCATACTTTGGAAGACAGTAAAGATACACAACATACTATATGTGAATTTATTGCATCAATTTCCCACGTGCAATTTTCCATTGCAAAGCTCCGATCACCAGTACACCATGCCCTCGTCAACTGCAGGAAATATCTCAGATTGCACTAAATGTCGCACCATAAATGTGTTTTCCATCTTTCTATTTCTTGCTCAGTGTTAAATATTCAAATCTCACTGCTTAACAGTGCCAGTTATTTCATGCAATGTTTAATAAAAGGATTAATTAGAAATGGGGAATCTGTAAATGAGATGACGAAAGCCAGCAGACTAAATAGGCCAATAATTATAAATAGCTTTACCTCCGGATCCATTATTTCAGCTGGAGTTTTTTCCAGTGGAAACAGGACTGAAAACAGCTCGCCAGCGTAGTCTCCTGCAGCTCGGTGTCTTGTGATGATTTATTGGAAGGACTTAATTAAAGAACGATCCTGTTTTAAAAGCCAGCCGAGTGCTTTTTACAGCCCTGCGACGGAGTACGATTACAGTGAGGTGAAAGATCGTTGTTACAGCTTTGTTACAGAGCACCCGTACAACTACGAGACCCCGCGTCCCGCCGTTCAAGTAGCAAAAACAACGCGACAGTCAGATGTCGGGTGCTGTGCCGTCTGCCGGGCGGCATTCTCCAAAATTCTGGCTCACCCAAGTGATGGAGACCATTATGGTGGAGTGACAGAGCACCGGCCTAGCTAGGTACGAGAACAGCAGCTTATCTTCATCTCCACGGGCAAAATCAGTAGTGGCAGAGGACAAGCTGTGTCCAGCGAGGACCAGCCAGCTCTCTGGACTCTGTCCCCTTCCTCTCGTCAGCTACTGATGAAGACTGAAGCCAGAAACACTGGCCCTGTAACCTACTAGGCGACATTTCAAGTATGAAATATGAGCTTAACTGACTGGACTGAAGACTTTCTGCAAACATTGTACATGGGGGGAAGCTCTTGGCAATGACAAATGTTTGCACTGTTAACAAAATGTGGAGAATGAAAAGATAATAAGACATTTTTTCCATTAATCTCCATAGTATTATGCCATTTGGGTAAGGATGTTCAAGTATCCATGAAAATGCACATACACAGTACACATTATAATCTTGGAGTATATTGATTTAACAGATTCCGAACTGCATTTAAAATCATTGCCAACCGCTACTCGGATTATGGCTTCATAAGGCATTAGACAGCACTGTGGTTAAGGACACAGCCAAACAACCTTAAAGACGGCAGTCCCGGTATAAACCGCGCTGTGGTTTTATTCTTAATAATAATGCTTTGCTGAGTATACAATGCCTTTATACAAAGCAACAAAATTGTATGAATTTGCCTAGTTGTACTTTGCTCAAGGGTACTAAACCAGTGCTCTTCAGGGAATTTCAGGCCTAAATCTTCAGTTTTCCTTTTATAACAATAAGTAAATCCTGGCTTGACTTGACTCCAAACAGCCAGGTTGTACCACGAGTGTGTATGAGCAAGAACCTAGGAGTCAGACAAATAAACAGTTCGCCTTGAGGAACTAGGCTGTCTTCCAGATAGCAGGGATGTCTGACAGCATTGCCCCGGGGACTGATGGGGCATAGCTGAGCTCTGCTGTCTTTCCTCAGCAGGTGCTTGCTACATAATGTGTTTACATTAATGACCACAAATAAATACAATGTGGGCACTATGGACTTTTTGTTTCTCAAATGCACACGGTAAAATTGGCACAGTGAAATGTACCCTATTTATATTGCTAGTGTTATTCTTTGTTTAGCTGATGCCTTTGTACACGGCAACTGACGGTGTCAGAACTGTTACAGTACATTAGCGTTTCAGAGAGAACAGCGTAGCAATCAGATGATAAGAGTTTATGATGAAATACAGTATTGCAGTTAATACAAAATCAGCCAACTGGAGATGTTTTTTGGTCATGTGACTATACAGAACTTGTTTATATAGGCTATTTATGTTCAGAAAGAAATCTCTTCAGAGTTTAACAGTCAAAGAACTGATGTGTTCATGCAGTTTCACTGTGTCTTTTGTACGATTTATTTTGTTCAATGAGTAGTGATAATGTCTTGCAGACAGCTTTCTACTTAGTACTCTGACATGGACTGCACGAAAGAATGCAACTGACTGTATAACCGACACATTGCATGACAAATCTGCGCCCGTAGCAATACGAAATAGTACTGCACCACATATACCACAAGTTACGCATTATGACAGGAGCTCACTGCTAACTTAAATTCCAGTGGTGGTTAAATTACGTTCGGACACACAGAAATGACCAAAAAATTAGCACTGCAATAAAAAAGTTACTAAGAAAATATTATTCAGATGTCTTAACGCTAGTCTCGATCCAAATAAAGATGCATGCTTTTAGGAAAGGGCCGATGACGCATTTAACGGTATACTAAATTTCAGACAGTTACATGTAGTCAGTATATTCTGTGTAGTGATGCTCCTGCTCCTGGCAACCAGTATAAATACTCCAGACAGATCAAGAAGAATCTATTGCAAATCCCTCCTTAGCCCTGCTGGTAAACCTTTAAAGACATTGAAAGAAACGAGGACTTTCAAGTGACTTAAAGTAGTGGACACCGATTTCAGGCAGGAAGAGCCAAATGAATGTTGGGTTTTTCCAATGGCTTTCACAACTTAATTGAGCAAACCAAACAGCGCAAGGACACTGTTGTCCTACACCATGTTTGCTAAGTGCACCAAAGATCCCTTGTTTTCATACTCCCGATACCCATCCTTACGCATAATTATATGATTCCAATATTATTTTTGGGGCAAAAATGGCTCTGAAGACAAACCAACACCCCTGAATTTGGTGCTGGGTACACTTGTGAACACAACAGGCACCACCAATTTTTTACTTATTTTTTAATTCATTTAGCTGATGCATTACTCTACAGCTTCATGCAATTATTCACTCATTTTTACAGCTAGGCCTTTTTGTACTGGATTAATTTAGGTTCAGTGCCTTGCTCTAGTGTACCAAAGCACAACAACAGATTTGAACCTGATTCATTTAAGTACAAGGTGGTACTTCTAACAACAACACTAACTACTGTATACTATATACTAGGTTTCTATACTACGTTACTCTTCAGAGTTGGGTACTTTTTACCGGAACAATTCAGCGAAGGTGTCTGCTTCAAAGGTCCTATTGTTGCAGGAGGAATTCATCCCAAGTGTTTTGACTGCAAGGGGACAGTTCTGACCGCTACACACCCACTGACCCCCAACTCTATTCTGCAGCATATAGGGTGGTCAATGTCATATTGTTTTTGTTTGCAATGAAAGCGAGAGCAGGCCTACAGCATACTGTTCAAATGCACTTGAAAACCTCAGTTATGACAATAAGGTATGCTCCATCCTGGAATGGCTCTAACACACTGGTGCATCTTACATCTTCATTTGGGAGATGTGAAACAGCATGAAATTCAGGTAAGAGCACTGAACGAACTATCATCCCATCGTGAGGATTTCATAGCAGTGCCTTCAGTGCTGAACACCATGGGCATCTGTATGCATATTCTTTCGAAACTTCAGCTGGTCTTAATCACTGCCTCTTTAAATTTCCCTGTGCCGTAAAGGGACTAGAAGTGGCATTGCAAAAGACATGCTGGGTTACCATGGAGGATTTACCCCAGCGGCCATTCCTCTGAGAGCAGATTTTACACATCTACATGGCCCAATCAGCCTGCATGGCACTCAGAAAAGCATGGGACAATCAGTGACTGATTACCAATATAGGTAGCTATAAAATCATCATTATTATTCACATGCAGGGCCACCTTAAACCACAAAATCCCAAAATATCATTCAACAATTTGGGAAAAAAAAAAAAAAGTAAAAATGTGGAGAGATCACTGTTAATTTCTGTCTGCAAATCACTGCTGTTGAAATAACACTTCTGATGGAAACACACCCCTCAAGTGACATCCTGACAATGTGCATGACTGATTCTGTCATCATCAAAATGGGACCGGACGAAAAACGCTCTAACGTGCACCGTTTGCAATTACAGGGCGGGACTTTTACCGCGCAAGATGTTAACAGCAATAATTAATAACTGTACGAATCAAACTGCGACGTATAGCGAGAAATCGCAACACTGTATTTGTATGTAGAAACCCGCCCCGTGCTGTCAGATGGAGGCGAGTAGCGGGGAGGGGAGGGGGGTGCGAGCACACATGGTTTCTGGCTGCACGTGACACAGTCCGTTCACATGGACCGTTATTACGCGGTTATTAATAGTTAATGTAAAGGCGCACACACTGGCTCGCTCTCCTCTCTCTCGCGCACACACACACACAGTTCACGTCCATTATTGCAACATTTAGTCATCATCTTGATGTTGTGTCTTATATTCATCTCGTTGCAGGATCCCCCCTTCCATCGATGCTGAATTTGTGTTTCTAGTCGTTCGTCGTGTTTGTGCTCGTGACGGAGCTGCGGGTTTGCCGTCCGTACGCGTTATATAACAACGCACAGCCTTCTTTACTCCTTTTAGTATTTATTCACTATACATCATAGTATTACTACTACATTTGTCCCCCCGGCGAGTCCATATTCTTTCCTAATTATGTCGTGATGAACCGTGGCAAATCCCTTGAACGCCGGTGTTAACGGATTTATGTTTATGCGACTCGTGTAAATATTATATTGCACGGGGCCATCATCGCGCGAGCGCGCGTGTGTGTTTCTCCGCGCAGCCTTACTATATATAGTAGTCTATGTGTATTGTAGAATCACGGGGTTGAAGACAAATATGACATTAAGAGAGGGTGCAGCCCCAGAGCAGAGGACGCGATCGGATTTGCACCCGGATCCGGACCACGGATGTCAGTCAGGTGATGCTGTACACGAATCCACGGACAACGGAGGGGCTTCTCAGCCTTCCGTTCGCTACGCTACTACTATTGCTACACTGTACTCTCTGGCTAGTAATAATGTACTCTGCTGTACTACTATACTGCACTGCTACTCTTCTGCTGCCGTAGTACCACTGGACAAGTACTGTAGTACAGTACTACACTACTGCTCGCACGCTGAGTGCGTCCCCGGTCGCGCACCTGCATCGCGGGCGCCCCGTTTTACTGCCGCGCGCGGAGGGGTCGCGTGCAGGGGACGCGTGCGGCGCCCGCGCAGATCCACAGCTGCCGGTTCCGCCTCGTCAATTAAGTCCGTCCTGCGTTAATCCGACGCTCAACCGCCAACTGTTCCTCAATGACAGCGCAGCCGAACGCAGGTGAATGGCTGCAACCCATTCATGTGTCGCGCAGTGGGGGAGACACGCAGCGTTTTTCAGCGAGCAGCTGCACGCATACATGCGTAGCCGCATCGTCGGTGCACCCTTTCATTTTTAAACGGATGAATGTTTTGCACTAACAACAACAAGCGCGCACGCACGGACATACGCGGTTGCATGCAAATGACAACGAACGATTAAACTCGGGAACAAATGGGTAATAATATTATTATATACATATACATACATATAGATATAGATATAGATATATAGATACATGGATATCATATTATCGCAGGAACAGTCCCGGCTGTACCTGGCCATGCCTGCCTCCGGTGCGGCCGCCGTTCCTCCTCCTCCCGCTGCAGCGCCGGCGTTGCTGGGCTTCGCGCGCTCTCCAGAGCCCGGTGGTGCTGAAACGGCACCCGGACCTCCCGCCACAGGCAGAGCGGAGCCCGCATCCCCGGGTTGTTCTCCCCCCTCGAGGCTTGCTTCGTTCCCCATTGTCTCGGGCAGGGAGACGCTGGAGGGGGGGGGGGGGGTTGTTCACTGACTCTATATGATGTGAAATAATAACACTAACAATGACAATAACTGAGCGCGAACTCAGAGCTGCTCCTCTTCCGCCATCATCACCAACATCACCCAGCAAACCTGAATGGAGCACGCGCACACACTCAGCGGCAGCGGCGGCGGCGGCGGGCCGAGGGAGCACGCGCGGCTGACGTCGAGGCGCGTGCGTGCGGCCGATCTCAGGAATCTCTGGCTCCCTCGCGCGCGCCTCGAAACGAAAGGGTCACGCCTGAGAGAGGCGGGCGGCGTCAGAGGCGACGCGCGCCTCAGCGACCGAAAATAACGAATTCTGTGGTTAGTCTGAAGTAAAAAGTGGACCTAACACACACCAGAAAAAAAAAAGTAAATGAGGCAGAGAAGTTGGTGAAGAGAGGAAATTAAAAAAAAAAAAAATGTTAATTGATATTAATTACAGATAGCTAAATATCATCGTTGAGGTATCATTCTACATTTATTTGAGCAGACGCTTTTCTCCAAAGCAACTCACAGAAATTGCATTGTCATGTTCCATACTCCCCCCACAGGTCGCAACCTTGCACCCCAGAGGTATAATACTGAGAACAGTGTCTGAACCCTTGTGATCCTGACGGTGTTGTAACTTGCAAACTGGTTGGAGGTAAGGGCCAGTTACCAAGTGGTTCGAAGAAGAGTAATTCCTCGAATGTCCGAAAATGCAATTAGAATACTTCATGCAGACTAGAGTTACTTGGACCCAGTTCCGGAGGCAGCCCTGGACCTGACAGACGAACGCGTGCGCACATGTAGCCCAAAAAAATTGCAAACAGAGCCCCAAGGTGAGAGGTGGGGTCCAGTGCAATATCTGTTATGACAGGCGGAGAAGAGGACGTATCTAATCAACTTACATTTATTCGTTCAACTGATGCTTTTTTCCAAAGCGACATAAAACTCAGAGAATAATACAAAAAAGTGCATTACACCATCAGAAGGAGAGATACGGATGCAAACATGTAATTCTTGAGCGCAGTCAATTTGTCACACACCACCTTATAAACTGTATATACACAAGAAACTGTATATAGGGGGTTTTTCATTTTATTATTAAAGAGATGACGTAGTACACGTTTATTGCGCTCGTAGGACGTCAGAGGAGAAATGAGCTTGAAAGAGATGTGTTTTGAGACCCTTCTTCAATACTGAGAGAGATTCAGCAGTTCTGAGAGAGAGAGGGAGGACATCCCATGACATGGGAAGAGGAAGTATCTATTATGAGGGTGCTGCAAAGAACTGAAGTCAGAAGGTGGTTGCTGCTTGTCATAGCATTAGAGCAAGTGCCGGCTGGTTGACAGCAATACCAAAAAGAGCTATCAGGTTACGAATGTGTCTTTCCAGTCATTACTAACAAAGACACGTTCAGATTTAGCAGAAAGGCAGCAACAGTGGGGGAAGTTTGGAAAGGCTGTGGAAAGTGACTTTTCATTATTCTCTAAAAGGTTTTGGAAAACTATCCAGCAGTGAAGCAGGGGGAGGCAGAAAGTCAACTAATCTGTTCGAACCAAAGGTGGAGTTGTGCTGATCTCAACTGGGAATACTGTCAGAAGGTGGAAAGAATATTTTGAGGGACTCCTGAACCCAGTCAGCATACCCTTCTTACATGAGGCAGCGTCACAGGCTTCTCTAGGTTCTGGGTCCACCTTCTGGTTGTTACAACAACAGTGACACATCTCTGCAGAGCAAGGCTACTAGGTTGCTGAGATTTACCCAGAAAGGCTGGAAGTGTTTGTTTTTGTTGTGGATACTTTGGTAAGACTTCTTTTCAGTATTACATGGACAACTGGGACAGTACCACTGGACTGGCAGACAGGTGGTGGTTATTTTCTATAAAAAGGGTTTTCTGAGGATATGTTCTGGTTATCGAATGATTAAACTTCTCGGCCTTTCCTGAAATTCCTGTGCCAGAGGTCCGGAAAGGAGGCTATGGTCAAGTTTTCAACTAAGCATGAATGATATGACTTCTTTTTGGCCATGGAACGGTGAACCAGCTCTTCACAATGACCCAAGAGTGGTTGCAGTGCAAACCCAGAGCTTTGTCACGGTGGAGAAGGCCTACAGTCATGCACCCTGGCACATTCTATTGGAGGTGTAACAGAAGTTTGGTGTGCCAGGGCTGCTTCTGCATTAATCGGAGTAATTGAGGAAAGGTGCTGGGCTCCACAACATATGTGTTTTGTCTCCTCTTCTGCATGTGACATTCAAGGATACTAAGGTTTCATTACTGCTGTTACTTATCTTAATGACAATGTGATTTTCAGTACCCACTATAGTGGTTTGTAGCTAAGTGTGATGTAGATTCAAGAGTTTATTGTCATGTGTACGGTAAACAGTTTGTTACACCATACAATGAAATTCATACTCTGAATCCTCTCAGCAGCCTATGACATAAACTGTAAGGACATAAAGAAAGAAAAACACAAGGCATAAATCACAAATTTACAAAAATTACTATTAGTGCAAAATCACAAATTTACAAATTTCGTGTAGTCAGGAAGAAGGTCAGAACCACCAAATCTGAAGTTATGATTTTTTTTTTTCAGGGGTTATTCAGGTGGTTCTCAGAACCCAGGTTTGAATCCAATCTTCTGTTGTAGTTTCCAGGATTAAGCAAGGTACTTACCTTAAATTGTTCCAGTAATAGAAAGCCTGTGTATAAATGAAGAAATCATGGTAAGATGCTTTGGAAAAATGTGTCAGCCAAAAAATTAATGTAAGTGCTAGAAACAGGAGCCTTTAGCCTAGAGACAAAGCTTTCCCATTACAATTCACTTTATAACAACATCCGTACACATAAGTATAGCTAGTTACCAAAAGAACAAGACTGTGGGTATAAGAAGCATAAAGTTTCTCCACAGGATGACAGGACTTACACTCTGTGACAGGGTATACAGATCAGCAGCTGAGAGGAGCCTGTTAAGGCGGTTTGGGCATCTAGTTAGACTGCCTCAAGGGTGCCTCCCATGGGAGGAGTATAGGGCACACCCAACTGGGAGGATGACCTGGGATAGAACCAGGTCACATTGGAGAGATTATATGTCAAAGCTGGCCTAGGAACACTGGAGAGGTCCTTTGGAGGAGCTGTGGGGAAAGGGAATACTCAGACTGTTGCAACTGTAGATAAACAGTGTGAAAATGAGTGTGAAAAACGCATGGCTGGATGTTTCATATAATAAATAGACCCACTGGGGCAGAAGAAGATGGAGCACTGTAAGCTCCTGGATAGAATGAAACACCAAACCTTAGAATTAACCAATGCTGGGCTTTCCAGGGGGTTGTACTGCTAAGCACAGTAGGCTCTTGCTGCAAGGCTTGTAAGATTAATTTATTGAAGGCACATTTTTGCTGTACCCCTAATAAGACTATGGAAATAAGGTGTGCTCTCAGAAAGAGGACCGCAGTGCCTTTAAAATGAGCTTTTGGCAGTGTGATTAGAAATGTCTTTATTTCTTACATATTGTGCTCGCAAATGTGTTTTGCAAAGAATAATAGTTGATTAGATGAAAATTTTTGTTTTGAAAAATATATTAAAAAAATACAAATAAATGGTTTGAATCAATATAATGTAACCATAATATAGAAGACAGCAAAATCAAAGAGGTTAAGGAGGTTTGGTGGTTCAAGTCAAAGGAGAGACCCAGTTCTAGTAATGTCTCCTGAAGACAACAGTTCACCTTAAAATTTTGCTGTAAACGGTGTAGTTTTACTAAAATTAATTATACAAAATTGTTATTCTTATAGGGGGGTGTGGTGGCACGGTAGGTTTGGGGGGGTCTTGCTCTTTGGTGGGTGTTTGAGTCCCGCTTGGGGTGACTTGTGATGGACTGGTGTCCTGTCCTGTCCTGGGTGTGTCCCCTCTCGCTTCGGCCTTGTGCCCTATGTTGCCAGGTAAGGCTCCAGCTTGTCACAACCCCACTTGGGACAAGTGGTTATGGATGTTATTCTTATAAAGTAAGGAAATGGTTATAACCTTACAGTAATATTAAAAATTATGAAATTAAATACTAAAAATGTAATCCAAACCAATAATTTGTCAAGGGGCACATATGAGTTACATGAGTGCTGCAGAGGGAACGGCTCTTGGCCGAAATTTTGCAGCTCCTTTAATTTAGACATGTGATAAGCAAATGTTGCTATCAGTGAGTGGGGGGTGCAGTGGTGCAGTGGGTTGGACTGGGTCCTGCTCTCTGGTGGGTCTGGGGTTCGAGTCCCACTTGGGGTGCCTTGCAACGGACTGGTGTCCTATCCTGGGTGTGTCCCCTCCCCCCTGCAGCCTTGTGCCCTGTGTTGCTATGACCCCACTTGGGACAAGTGGTTTCAGATAGTGTGTGTGTGTGTGTGTGTGTGTGTGTGTGTGTGTGTGTGTGTGTGTGTGTGTGTGTGTGTGCGTGAGTGAGTGATCTATTTTGTATAGCAAAAACAGAATAAACACACCTGGGAAGGCATGTTCTTATGTAAATGTCTTGGCATGGTCAGTTTGTAGTTGTGATATTAGGCAGCTGTGTTAAATTAATAAAACCTCTTGCAGCAGACAACTATACAGTGTGTCATTTTTTACATGCAGTCATCCTCCATTGCACAGTTAATGCCCAGTTCCAAAGCTCATCAAAATTAAGGTACTTGAAGATAAAATCTAAATAGATAGTTTATAACTAGGGCTTTACCATAGGATAGCGCACGCATGCATACGCACGCACGCACCCAGAAACTACTTGTCCTGAGTGGGGTTGCAGTGAGCTGGAGCCTAGCCCAGCAGCACAGGGTGCAGGGGCACACCCGGGGAGGGGACACTGGTCTATCACAAGGCACCCCAGGTGGGACTTGAACCCTAGACCCACTAGAGAGCAGGCACAGGCCAAGCCTGCTGCACCACCATGCCCCCCCCCATAGGATAGCAGGTCCAAGTTATTGAAAAAAACAACATATGGAAAGATAGGTGCCACATACGAGAACCAGCACGTAGCTAGAGAGGGTTCTATGAGGGTTTAAAAGTATATGTGAAGATCAGGGGGCTCCCGGTCGTGTTAGAACTCACATACTCAGCATCCCAGCAGCGTCACTGTGGCATGACTGAGCAGCACAGGAACAGAAAGGAACTGCAGTTAGGTTCGCTGTAGGACTTGCAGTGACCAGTCCACCCTAACTGTTCAGGTTTACAAAAATCTGGTTCTTGCTTTCCCTGCTCTGCTGGTGAGAGTCAGACCTTCATCCCAGTACGCCTCTCCCCAAAGCTTTGCTAAAAACAACAAAACATCTTGCCCGTAGAAATTCTGTTCTTGTCCACCCTTGACAACCATGTCCGCTGTCATGAAAGCAAGAGATGACAAGCCGCAGCCTGTCTGCCCGCCAAGCAGGGTGCTGCGGCTGAAGCCCTGGGGAAATTTCAAAGACAGATGGCGTCAACTAGGTCTGAATTTCAGAGTAGTCTCCAACGGCAGAGCCCAACTATTTTCCGTCTCGGGTAATTGAATGACCAACTGCAGCGGGCAAAGTGGTGTAGTCTGCACCTGGCATGCTGCAGTTCAGGATATTTTTTTGGATTTTTCTGATTTTCCAGAAGAGCCCCATGGTATAAGACTACAGTATGCGGTTTGTGTGTGTGTGTGTGTGTGTGTGTGTGTGTCACCCTTGGTCCAGTCATTAAGTCTGTATAACTGATCCAGATTGCTGTGGTGCTAATTGTGTTTGACTTCTAAAGTGTACCCATGAATCCTTCCTCATGTCTCTGCATTGACATCCTGTAGCTGCCCATTGCAACACTCTAGCTATGGTATATAACACAGTGAAAGAATCTACATCCTAATTTCTATCAGACCCTATCAATCCCTAAACCACAGCAAGACCTGCGCTCCTCAACCAGTGGTGGCTTGGAGGTTCCACTCATGATGTCTCGAAAATTAAAAATTAAAAGTCTGTATATTCTCAGGTTTAACTTTGATGTGGTGGAATAAGCTCCCTCCCTCCCTCAGAAATACTGAATCCCTTAAAAACAATTTAAAGGCGTCTCAAACCCCATCTTTTTCCAACCCCCTGAAATCTTTGTGGATTAATCCAGCACTATGTGCTACAGAGATCTATTCACATTCACTCACTTTGATTGATTGTTTGTCCTTGTCAGGGTCACCACAGTCCAAAGCCTATCCCATAATCACTGGGTGGCTATAGGCCAGGAGAGGTATACTACAGACAGGATGTCATTTCATTGCAGGGCAGCTACACACATACATTATGGGTATTTTAGAGTCACTAACTAATATCATTGGACTGTGGGAGGTAACCCACGCAGACACAAGGAGAACATACAAACTCCATGCAGTACTATTAGGCAGAATACAGTTCTGCACAAATGCCGAATATTCACAGCACAGCCCTCCATCTAGTGGTGAAATAGTTCCAATGCACTGGAATGGACATTTTAAATGACTGAAACAAGACTGTGTGTGTGTGTGCGCGTGTGCGCGTGCGTGTGCGTGTGCGTGCGCCCCGGCTTCACAACAGAATTAAACAATGGCTGATGCAAACTGTTCATTTGTTACCCTGATTATATTTTTCACCACAGATTTTCATAATAGAACAATGCTGAATGATAATTAGAAAGTTAATGGACAAGTATTTTTCAGCATCTGCCTAGATCAGTTTTTAGATAAGTACCTTGCTCAACTGTATTACAGGGAGAAATTGGATTTGAACCCATGACCTTTAAGCACAAACAAATCAGCTCTAACCACTACACCACCAGCTACCCACACTGTGTCCCTGCAATTATTTAACTGATTGATTTATGCAGCTGGATGTTTTGTTGGAGCAGCTTATACAAGGTATCATACTAAAGAGTCTAATAGCAGGGTACTGCCTGAGATCTGAACCAACTACAAAATTTACATCTTTTAATTTCAGTGACTAAACGGAAAATATAATCTACATTAAAATCACCATGGCAAAGTAAATAACTTCAACTTCATTTTTGTTTATGAACTGTCAGATAGACCAGTCAGATACAACAAAGAAGAAGTCTTCCTATTTAAAAAAGTCTTAATTTCATTCACACCTTTATTTCTCATGGATACATTTTTGGTGTTTGCACCATATTATTTTTGTCAGTTTTGTTGTGTCATATAACACTGTGTTATGTATTTCATTTATATTTATTCATTTAGCAGATATGTTTCTCCAAAGAGACTTCCAATGAACTCTATGTAGTGTTATCAGCCCACACACCTTATTCACCAAGGTGACTTACACTGCTAGATACACTACTTACACTGGGTCACTCATCTATACATCATTGGAACACCCTCTCTCTCTCTCTGTCACTCACACACCACAACATGTCTCTGGACTGTGGGAGGAAACCAGAGCACAGGGAGGAAACCCACACAAACACGGGGAGAACATGCAAACCCCACACAGACTGAGCGGGGATCGAAACCCATGTCCTCTCACACCACCTAGTTGCTGTTTCACTGTGCCACCCGTTCACAATTTCAATTTCACTGAAGAAAACTACTGTTTGCTGTCATGGCATACTGTTCGGTGACACTGATGATAAAATCTCTAATCGCTTTGCAGAATCAAATCTAAAGATATTAGTAGAGCTATACTAAAGAAATGTGAAATTCAGGTGGATACAGGCACAGATGCATATGCATGGGGCTGCCGGTGGCATACCCTTTGATGGCATGGACTTACACCCAGAAGGTTGCTGAAGTGAGTCCCACTACCTGCTTCTCCAAGGTCCTTACCTTGAACTGCCCCAGTTAAAACATCATGCTGTATATGTGCGGAGTTTCATGTGCCCTTTGATAAGATGCTATAAATCATTTGCTGGTCAACAAAACGGCAGTGGTTACATATGCAAGGCCATGTTTGTACAGAGTTCCCAGGGGCCTGATGACATTAGAAGTGTGTCCAACCCACAGGTGGTCAGGTTCTCCTGGCACTGCCCAGCTGGCAAGAGCCCTGGAACCCCAGCTGCCACATGAGAAGACTGAGAGGAGTTGTGGAGAATCATAAAGCAAACAAAGAGAGCAAATGAAAAGAAAAGAGAAGTGAGAACCAATGAGCATAATAGCATCATCACCAGATGAACAACATCTGAGGTTTTCCACCTTGAACCAGCTCAGAGGACAAGAAATTAAACACATCATGAACTATAAACTTAATTTACATAATCTACTTACAGAAAAGGCCTTACAGCCCGTCCTGGAAGCTGCACATTTCTGTAGGTCAGCACCAGGCTTGTGGAGGACGAAGACAGTGGGAAATGGGAGTCTGGGTAGGAACGAGAGAGTAAAGAATAGATTTTTTTTTTAAGTGGGAGCAATGCTTTCAGTTAAACACACTTTTAATCTGACTCCGGATGATTCACCCTAATTTTTCCCAGGGATTTGACTATGTGACTCAGCGGCGGGGAATGGAAAACACCGCTGGGAGATTAGCTGTAACCAGAACTTTGCATTAAAATGATGTGAACAGTGGAAAGCAGAAGACTTGGCTAAATTACATCAAAGTTACCCCACCATTCATTTTCATCCATGTTAGCAGGATGCCAAAGGAGGCCAGACAATTCAGCTCCTGCACTGTGCTCAATCATCAGTTTAAAGCAGCTGTGAGGGGGGCAATACTGTTCATTCAGCAGAGTGACTAACTGAGGTGTAAATCAAAGGAGCTCCTGTTTTCCTGGATATGGACAATATATGAGTACAAATCTGATTGTCATACTTTGGGATGTGAAATTAATCCTGGAAATGATATCTGATAGAGTGGTGGTTAAGATTACAAACTTCAGCCCTAAAGGCTGTTGGTTTGAATCCCTGGAGGGGCCCTACTGAAGTGCCTTTGATCCACCACTTATTCATTATCAGTAAGCACTTGTCCGGTTCAGAGTCCCAGTAATCCAACGTCTGTCCCACCTGAAGAGGGTGTACACACTCTGGATGGAACACCAATCCATCACAGGCAATCAAGTTTTATTTGTCACATACACAACCATACCTACTACGAAGTGCGGTGAAATGCTTTTCCGACTCTCCGCGATACAGATAAATAAAGTAATACGAATAAGTAGAAATTAGGAACATACTACAGGAATATGGGAACATATAATGATGAAAATAAGAAAAGAATAAATAACAAAATAAATAATTAAAATAAAGTAGGAGACAAATATCTGTAGTCCAGTATTAAAGGTTAAATAAAAGTGCAATGTGTGCAATGTTTTGTGGGGGGGCGGATCTGAGCAATATTTGGCTCAGTTAGTGCTCCTTGTGCGTGCAGCCCAGTCTCTGCTCCACGGTGTTATCCTGGTTAAGAGCTCAAATGGCCTGCAGGAAGAAGCTCCTCCTCATTCTCTCTGTGTTGGCCTACAGGGGGCGAAAACGCTTCCCTGACCACAGCAGGGAGAAAAGTCCGTTGTTCGGGTGGCTGAAGTCTTTCACTATCTTCCTGGCCTTGGTCCAGCACCGCTTGCTGTAAATAGACTGCAGGTCAGGGAGCTCAGTGCAGGTGATGCGCTCAGCTCATCGCACCACCCTCTGGAGAACCTGCCTGTCCTGCTTGGTGCTGTTCCCAAACCAGGCCGTGATGTTTCCCGTCAGGATGCTCTCGATGGTACAGATGTAAAAATTCCTCAGCACCCTAGAGGGCAGTTTGAAGTCTCTTAAGGGTCTAAGACGGTAAAGATGCTGACGGGCCCTCTTTTTCAGGGTGTTGATATGACGCGACCATGAAAGGTCCTTTGTGATGTGAACACCAAGGTAGTGGAAACTGTCCGCCCTCTCCGCCGGGACCCTGTTGATTTTAAGGGGGTGATAGCTCCTGTACTGCTTCTGGCAGAAGTGCACTATTAACTCCTTTGTTTTGCTGACGTTCAGGATGAGGCTGTTCTCCTGGCACCAATTCTTCAGGTTCCTAATCTCCTCCAGGTAGGCCTTTGCGTTGTTATCAGAGATCAGGCCCAATCACACACATACTGTACATACACACACTATAAGCAATTCAGAGTCAGCAGTTCACCTGAAACACTGGCCCTTGGAGAGTGGGAAGGAGCCCATGTAAACACCACACAGACTGAGCTGGATTCATGCCCACAGGCCAGGAGCTGTGAAGCAGCAACACCATCGCCTGGGCCCAAGTGCCATCCCTCCCTGAGCCTGAATTTGTTTAGCAGGGAAGAAAAAAAAAACCTCATTTTATATAAACCGGCAAAGCAACGTAGAGTTAAGAAGAAACAATATTATGCCATTTACAACAAAAGGAATTAATATCAGTGACGAAAAAACAAACAGCACATTATCACTTACACAGCTCTCTGCAGTTTTGACCTCATACAAAGAATGCTTAAAAGAAAGCGCATATCTTTTAAAACATTTACTTAGGTCTGGGGGGGGTGTGGTGGTGGTGCAGTGGGTTTGACCAGGTCCTGCTCTCTGGTGGGTCCCGCTTGGGGTGCCTTATGAGGGACTAGTCCCGTCCTAAGTATGTCCCCTGTGCTGCCGGGTTAGGCTCCGGTTCACCGTGACCCCATTTGGGATGAGCGGTTTCAAACAGTGTGTGTGTGTGTGTGTGTGTGTGTGTGTGTGTGTGTGTGTGTATTGAGGTCTCTATTTTGATTAATTGCAGAACCCAAAATACTTTCAGAAGCAAGATCTTAGTTTAGTGCAGTACTGCGACCTTTTTACCTTTTCTCTGTACTTCAGACAGATGTAGATGGAACTGCTGGCCATCCATGCTCAAAAAAGGGGACAGTGGGATGAAAGTGACACTGAGTTAATCCCAACTCACAGTGATTTTGTTGGCCAGGGAGGAAAAGAAGCATTTTGCCAGTGTCTTCTACCTTGCATCACTGTGGGAGCTATAAACATCTACACGCCCTCATAGACATTTGAACCCAGTGCTCCCCATGTGGCTAAAGGGCCCTGAGGCACCAGCTTAACCTGCTGTACCACTGTGTCCACAAGAAAAAACACATGATGCTATTATTTATGAAATTGCAGCTCCGGGGCAGAAAACACACCATTCTATGAACTTTTTGGTCTGCCCTACAAACCTGACAGTCATGATACGCAAAACTGACATTTCATTTGACAGCATTTCCTTTTTCAGACAAAATGGCTTTGGGAAAGAAGCATCCTGTATCACTTAGAGAAAGGAGATGGTTGTTTGTTAATCATTGATTTTATGATTGAAGTTGTTTCTGTCATATTTTTCAGGGTACATATACAGACCAAGGGAATTCCTTGCCATTTTCACCACAGTTCTAGGACCTTCTTTTACCTCACCTGCACTGCTACCCCTCTCCTGTCCCCTCTGTTATCCTCATTCTTGCACAGTTCTGTGAGGATGATTAATGATCAGCTAAAGGCATCAGCAACTTCCAATATGCCAACAATACCACACTAAGAGAAGAGGATGAAAAAGACCTCAAAATGTAATTTGGAAAAGTCTAAGATAACAGGGTGAAAAAATGGGACTATGATTAAATCTGAAGGAAATTAAAATCACCACAGCTGAAACAACAGCAGACTTTCAGAGCTGGATGTGAAGACAGAAATATTCAACAATTTTTGCTTCTCTGGATCAAAAACAAGAGACCTAGAAGTCAACGGATATGCCAAAAAAAGCACTCGGAGAAGCTGCAACGAAAGCTCTGGAAAAGGTGCTGATGCATCCACCACAACAAAAAATTGCTTAAATGACAGTATTTTCTCCCTAAATGCTTATGAAATGTGGACTTTTAAAGAACATGACATGAAAAGCATTCCTTTTAACTGTGCTGCTGTAGGGGACTTCTGAGAATGCCATGGGCAATGAGAAAACAGATGGACATTGGGTAAAACCACACCAGCACTCTTATTAGAAGGCCAAATGATGACACTGAGGTTACTGTACTTTGCACAAGTCGTGTGAAGATCATACTCCCCGAAACGTTGTGATGCCTGGGAAGGCTGGATGAAAAAGAAGGAGACAAGAAGCATCCGGGCGGATGGGCTCGATTATCGAGGACACAAATGCAGGACAGAACATTCTGGAGAAACACTATTTACATCATGTCCAAGAAGTGACATCAAATTAGTGGCACTTTACAGCAAAAAATGGTATCATCATAAAATGACTATAGGAGAAGGTAGGTATTTTGTTTCCTTGTTATTGTATAAAATATATAACTGTGGTTTTTTGCTAAAGTTACTCAACATGTTTGACCTTAATTAGGACGTGTGTGTGATTTCCAAAAACGCGTTAACATATTTTTGCCATCTGTACGCAGCCGTACCAGCTTGACACAAGGCAGATGTACAGGGGGACAAGGTTGTACTTGTCTCCCCCCCAGTAACCACATGCCTTTAACAAACACTGTCCTATTTTCTGTGTGAGTGTGCAAGGCAAACACTTTCAGGTCATCCTTTACAACTCTATCAAGTAAATGTATCAACACACACACCTTCAGAACCACTTGTCCCATAGAGGGTCACAGGGAACCAGAGCCTACCCGGCAACACAGGGCATAAGGCCGGAAGGGAACACACCCAGGACGGGACACCAGTCCGCCGCAAGGCACCCCACACGGGACTCGAACCCCAGACCCACCAGAGAGCAGGACCTGGTCCAACCCACTGTGCCACCGTGCCCCTCAATACATACAGTATATACATTATACATGTATATGTTCCTTCTGTTGATGTGATGCAGTCATTGTATTTTTCTCTAAGATGCACGTCACTTTAGAGAAAATTATCTGCTAAATGAATACATGTAAATGGGTCAAAATTCCAATGAAAGAGTTGCAAGTAGAGAGGGGTGCGGTGGCGCAGTGGCGCAGTGGGTTGGACCGCAGTCCTGCTCTCCGGTGGGTCTGGGGTTCGAGTCCCGCTTGGGGTGCCTTGCAGCGGACTGGTGTCCCGTCCTGGGTGTGTCCCCTTCCCCCTCTGGCCTTACGCCCTGTGTTGCCGGGTAGGCTCTGGTTCCCTGTGACCCCGTAAGGGACAAGCGGTTCTGAAAATGTGTGTGTGTGAGTTGCAAGTATTATAGTAGCTAAAAGATCAAAAGTGTCAGTAAAAGGTAACTGGCTCAAGGCTTAGGAAAGACTGTCTTAATACTCAACTATCAGGAATATGAAATAAAGCAATGAATAATAAAAAAAAATAAATAAGCAATAAACTTGTTTCTTTTGTACTTAAATATAAATGCATGGTGGGGGGGTGCGGTGGTGCAGCAGGTTTGGCCGGGTCCCGTTCTCTGATGGGTCTGGGGTTTGCGTCCTGTTTGGGGTGCCTTACAATGGACTGGTGTCCTGTGTTGGGTGTGTCCCCTCCCCCTACAGCCTTGTGCCCTGTGTTGCTGGATTAGGCTCTGGCTTGCCATGACCCCACTTGGGACAAGCAATTTCAGAAAGTGTGTGTAAATGCATAAGTGAGAGTGTGTTGGCTGAAGGATTCTCATCTGCATTTTTGTAGGAGACCTAGAGAAGACCCAGACATGTAGAGACTGACTGTTGCCAAAATTAGACACAAAAGGCAAAGTTTTCTATAGCCAAATCAATTTGTATGCACTCATAGCCTGAAACAATCACATTTCTGCCCTGTTCCGGTGCATGCCTCCTGTAGCACCAGCACTTACACGTCTGAAAAACAAGTGAAAAGAAAATTGGATATGCATTGACACAGAAGCTTTTTTGTCCTATCTCAGGATATGGCTGCGTTTAAACTGATCTTCGAACATTTATATTTGTCTGCAGAACACCACTTGGTGTGCCAGCACCCCAGTTTGACTTACCTTACATTTACATTACATTGATTCAGTTAGCAGATGCTTTTCTTCAAAGTGGGGAACAGCCTGTAGCATAGTAGACCAACTGCCTTTAGACCCAAAGGTTGCAGGTTTGAGCCTCACCTCTGGCTGTAGTACCCTTGAGTAAGGTACTTACCCTCAATTGCTCCAGTAAAATTACCCAGCTCTATAAATGGGTAAATAATTGTAACTTTAACATTGTAAGTTGCTTTGGAGAAAAGTGTCAGCTAAATGAATAAATGTAAACTGATGTACATCTCAGCAAAAATACAATTTGTGCATTACATTAAGAGAAAGAGACTCAGCTGCAAACATGTGATTCTCAAGCAAACCTAGTTTGTTACTTGATGCACCGATGTTCATCGCTCAAGTAGGTGCATAAAACGCAGGATAGATGAATCCCAATAACCTTCTCATAATTTTTTTTTTTTAAAGAAGGTACACAAACATTCATATACAATGCAGGAGTAGCAGCTGTGTAAAGGCTTATTTGGGTATGATCATAAAGTTATTGCCACGCCCACACCTCCGGGCCAACACGGAACACCTGGGACGCAACGCAGACTACAGCATAAAAGGCTGCGTCAGACCACCGGCTGATGCGGAACCTTGATCTGCCTCCTCGTTAGCAACCTTCTCTAGCCATTTCCTGTTCCCGAACGCCTTCCCCGAACCAGTCCCTTGTTCCCCCGATCTACTGCCTCTTTCTGATCATCGACCTCTTGCCTGTGTACTGACCTCGCCTTTTGGATCCTCCCTGTTACGACGTTCGCACCTCAAAAACCCTTTGCCCGTCCTCTGACCTCCTCTCTTGGATTTCCCCGAAGACACCACCACGATTACTGCTCTGCACTTGGGTCCGCCGCTTCCTTCAGACCTAACCATGACAGTTATAGTGCATGGGCGGTTACACCATACATGAGCTGGACGGATCTTGGGCGAAGTGAGTCCGGAAAAAGTGAGTTTTCACACCCTTCTTGAATGTAGACAGAGTTTCAGCAGTTCTGAGAGAGAGGGGAAGGTCATTCCACCGCAACGGAGCCAGAACCGAGAACCTCTGTGCTTTACTTTTCGTGCACAGGACTACCAAGCAAACAGACGCAGACCAGCGAAGGGGTCTGTTTGGGGTGTAGTTGTTGATCAAATTGTGTAAATAGCTGGGAGCAGTTCTATTTATGCATTTGTAAACAATAACCAGGGTCTTGAACTTGATCCGGGCAGCTATAGGAAGCCAGTGCAGAGAAATGAGTAGAGGAGATACATGGGAACACTTTGGCAAATCATTCACAACTCGTGCAGCAGCATTCTGTATCAGCTGTAGAGGTTTGATGGGAGTAGCAGGAAGACCACACGGGAGAGTTGCAGTAGTCCAGACGGGATGTCACCATAGCCTGGGCAAGTAGTTGGACATAGTCAGTTGTGAGGTTGGGATGGATTCTATGAATATTATGCAGGATGTATCTGCAGGGCCGGGTTGTGGCTTTGATGTGCTGAGAGAAAGACAGACTTCAGTCAATCTTCACTCCCAGACTCTTAGCCGAGGAGGTAGGCAAAATTAGTGAGTTGTCCAGTTTGATCGATACATCGTGACAGGAGGACAGGCCAGCTG
This sequence comes from Scleropages formosus, assembly GCF_900964775.1. Classification (NCBI taxonomy): domain Eukaryota; kingdom Metazoa; phylum Chordata; class Actinopteri; order Osteoglossiformes; family Osteoglossidae; genus Scleropages; species Scleropages formosus. The sequence continues at coordinate 30,563,672 of NC_041807.1, forward strand.
GGAGGTGAAGAATCTCTGTTCTGGAGTGGTAGAGTTGGAGGTGGTGATCAGAGATCCATGCAGAGATGTCCAACAGGCAGGCAGTAATGCGTGTGGAAATGTCTGATGTTCCAGGTGGAAAGGAAAGGAAGAGCTGGGTATCATCAGCATAGCAGTGATATTTGAATCCATGGGAGGTTATGACCAGGCCGAGGGAGGAGGTGTAGATTGAGAAGAAAAGAGGACACAGTACCGAGCCCTGTGGGACACTGGTTGAGAGAGGCAGAGGAGAAGAACAAGAGCTCTTCCAGACCACTTGATAGATTCTGTCAGATAGGTAGGACTCCAACCATCTTAGTGCCTCTCCTTTGATCCCAAGCTGACTAAAAGAGGAGTGTAGAATCCAGTGGTTAACAGTGTCAAATGCTGCAGACAGATCGAAGAAGATGAGGACAGAGGAGAGGGAGGCAGCTCCAGCAGATTGGAGAGCATCAGACACTGCCAGAAGCGTCATCTCAGTGGAGTGACCAACTTTGAAACCAGACTGATATCCATCGAGGAGGTCGTTCCGGGTGAGGAAATCAGACAGTTGATCACAGACCGCCTGCTCTAGAGTTTTGGACAGGAAGGAGAGGAGGGGGACCAGTCAGTCTGTAGTTTTGGAACAAAATGGGATCCAGGGAGGGTACCTTAACATAGCATGTATTAATTCAGCACATGCTTTTCTCCAAAGCAACATACAAGCAATTTTTGAAATACAGTCAGCTCATCTGAAGTCACTGTTGAACTAAACCAGCATACATTACATGGGTAGCTGCATATAGAATTAGTAGAGAGATAATAGTATTTCTAAAAGAGAAAATGGTAATAATATTACATCAGTAGCAACATAGAGAACTGACAAGCAGTATAAAGGTATTTGTGACAAATGATGTGATGTAAATTTATGTAGTGGATAGGAGATCTGGAGACAAGAGAATCTGAAAGAGATGTGATTTGAGACCCTTCTTTAAATTTACACAAATTTTTGGTAAGTACCTTGTTTGAGAATGCTACAGGAAGAGGTGAGATTCAAACCTAGGACCTTTGGGTCCAAAAGCAGGAGCACTAACCACTACACCACCAGCTGCCCAAAAAAATACAGAAAAGCTGGTACAAAAATGTATGACTTTGTCACTGCTATTTTTGAAATGAGGTATAGGGGAGTGGCGCAGTGGGTTGGACCGGGTCCTGCTCTCTGGTGGGTCTGGGGTTTGAGTCCTGCTTGGGGTGCCTTGCAACGGACTGGCGTCCCGTCCTGGGTGTGTCCCCCCCAGCCTTGTGCTCTGTGTTGCTGGGTAGGCTCCGGTTCCCTGCGACCTGGAATAGGACAAGCAGTTCCGAAAATGTGTGTGTATGTATGTATGGGGAGAGCGGTGTGGCGCGCAGCGCCGTGGGTTTAGATGGGGCGAAGAAGGATGAGGAGGCAGCGTTCATAACGAACGGTTTATTTGAACACCAGCACAAGGAAAATAATGCTCTCGGGCCGAGGACCCCTTTTTCTCCAGGACCTGTGCTTATAACTAGCCTACCTTAGCACCCCTAAGCTCTTTACAACACAAGAGGAGACATGGTCACCCTACTATTTTCCCCTTAAGTGCCCCCAGTGGTTACACACATTTAACATTATTTCCCATAATGCAACTATCTACATTTAAACAGTAACGCGGGTCGTTACAACGGGGTAAGATGAGTCTTTTACTTATCTTGTCCTCTAGGCAAGGAAAATTGAGAAAGAAGTAAAGTAAAAACATCTCCTTATATTTCAGGATGTCTGCTATCAACCAAAATTAGAAGAATGCATCTATGGCAAACGGCCTTGGAAATACGACTTGTCAAAAAAAGTGATCATGTGTCTTGATTTGCCCCAGGTTAAGGGTAAGTTGATCCAAGTCATTGGGTAAGTTGAGCCATCTAGGGGTAAATTGACCATCAGACTTTTTAAGTTTAAACTTGAACATGATTTAATTAACAAGCAGTTTCACAGCTTTGAACTTGTGAAAACAAACCACCAGAGCTTAACAAACAAACAGACATGCCACAGTTAGAGCTTCAAGACCACTGCACAACAAAAACAACTATTCAACATTCCATTTATCAAGGTTAGAATTAAATATGAATTGGTGCTTCCTCCTTGCATTCCTCCAGCCTTTTGAGGTCGAGGGAGCTTCATCAGCGCTCAGTGGGAAAGACACCTCATTGTTTTCTTTGAATGCAACGGTGGGTTTCTCACTGCTAGTGCTGCCCCGGATTCTTCTCAGAAATCTTGCACTCACTTCATCAAACTCAAGGCTCTCCACCAAGCCAATGTAATGGTAGATCCTGCATTTGGTCACAAAACTGACTATTACAAAGTCACCAATTGACAGATCTGAGATGTCAGGTTCACCTCTGTCATCCTTAGAGCTCTCATACTCAGAAGTGTCATCAAGGGGGATAGGAACATCACTGTCCTCAGAGCTGCTGTACACTGAATTTTTTCTTCTTTGGTTTCCTCTTGAGCTTTTCTTGTTCTTTTTTCCCCTTTATTTTTCCTTTCTTGTTGTGAAGTATGGGGTGGAAATGTTAGCCTGACAATACCTTTTGTTTATGTCATATCCAGTGCCCTCAGTGAAATGTGTGTCTCGTGGTTATCGAGGATTAGCAGCACGGGCTGGTCAGAGGAGCACTTGGTGTGTTGAACAAGATGTTCAAAAAACTGAACAAAGGTGTCTTCATTGAACCAGCCAGATCTGGTGGAGGTGCCAGCTGATCCTGGAGGTGCTGCTGTAATGACGCGGTCTGTGTATCGAACCGTTGGGAAGATAAACATGGGAGGGACTGCATTCCCAATTGCACTGACTGCACAGACCAGCCACAAGCTCTCCTCTTTCAGCAGATGTAATGGCTCCCACTTGCTTCTTTCCTTTATCTGCCACTACCTGCTTTGGTGTCTGCAGTGTTGTCACACCTGTTTCATCCACATTATAAATCATGTTTTGGGGAATTAAGTTGAACCATCAGCTCAATTTGCCCCAAAGCATTTAGTTCACTTTGCCCCAGAGCCACCATTTTGTAGAAAAATCCAAAGTGTAGCAATTCAGGCCAATCTTAAACTAAGTTATCCATGTGGATTTAGACACTAGTAAATCAGCAATATGGATAATACATTGTTTCAGACCTGGATAAATTTCCTTTAAAATAGTACACATTACACCTGGCATGCAGAAAATTTACTTTGACTTGCAAAAAAAATAAAAAATTTTGGTGTCAAGAAATGCTTTCTGCTTCCCCCATGGGCTTCAGTCCATTACAGACAGATAAAAGCGATCCAAGCTTCCTAAATTTATGGTCACATGACAGCAAATGTGACAGTTGCCTAGATACAGGGGGTGGGTCAACTTACCCACTGGCTCTTCTTACCCTTCTCCTCTACTTTACAAAAGCTGTGTAACTATTAAGAATTAGATCTTAAAATATCGCTTGGCCAAGCCAGAAATGTCAACTTCCCTGGAAGGCATATTCTTAATTAAATGTGCTCTGTAGGACCAGCTGTACTGTATGTATTATTAACTACACTCTCAGATTGCCACATTATCTACTAATGAGCTGTCAGACAACGGGCAAAACAGTCCATCCTCTTATTACCAATGTATTAAGACGCTTGAGGTACCAAATAGATGTAAGACATTTTTGTGAACCACACGTGGGAGTTAGTAAGTCACACGGTAGCTTTGTTTTTGCAGATTAATATTATTGTAACTACTCGCGTCACTGTGAGTTTGGGCGGGAAAACGGGTTCATCGTAAACAGCTGTATTGTGGGAAAATTGGAGGACAGTATTCAACCATTGTGAGGACTTAAGGGGAATGTAAGGGGCTGACTGTTTGGGGGTGAGGGCGCTAAGCAGACTGGGAAGGGGTCTTCAAAGAAGGAGTAATATTTCTTTGGTGTAAAAGTGTTCTTATAAATATTTGTTATGAGCGCTGTATGTATGTTTTTGCGCGCCACATTATATTTTCTGAGTTACTTTGAAAAAAAATGGTATGAAATAACACGCAAATACAAGTGCGTGTAAGTTCAAGTATCTCTTAAGCGTAGCGTTTTCGGGATAGGCAGGTCGGCATTAATCATCTATTTGATTGGTTAATAAAACGGTTAGGATAAATTAAATCAAAGCTCGGAAGTGGCGTCACTTCCTGTGATGGTGGAGCGGGAGCGGACCGGTTATGTGAAAATTGTTCCAATTGCAGTATGTGGATTCTACCAGCAGGTGTCGCAATAACAAAGGAAATGCAAAGATTTGTGACAACCGTGTGAATGTCATTCAGCATCAAGTGTGATAAAAAATAAAGGGATCTCTTAATTTGGATGACTTTCTATGATATTGCATATTTTCCACAAGTATTCATGACCTAATATTCTACTAGAAGCCGAAAATGAATGAAGTGTTCTCATTATCCCCAGAGATGTGTTTCAGTAAAAGCAAGACATCACACACACACATTTTCAGAACCGCTTGTCCCATAGGGGGTCACGGGGAACCGGAGCCTACCCGGTAACACAGGGCGCAAGGCCGGAGGGGGAGGGGACACACCCAGGACGGGACGCCAGTCCATCGCAAGGCACCCCAAGCGGGACCCGAACCGCAGACCCACTGGAGAGCAGGACCCGGTCCAACCCACTGCGCCACCGCACCCCCCATAGCAAGACATCAACAAAAACTAATTCTGTCAAACCAAAATCTCTAATGTCAAGGTGAGATTAGTTTTTCAGATATAATACCAATGCATTTATCTTAGTTGGAAACCTGTGAAAATCTGCAGGTTCCTAATACCTGTAACACTACAAAGTAAGATGTTATTTCTAAATAGGAACTCTAGGAAAAGAACCATATCACACCTATTTTTAGCCAGCAATCACAATACAGCTCATTAAGCTCACCCAGGTGTTATAGCTGTCCTGTCTTTCTTACCTGTTCAGTCCCTCTAATGTCAAACCCTGCTGTCTAGACAAGGCCTTTGTCTGGCATTTCACCAGTCGTGCTCAATAATTAAAAGCTCGACAGGATGCCACAATAAACAGCCCAGATACAGTACATCCAAAAAAGTAATAACAACCAATCCATCACTATAAGGGGTGTCAGACTTAGAGTGACAAGTGCAAATAAAATATTTAATTTCATTGAGATGGTGGTGCGGTGGTGCAGTGGGTTGGACCGGGTCCTGCTCTCCGGTGGGTCTGGGGTTCGAGTCTCGCTTGGGGTGCCTTGCGATGGACTGGCATCCCGTCCTGGGTGTGTCTCCTCCAGCCTTGCACCCTGGGTTAGGCTCCGTGACCCCAAATGGGACAAGCGGTTCAGACAATGTGTGTATGTGCCATATAGTGATCTGCCTAAACCAACTGCAAGAATTCTCAGTATCACAGCTTGTGCCAAAGTTACACTGATGCCACAGCTGTTTAACTGCACAGTGACTCTAATTGTTAGTGACTATATTTATTTAGCAGATGCTTTTCTCCAAAGCGACTTCCAACGAACTTAATATAAATGTAGTCACTGCACACCACCTTATGGGCTGCCTCCACTCCTCCACTTCTGATTAGGGTTTGATCATACTGATCCCATGAAGCAACTCATAAATGGACGACATGACTCAGTAAATAACGAGAGAATGAGCAGAATAACGGAAAAGTTAATGCAAGCTGCAAGCAACATGAGTCATTTTCAAGCAAGCACAATGTATTTGCAGTCTAGGGCTATACCTTCTACTGTTGGTTACTGAGGGCTTCCGGTGTCTGGTGTGTCATATGGGTGGTGATGCTCCCAGCAGAGACCACACAACACTCCGCATGTTCATTTTGAAAGACCTGAGCCCTTCAGCCGTGCCCTTTGTAGAAACCCAAGATTCTGCGACAACAAAGTACGAAAAACTAAGCGTGAAAGTCTAGCATTGGATGGAATTGCAGTAGGTCCATAAGAGAGATGCGTAACCTTTGATCTTTTTCAAAGTTCATACCATTTACACATTTAAACACAGACTCCTACGTGTGACTGCACGGGTATGCATGGGAAACATTATTTTTCACTTATGAAAATTGTGTAGTAATAGAAAAATACAGTGTGCGCTGGTAATGTAATCCCTCTGGTGCCACACAAGTCAAGAGGACAATGAATGTATCCATGAACCATGAGGCTCCCAGACTGTGCGATCTTTTCCATCAAATATTGCATTGGCAGAGAGACAAGGGGTCGAACCTGCACAGTGGATATTATTAATAAAAAGGCTGCTTGTTCACGTTATTGGCGACTTTCGTTCAGCATCCTACAAACTGACATAAGATAAGTTAGACGAGCTTCTTCGTCTTGTGGTGGGGAAAAAAAAAACGCCCTGTGTGTTTGAGTTTGTTATGTTATGTTCCGGTGCAGCAAAACGGCACAAAGTACTGAAAAGTTTTCACTGCAAAACAGCAAGTTAAGGCATAACTTTCTAATCAATGAAGCAGTTGTTTTTGTTGTTGTCCGCCAGCTGGGAAATCCAGATGAACTTTTTTTCAATAGATCGCTTTTATGGTCGTGTGTCCCACTTTAACTGTTCCCCGCGTCGCTCATGTCACGAACGCTGCGGCGCGTGGCCGGAACTCTCGAACGGGGCGCTCTGTATTCCTGGAGGGACCCGTTCTCGCTGTTGCGCTTGTCCAAGAAACATGAAAGAAATGAAAGACCTTGCCTGTAATTAAGAATCGACTGAGAACAAACCGGAGAAAGGGGGGACTTTCCACCACGAATACACGAGGTAAGAGGGCGAGCTGCCCGTCCGGGCGTGCATTAATGCAAGGGGAAAGGGAGGCCGTTGACAGCGGAGAGCTGTTTTCCTCCTCTAGCTAGCAGTGTCCACTTGGACAATAGATGCTAAGGCTAGTAGCGCGCCAAACCAAACGACGGACGGAGCGCAGTCCGATGCCAGTGTTACGAAACCAGTCAGTCAGTGTCTCCTCGAACGGGCGCTCGTCTTGTGGGTGAAAAGCAGAATTACAAACGGTTGCGAAAGGGGCTGAACCGTGAACGACAGAAGTGTTTCAGCCGGGGCGCTTGAGCGGTGCTGCTAACTTGCTCTGTTCTCGTGTTGATCTCGACAACAACAAGACATGATGGTCTCGCTGCTGACGCGCGCCGGCGAGCCGCCGTGTCGCGGTGGACTCGAGCTGTTCGCGCGGCTCTCGCGCTGCTCTCGCGCTGGACAAACTCTCGTCCCAGCTCCGTTTCCCGCGTTGTGGCTGAGAGAGGCGTTTTGTCGGACTAACGCTCGATAACCGCTTCAAGCGGCACTTTTTTTCCTCAGTATTTTCTAAGCCTCGGGTGACATTTTGAGCCGGCGACGTTCGTCACCAGCTGTTGTTGGGTGTCTTTAGGATTGAAGCTGCAAAACCCTGTGGTTGTATGTCTACAACAAGTGTTTCTGGAGTCCCCGCGCCGCGGAATAACGGTAAGAGTGTATAGCCCATTGGGGCGACACGGTGGCACAGCGAGTAGCGCTGTCGTCTCACGGCGCCTGGGACGCTGGGTGGTGCGAGTGAACGTGGGTTCGATCCCCGCCGTGTGAAGTTTGCATGCTCTCCCCGTGTGTGCGTGGGTTTCCCCCGGGTGCTCCGGTTTCCTCCCACACTGTCCAAAGACATGATGCTGTTCAGGTTCCCCCATGTGTGAGTGGCACAGAGAGAGTGTGTGTCACTGATGTAGATGAGTGAGAAAAGTATCTGCTAAGTAAGTGTATAAATGTATCCCACGGTGGTGTTTCTTCAAAGAAAGTCAAAGGTACACTTAATCTCAGTGGACACATATTTAAATGGACCATTTTTGCCGTTCACATGAATAGATTAGGGGATTCCAGTTTTTGTACAAACTAAGGCGTTTTATGGAGTTCCATGGTTTCATAGTTCATCACTCAAGTTCTGAAATGTCTATGGTGTAAATGAAAAATCATTGTTAGTGCTCAAGGCATGGATTCATCATCTGAATTTTGTTAGGTTGAGTCTGTCCTGCTTCAGTGAAGTACCCTTGATCACAGTAGTGACCCTAAAATGTAAAAAAAAAAAAAAAAAAAAAAAAGTCATTTAGTAGGAGTATTGTGTTTTACAGACATCCTAGATTGCATTGGATGAAGGCAAAGATTTCAAGATTGTCACCACCATCTTCAATGTACCATATGACACACTGATGCAGGGATAGCTGGTAATGTAGTGGTTAGAGCTACTGCCTCTGGATCCAAAGGTTGCAGGTTTGAGCAAGGTGCTCATCGAAATTGCTCCAGTAAAAATTACCTAGCTGTATAAATAGGTGAATACCTGTAAGCTTGTAATAACTGTAAGCTTAATTTTGTAAGTTGCTTTGGAGAAAAGTGTCAGCTAAATTAATAAATGTATCATTATTATAATGCCCAAACAGCTATGCACTAAGACCTCTTCTGAGACCCTTTCTGTTGCTTTGTGTCTCTGGGGGTCAAAGGGACATCGCATCTGTCTTCCAGTTGAGACAGGTAAACTGTTTTTTGTGAGCATGTGCTGTAGGATTTAGCAATATCTCCTTGTAATCTGATGGTCCCTGGTTTGAATTCCGCTCCTACTGTAGTACCCTTGGTCAAAGTCTAAACCATTAATTCATACAATGAGAATTCTTTCCTTTATAACTGGGTCAAAAAGAAAGAATCATGTAAGAAAGTTATAATAATCAAAGCATAATCATATATAGAAAATTTCAGTGTTTTCCCTATAAATCCGTTATAGAGAAAACACTGGACTCTTATACTGCCGTAAAACTACGTGCTTGTGGGATGTCCAGTTTTTTTTATTTCACTGTAGATCTTGACCCTGAGTAGACTTCAAATCAGACTTGTAAATAGGATTATGTTTTGCTCTGTTTCAAACACCTCTATGTTCTCCTTAGTGTTATGTTCATAAGACCCTGTTATTATGTTTGTGCCAGAATGTATTTTAAGACACTGTAGTATTATGGCAGTGTAAAGATCACAGCAAGTCAAAATAGGAAACTGTGCAAACAACTACAAGGTCATTGTCTGACCCAGGAATCTGTTTGCTAATTAAACTAAGTTACATGAAGACAAAGCTACTCATAGTTCCTGCATTTTGTTTTATGCCATCATTCAAATCATTGATATAATATAATGATCATTGGATTCACAGCTGATGCCTTAGAACAAAGTTGGTGTTTGGCTCATGCTGTTGCAATAGTGACTTCCTTTGCCAAGCTGTTACATAATCTAATTATTCTATGGTAACTGCCAAACCAACTGGTACTACTTTGTGACTGATGAGCCCATAGTTTAATATGTGATTACTGGCTGTCCATCAACATACATTCTGGTGTACAAAGCTATATGCAGTCTAATATTTTTAGTGAACCCTCAGGGTCCTCTTTGAGCTTTTGCATAACTGAGCTAACCATGATGCTGGTTTCAGTTGTGGCTTGGTCTTGTGGCTTAGGTCATGGGTGGAATAGGTGGGGGAAGGGCGAGTCAAGAGGAACAGGGAGGTGGGTTGGTAGTTGGAGGAAAAGCAGATCTACTGGTCACCATGTCAGCATCTCTCTATGGCATGTTAGATGCTTGGGAGGGATTGCTTTTCAGATCTTGAGTGCACTCCTTCCTGAGCTATGTAGCATTAAATGACCTGTAGTGAATAAAGGAAGGGGGGTGCATTTAAGACATAAAACCATGTTCCTATGAGCAGGATACTGCTGCCTGGCATAAGTGGAAGTCATTTGGGAGAAGGTGGCAGAAGGTGCAGTGGTCTAATCTTTATAATTTGTGATAATTAATGCTTTTGAAGGCCATCATTTAGAAAGGAAGAACAAAATAATGTTTCTTTGAAAATTTATTTGAAGAAATGCAGTAGTCTTTTAGATGAAGTAGCTAGAATGGATCTGGTTCTGTTTTGGCAAAAACATGATGGGAAATGAGTGGAACGTCCTTTGGCTAGCTGGCATGTGGTTCTGGATCAGCTTGCCCTGTTCCAGCTAATCTGCAAAGTAAGGAACACTGTGCGCCCAGGATGATACTCTGAGTTATTTGTTATTGTGCTGTTCCCTGCCAGCCTTTGTGATTCTCTGTGCCCTTCCTCTGTGAAATATTCCTGCATTCTCACTTCATTGTCTGTTCTCTCCTTTCTTTCTTTGATCTTATTTTTTTTGCACTATTGTTACTGTCCAAATTTTTTCTTATTTTGTGCCCTAGGGTATACCGCTATTAATATTGTGCTAGTTGGAGGGCAGCTGCTTTTATATTTTGATCATTATTTAGAGAATTTGACTGTTAATGTGGAAGTTTTGGAGGTGCAGTGTTCAAATTTAGATTTCAGTTGTTAGGTGAAACCAATTTTTCTGCTGGTTATGTATTTACAAGATTTGCACTGAAAAGCAAAGCTTGGATTATATCCCAAAAGCAACCTAGAGGATGACAAGCATGCTTGTTATAATATAAAATCTGATTGTCTCAAGTTCACTGAGAGGGGATGGTGAGTGATTTAAAATAAACAGGAGCCATTTTGTTGTTAGTGTCTTTACTCTTAAGATTTTAGATTCTTGCACAACTTTGCAACCACAAATTGGCCACAGGAAAACACAATCCATTGTCCATGATCTCCATGCAGCATGACCGGGAAGGACATACCTTGAACCTGGACAGCCCAGAAATCCTGTCCCAAGCAGATGCAAAACAATCGAGAGGGTTCCTTGAGGCCTGGTACGCTTCATGAAAATCAATAAATAAACATGTCAATCTGGACCCCATGTATGAGCCCATATGATGCAAGGACCACCCAATGTGAGTCAAAAAACTAAACTGGTAGGATTTAATCAGGTCAATTCATCAGTCAGGTTAATTGGGTTAAATTGGGCTTAGAACCAGTTACAGCTGCAAACCAGAATGGGCTCTACACCCAAGGTCATCTGAATCAGCCAATCAAATCAAATCCATCAAAGTTTTCAGTTTCCACACCCATTATAAAGACTGATATTCAAACCAGCAACACATGTATTAAGCACTGATGATGTCACCTCAGCTCGTGATGAAACATTTGCAATCTGAATGCCAAGCTTGGCAAACACCTGAACAATATCTTACAGCTTACCTTGTGTAATTTCAACCACTTGCCTGCATAAAGTGCCGTGAAAAAGTATTTGCCCCCCTCCTGATTTATTTGCATATTTGTCACAGTTAAATGATTGAGATCAAACAAATTTTAATATTACAGAAAGATAACCCGAGTAAATACAAAATGCAGTTTTTAAATGATGATTTTATTTATTAAGGGAAAAAAAGCTGTCCAAACCTACCTGGCCGTATGTGAAAAAGTAATTGCCCCCTAAACCTAATAACTGGTTGTGCCACCCATGGTGGCAACAACTGCAGTCAAGCATTTGGGATAACTGGCAATGAGTCTTTCACATTACTGTGGAGGAATTTTGGCCCACTCTTCTTTGCAGAACTGTTTTAATTCAGCCACATTGGAGGGTTTTCGAGCATGAACGGCCTGTTTAAGGTCATGCCACAGCATCTCAATCGGATTTAAGTCCGGACTTTGACTAGGCCACTCCAAAACCTTAATTTTGTTTTTTTTTTTTTTTTGAGCCACTCAGAGGTGGACTAGCTGGTGTGTTTCGGATTATTGTCCTGCTGTATAGCCCAAGTGCGCTTGAGCTTGAGGTCACGAACTGATGGTCGGGCATTCTCCTTCAGGGTTTTCTGGTAGAGCGCAGAATTCATGATTCCATCAATTATGGCAAGTTGTTCAGCTCCTGAAGCTGCAAAGCAGCCCCAGACCATCACACTACCACCACCATGTTTGACTGTTGGTATAATGTTCTTTTTATGAAATGCTGTGTTAGTTTTACGCCAGATGTAACGGGACGCAGACCTTCCAAAAAGTTCAGCTTTTGTCTCATCAGTCCACAGAATATTTGCCCAAAAGTCTTGGGGATAATCAAGATGTTTTTTTGGCAAATGTGAGATGAGCCTTTGTGTTCTTTTTGGTCAGCAGTGGCTTTTGCCTTGGAACTCTCCCATGGATGCCATTTTTGCCCAGTCTCTTTCTTATTGTTGAATAATGAACACTGACCTTAACTGAGGCAAGTGAGGCCTGCAGTTCTTTAGATGTTGTTCTGGGTTCTTTTATAAGCTCCTGGATGAGTCGTCGTTGCGCTCTTGGAGTAATTTTGGTAGGCCGACCGTTCCTGGGAAGGTTCACCACTGTTCCAAGTTTTCTCCATTTGTGGATAATGGCTCTCACCATGGTTCGCTGGAGTCCCAAAGCCTTAGAAATGACTTTGTAACCCTTTCCAGACTGATACATGTCAATTACTTTGTTTCTCATCTGTTCTTGAATTTCTTTAGATCGCAGCATGATGTGTTACTTTTTGAGATGTGCTTCACTTTATCAGACAGGTTCTGTTTAAGTGATTTATTGATTCAACAGGTCTGGCAGTAATCAGGCCTGGGTGTGGCAAGTGAAGTTTAACTCAGCTTTCCAAAAAATGTGGTTAATCACAGTTCGTTCATAATTTAACGGGGGGTGAATTACTTTTTCGCATGGGGCCAGGTAGGTTTGTACAGCTTTTTTTCCCTTAATAAATGAAATCATCGTTTAAAAACTGCATTTTGTATTTACTCGGGTTATCTTTGTGTAATATTAAAGTCTGTTTGACGATCTCAATCATTTAACTGTGACAAATATGCAAAAAAAAGAAAAATCAGGGAGGGAGCAAATACTTTTTCATGGCACTGTATAAAGGTAACTGATTCAAAACAATACACCATGACAGTTAGTCAAACTATAGCCAGATGAGTTTAATATTAACTGCAGTTGTTAAAATGGTCTGCCAAGAATTTTCATACTACATATTGTTGCTAAGAAACAAACAGTATGCAAATTATGACCAAGTTGTTCGTGTGTCATGTCAGCAGTCCTTAAAATGGACTGTGACACAAATGAAATTTTCCGGCATGTGAGACCAGTCCAGAAACAAACGATTTATCTTCAAGACTGTAAGCATTACTGAGCTGTATAAGATGAGTAAATAAAGCAAAGCCTGTGGATGCAGGCCTGTGCTTTGTGTGACCATTTGCTCCCAAAAAACCTGCATCTGTGACCTCCTGTGTATACTGTTTTTTTTATTTGGACTGAGTTTAATTAATTTGTGTCATTTGAGAGGACTTCTGTTTTTTTTTTTAATAATTTGTGTTTAACGCTATTGAAAATGAACATTTTTGGTTTTACAGCTCAGTAAGACGACACAAATAACAGCTCAGCTGCGATGAAACCCACATGCACAGAGGGTTGCGAAACCCAGGACTAAGAACTGTCCCTTTAAACATAAGTACTATGACATTAAAAGTGTCCTGATAGGGCCTCCATACTAGTAAGTAAATTGGTAAACTGGCTAGTCAGCTGTGATAAAAGGCCCTAGTCTCTGTGGTCTTGGGTGATTGAGATGACTGAGGTCTTCTTCCCATTGGTGCTCACAGTTGTCGGCTGGTTACCCATGATGCTGTGTGTCACATCAGATGACTGGTGGTCTTCCTCAATTTGTATTTGGTTGTCAATGTAGAAACAGAATTAGAATCTGAATTCTGTGCATCACTTGATTTGTTTATTAATCCAGACACTATATTACAATTAATAAAAGCTTAATGCAGAAGTCCCTTATTTTGTTCATGCTTTAAATTAAATTATGTAAAAGCCTCAATTAAAACTGTAATGATTTAAAAATTTGTTGTAATACTTTACCCATCAAGCGTTTGTGCTGTGCAATCACTATGCTCCTTTGTCAGTCTTTGAAGCACAATCCATGAGGCAGGGTATACCATGAATAGGACACCAGTCCATCGCAGGAATTTCATATCTTTTATTAATTTGGAACAATAAAATAGTCAGTTTCAGTAGTTTTAAAGTAGACATACTATCTGCACAGCCTCCTATTCAATGTATATTACTGAGTGCTTGATCTCTATGTGCTGTATTTGGCCACTTTGTTGGGATTTATTATCTGTAATTAGTGGTATACCTTATAATAGTGACATACTTCATTTACATACTGTTAGATTTTTCCCATTTTTATAAAGTTTGTGCTGTTAATGCTGTGGAAGTGAATTGAATTAATCCAGTCCCGTGTAACTAATCTTTGGGTGCATTTCACTGACACCCAACAGCTGTGTGGGAAAACTTAGGTTGTAATGTCTCTGCAACAAACAAATTTTTAAAAACAGAAAATGTTAAGAAAATACAATTAAAAATAAACATTGAAATATTCATATCTTCCAAAATTCATAACTAAATAGTTTGTAACACAAGGACCGAATGTATTACATCTCATAGCAAAATTGAAGGCACATGCAGTGCACTGGTGGGAGGAGATAGCTGTCTAATTTCTGAGTTTGTCTTGGGGACACCTAGGATATAGGTAATTGGTTAAAACTAAATGGTCACTTCTGCTACAAAGCATCTTTTAATTATTTGTATTATAAATACGGGAGTGCAGTTTGCATAATGAAAACTTAATGCAAGTTGATTTGGGGATACACAATCAATCGAATTCCAAGTAATTTCGATGAAGATGCATGCCGAGGTATGAGCTGCTGAGTGTGCACCAAGTACTTGCTTCGATCAGTGGTTGTTTGGATGTAGTCTGGGGTTTTTTTCTGTTTGATGCTTACTGTACTTGAAGTACTATGCACTTAACCCCATTTTCCAGGACAATCAGTTTCAGACAGTGTGTGTGTGTGTGTGTGTGTGTGTGTGTGTATTATTGTTCTTATTTATTTTACTAAGATTAGCGTAACAGTGTTTCAAAGGAACACAACTGCTGTGTTACAGCACAACTGACATAGAGGATAAAGAGTCATTGGTTTCTAGGTCTTTACATGTGCAATATGCCTTCATTACCTGAAAAGGAATCAACGGTTGGATTTGTATATACTCAGCTCATGCTGAGAAGGTCATTTGGGAAGTTAAAGACTTCTGTTTTTGCTAACATTACCATGCAGAACCTTGAATGGACACCGCTCTTAAGTGAGGTAGCATCCTAAAATGTGCTGCTTCTGTAGGAAACACACTCCAGAAACCAAATGGATGAAGTGGAAGTTGAGTGGGGTTAAACCTAACAGACACGATCTGGCAACTCTAGGTTTCATCTGGTGTACTTTTCACAAATATTCCGCTTCTTGTAGTGTGTAGTTGTGTAGTGTCCTTCACTGGGAAATATAATTTGCCCAAAAAGAGGAAATATAAGTACATTGGAGATCGTATTTGTCGTAATGCGATTAAATTCTTTCAAACTTGTTGTATGGGCCAGAATTGTAATTGCACTGTAGTACTTTTTTCTACATAATTCACTTGGATACAATCAAGAAAAGGCTTCTTTTCCAGTCTCCTTCTGGAAATGTATAAAATAATTTGCAGCAAATGTGTAGAAATCTGCTCCAGAACAGGCTGCTAGCGAGGCGTTAAGGATGTCTTCCCAAGAAAGCTGGTTTGTAGTCATATTGGTTTATTTAAGGGGAACAACTGCCTGCAACCTGAACTGAGTTCTCATGGGTTAACTTGATCTAAAATAGGAGAGGAATAGTTTTCATCACAATGGGAAAAGGTTTTTCTGTGTTGTTTGCACTGTTGCATTTCTTCACTGTAGACTGCAGTACTTATCAGTGGCAGCTGGAATTAAGGCATAGTGTAAAAGTGGTAGTATGGATGTGTCTGCAGAATGCAAATTCTTGTCTTTAGTTTTGTCATTAGCCTGCGGCGTATCTATGCTGTACACACGTTCAGTCCAAGTGGGATCATTGAGGTCCACCACTGGCATTTGTGTTCTGCCTTGGGATTGAGAAGAGCATGAATTGTATTCATTAAATTTCACATCACAAAAGCTCAGATACATAGTTAAATTGGTATACAGTGTAATCCGTCTCTCTTTTGTTTTTATACAGCTAAACGTTCACTGATCTAAGAACAAAGCGAGCTCACTCAAAAGTAAGCAGGGAGTTTGGAGATGATATGCCAAAGAGCAAAGGTCATAAAAGTTTACTGGACCTCAGTCTGCTTGCTGTATTTTCTCTTTCCTTCCTTCCTGCCAGGAATACCGGTTACGTATATACATTTATGTCGCATTTTTCTCCCAAGACTAATGAGTAGGAAATTGCATGTTTTCTAAGTTGAGTTTTTGTTTGTTTTTTAGTTTAATTTCTATGAATACATTTTAATGAATTGTGAAAAAGTTCAAAAGCCTAAATCTTAGGACAGATTGAGTGTTTAGCTTTTATGAGTAGCACAGTAATGTGTATTTTTTCTTAGAGTGATAGTTAATGCTGCTATTTTTGGAGATTGTAACAAATTAGCATCAAGACAAAGTGGTAGATAAACTGATGTATAATGACAAGATACTGAAGTTGATAAACATACATTTAAAGTCTAAGAAACCCTGTCAGTATACATCTATTCCAATATGCTGTCATACCTAGAGAAACTATCAAAATGTCACAGTTTTAGTATCTTACCTCTGTGGCAATACTGCACTTGTAAGGAATTGAAATTAAATCGTATTTCAAGGTCAAGATGGTACAACACCACATTGTAATGTTGAAGACACACCGGGATAGTCATATTCTTTTTCACTGCATCAAGTAAAAATAAAACTTGTTTACTTATAGTTAAATATATCAACCTATTTCTTAAAAGACAATTTTTTTCCTAATTATAATGCATATTATTCACATTTTTTGTGGGTGTGTTTTAGTCATTTGTCATACTATAGCTGTTTTTTGATTAAACACTTTTTACACTAACATTTAGAATTTTTTACTGATTCAGTTGTTTCAGCTGTCCATCAAGCACTGTTAATCTTGGAGCCACAAAAGTTGGTGGCCAACTTCACCCATGTTAAAGGCCCACAACACAAGAGATCTGTAAGAGCCAGATGAATCCTCAAAAAGACCGAAGAATTCGCCAGCCGTTTTCCTGTCAGGTTTACTGACCTTTTTTCTAACCTTCATCCAGCACTCAGATGTGCTTAAACATAATACTTTGATCAATATAAAAAGACTTAAAAGTGCTGAACATCCTGTGTGAAAGCCACAGGGGTTTATATATGCCTATTACCAAATGCAGTGAAAACACCTATTTTGTATCTGATATGAATGAAATTAAAATACCCCCATGCTGTGTCAGTGGCCAAGACCATGGCTGGGGACCGCTATCCAGAGAGATGGTCATGCAGTGCTTTGCCCTGCAGTTTGTACTCACATCCTCAACAATAATGCCAAATATGACCTCGTAGCAGTCAGCTGATGGTAGGTCTCCTACTTATGCAGTGGCTAGGCACTAGGGCAATGATACCTTTGTTTTCGGCATCTTATGTGTTGATTCATTCTCCTCACAACTCAGCAGCCTACATTTTTATAAATGTTTAAATATTTCCATACTTATGGAGTAAGAATCCAAATTCATTGTTCTTACAAGTACTTACTACTTGCTAAAGTGCTTATGTATCAAAGAGCTGAGCAGGTTTTGAAAATATAGTGTGGAGAATGTAGTGATTAATTTACCACTGCATCTGCTGCAGAACTATAGTTAAGTTTTGGTCAAAATATCTGAATGAGTCTGTTCTTGAAACATTGGAAATCAGTTGAATTGATGTGTTTTTTTTTTTTTTTTTTTTTTTTTTTCTCCTCTTCTTCAGCCACCTTGACATCCTGAATGGGATGACTTACACTCATACGGACTGCAAACTTGATATGGTCAAGTTTAGTGCCTTTCTTATATATAAAACAATTCATACATTTTTTTTTTTTTTTTTTTTTTTAAACTTTTTGATTTTCTGCAGTGTTGTATCTGCAGGAACAAAATATGCAGGCTGAGCTGTATGTGAGTTTATGTGTTTAGGGGCTGTGTGTGTGTGTGTGTGTGTGTGTGTGTGTGTGTGTGTGAAGACATTTACGTTCTTGTTTCAGTATATATCTTGTAAAACTTGTAAATAACTACTTTAGCCAGCTGTTATATAATGTTGCTTATGCAAGTAGCTAATTTGTTTTAGTATTCAACTTATTGTGCTTTTGCTGTTTTCTTGCTTTGTATGTTGAGACCAGAAATCCACTCGTTATTCCCCCCACCCCAACTCCCTTCTTAGAATTGACATGTTTGCTTTGGAAAGGTGAGAATGCTCACATAAAAGTGAATTAGAGAAGTCGCCCAATGCCAAAGCAGCAGTCAGCCCTCCAACTCTCCGCTTGAGGGCGAGAGTGCAAATTAGAACTGTGATTGCACAATGTGGCAGCCTCTCTGACCACACTCCCATTTGTAAGTTGGTAGCTGAGGGGCGAGTGTCTAAATCAACTATGTTGTCTGGCCTTTGCACTGTTTGTTTCCCTGTTTGCCAGTTATTTCTGAGCTAAGTCATTTACTTCAGACTTTTGTGTGCTTGGCCCAATTACACCCATTTAGTAGATGACACATTATTAGCCTTACGAACGTACAACCTCACAGGCTCGTGACAGATTTCGGAGATCATGAATGGGCTTCAGATGATGCACTAATATTATTCTAACTTTGTCAAAGATCATAAATTTCCTCTATAACAGTGTAACTGGTGTTACCACTAGGATGTTGAACTGAAGTGATTCTATAAAGCTGGCATTAAGTGACTTGTCACTGAAAAAGAATGTGTTTAACTTGCTGACAATTTGAACACAAAAGTCTGAAGCTACTAAACTGTAAAGATAAAGGAAGACCCCCTTATTTCAAGAGATAATCTAAAACCTATAAGATGTGCTCAGCTGAATTCAATTTCTTGTAGCTGACTTGTTACTTTATCGTTTTCTTGTGGTAAATGCAGTTCAGCACGATTAATGACTCTTTCAAGATCAACTTGTAACATTTTATGAAACATTTTACCGCCTTTTGATGATGATTGTTATTAGTTGGCCAAAACCTTTGTCCAAGGTAACTTAGTGTTAGATAATTGGCTTCACAATTATTTACTCATTTATATAGCGGGGTATTCTTGTATTTATTTAAGGTAAGTACAGTATGTTTATCAGGAGTAGTACAGCAGGTGGAATTTTCAGTTTGTAAGGCAACAGCCCTAACCTTTGTCGGATCTAGAATTGACTGCAACATGTCTTAAGTTACACAGTTATTAACCATAATGTTCAAATTGATTTTGTGCTTAGGATTGAAACACAGGACACTTTATGAATTTGAGGAAAATTTTCTGCCCTCTCTTAGCACCATATAGCAACATATTTTTGAGCATTTGTAATGAAATAGACTTCTTTCCCTTCTTTCAAAGACACTTTCACTAGTGAACAAAACTGGAGAATAATTTAGGAAATTTTTACAAACTTACTGAACAGTAAGTACATGTAAACATCTGAAAGAAACATACAGTACGTTTATATTTATTCATTAAGCAGATACTTTTCTCCAAAGTGACATACATCTCGGAGAACAATGCAAAAACTGCGTTACATCAACAGAAGACAGACTTTGATGCGGACATGTTTTTTTTTTTTTTTTTTTTTTTTTTTTTTTGAGTATAGTCAATTTGTGATATAGTATAAACCAGTATATATTACACAAGGAGCTACATATACACTTTTCCTTTATTAAAAACATTAATCAAGCACAAGATTAGAGAAGTGAGTCAGAAGGATGTGCATTTTCAGACCCCTCTTAAATGTAGAGATATGTGAACAAAAATTTTTAAAAATTCTCAAAACTGTAATAAAAGAAGTTGAAAAACAGTGCGAAATTAAGAAGAAAAGCTTGTTCCTCATTGAGTCTGCCTCAAACACCTGAAAAAAGGTCCTTAATACCGGGGGCTTTCAGTCTGTATACCGAACATGGGTACAAATTTTCTAAAGCCGTTATACTGGCAATAACGATATATATAAACCAGGAGTCTGTATACCTCTATTGTCTGGTCTTTTCTGTGAAGAAAATGTTTGGAACTAGTTTGTGTAATAAACTAAGCGGTCCCAACTAATTCCAGGGGTCGTACTTTGGTGCGCATGGTTTTGTACATGGGTATCAACTCAGAATATTGAGCAGTACAAACTGTTGCCCTGACAAATGAAATCCTGGGGAAAAATGAGAAACTCAAGTCAAAATTTTAATGCTTCAGACAGGTTTGTTTGAATAGTTAATTCACATAACAAACGACAAGAGAAAAGAGGAAATTACAGCTTCAGTTTAGGGAGCAATGTGGATTGTATTGGCTCTGGATTTTATTTGGAATTGCTTGTTTTTCATTATTTATTCTTGTCTATTTAATTTAGTCTGTGGACAAAAGACAAATGTTGATATTCTCCTACATTTTGTGGTACACAGAATTATTTTGCCACTCTCAATGACAGAAGCGGGCCTTTAATTGTCACTGGTTTTCAAAGCATAGTATAGTGAATCTGTAAATATGTGTTTTTGTACAAAGGGAAATAGCTTGTCTCCAGGGGAAAAAACAATGAGTTTTCAAACAGATGAGTGAAACGGCACAACGAATATTGAAACTTTGCAGTAGGGCTGTAAACTCTTTGATTTATTAAACTCTTACTAAAGACTGAACTTAAAAAGATCATTAGCCACTTAGCCTCTGATCCCAATTATTTGTTGCATGCAGTTCAGGATTTATTTTATTTAATAGTTTAACATAAAATCAATTTTTAAGATAAAGAATCTCTGCTATAAACCTAATAGAGTATTCTAACAGTATTTTCGAAATATTATTGACCTTTATTTTACTGAAACTTTGTCCAAGATGACTTGCAGTGTTTGATAATGAACTCCCTCTCACACACACACACACACACACACACACACACACACACACACACAGGCAGAAGCCGCTGGTCCCAGAGCCCAACCTGGCAACACAGGGCATAAGGCTAGTGGGGGAGGGGACACACCCAGGACGGGATGCCAGTCCATCACAAGGCACCCTGCAGGACTCGAACCCCAGACCCACCAGAGAGCAGTACCTGGCCAAGCCAGCTGCGCCATCGCACCCCTTTGATAATGAACTTTAGCCCCCCCCCCCCCCCCGATGGCAAGCGACATGCAGTGCGTTAATCTCTCACGATGCTGGGCAGTGGTAGCGATCCACATCTACCAGTCTATCATGCAGAGGGTCACGCCCACACCTGCCACCGATCAGAGAGGACAGGTATAAAGGAACCGTGCCAGCACACCTGCTCGCACTACCTCGCCTTGAGCAACCGCATCTCCAGCGGGTGTCCGTGACTAGTGTTTTCCTTTGTCCCTCTTCCTTGTTCCTGCTTTCTCGCTACGGACCTTTGCTTGCTTCTTGACCATGTCTCTCATCTCGTCCTGTGGAATTCCGTCTGCAAATTGCCTGACCTTTGCCTGCCCCTTTTGTTGTCTTCAATAAAATGCACCTGCGTTTGGGTTCATCAGCGCTTCACCTTTGCCTCGTTCGCAATGACAAGAGGTGTGTATTACATCCATGTTTGGGTTTTCTGGAATGTACCCCCATCGTAAGTTGGAGACCACCTGTATACCGTTGGATGCAATATGGATAGAATGTTGAGTCAACCCACAGAAGGCTGCTGGACCAGACAACGTTCCTGGCAGAGTGTTCAGAGGATGTGCAGACCAGCTGGCATATATTCTCACTGACATCTTCAGCATCTCCCTGAGCAGCGCCGTGTTCCAACGTGCTTTAAGACCACCATCATTGTCCCCATGCTGAAGAAGTCTTCAGTGTCCTGCCTCAACAACTAGCATCCCGTCGCACTCGCACCCATCATCTTGAAGTG
Source organism: Scleropages formosus (assembly GCF_900964775.1). Lineage (NCBI taxonomy): Eukaryota > Metazoa > Chordata > Actinopteri > Osteoglossiformes > Osteoglossidae > Scleropages > Scleropages formosus. The sequence goes on from NC_041807.1 coordinate 30,585,499, forward strand.
CTTCGAGAGTCTTGTCATGAGGCACATGAAGACCCTACTGGACCCCACGTAGTTTGCGCATCATCCCAAGTGCTCAGCAGACAACGCCATCTCCACCACCCTCCATCTGGCCCTTACATACCTGGACAAAAAGGCCACATACGTTCAAATGCTCTTCGTAGACTTCAGCATTCAATACAATCATTCCTTAGCACCTGGTTGGAAAGCTAAGCCTATTAGGCCTGAATACCTCCCTCTGCAACTGGATCCTAGACTTCCTGACTGAGAGACCTCAGTCAGTCCAGATTGGGAGCAGCATCTCCAAAACCACCACACTAAGTACTGGGTCCCCCCAGGGCTGTGTGCTCAGTCCACTGCTGTTCACTCTGCTGACTCACAACTGTGCAGCAATGCACAGCTCGAACCACATCATCAAGTTCGCTGATGACACGACCATGGTGGGTCTCATCAGCAAGAGTGACAAGTCAGCATATAGAGGAGGAGTTGCAGCAGCTAACGGACTGGTGCAGAGCCAACAGCCAAGACAAAAGAGATGGTTGTTGACTTTAGGAGAGCACGGAGCGACCGCTCTCTGCTGAACATTGACGGCTCCTCCGTGGAGATCGTCAAGAGCACCAAATTCCTTGGTGTTCACCTGGTGGAGAACCTCGTCTGGTCCCTCAACACCAGCTCCATAGCCAAGAAAGCCCAGCAGCGTCTCTACTTTCTGCAAAGGTTGAGAAAGGCCCATCTCCCACTCCCCATCCTCACCACATTCTACAGAGGTACTATCGAGAGCATTCTGAGCAGCTGCATTACTGCCTGGTTTGGAAATTGTACCATTCTGGATCGCAAGACGCTGCAACGGATAGTGAGGGCAGCTGAGAAGATCATCAGGGTCTCTCTTCCCTCCGTCACAGACATTTACACTGCACGCTGCATCCGCAAAGCCACCAGCATTGTGGGCGACCCCACGCACTCCTCACACAAACTCTTCACCATCCTGCCGTCTGGTAAAAGGTACCAAAGTATTCGGGCCTTCGTGGCCAGACTGTGTAACGGTTTCTTCCCCCAAGCCATCAGACTCCTCAGTACCCAGAGACTGGACTGACACTGAAACTTGCACAGTGGTCGGTGCTCAACTGTCCGTTATTGTGCCTGTTGTCCTGTTTTAGCAAACGTTGAAATGTCTAGTGCTGTTCACACAAGTCTTGCGCGAATGCACTTCACATTGGCTGTGTAGGTAACTGTTTTATCTAGCACCATGTTCCTGGAGGAACGTTTTTATTTCACTATGTACCGTACCAGCTGTATATAGTTGAAATGATGACAAAGCCTCTCTTGTCTTTAGTCACAGATGTGAACAACAGAAATATGAACCACTACACTGAGGCCTATGTTTAATAGTAGCAAGAGCTATGATTTGTTACCACTAATGCACAGATGTAGCACAATCTATCTCCAGAGCAGAGGGGCGCATAAATGATACTTTCTATTCCTATCAACTTGAGGTGCCCATCAATGCCCACATACCTCTTCTTGCAGATTAAAGAATTCTGATATAGGGTTTGAGCAGGCACTTGAGTTGCCTGCGGCTGTGCCCCAGTCATTTCAGTGCTATTAAAGCAGGATAAGCAACAAAATATTTGATACAAAATCACTTGCAGCCGTCTCGTGACTCCACTGCTCTTGCAACCTTCTCGGGAGAGCCTGAAAAAGAATAGACATGGTTAGGTTAATGGGCCGGGGGCAAAAGCAGAGTGAGCTGATCAGGCTGATGGTTCAGATTTCTTGGCAGTTTAAAAACATGACACAAATATGGAGGGGTGATGTTTCATGGCTACAGGTGATGATAGGTTGAGCCCTTTATCATGCATGGCACATCCGTGTTGCATCCATATTAGCGTATACTATGAACCAAGTTACAGCCCTGCGATTCGAGAACTGTAACTAGCTGTTTTTGCTCTCCATTGCTGCACCTGCTCTTATGTAAGCACTGTAAGCATGTTACAGGAGGCTGCTGGAGCTTCAGGCAGAGAGTCATCCAGGACAGGGGCTATGGATCAGTGTCTGTAGCAGGGAAGTATTAAAATGGTTAGTTGCCTCATTTCTGTGAAGTTGGGCCTGGATTGCATAAGCATGGGGGTTTGAAACCCTCCTTTTACGATAGAGCAAATCTGGGGTGGGGGCAGATGGCTCTGCTCAGAAGAGCAAAGCAGACTCCCTGCTGTCCTCTTCATCAAGGGAATCTCTACAAAGCCAGTTCAGTACAAAAAAAGCACTGCTGGCCTCAATATGTAAATGCTTTTGTTTCACTTGGTGCTGCTGCATTGTCTTTGCCAGTGCCTCAAGCTGCCCTTCTGGTTTACTTCCCCCTCTTTCATCTCAATCAAATGCTTATCCTTCTAAGTCAAGTCTCTTGTTTAATGATTTCATAATGAAATATTTCATAACATATTATTTACGTGAGAACAAACACCCTAATGTTGAATTGTGGGGATGAGTAGCTATTGAAAAGGTATAGTTATGAGTCTGATGAGGAGGAGGTGTTCAGCCATCCTCCACCCAGATCTGTGTAGCTTGCATCGCCGCTGTTGACCCCTCACCCTGTCACTTTGGGCTTCGGTTCCAGTCCCACACACCCACGGACCGTGCATCAGAGGGGACTCATCCACCTGACCTCACTGGGTACAGCTTGTGATGTGTTGTTTCTGAGTCATCTCCAGCCGTGGCGTCAGTGAATGCTGGCAGTCTGGACAGACACCGTCGGATGTGCTGCTGCGTGGTGCACGTTGTCGACACTTGCTTTCTCAATCAGAGTTATTTAAAAAAAAAAAAAAAAAAATTCTAAAAAGTTAACCAGCAGGCTACGAGAAGTAATGCACTATGAGGGTGCCTGTTTGTCTGGTTGTTGTGGTCTGACCCTGCTTGCTTTCTATATTTGGCAGCTGCAGTTATTCCAAAGGAGTTAAGAGTTGTCACCGTTGACCCTTCCCTAACGTGCTAGCTTGGGAGAGGCAGAGGCAGTTGTCCCTTGGACCTTAAAAGGACAGTAGAATAAGAATCATCATGAAAGGACAAAGACTGCTCTCTCAGACCAAACCTTGATAAGGGTGTGTGAATGTTTTCGTGTGGCCTTGGTCCCTTTTTTGATCCACTGTTTGTTTTTGACCTTTGGCATTTGTAGTGTTTTCCGTAACATTAAAAGATGGCTTTTGAAAGGGAATTAAAGTTTGTTAGTGATTTCCCCCCCCAAAAAAAAAAAAAAAACAAAAAAAACTTATGTAAAAGTATTGTTATAGATGACATTTCTAAAACTGTGTTAATGAAATCTGAGTCTTATTTACTGGAGTGGAAACACTGCTTCTTTACCAACCAAAAATTTTTTAATTTAAGAATGGTTGTTATACCTTTCATTGCTGCAGATGATTAGCTAATGATACAATGATAGCTAATGTTTTACTCTTAAGTCTCGCTGGTCACATGGTCATTGGTTCTCAACTTCATACAGAGCGAGAAGACATTAGATCCACGTGCAGGAAAGGCTGTAAGAAGCTGTACAGTTGATTTTAGAGATTTGCAACTTTTGACTGTCATCTGTGCAGGGAACCTAGGGCAGTGAGGATGTGCAGGTAATGCCCAAAGAGAACCCCGGGGCATCATGTCTGAAGAGGCGATCTCAGGGAGCGATCTGGAGCCCGACCTCAACAGCGAGGAGGACGAGGACTTGGAAGAGGAGGAGATGGAGGAAGATGATGATGAAAATGATGGGGATGATGAAGAGGAGCCTACTGGTGAGTACAGCTCTTACCTGGAGTCTGCAGGGATCTGCCTGGCTGCAGACAGGCTTCTTTGTTAGTTTGAAGAATACTTGTGCCAAGGACTCAACTCTATTTTTAGAGGTGATTCTGTTGGTGGTGTTGTCTTTGTTTGTTCGGTAACAATGTATTTTCTGTCCATATGTGGGCTTGATTGTGGGAAAAAAAGTTGTTTATGCAGGGATACAACAGCTTTAAGTAACAAAAATATACATTTATGAATCTTTGAATGAATTGGCAGTAATGCCATTGAGATCCCTTCAAGGCCCTTCTTTGGGCTGCTTCTCTACTTCTGTAAATGCTTCTTTGCATTCTGTAAATGGTAAATCCTCTGACCCTGCTTATTTAGCTGTGTAGAAGAGGGATGTAAAAGGGGACAGATGTTCATGAGCCTGTTATTCATGTGTGAGGGAAAGCAAGCAGGAGACCTTGGAACGAATGTCAGTGGGAGGAGAGGGCACTGTCTGATACTTCTGTTGAAGGTTTGGTAGACCTGTACAGGGGAAGGAGCTGGGAAGCACACACTGGAACCTGTTGCTATGTTCAGCCTTGCTGTCTGAACATGACAAAGTGCTCCCAGAGGTGTGCCTCATCCCCTTCATAAATTCAAACACTCATACTTCCCCGAGAAAGTATAGCATACACACATCTCTCTTCAGTTTGTTCAGGGTATGTTCACTAGGGAGGATACTGATATCAATACTGGGAACTAGGCTTTGACAAATGCAACAACTGATCCTATAGGGCAGGTGTTTGAGAGTGATGTGGGTTTAGTCACAGGGGACCTACAAGTAGCTTCTTCCTGTGCAGTTAGGATCATTTTACATTTACAACTTGGTACAGCTGTACATCAGTTTGTGAAGGTAATTCATTCCTTGAAAACTCTTTGCTGAGACAAAAATCTGTAAATCAAGCACTTTATTCCCTTTACAGTATGTTTTATGTGAGGGGGAAATACAACTGGTTGCTTAGTCTAAAAAGACAATTTTTATGAAATATGCTAAAATATTTTTAAAAAATCACAAAAAGACAAAAATTACTACACTTTTGTATTAGTGTTATAAGAAGCAGTAGTTAATTCATAATCAGTGTCCTTTGCAAAGCTGTTAGTACCTTAAGAGAAAACTTTGTTCGTGTGTGGAAAATGTATAAATCACTGTGATTATCAAAAGTGGAATTGATTTAGTGTTTGTATCATGAGAGATACCTGCAATGTGTTTTTTAGTCATGTTTTTTAAATAAAGCAAGATGTTGATACGTGGTTTGGAAGACTGAAATATATGGTTTTATTATTTTGTCCACATATTGTAGTGGTTCAAATTACTGTGTTTAGGAGTTGGTGAGGCTTTTTTTTTTTTTTTTTTTTTTTTTTTTTTGCTTCAGCTGACCATGTGTGGTAAACGTTACAAGAGACTTGGAGGAGACATTTGTGATGAGCCTTTTCACAAAGAGATAGCCCTGGGGCCTGTGGCAAGCTGCCATGTCTGGGAAGATCTTGCTTTGAAGCGCTGCCTGGTCTTGCCTGCCCACAGGGCACAGTCAGGCCTCCCTTGAATCCTCGCAGGTGCAGTGGAATGCAGCACGGCAGTTTCCCAAAGAATAGCCACATTTGATGTCTTCAAGATCCATTTTGACTCCCGGCTCCATGCTGAGCCCATTACCAGGTTAATGATGGAGAGCAGGAGAGAACGGAAAGTGAAAGACTGAGAAAGCACAGCACACGAGACCTGAAGAAAAGGAGGATCAAGTAAAGCCCGCATGAAAGACGAAGACATGGGGCACATCTTTTGGCTTCACTCCACCTACAGTATGTGAAATACATATGTCCAGCAGGAGAAAGAATACTAGTGTGATACATCAGAGTTTATTGGTGAATAATATGGCATACCCCTGTCTCGCTAAGTGTTCCAAAGCCACTACAAGGAAGGATAAGCAGCTGGTTGGCTGGTTTAAAAATATCAATGTGATTTTGACTCCTGCTGCAGCTGGGCTTTCACACTGTACACTGCAATTCTGGGTTCTGTGTCCAGGGTTCCCTTTAACCTGGAGGAGGTCTGGGCTCCTCTCTCCTCCCATACACACGTCCTCTGGTTGTGTAACGGCCTTTTGGGAGTACAGCCATTTTCCAGTGTTTCTAGGAGCTATAATTAATCCTTGTCTTTAATTTGTACATGCAACTCAGAAATGGGAGGGGAGAGCGCAATAAAATATAAAGAGAGAGAGAGACTGGATGGAGGATGGGGATGGTTGTCCATGGGGATGCTAGCGGCCCCCTCACTCAGATTGGCTCACGCTGCCACAGTCTTTTCAGGCCACGGTGACATTTACACCGCCGCTCTGCGGATGTCACTGTGACACACGTTACCTAACACAGTTATGAAAGCCTCACCACAGCTCCCCCACCCCTTCCCCAAGGCCCGCTTGCCTGCATAGCAAAAAACCATTTTGCTGCAGCACAGGTTCCGCCCTGGAGGCTAAGTCTCAACAGCATCTTTCTCCTCTCTAGGCCTTTGTCCCCAACCCTCTCTTAACTCAGCCGTCAAGCCCAACCCTCTCTTTGATCACCCTTTATGGCCTTTATCCCCACTTTCCTCTTCGATCAGCCTTTGTTCCCATCTTCATCTTTTCTCAGGCCTTTGTCTCCTCCTCACCTTTCCTTCAGCCTTAAGTCTTCATCCCAAGGTGACCAACCAAACATAAGTCTTCAAAATGTGAAACAGCAATTAAAATTAGGAACTTGTTCACGATATGACTAGCTGTAATTTCGGTCTGTGGTTGATTTAAGGGAATACGGTTGTATGCAATCTACACTGAATTTTTTGTGAGTTTGTGTAACACTGTGGCCCTTCATGGGGATCATCAGCCACAACACTCCCCTTCAGCCAAAGCACCTACATTCCATGCAGCTCATGTGTCACCATTCCTGCTTCTGTTCTGCCCTTCCAGTGGACTCCCTGCATTGTCCGATAAGTGATGGCAGAATTTAGGTCAGTAGATCGGAGGTTAGCTGCGATGAACAGCAGGCTTTTAGGAGAGAGATCCTGCATGTACGCAAACACACACCAGTCTATCAGCTGTTCACTTAAGCTGAAATGCAGACCCAGCTCTTTCTGTGCAAAGTTCATACTGTATGTTCGCACCATGTTTGTGTTGGTTTCCTGTGGTCCTTTTTTTTTTTTTTTTTTTGCACTTCAGAATCCTCATATTTCTTTCTCTTCCTTGTTCTCTCTGTGAGGAAAATCCACAGAAATTGCCCCACTCAGAAGTAAGCTTACACTGGAGACATATCACCAAAGCAACTGGTGCACCAGTAGATCATGAAAAACTTAAAATTCCTGGTAGAGGATGTAAGATTTTATTTCACAGTTACATAGATTTTTGTTGTATGTCCTTGAAATAGAAATGGAATAAGTGCAACAGAACAGGGGTGATCTCATCTTCTTGCTCAAGGTCCCCTTCCTTCCATCCTTTACGCAGCATCCTGGATGCTTGCGAGCCCACACCTTTGTGTAAGAAGCCCACCGCGTCACATTGTCAGCCTGTCACCAAGGTAACTGCAGGCTATACTCTCCAAGGCCTGGGTTCTTGTTTGCTTCTCTCTTCCCTTTCTTCTCGTTTTTTTGTGATGTGTTAATTTGTGCTTGTCTCTCTTAGGTTTACTGCTTTTTTTTTTTTTTTTTTTTTTTTGGTGGGCTGTTTTGACCTTAATTAAAACCATCGATATAAAAAAATGTACTTGTTGAGAGACAAACACATACTTTTTGAAATCGTCATTCTATATACACTCAATGGCCACTTTATTAGGTACACCCGTTCAACTGCTCATTAACGCAAATATCTGATCAGCCAATCACATGGCAGCATCTCAGTGCATTTATGCATGTAGACATGGTCAAAACGATCTGCTGAAGTTCAAACTGAGCATCAGAATGGGGAAGAAAGGTGATTTAAGTGGCTTTGAACATGGTATGGTTGTTGGTGCTAGATGGGCTGGTCTGAGTATTTCAGAAACTGCTGATCTACTGGGATTTTCACGCACAACCATCTGTAGGGTTTACAGAGAATGGTCAGAAAAAGAGAAAATATCCAGTGAGCGGCAGTTCTGTGGGCGAAAATGCCTTGTTGATGCCAGAGGTCAGAGGAGAATGGCCAGACTGATTCTAACTGATAGAAAGGCAACAGTAACTCAAATAACCACTCATTACAACCGAGGTATGCAGAAGAGCATCTGTGAATGCGCAACATGTCGAACCTTGAAGCAGATAGGCTACAGCAGCAGAAAACCGCACCAGGTGCCACTCCTGTCAGCTAAGAACAGGGAACTGAGGCTACAATTTGCACGCGCTCACCGAAATTGGACAATAGAAGATTGGAAAAACATTGCCTGGTCTGAGTCTTGATTTCTGCTGCGACATTCAGATGGTAGGGTCAGGATTTGGTGTAAACAACATGAAAGCATGGATCCATCTTGCTTTGTATCAACGGTTCAGGCTGGTGGTGGTGGTGGTGGTGTAATGCTGTGGGGTATTTTTTTCTTGGCACACTTTGGGCCCCTTAGTACCAATTGAGTATCGTTTAACCACCACAACCTACCTGAGTATTGTTGCTGAGCATGTCTATCCTTTTATGACCACAGTGTACCCATCTTCTGATGGCTACTTCCAGCAGGATAACGTGCCATATCACAAAGCTCAAATCATCTCAAACTGGTTTCTTGAACATGACAATGCGTTCACTATACTCAAATGGCCTCCACAGTCACCAGATCTCAATCTAATAGAGCACCTTTGGGATGTGGTGGAACGGGAGATTCCCATCATGGATGTGCAGCTGACAAATCCACAGCAACTGTGTTATGCTATCATGTCAGCATGGATCAAAATCTCTGAGGAATGTTTCCAGCACCTTGTTGAATCTGTGCCACAGAGAATTGAGGCAGTTCTGAAGGCAAAAGGGGGTCCAACCCGGTACTAGCAAGGTGTACCTAATAAAGTGATTGGTGAGTGTAGAAACCAGTTATGTTGCCAAATTGGGAAATTTAATGAAAGTATCACTTAATTCTGAAAAAGTGACTACTTATTGTTATTAATTCATGTTTGTGTTCATTCATAAGTATAACACTGGAACAGAACAGTGGAAGTCCAGCCACGCTCTACCCAAGTAAGGACTGAACTAAAAGCATGCAAACAGCCTTACTGCCAGTGAAGGAACAATGAGTAGCAGCATACCACAAACCATGGTTCACCTCAGCATGTAGAGCCAACTGTGTAATGAGAGGTCCCTGTAGACTGCATTTGAAAGGCTCTTCCGTAGCAACGGTACTTCGATGTGGTTTGTTCTTCCTTTAGTAAAAGGCTTGCTCGAGGCAAGTTTAGAGTTCTTGTGGCTTTACCCTGTTTATATTCTGTTACTCTGCACTTGGTTTGAATCTACACTATTGCTTCTGCAAATTTAAGTCCTTTATGTTAATAAAGGCAGCTGATTATTAGTTATTGCATGCGATGTTCATATGCACAGCTTTATACCTCGTTTACTGTAATATAAGCTCTGTTCACACAATGTTTTGTAATAGAGTATAGGCTGAATGTGGCGTATTCTGTGTGGAATCTTTTCCATGATTCTTTTTATTCCCCTAATACTTTTACTAAAACCAACTGACAGTATTTGACCCATTTAGACAGCAATGCATGATCGGTACCTGGCTTTTTTGTGCTGCAGCAGCACTGTGGCTCTTGAAAGTGCATATGTAGAAAGAATTAGCAGACACTTTCTTTGTGCATTTCTTCTGCATGTGGTCTTGCAGCTTTTTATGTTGTCTTCACTTATGCTGCAAGTTTTAGATTGAATTCTTTAAGCAGTTTACTACTAATGGAATACTTTAAGCAGTAAATGTTCTGTTTCTTTTGAGCATCAAACTAATTAATTCAGTGCCTCTTGTGCCTGCATGTGTAACTCGGCAGTATGTCCCTAAATGCAAGTTGATCCTCAAAATACACATCTCCAGGGTTGATCTGTGTAAGATAAGTTTTTTTTTTTTTTTTTTTTTTTTTTTTTTTTTTTTTTTTTCTCCCCCCTCTCTTCCCCCCCTCCCCTCCTCTCCCCTCTTGGTACTGCCAGACACCATCTCTTACAAGGTTTAGACGCTCAATTGTAGTGTGCCGTAATTCTTAACGGATTAGTTAATTTTAACATTTTACGTACTCACTCCCTTTTATTGATGGTTAAGCTCATGAGTAGTGTTATAAAGAGACTGATTTTGTAGAAGGGCAGCATTAGATGTCCCACTACTGGGAAATGAAACTGAAGGCAACAAAGAAGTTTTTGCTCTCAGTGTTTTCCATGCTGCAGTTCCACCTCCTGTAGTATCCTTCAGCAAGCTGCTTTGCTATGAACTGCTCCAGCAATATAAATCCACCTGTATAAATGAGTAAATCAGAGGTGTCCAACCTCTTCGTAGCCAAGGGCCACAATCAGTATTGTGGACTGGTTCAACTACCGTTTATGTAAAAATCAGTGATTTATTGAGTGCAACAAGACAAATACTTAATCTGCTTTTACAAGACAAATAACCTATAGTATTTTTATGTAGCATATAACAGAATGCTTTTCTTGCTAGACATAATTCTCAGAAAAGACAAAGAAATAAATTAATTCATGTAGTAAACACGTTGACCAACACACTACCACATGCTGCAATAGTAATACTTCAATGAACTGGCGTCCTGTCTTATACCCTTCTTAGTCTTGTACACTCGTCTTCCAGAATAGACTCAGACCACCATATCCCTGCCTTGGCATTAAGGATAGTGAGGAAGACTAATATTAATAATGGTGATGATTGTGTGAACAGTTTTTTGTCCTCTGAACACTAGTGGTTGAATGGGCAATACAGTGAATCATAGTTTGTCACAATAAGTTTAGTTTAGCAAACTGGGTTCCTTTCTTGAACAACAGGTTGTGGCTGCTGCACAGCTTCATGTGACCAGTGATTCCAACTTGTAAAGCAATCATTGTCTTCAAAATTTACTACTTAGTTTGGATACTATGGCTTCACAAAATTGGACTAGGAATCTGTGAAATGCATGTTTTGTGCAATAATGTCTTTTATCAGTTTTATTCCTTGTAACTCAACCCGTGTAATATGAGCTCATTTTTCATTTAAAGAAGTGATAGTTCATGCACCTTCCTGTATTTGTCAAACTTTTCTTTCTTGATTTGGAAATGATCAATATTCAAGCAAATACATATATTATTAATAAAGAGTATGTCATAAACGGTGATGAAATGAGAGCAGAGGAAAATGAACTGCCCCAAACAAAGCTGCCATTGAGGGTTACTGTGTTGCAGCTGAACACGGCACTCAGCCACCACAGCCCCGACTGGGGACAGCAGTTTTACTGTTCTGTCATTCAATGTTACCAGCCACTCACTGTGTGTCTCATTGTAACTATATCACCATGTGATTCTATGGAATTTATGGTACATATATATTGATAATGTACAAATGTTCTTGTGAGCTGCATTACTTGAGGTCGTGGGCTGCCATGTTAACATTTTCAGTTGCTTTGGAGAAGAGTATTAACTGAATAAGTATAATGCAGTTTACCAAGAACAGTTGGCAGGGTGTTTCCAGGATGCTTCTTTCTTTTTTTGGGCAGTGTTTTTATATGAAGTGTTCAAGCTTTATGAATGACAAGGGACTTAAAAGCAGGTTTAAGCGCAGTTTTCCCCTTGGGGGCTTGAATGTTAGTAGGCATTTCGAACTATTCTATACACCTACACAGTTCATGACTTTTGACATAATGCTTGTACAAAGTTTAAGATCCTTCAGTCTGCTTACTAGTCATTTGAAAATGATCAGTAGTGCATAAGAAAGTGCTGGCTTTCTGTCCACACCATACAGCATTGCATCTGTCCATTATTTCTTGCCTGGATTAGACTTTGAAGTGTTTTCTCTTTTGTACTTTAGCCTTAAGAGTTCTGGGAACCTCAAGCAGAGAAATGACCTCTTTGGTGTGGATAAAAGTGATGGTCGTAAATGGAGTGAAGTCAGTTATGGTGTGTTCTCCAGAAGAATTTGCGAGAATCATCTGAATCTCGTGATTACCAAAAGCTACATAGATAGAAGAACATGGGAAGCTGCTTTGCCGTTGGCCAGGAGTGTGCCAGGAAATCAGGGAAAACAAAGCAATTAAGAGCTCCAGCAGTATCTTGTCTGGGATTTAGGTCGTAGAAAGTGTTCTTGCTATAAAGAAGAAGGTGGTCTGCCAGACAACAGAACTGAAATTGAGACATTCCATGCCTCCTGAAATGCTTTGGGGGAGAGCAGCAGCCTGCTGAAATTAGTGCAGAGGTTAACAAGTAGGAACCCAGCATCATCATATGACTTTTAATGCCACTCTTTCATGGTGCTGTATTTCACTATAGGTTCTGGTGGCTGTATGGATAGTGTCTCTGAGCCCAGCAGGTAGCAGGTTGCCTTAGGATGTAACTCTCAATGCATCCCTAGCTGCTGGTATAAACAGCTGAGTGAAGAGGCCAGGAACAATTAAGTGATAGTGGAATAGATTTCATAAAAGAAGACACTGAGGTAGTCATCTGTTTGGGGAGAGCCACAGACTACACAAGTAGGGCACTTTGTCCATTCATTGATTACCCAAAGGCAGTGACCTGTTATATACCTGTTCACACATGACATTCTTGTAATTAGAAAGTGAGCACTTGAATATTATTCCCCCAGTTCACCACTTATAGGTCTTTGGATTCAAAAACTATCCACATTTTGAACAAGGATCTGATTTTCCCTGTGGAGCTGGTTCCATACTGCTCTTCACCAATGTACCAGAGCACCTGCAATTTTTTGGGTCTCATCTAAGCATTTACGTGAAACCAAGAGGAATGGACAAGTATTACAGCTGAGAAACACTTAAACCTATTCAAAGGGGCTTAACAGGTATAGGTTCATTGTTTTTTTTCATCTGCAGTAAAGTGTATAAAAACAGTTGATATGTCTAATTTATCACAGGTGTGAGTACCTTCCTAGTGCAAGCTGGGGCTGGTTAAATTTGAATTTTAAGTTCTGGTTGCTGTAATCATTATTTTAAAGTTCAGTTTTATAGTCGTTGATGGAATAAGATACTCTTGTTCTGTGTTTGTTTTTTTAATGAGAAAACAGGTGCTGTTTGCTGTCATAATTGTTTGTATATCTCATGTTGCAGCTGAATTAATATAAATGTAATCTTAATTAGTTGAGAAAATGCTTGGAGACTGGATGTAATGTGGTCCCATGCATAGGTGACGAAAATGCACTTAATTTGGCTGGTAGGGCAAAGAGTTTCCACAGGATCTATGTGAAGAAATTCTGACCACAGCAGTAAAGGTTAGAGATGAACATTGTGGTCAACTTGCAATGCGACTTTTTCCCCAGTAAAGTGGGGTGATTTTCAAGGCTCTTATCACTGAGTTATTTTGAGATAAGAACATCTGTTGACAATATTTATATTGTCAGTACTTTCTAGACTAATTTGTTTCTGTAAATATCTCTGCATTCTTGGGGGTTTTTCTGCGAGATGTACGTTGCTTTGAACAAAAAATTTGTCTGGTGCATAGCTTTACTATGCTGCATAATCTTTACGTAGAACTACGTGTGGGTGGTGCGAGAAATGGAACGAGGTTGCATGCAATCATCGTTTATTGGGCGACAAATCACGGCATTCTACAGATTCAATGGAATCGGACACGGCAAGAATAGGGCGATGATGTGAGAAGTATGATATCGCCACAGAAGATGACGTTCATGCCACCAAAAGAATCACTGAAGTTGATGTCGCCTATGCGCAAGTGGATGGTGCCTAGCATGCCTGCGCTGATCATGCTGACTTCATCGATGATCTCTCGGTGTCGGCGTCTTCCGCGCACTGCTGCCCCGACCCACTCGGCCCAGATATCAGGTCAGTTGCTGCTGCATGTACGTCCATGGGCTCGTGCTGCATGGCTATGTTGGGTGCGTGAGAAGTCGATGGTTGCGGCTCCAAGGATACCTGAGGCGATTTTGCAGCGTCCCGCACCGCCTTGTCCCGAGCACACTGCTCATGCTTTCGCTGAACCGGTGTCTTGCCTGGTGTCTTATCCGCCTTCAGGCCCCCTACCCCGGTCTAAATTAAGGTTTTCCTGCCAGCGCGATACATGTCTGATAGCGCGGCTCTCTAGCGACGCACTGAGGTGCTGACGTCAACGCTATGACGTGGTTCGAACGTGATGACATGTAGTGTAACGCGCGGCAACTCCATAACGAGGCAAATGTGGGACATTTTCGCAACATTGCCAGCTCGCGCAGGCTGAACTGGTAGCGGCCGTTCATATCTCGTTTGATGCGGTGTTCCTTCCTCTGTCCAAAGGTGTATGCAGTATCTCTCTGTGTCTTTTCATTTGCAAACAGTAGCGGCAAGAGGGGTTGCATTTTTTTGTGATGGTCAATTCCCAAGTTACCCCCCCCCCCCCCCCCCCACCTCGTGCGGAGAAAGACGTACTTCTACGTCATAAGTGTCATACTGTGTACAGAGTAAGTCCGGCAAAGGCCTGTGTCTGCATCAAGCTGCAGCACTGACCATGGTCTGAGTGGTCAGTTTATTCCTTTGTAAACCATAGGGAAATTCAGACCAGGAGTGTTTTTGCAAAGTCACGTACAATGGACCAATTTGTTTAATTAAAGCCAGTAAGCTGATTGGAGTAAAACCCAAAACAGAGGCTCTAGTACAGAGAAATATTGTCTTGAAACCTATAAACAGCCCAAATGAGTAGGACAGGACATGCGGTTGGGCTAATAAATAAAAAAATACAGAGAATCGATTAGTTCAGGCTATTTGTGTTTCTCTGGTTTTAAAAAAGAAAAAGGTAGCACTGTATTCAGTCTCTCATGTATTAATAGGATAATGGTATACAAAGACAAATAGTAGACAAATGACGCTCCCCCTTCCAAATTTCCCCCTATATACATCCATATAATAGGATTTATATTATTCTTCTTTAATATCTAGCATGGCCTTTCTGGTGAATTTCTTGAAGAAATGGATGTGCCATCATTTAATTTTATGGGGATTACTACTCCAAGGCACGTGTGTGTGTGTGTGTGTGTGTGTGTGTGTGTGTGTGTGAGAGGGAGAGGGAGAGAGAGGGAGAACCATAACATTGTGATGAAGGTCACCAGTTGGTCCTGGTGAACCACTGTTTTCCACTCACTGCCTGCAGCTTCTTCTGGAAGTGTTGCCCCTCTTGTCAGGTGCATTGGCATTTTATAAGTGTCGTTACTTCCCTTCAAAGTTTGTTTCTCTGTAAGAGTTGCGCGAAGATTAACAGTGTAGCCTGTTTTTATTTCTATAAGTGACCTCTTAATCTTAGTGTGTTTTCATAGTGAGTTTCCATCAGGGTTGGAGTACTGTGCAGTCAGCCTCGTGAACTCCCTCGCTCGACTGTTACCTAAGAAGGCCCCACAGAAGGGGGAGTGGACTCGGTGACGATGCATAGAGGGGAGGGGCATGAGCATGTGATGTAGGAACTGGTGGGAGGAGTGCCTGAGAAAGGGGTGCCGCCAAGGGGCTGTCTGACAGCGGGCCCAAGTAGTGCCGTTCTAGAAATTCTTTGTTCTGCAGTTCTCAGAGTTCACAGGGACCAGCAGTGAAATGGGCTTTCGCCTGAAACCTATCAGTGTTAGTAAAATACAGTTCTTAAAATGACACAGGTGATCTTGCTCACTTCAAAAACTTGTACAGCAAAAAAGTTATGTAACGGTATATACTGCTCGAGTTTAGTAAGATTTATGGGTTTTAATTACTCTTATTCACTTAGTTGTAATTCCAAGCAAAGACTGCAGTTGTCAGCTTGTATGGGTTCATATGTTACCAATGGCAGGCCGTGGGTTTATTGTATGTTCCACTCCATCATTAAGAAAACACCCACTGTTGTGCTTAAACTTTTATGGGCTGCTTCTCTGGTCCCTTCAGTATTCAGCTGGAAGTTACCCTCTAGAAATTAAAAATTCCTTCATATTATGTTTTATGGTATGAATGATTTAAAAACAAAAAACTATTTATTGAAGCATAGTAAAGGAAATAAATATAAAATGAATTCTCATTTTAGCAAGTGTTTTGCCAAAATACTGTGAGATAGTTTTTATAGAAGTTAGGTCTTTTTCAGATGAGCTTCAGGTATTGCAGTAGCTTAGATAAGCAGTTGTGAAGTAAAGCAAGTTGCAACCACAATGTGAAAAGTGAGTGTTTGAATCTGCTTGGACTTGTTTGGGGGAGATGGCTGGAGTCTGACTTTCACATGAAGCCGTTATGAAAGGGGTTTAGAAATGGCAAGCAGAACCCTGATGCTGCGCACAGAACCCCCTTGGTGGGGCCCCAATCCAAGCAAGAGCAGTTATGCAAGGAGTTTTGCTTTAGTTCCTGGTTGCTGTCCACTGCCTTAGTTTAATCAGTGCTTGCTTGGGAGAGATTCAGTGAATGAGAATGCAGTGAGCAGAGGCTACGAAGTGGCAAAGGACGCACTCACTTACTCAGCCATCCAGCCAGTCGGCGATTCAGCAAGTCAGTCATTCCGTAAGTCAGAGAGCCAGCTGGCCTAGGACTGACCCTGCAGAGTAGACTAAGACCAAAGAGACGAAGAACTCCGAAGCCGGCACCCTATTCTGAGCCCTGTGCAACGACGTTACCATCCAGCGGTGAGCCAGTCCTCACGTGGCCCCAGCAGGGTGACCTGATACAGTGGAGGCAACATTCCCGCCCCCTACACCGTGCATTATACGAATGTGAATCATGCTGCTTCTGGACGAAACTGAGTCTTTCACAGGTAGGGATTGTGCTGGCCTACATAATTGACCTTTTGTGACTCTGCATCCAGGGAGAACGGGGGTCGTCTGGTGCATAGACGGTCACAAGGACAGTAAAAAGTTTATCGCCATAACTCATAAATATCAGTTTGGTAAATGGACATTGTGTGGGCCTGTTAATGCTGCTTTGTTCCAGAAAAATGTATTATCTATAGCACTCTGTTAGGAATCCATTTATTCTCAAATAAAATACATTTATGTAATAGATGTTTCATTACTAAGATGAATCGTTTTTGAAGGCTCACCATAGTCTCTGCTTCGTGTTTTTCCATACATTCTTCTCTGCTGCATTTGTGATTCATTCTTTAACTTTCCATTCACGTCTAAATTTGGTGTCTAAATATATGTGTTAGCACTGGGGTTTGCCCTTTTAAAATTAAAAACTAAAGTTTTTAAAGATTTTTCCTGCTAGGTTGTATAGATTTTTGGCAGCTGTGTTCACTTTGTGCTACATATAATCTGATCTCTCCACAATAGTTTTCATATCAGAATTAAAAGGGGGCCCATTCTTTGTGATGGACTGGTGTTTTCTGCAGACATTCAGAGTTGTTCTTTTACTTGCTACATATGGTTTAGTTTCAGTCAGGGACTTGATCTGAATGATCTGGGATTAAACTCTTGTTTTTACCTTGAATTTGTCTATTCACTACCTCTCAGATGTAGTAGCAATTCCCAAGAAACTGGATTAGGGTATTGATCCAGTTATACAACGTTATCCGGACCAGTTACGGAACCTGCTCCCCAGTGTGTCCAGGCCCCTATAATCTCTGTGACACACTGGCCTATTAATGGCACTTAGTGCAAACGGCTGCACTCTGATGAGGGAGACATGTCTCGCATTCTTCCATTGCAAAATTGAAATCTGAGCTAAAGTGAAAAACACACAAGGAGTGTGAGGAGTGTTTCATAAGCACTCAGCATGTACTAAACCAAAGCTGTTAATTTACATGCTTTTATTGGTCTCTCGTTGTGTAATGAGGGTCCCCTACTGCAGAGTTGTTGCTGACAGTTTTTCATTCAGACACATCCTTTCAACACTGAGGATTGAGAGAGATCTCAAGAAGGACCCCATATTCATAAAATATCAGCACTGGTTTAAATTTAAATGTTGTGGGTGCGGTTGTCAGGACCGGGACAGGGTGCTGGGCCTGCGCTGTGTCTGAGCTAATGTTGTGTAACAGTCCAGGCATACTGTTATGTAAACAGGCCTTCCTTTTCTGCTGTGCCGGCAGCGCTCGAGCTTGCCGCTTCCGGGGTTAGCTCACTGTCATAATGGCAGTGGGGACCAGCTAGAAGTAAAACAGAAGGGCTAGAGAAGCAGGGCACCACGGTGCTAACAAAGTTTAAGAAAGATGGATTTTTTTTTTTATTATTAAATGTACTACATGTTTTTGCTTTTTATTTTTTGCAGACTGGAAATACACATGGTGAACAAAAACACTGACTCAGTATCCTTAGCTTTTAGCAGCGGTACTGCGTTGTCGTCGTTTTTAGTCAGCATTTCTGTATTTTTCTTAGTATTTTTTTCCTATATCCCAATATATTTGTCAGTATATTCCTCATGCATTGTCCTCACGAAAGTTATAAATGCTAATGTTAAAATATTCATTAAAGTTAACTTTGCAGTGAGTTTTTACCTTTTAAGAGTTCACTGCTTTTAATTGTCTCATAGATTTACTAGAAATATTAACTGACTTTGAAAACATTTTACAATGCAGAACTTCTGTACCAAACTTTGTTGCAGCAGATAAACAGCACTTTGTATAAAACAATCTTTTGTTCTTTAAGCAGTTACCTTGGTTTGGCTATTTGGCAGATATTTACAAGTGTTGATAAACTTTGCTTTTCCTCAAGTATTGCTGGAAACAAAGAGTTCCACAAAGAGTTCAAACAAAGGAGTTGTTTTAGATACAACTTGGTCTCATGTGACTATCACCTTAAATCTGCACCCTGGCTGGGAATTGGGAGTATGAATAATGTTTTCGTGTCCAAGCAGTGTGGGCTTTGTCATGTTGAGTTTTACTGTGTCTATAAGGAAATAAAAGTAATAATCTCTTTAGGATGAGAATGAGATGATTTAAAGAAAAGATCCTGGATATCAAGTAAGGGGGAAGTCGTCAATGAGTATTTTTTCATATGAATGTGGCCAGAGGAGATAAGAACAGGCAGTTGGTGTAGGGCAGCAAGACATGGAGTCACTGCTGAGGTGTGACTGTTTTCCCCTTCCACTCTTGGCCAAAGCCTCTTTCCCCCCACAGGTCATTGAAGGTCCCAGAAATGCAATCACCACACCAAAGGTCACACATCAGAGCACTTCCAGTAGAGCTCTTACCCAAAGCCAAAAGGTTCAGGACTAATCAGCCTGTTAGTAATTACATTACAAACTTGAAGCAGAACTTCAATTTGGATATATTTGAGATTTTTTGTTTGTAAATAAAAACGAATAGCAAACTGTGGTGCTGCTGTGCGACAGTCTGTCTGTTTCATCCTGCCCTGGTTGTAGATCTGAATTTCCAGAGCTGATGACCGTCACATTAATTTGCCATTGCAGGTATTATGAATAAATGGCCATTTGGATGATTGTATGATTTAATGCTGCCAAAGCCTTCCTTTTCAAAAATGCAAAATTGTCTTTCACACGGAGTACCTGTTTATGTAAGGCTGATATATGTGGGGTTTTATAGTGCACTGTTGGCAGTGACTGTGAGGAGTCATATACTATCTGGGGACCGATCTAAGTAGATACGGGATTTTTGGCAGTGCCTTGGAGGTCTAAATGTGCTCTTGTTCCCTGCAAGTGCACCGTGTCACCAGTCTTTGGGTAGGAATAAGAAATTTGAGTTTCTGTAATTATTTTTAGAATTATAAGCCACCTGTCAAATTGGTGTTAGAAAAGCTCCTCTCATTGTTGAAAGCTAATTTGTCAGTTTTTTTTTTTTTTTTTTTTTTTGTGAAAGTATAATGCTGTACAAACGTCGCTGGGCTGGCGTACTCCTCTGCCTGCTCATATTACAGGCACGCTCCTGAGGACAAGGTCCTCCAGCTCCTGGCCTGATGTGGGTCAGTGAGCCAGCCATGGCATGTTGCTGAAACAAACCGCATCCTTCAACTCTATCGGCTCATACAGAGGGCAGTGGGTCATTGGTCCACCGTTCAATGGGCAGTCTCTGCAGGAGGCAGCTGTGAGAAGAGTGGTGGCTGTAGTAGTGTAACTCCTGTTTGTTTACTGGATTGAGTGTAATCTGCTTACTGTTTGTGCCGGGTACTATCCTGTTGCTAGATTGTTGCAGGACTATTTTTGCCTTCTCCGTTCAAACATGATTGAATTGTTCGCCCTTAATTTTAAATCAATGGGGGAAAAAATAGTCAGCAGAGGTACAAATATTAAGAATGATAACGAAGTTCGTACTGTTATGGTCTGATTGCATGTTCACTTTTCTCTAGTGGCTACTGTTTGACATCGAATTGCCGACTGAGCAGTTGCTATGAGATGGTTTTTGAGTAGAGCTGAAGAACCTTGCTGCCTTGGAGACGGTCCACTCAGCCGCTCCCATCTCCTTGCCAACAGGCCAAGTCATCTGGACCTGTTGTGTAACTCACCATGTCAAGGCCGTGTGTGTGTGTGTGTGTGTGTGTGTGTGTGTGTGTGTGTGTGTTTTCACGCACGAATACGCTGGGAATAATGTAGGTCATAACCAGGAGAAACTGTGTTCCAGGTCTACTGGTAGTGTATTAATGCCCCTACGTTGCCAAGTGAACATTGTGGTTCTGCATTTTGAATATTGTGAAAACCATACAGTCCTCCTTTATGGGCAAGAAAGCCTTTAATCGCTTTCTAAAAACTTAAGTACATTTCTATTTATTCATTTAGCTGAGGCTTTTTTTCAAAGCAACTTTGCCCTAAAAGTACTTTTTCTTGTTTTGTCTTGCTTGTCTTTTTCATTTCTCTTCCTCCTTCAGTCCCTGTGGACAGAACCCCAGTATTAAGTTACACTGAGGACTCCTCCAGGAAGTGGTGAAGCTGCAGCTCTTCAAATGTTTGTCATTATTCTCATGCCAGGCACACTATGTGCGTACCGAGGTCCCTGCCTAGACGTACTGTACAGGAAAACAAACTCTGATTGTCTGAGCACTTACGCAGATAGAGTAGCCGGCTTGTGTGTCACAGCCTCGGCATGACGCTGCTTCTACAAAGTGCCATTACATAAATGGTAAGCATACCCCACTTATGTAAGCAATGTCTGCCGGAACTACCTCTTGCCCAATCCTCCTGTTCTCCTCCTTGGTAGGAGGAAGGGATCAGGGTGACACTTACGTAAAACTTATGTTCCTGGGTGAAGGAGTGCCTGGATTAATCCTTTTTTCTTAAACTTGAGTAAAATCACTTTTGTTTTGCTTTGCTTGTTTCTTTAAATAAGACTCGACAAAAGAACTTTTTCAAGTAACACTGTGCATGAATAAACTTTCCTAGAGGGATGGAGAGCTGTGTTTTCTCATTTAAATTTTTTGAAAAACTATAGACCCCTCCCCCCCCAACTACACCTATAAAGTTTTTGTTCTAGCGTTTGCCCTATATTTCTCAAACTGCTGAATAAAGAATTTTGTTTTATTTAGATTAAAATATCGAAAATTGAGTTTTTATCAGGTAGCCAGTATTAATTTGTGTTCTTGTGATAAAAATCTTTTCTTAGAATTAGTAGTCCTGATTTATATAAGAACACATGCCACCTGGATGCCTTGCCTTATAAGTATAAATGGAAATGAAGCCATTTGTTTCCAAAATAACCCATCTTTTATTAATTGTCCCTCACCTGCTTGCGATCTAAAGGCTGCCTAAACTCTTGAAGCAGATTGCCTGTTAATTATAAGGCTGACTGGCAAAAATGTCAAACATGCAAGTAGTCACTCTACTCAGCTAAGCCCAGGTATTGCACTGTAGCGGTTTATATAATAATCTGTATTTTAAAACAGTGTTGAAAGCTACATAGCCACCAACTCTGCTTTTATCAAGCTTATTATTGTAACTGGACATGTGCCCTAGTTGTGTCAGGGACCACTGCCATGAAGGCAGTGTCTGCCAGGAACTTTGGGAAGAAAAACTGACATTTTTCTTTTTCGCTCCCTCCATGGTTTACAAGGTTTTGAGGGTTTTGAGTTTCTAGGGTCTCGGAAGGGACTGAAATGGAGACTTATTTTTTTTGGGTTATGTAACAGCATATTATGTAACGCAGCCATCGCTTGTCCCCGAAACATCAAGGCCAGTAGCACGGCCTCCTACGGCTACTCCACTTTTCCTCTGGTGCCTCCTGGCCCATCCGTGGAACCGCAAAGCTATGACCTTTTCACACATGGACTGGAGTTGCCTTTGTCACACAAAATTGTCTATTATACAGATTTCTTCAGCAAAATATTTGGTCACCTCAGAGCTTATCCTCTCTTATTAAAACCATTTAAAGACTTTCTTCAGCATTGTTAATACATTTACATTTATTTCCTTAGCAGCACAAAAGCATATTACATTGAAAGGAGGAGAGCTCTTGATGCAGGCATGTGATTCTTGAGTATAGTCTCCCTGTTGCCACCGCGACCCTAGTAGGAAAAGCGGGTAAGAAAATGGATGGATGGACCTTATAATCGAATATACATTGCACAAAACGTTGTATATATTATTATTATCATCATTATTATTATTTATGAACAAAGATAACAGCATATTGGTGTCAAACATATTGGAGGTCAAGGGAGAAGTGAGTTAAAGATGTTTTGGAATCCTTCTGGAATGTTGTAAGAGCTTCAGCAGTTCTGAGTGAGAGAGAGGTCATTCCACTATAATGGAGCTACCACGTAATAGCCTGTTTATGTAATGTTTTTAGCATTATACTTTTGTGCTGCCATTTTTAGCGGTATTTAATTTTACCTGGCATAAATAGAAATTGAAGAAACACCAATACTTCACATTTTTGTTGTGTTGTTTCTAAAGGCTGCCCTTGCTTGTTGTCCTGCTTATGATAATTTTTTCTGTAGTTGAGGGCAATTAGCAAGGAACATTTGCAACCTGATACAGGTTAAAACACTCAACAGAAATGTCCACCTGTTTCACTGGAAATGCTGTTCATGGTTTCCTATTTCAGGGTGCTTTTGTAATTCCAGGACAGACTTTCACATCAACATCCTCCCCCCCCCCCCCCCCATCTTAGACCAAAATGTTTTCTCCATATTACATGCTCGTATTTAACGAGCAAAGGCCTAATTAAGACAATGACATTTTGATTTCTGCAGAATATGTGACTTTGTTTCAAATTGCACATTTGGCCATTTCTTGAAAAATCCAGCAGAACAGCTATGTATACAGACAAATTTTTGTGTAGTGATCTGGTAGGTCTGAACTTTCATTGCAAAAGAGCATCAGAGCCAAGGCCTTCATGCTGAAAAGTTGGGTCTTCCAGTCTCTCTGAAAACCCATGTGCCTCAAATTCTTCTGCTGCTTCCTCTTGCTTTTTTTAAAGCCTACATGGAGGAGGAGCCCATTGGCAAAGTGGGTTCACTCCTGTTGCCTAAATCAAAGGAGTAGCCTGCAGTTCCTATTAATAGGATTATAGGTCCGATTATGTAAGATCCCGATGCTGTCCTGACAGTGGGAGCTATTTCCAGAACAAAGAGAAGACGGTCCCAGGCCCAATTATTGCCCATCAAACGAAACCCTCGTGTTTCACAGGGACCAATTTTGTCTGCCTTAGCTGACATTGGTAGGCATTCGTGACTTTCAGGAATGGTTACGTAAGTTTTCTGTGAAGGGGGTGTAATCTCAGCCAGATGAATAATGAAGTCTCCTTCGAACCCCCTTTTCAGATCCCACCACTCAGCAGATTGGTTTTATGTTGGAGCGTATGATTTTTCTCTCATTTCAGATAGTACCAGCAGATTTGCTGTCCATCAAGCATCTCGTTGCAGTTAACTGTCAGTCAGGTACCATTGAGAGGCTCTTTGAAAATGCAGAAGGGAAATAAACACACATTCATGAATGAGTAATTGTTTGATACTGATATTTGCAGTCAGTGTTGTGGTTGAGAAAGTGTAATTGTGCAGATTGGCTGTTTCTTATGTGTTCAGTGTTGTGGAGTTATTGGGTTTGTACTCATTTTTTCTTTGGGGTTTGGCATACATTACCTTCTCTTGTGTCCAATCCTTTCCTTTATCTATATTTGTTTATGATCATAGGGCTGGGTACTTTGATAGAGCAAAATGGGCCATGAACCCAATGTCAAACTGTACAACTTTGAAGTAGTTAATGCATCTGGCATTTTACATTTGTGCACCTCTTTACAATGTGTATTTGTGTGTAGGAGTCATCCATTCTGCCCATAGTTGCTGTACACTCTTTCCTTAACATTCTTATCTCCTCTCCCTTGCAGAACACCCCCAGGGTGCCTCTTTCAGCACAGAAAATGAAGCCCAAGGAGGGGACACCTTGGGGTGGGAGCGCACCTCACCATCTACCTCGCCATCAGCAGAGCCCCCATCACGGCCCCCTTCCCAGCCCAATAGCCAGAGTTCAGTTTCTCTCAGCAACACCAAGAAGAGGGTCTCCAAGCCAGCACACATGAGAAGAAACATTAGGTAGTTCCTCCTAATCCTCCGAGTCCTTTCAAATACACATACATGTCCTCTGCAGTCCGTATACGCATGTTCCAAGCAATCCAGCTCATTGCTTGGTTACCCATTTTTTGTGCCACAGAAAGCTCCTACGGGAGCACCAGCTGGAGGCGGTGACCAAAGCTGCCCAGCAGGAGGAGCTAGAGAGAAGGAAGCGGCTGGAGCAGCAGAGAAAGGACTTTCCAGGGCCTCCCCTCCCTGAGCTTGCGCAAGGTAGGCAATTCCTTGCTTTCTACCCCAGGCCTCCAGAAGTGTGTGTCTACATGCCCAGCCACACAGCTGGCTTCATACATCACGCTGTAGTCATGACATTTTAAAATAACCTGCTAGGGGAGGGAAGTGGCTGACCTAGTAGAGTGGTGCCACGACAACAATCTCTCCCTCAATGTCAACAAAACAAAGGAGTTGATAATAGATCCCCGGAGAAGGAGGGAGCAACACTCATCACTGCATATTGGTGAGACAGCGGTGGAGAGGGTGAGCAACTTCAGATTCCTGGGTGTTCACATTACTGAAGATCTCACCTGGTCTCACAACACATCTGGTTAAGAAATCATGTCAGCGTCTGCATTTCTCGAGAAAGCTCAGGAAATTTGGTATGCCAAGCTGAATCCTCAGAAGCTTCTATAGGTGTGCAGTCGAGAGCGTCCTCTCTAGCTCTATCATAGTGTGGTTTTGAAGCAGCACAGTACAGGATTGTAAGGCGCTACAGTGAGTGGTGAAAGCTGCTCAAACTATCTCTGGAACATCCTTACCGTCACTGGAGAACCTATACCAGGCCAGAACCATCAGGAGAGCCATTAACATCATCAAGGACAATAGTCATCCCCAGCGCAGCCTTTTCACACCCTTACCATCAGGCAGACGCTACAGGAGTGTTAAAGCCAGAACTTCAAGACTGAAAAACTGATTCTACCCACAGGCCATCAGGCTTATGAACGACATCCATCCACTGCCTCTCCACGCATTATGGCAAACACAGATTACCTTCTGAGCCTGAGAGGTGTCAACTACCTCCCATCCTTCCTACACACACACACACATCCACAATGCCAGTAACATCAGAGACCGCAGACTACCTCTGCATACCTTGCGTACACAAATTCACACCCCCCCCCCCCCCCCCCCCCCCAATTGCGAATAGACCCAATCTACCTCTGCAGGATTCTGCACGTGTACGACTTCCATGTTTACATTGTGCACTGCACACTTTATATACGTATATAACCTCGTTTCTTGGGTTTTTGCACTAATAGTAATTTTTGTAAATTTCTGATTTACGCCTTGTGTTTTTCTTTCCTTACGCCCTTATTTATGTCATAGACTGCTGAGAGGATTCACAGAGTAAGAATTTCATTGTATGGTGTAACAAACTGTTTACTGTACACATGACAGACTCTTGAATCTATGTCACAGTTAAGCATCACAGTTAAGCAGCAGGTAACACTGATGCCTCATAGTACCTGAGTTGCACATCAGACAAAGGTTAGAATTATACTCATGTTGTGCAGTGTTTGCATGGTACTCAGAGTCCACAATCCTAAGACATGTGCAGAAGAAGGCAATGGCAGACCATTTCTGTATTCTCCCTTACAGTAAAAACCACGTGGGCTATTGCCTTGTTTTTTAGGCTCAGAGAATCTAATTACCCTACCTGTATGGCAGTTAGTGCGAGTAGAAACTTTACCTTGATAAATATCGCAACAATTCTGGGCAGTATCCTCTGTCTTGTAGTCCTCTTTTTGCCTCTTGATTTTCTTTAAGTATTTTTGTTGTACTCCTTAATCAGTTGTTTGTTATACAGTATTCTGTCCGTTTCCGAGCAGGAGAGGTGGCCCCAAGTTCAGCTGTTCATGCTGCCAAACAGGAGGTGATATGCCTGGACACCAGCAACAGCAGCGCCAGTGCAAGCGAGGACGATGCCAGAGGTCCATCTCTGCAGCTCCCCAAGGACGGTGAGGGTCCCGCCAGAAATCTCATACTTATTGAGATTGTATTTTCCCATTCTGCTTATTGCACAGTAACGGCACTTCCTGTTTCAGGTCTTTTGGTCCAGTAATGTTTCTGTATTTATTTAAAAAGTCCTACCATTGAATTTGTTTCAAGAAGCGCACTTTCCTCTCTACTTTGAAACAATTTGTGGTTTGTGTACTAAGATTTAGAAGAACAGTAAGATTGATCTAGCTCTCTTTATCCTTGCTGAGAATTCTTTGGTAAAAGCAAGAATAATTAGACGGAGACACATAATAGAAGAAATTGGGATATTAGAACAAGTGTCATTAATCCTGATTACAAACCAGTTGTAGCATGCTGACATTTTTATCCCAGGTTATGTAAGTGGTCCCTGGACTGTAATCCTGCTTGTATAACCAGCCATTCAGTTTAGTTGCATAAGTGCGCTCCATTTTTTTAATGTCTGAAGTGTAATAAAGCCAAGTGTTTGTGGTTGATTGTTAAATGTTATTTAAAGCTTCACTTGCATTCCAGACAGATTAGGTATTAGACACTGAAATATACTCACCTGAAAATCCAGAATTATATGTGGCAACTAGCATTTTCCCATTCAACACATAGTCAGAAGTACAAAACTAACATAAGACCATAAAGAATTTATACAGTTTAAAATTAGTCTTCATTTTATGGTTTCTAAAGGGTTAGCTGCTTTATATTGGTTTTTGCTGTTGATATAAGACACCATTATCCAAAGGGTCATAGGCACAAAGGGGTGACTATTTTTGCGCACTCTCTCCAGACGTGATTGAACTAAGCTCCGGGGAAGACGAACCCCCCCAGAGTAGTGAGGCAGCCAATGGGGAGGATGATCGGGCAACCCCAGGAACAGAGGAGAGCAGTGGGGCCCACATCAATGATGCACTCAACCAGCCTGACGCCCAGGGCCGCGTCCTGGTCAACATCAACCACCCATCCAACGAGCGTGACCTCTTCTTGGCCCCCCAGCTTGCCCGAGCTGTGAAGCCTCACCAGGTACAGCAACCAGCTGACCCATCTAGTGAGAAGCCTACACACCTGTTTTTTTATTCTTCTTTTGTCAGCCCAAGACATTCCCTATAACGAGTTTCCGCCTGCTTTTGTATTACATAAACTTAGTAATTTTGGCTGGAATGTTTGATGAATGCAGCTAGATTCAGTTGGTAACAGCATGTCCTTGGGCACAACCCGGGCTCCTCCCTCTCAGATTGGCGGGATCCGCTTCCTGTATGATAACCTGGTGGAGTCTCTGGAGCGCTACAGGAACAGCAGTGGTTTTGGCTGTATCCTGGCACACAGCATGGGCCTGGGCAAGACACTGCAGGTCATCTCCTTCATCGACATCTTGCTGCGGCACACAGGAGCACATACAGTGCTGGCCATAGTGCCTGTAAGTGTCCTGATCTTACTCCTTTTTGTCCATGTAAGAGATTTTTTTTTCTTCCCAGCTGACTCACTCTCTCATGGCTCCAGGTGAACACACTACAGAACTGGCTTGCAGAGTTCAACCTCTGGCTGCCACCGCCAGAAGCCCTTCCTCCAGAGACCACACCTGATGAGGTCATGCCCCGCACGTTTAAAGTGCATATCCTGAATGACGAGCACAAGTGAGTGAGATGTGCTTTGGCATCCCCATTAATGAACAGTTTTTAAATCCAAGTACAAACACGTCACACTCAGTTGAATTAAAATTAGGCCATTTTTGTTCTAACCTGCAGCCTTAAGCAGTATCACTCCTGTTCATGTTGAACTGTGCTTTTCGAGGACACATTAACACTGAATGGTACTGAATAAAGCACTCCTAGACTTGCCCAGCTGCATTTCTGAGCTGTTAGTGCACCATCATGGGGATGAAGAGTTCAGGTCTTAAAGAGGTCATCTGTCCCCAGAACAATATTAAATTGCTAATGGTGACATACTTCTCTGTGAGAACCACAGAAGCTATTGACTTGCTGTACTGCTCTTTAAGCAGCATGCATAAAAAGTTGTTCATCCAAATTATTGTTCTCTTTCAGCAGTCTTTCCAGAGAAGTTAAATTGGATTTAATTTTGTCTATTGGCTAGAGTAGGATTACTGTACTTAAGCTGATCTTTAGAGAAAAGAAGTATCATACAATAATGCTGATTAAAAAAATATGCCATGTTAGCAGAATAAGTGCTGTATGTAGACAACACTGTACAGAAGAGATGTGATCCAAGCTGTTAATGATGTACGGTGTCTTTTCAGAACAACGGCTGCACGTGCAAAGGTGATCAGCGACTGGTCAACGGAGGGCGGTGTGCTGCTCATGGGCTACGAGATGTACCGGCTCCTGTCACTCAAGAAGAGCTTTGTTACAGGCAGGAAGAAGAAGTCCAAGAAACCTGCGGGCCCGGTCATCATTGACCTTGATGAAGAGGACCGACAACAGGAACTGCTGAAAGGTCAGTGTGTGACTGTGCCTATCAAAACGCCAGTTTTCAGGGACTTGCCGTCCTCTTAGAACTTACTATTGCTTACCAACTGTGCATGCTACATGATCTCAGAAGTGAATCTATCCACAAGGACCTTAAACCTGTTAAGGATCTTATTATGCTTTCCAAAACTGTAGTAAGTGTATGTGGGGCAAGTTTTATAATTATTGTCATTTTGAAGCTGGTTCCAGACAGCTTTCCTACAGCATACAGTATATGCATTGGAGTTGGCTGTAAATTTTAGCCTTGAAGTGAAATATACTTTTTGGCATGCCTTAATTGTAAGGCCACAGATTTCAGGCAGTTCCAAATTAAACACACTACCATAGTCATGCTTTATGAAGCAATTGATTAAATAAAGACATGCATTTCAAGTTCACTGGTGATTCCAAATTGCACTTAAGAGTATGTCTCTGTCCGTGTGTGTGGCTACCCTGTAATGGACTGGCATCCTGTCCAAGGTGTACCCTGAATAACCTAGTGTCCTATACTTCCAAGATAGATTCCGGACGACTGCAATCCTGACTTCAACAAGCAGTTAACAATTATGAGTGAGTGAGGTAGTTTATACTGTACTGCATGACTGCACACATAGGGAATAGAAGGTGATTTTTAGGAAGATGTCCTAGTTGCACGGTAATGAAATATGGAAATTTTTCTGTTCTAAATGTTCTACCTCCCCATTTGGGCTTCCTAGGCATTGAGAAAGCACTGTCACGGCCAGGTCCAGATGTGGTGATCTGTGACGAAGGGCATCGCATCAAGAATTGTCACGCAAGCACATCACAGGCGCTGAAGAACATCCGATCAAGGAGGCGCGTCGTTCTCACGGGCTACCCGCTGCAAAACAACCTCATTGAGTACTGGTGCATGGTGGACTTTGTGCGGCCTGACTTCCTGGGTACACGCCAGGAGTTCAGCAACATGTTCGAGCGTCCCATCCTTAATGGGCAGTGCGTAGACAGCACGCCGCAGGATGTTCGGCTCATGCGCTACCGCAGCCATGTGTTGCACAGTCTACTGGAGGGCTTTGTGCAGAGGTGAGTCGTCTAGTGGTCTTATGGTGGCTGCAGAGTGAGCGTACAGGATTCATGAGTTATTTTTCAAGAACATCATGTAGTCTTTATGTTTCACAATCTAATAAGTATGCATTTCTCCATGAATTTACGATTCTGTAGTGAGGTAGAATAATTATCTCAAGGTATTTATTAGAATTTGGATTTAAAAAGAGGCAATTGCAGTCCTGGTCTGATGTATAACGTGAAGGGCTTGGTACTTACCTAACGCTGCTCCCCAATCTCCAGGCGAGGACATGACGTGCTAAGGTCCCAGCTGCCCTGTAAGCAGGAGCATGTGATCCTGGTGCGCCTCTCACCCATTCAACGAGCTCTCTACACTGAGTTCATGACTCGCTTCCGTGAAGCCGGCAACAGTGGCTGGTTGGGCCTCAACCCGCTCAAGGCCTTTTGTGTGTGCTGCAAGGTGAGCAGAGTGGGAGGTGTTCAATTCTACTCCATCAGTAGATATAAAGCCAAGCTGATTACATGTCCTCAAGGACAGCAGGGTGTCCTGGTTATTATGTACTTCAACCTTCAGCTCTTCATTGCTGAAATAATCAATTCAATGGGTAAGTTATCTGAACTTTCCTGAACTTATCATGAACTACTGTATAATGTGGGATGCCCTGAAGGATTGTAAGTACACCGATCAGCCACAACATTAAAGCCACTGACAGGTGAAGTGAATAACATTGATTATCTTGTTACAATGGCACCCGTCAAGGGGTGGGGTATATTAGGCAGCAAGTGAACAGTCATTTGTTGAATTTGATGTGTTGGAAGCAGAAAATTGGCAAGTGTAAGGGCCTGAGCAACTTTGACAAGGGCCGAATTGTGATGACCTGACAACTGGGTCAGAGCATCTCCAAAACGGCAGGTCTCGTAGGGTGTTCCCAGTATGCAGTGGTTAGTACCTACCAAAACTGGTCCACGAAAGGATAACCGGTGAACCGGAGACAGGGTCATGGAAGCCAAAATCTCACTGATGCACGTGGGGAGCGAAGGCTAGTCCATCTGGTCCAATCCCACAGAAGAGCTACTATAGCACAAATTGCTGAAAACCTTAATGCTGACCATGATAGAAAGGTATCAGAACACACAGTACATCACAGCTTGCTGTGTATGGGGCTGTGTAGCCGCAGACCAGTCAGAGTGCCCATGCTGAGCTCTGTCCGCCGCCAAAAGTGCCTACAATGGGCATGTGAGCGTCAGAACTGGACCATGGGGCAATAGAAGAAGGTGGGCCTGGTCTGATGAATCACGTTTTCTTTCAGATCATGTGGACGGCTGGGTGCGTGTGTGTCATTTACCTGGCGAAGAGATGGCAGCAGGATGCACTATGGGAAGAAGGCAAGCCAGCGGTGGCAGTGTGATGCTCTGGGCAATGTTCTGCTGGGAAACCTTGGGTCCTGGCATTCATGTGGATGTTACTTTGACACGTACCACCTACCTAAAGATGATTGCAGACCATGTATACCTCTTCATGGCAATGGTATTTTCTGATGGCAGTGGCCCTGCCACACTGCAAAAATTGTTCAAGAATGCTTTGAGGAACATGACAAAGAGTTTAAGGTGTTGACCTGATTCCCCATATCTCAGTCCAACAGAGCATGTGTGGGATGTGCTGGAAAAACAAGTCAAATCCATGGAGGCCCCACCTCAACACTATCAGGACTTAAATGATCTGCTGCTAACATCTTGGTGCCAGATACTACAGGAAACTTTCAGAGGTCTTGTGGAGTCCATGCCTCAAGGGGTCAGAGCTGTTTTAGCAGCACGAGAGGGACCTACGCAATATTAAGCTGGTGGTTTTAATGTTGTGGCCGATCGGTGTATGTATCCCTGGTGTAGGAACGGATTGGTCAGTATTGGTTTAGTATCTTAGCAGTGGTATAGCATTGTTTCTCTGTTCAACAATTGAAAACTGAGATGACAGATGAACAGATTTTGGTAAAGTGCCCTTTAACTTTGTCTATTTACACACGTGTTTAAAGACCATATTCACTAAGTGCTCCTCATCCTGCCACAGATTTGGAACCATCCAGATGTTCTCTACGAAGCCCTGCAGAAGGAGAACCTTGCCAATGAGCAGGACCTTGACCTTGATGACTTGACCACCTCGGGCAGCAGCCGCTGCACAGCGCCTGGCATGAAGGGGAAGGCCTCAGACTCAACAAACAGCAAGTTTGCCATGCCGGGCCTCGGATTGGGCCTAAATATTCTGCACGAGAAGGCCAATCAAGTCATCACTTACGAATGGGTATGAGAAATTGACATTTTGCTCAGTCAGGTCTAGATGTGGTTTCTTGCACAGCAGACAGAGCAGCTGCATTAACTCTCCTCTGTATCTCTCTGTCAGGCAAAGGACATCATGAACAACTACAAGACAGGTGTCTTGGAGAATTCTGCCAAGATGGTGCTGCTATTCCACCTAATTGATAAGAGCGTAAGCCAGGGAGACAAGGTTCTGGTCTTCAGGTGAGAAAGGCATGAGTTGTCTCTTATGATGTTCATTAGCCCAAACTTAACTATCCTATTTATTACCTGAACCCTGGGAGAGAATAAATTTTGTAAGCCCACACTTGGTTTAATTTGTGTACATAGCTGTATTGTGTTGATGGCCAGTCTGTATTAAACCTTACTTTCCCTTCCACAGTCAGAGTTTGTCTACATTGAGTGTCATTGAGGAATTCCTGGTCAAGAGGCCTATGCCACTGAGCACAAATACTGCAGAGCGACAGTGTCCAAACTGGGTTCGAAATGTCAACTATTACAGTGAGTGTAGAGTCTTCCCTGTCTGCTCCTTCAAGGCACTTGTCAGTTATTCTTTGCAGATACGACACAGAATATCTTCTGTTCCTTATAGTAACACCCCTGTAATGACTACTCCTTGCCTTGTCCGGTGAAGTCTTTGTTACCTTTATTGCCACCCACTTGACGTTTGTCTTTGTTACAGTTGCCTTCATACAGTGCCCGATGCTGGGTATATGGGAGTCAGTGCAAGAATTTAGGCGGACCAGGTTGACCTTGGTTTGCCAAGGCAGAGATCTGACTTCATTGATTGCTCATGTGAAGATTTTAGCAGTACTGCTTGAGTGAAATTCTTAACCAACGCTTATGTTTTTTTCCAGCAGTATTGAATGGCAGAGTTAGTATAATGTTAGATTGAATGTAGCAGTGCAGTTAACATATCGCTGTGTGTGCTTGTTAAATTTCTGCAGGGTTGGACGGGAGCACATCGGCTTCAGAGAGAGAGCGGCTCATCAATCAGTTTAATGATCCCACAAATGATACTGCATGGCTTTTTCTGCTGTCCACCAGGTCAGTAACCTGTAGGAGTTTGTTACATGGCATAGTGGTTTAGGTGGTCTAAGTTATAGGATCAGGCAAACTATTATTATACGTTTGAGAAAGTGCATAGCAAAAGTTTTGAACTAATTTATATCGCTGTGGGAAATCTAAGAATTTAAATGAGAATTGGCGAATGAAATTTAAATTTAACAGATAAAGTCTGCATAATTGGTCCCTTGTTGTGTAATAAAATATGCCTACTCTGATTGGCCTCCAGGGCAGGTTGTCTAGGTGTGAACTTGATTGGGGCCAACCGGGTGGTGGTCTTTGATGCCTCATGGAACCCATGCCACGACGCACAAGCTGTCTGCCGGGTTTACCGCTATGGTCAGAGGAAACCATGCCATATCTATCGTCTGGTGTGTGACTTCACTCTGGAAAAGAAGATCTATGACCGGCAGATTTCCAAGCAGGGCATGTCAGGTAAGAGAGAGTTGTAGGCTTGGAGTGACAGGGCAAGTGGTTTGACTGGACCTCTGAAGAGGTCTCTCATCAGTTATTGCTAGCTAGCCGAAGCCTGGCAAATTTATAGAGCATACAACACCCCTATGGTCGTATATCAGAGATACTGTATGTAGCTTAAGAGCCAAACCCTTGCAGTTTCCAGTGCTCTCAGGGAAGTTGGCATTGGACAAGTGCTTTATTTATTCTGAGTTATTCCTCCTCCTCCTCCTCCTTCCCAGACCGTGTGGTGGATGACTTGAATCCTGTGCTCAACTTTACACGTCGGGAGGTGGAGTCACTACTGCACTTTGTGGAGGAAGAGCCTGACCCAAGCCGTGTAAAGTTGGACACCACAGAAGAAATGGAGATTGTCATCAGACAGGCCTGTTCCCTGTACCCACACCTCATCACCAGGGTGAATACCTACACTCACGCACCTATGCATAAAGAGATTCTTTCTGTATGATCACCGTGCTGACATTCGTAGCTTGAAATTGTTACATGTTCCACCAGCAACCCTTCCACCATGAGTCACTCTTGATGGACCGGAAGGAGATGAAACTCACCAAAGCAGAGAAGAAAGCTGCCAAGAAGAGCTATGAGGATGAGAAGCGTGCATCTGTACCCTACACACGGCCCTCCTATGCCCACTACTACCCAGCCAGTGATCAGAGTCTCACCAACATCCCTGCCTTCAGCCAGCGCAACTGGTACATCGCTGTAGGGACAAGTCTGTGCCCCAGCTCACTGAGTATTTTTATACTTGCTACCATGTAGCCTCCCTTGAACTCCTGCATTTCTCACCTGTAGCAAATTCACTGCCTTCCCCTGGACATCCTAATGCTGAAACCTGGTGGCAGCTGACCTTCAAATCCTTTGTTTTTACGCAGGCGCCCGCCTCCTCGTCCAGACGAGAAACCAGTAGCCAGTGTACGTCCGGTACAATCCACTCCCATTCCCATGATGCCTCGGCAGGTGCCCCTGGGCCCCGGCTCCTCACTGGCCGGTCCCAGCTCAGGAGTCAACTTCCCTGTCAACTACCTCCAGAAGGCCGGGGTCTTCGTACAGAAGATAGTCACCACCACAGGTATGGTGTGCTGAGAGAGAGAAACTGTTCCATTTCTGTTGTTCTGCTCTGTGCTCATTAGTCAAGAGATGTTATGTTGTTTTTATAACCCAGATATCGTGATTCCTGGAACCAACAGCAGCTCAGATGTCCAGGCACGAATAAGTGCTGGAGAGAGCATCCACGTGATCCGGGGCACCAAAGGTAAACGGGGATCTGTCCATGGATCTTACTAATACATCATATATATATATATACACATATACATCTACTTTGTCTCCTGCACTAGCTGCAAACCAACTTAACCTGAGTAGCCCAGTTGTGTCAGGCCCTGATGATGAATTTGTCTCTATTCCTGGCATGTGGCATGTGTCTCAGAGTCAGTTGGGTCTTGGTGTCAGGAGATCACTGAGCCAATTTATCCTGAGCACATCTGTTTTCCTCCCGCTGACAGGAACCTACATCAGAACAAGTGACGGGAGAATCTTTGCCATCCGAGCAGCAGGGAAGGCAAAGCCAGGAGAGGAAAACGCGACGGCCCCCCGAGGTAGTCTAGATCTCTAGATTACATGTGCTTTTCCCTCCATGGGACTTTTATATTTTTGTGTGGTACCACCTTTTGTCTGATTCTTTATCTGTCATTGCCATAATATAATACAGGATGACAGGAAATTTCAGACTTTGTTCAGCTAAAAGGACCCTCACTTAACTTTCTATTTGACTTCTGTGCATTACCAATGTGCACCAATTTCCTGCCTTCCCTCAGACACCCAGAGGTCATCTGAGGCTGTCCCCAGCAATGGCAGCAATGGTTGTGTATCTCCTGACCGCAAGCGCATGACGCCCGATGGTCTACCACGGCCCCTCTCCCCAGACAGCCCCGAGATCCTCAACGAGCTGCAGCGATATGCCACGGTATCGACAGGGGATGCAGGGGCAAGCAAATCTGCAGAGCCAGCAGTAGCAGGCCAGGAGAGGACACAAGATGGCATCAGTAGCAGTGCCATGGGTGGTGGAGTACACACCCAGGGTGACTCCATCTCCTCTTCACAGTCTGGTGCCAATGCTGTTGGGGCCCTGGACCTGCGGGGCACTAAGCGCAAGTCATCACCACCACCAGGTGAGGAGCGCATCCACAAACAGCCCTCGAGCAAACGAACATCTGTGTCACTACCACTGCAGAACTTCCCGCTGGCCAGCACCTATGGACTCCCACCCATGGGTCTCAACCCTGCACTTCTCGGCTCCATGGGGCATGCCATGTTTATGGGCACTAGCTCCCCGTACTTCCAGTCACACAGCCAGCTGGGTGACCCTCGCCTGATGTTTCCCATGACCCCTGACCCCTTTGGCTTAAGCGGCACCAGTTTGCCCAGTTCATCCTCGTCGGTGTCATCATCATGCACCGCCACCACTGGTTCCACCGCTAACTCTGCCTCCACTGGCTCCGTGTCCAGCTCCCTGCCCCACTTTATGTTGAACCCTGGTGTGCTCCCACCTGGCTTCCCCCTGGCCTATGGCCAGTCACTGATGCCCGAGCCCAGAATGTATGGTAGCCCGCTGCTCCCAGGGGGGCTGCCAGCCAACCCTGGCACCATGGGTTCTGGCTTCCTTTCGCACTTCCCCTCCTCTGGCCTCCTGTCAGCTGGACTGAGACAGCAGGACACACACACTGTCTCAGAGAATGGTGGCAGCAGTTCAGATGATGATGTCATTGAAGTGATGGAACAATGAACTCAGAAGGAAACCATTTTGGTGGGGGATGGCAGTAGGGCTGAGATCAAGAGTGGGTAAAGGAGGAAGGAAAGAAGTCATGATTAATTTGCCTTGAAATCAAGATTCCTCTACACAGAAACCCATTCAATCTCCATAGCTCTGTTCCCTTGACCACTTTCTCCTGAGAGAAATCTGATGTAGAAACTGGACAATATAACAAATCCTTATGCTGAAATCTTATTTAAAGGAAAAGAAGCTGAAGAGAAGCTGAGCATGAGAGAAATGATGGGTGGGGAGGAGTGAAGGGGTGTTTGGATGTGGGCTTCCAGCCGCTGTTCCACACTGGACCCAGGGCTCTGACCTGCAGTGACTCCCATGTGCCTCTAGGGGCGTTGTTTGCCAAGACATGTCTGGCAGATCAGTGTAGTTGTCTTCTTGGACTGTTTGCATTTCTCTGGCAGGTTTTAGACTAGTTCATTTGCTGGTTTGTTAGATCTAGTAAGTAGTAAACCTGTTGCAATTTGGGAAAAATATCAGTGAATCTGATACATTTTGAATATAATTATTTCTATTTTTATTTCATAAATGGTGGTTATATTCAAAGTTACTAAGATGGTTGTTTAAAAAAAAATTATCTGGCCCTTAAATGCAGACGAGCCGGAGAAGTTTTCATTTCTAGAGAGTGGCTGGAGAAGGGGACAACAAGAGGAACTATGGGGTTTAAAAGCTGTGCACTCTGTTGCTAGAAAGTATTTCTGGAAAAAGTAAAACCTTAACTCAAAGAATGTATTTTCATTTCAGCCTTTAATGACAAACCATTGTGGGAGGTTTGAGGTCCAGGCATTATATTTGGGAAGGTTGTATTTTTCTTTATTATCTCTCCTGTTCTTGAAATGGGCTACTAGCATGTTACAGTGGAAAAGATTGAAAACCACATAGCAGGTTATAGCCCAAGACACCTCAAAGGACAGTGGGTCCAGTTGCCTTGCTTCCACCTCAGAGAATGTCCAGCATTGAACATGCAGAACTCAGAGATAGAGGTCAGCTACGGCTGTTTCAAACCGGACTGTAGCCCAACTGTCTTATGTAAACATGCTGCATCTTAGCAAGTTGCAGAAAGTCCATCGCCAAAGCTGGCATGATAGTGGGCTAGTAGCTATGCTTTCATGCTGTTTCAACCTGTTGTTCTGTTAATGAGCTTCTGAAACAATATCTTGTCTGTCACTTGCCCACATGTATCCCCCTTCTCTCCCTGGGGCTGTAACTAAGTCCATAATTCACCAAAATTTTAAAAAATCCTGGAATGAGAACCAGGCTTAAGACCTGTTTTGAAGTGCACAAAAAATCTTAATGATATGAAATCTAGCATGTGCCAAATCTGGATGGCTGGAATGGTCGTTATTTCTGGCACCCTACTTGACACGAGAATTGATTTATGAGAAGGACCTGAAGCAGGTCTTTATTTGGAGGGTCATACCTTAGCTTCTCCTTCTCACTTTGGTGACACAAGGAAAGGGCATGGGTTTTGCAGCAAACCCCTCATACTCTTTACACCAAATATATACAGTCATACTCGCAAAAGGGTGTATGAGGATAACAGTACACTACCAGCTACTACACCATTGACTTTTTTTTTTTTTTTAACACACTGATCTTTGGCATAACAGCAGGAGAGGAAGACAAAAGAAGTAAAGCTATGTTTTAGAAGTAAACCTAGACCTACTATGTAGGAGAGTGTTGTGTTGTCCACCTCTTGGTTCCCACAAAGAGGAGCCAGGCCTACAATGTTGCCCTTGGATTTGACCTCTGCTTCTCACTACTGCTTCACTGAGGAGGCTGCCATTGTTTGTGACTTTAAGTCAAGCAGGGCATATGCACACATGTGGAGTAGCTTTTTTGTTAGTTTTTAAGGCTGTTTACATTCTCCTCCATTCAGACTATTCACAGATAATTATGCTTCCTTGTGTTTTTCGTATGTTCATGTACATGTTAAGTTGCATTGAAAGAAAGGTGGAATGTTTGAAGCCATTTTAGCAGATCCCAGATGTACATGGGAGCCATCCCACTGTGTGTTCAAAATTCCACCCAGAGAAAACACATTTTGAGGTGGAGGTCAGAACCCATTAGGTTAGCTCAACCAGGTCAACCAAACCCATCCCGTGGTCCTTCTCTGCAGAGACTGTATTAATATTTTAACAATGCTTTCATAAGTTTTTTTTTCTATTCTTTTATACCATACTTAAAATATTAGTTTACATTTTTTGTTTTCTCTTTCAATGTATAAAATTTCCAAATTAATTTATTTATGATGGTACATATTTATTAATTTGTATTTTTTATTTTATTTTTGTATCTTGAGAAATGGGTAACTGACCAAAGTGTGCGTGAGACCCACTTTCTGTGGCCAACTGGCCAAGGCTCTCCCTCGCAACAGTAAATCATCTACAGATACCATTGTGTTTATTCTCTGCTTTAAGGAGAGTGAATAGCAGTAAGCTCCCTGTGTGTTAAATGGTTCCCACTGATTTGTCTGGCGAACTTTTCTTTTCCATTTTTCATAACTGGCTACTTGAACATAAGTATTAGTTTGTCAGTGAAGTTAGGGACCAACTGGTTTTTGTTGTTCCATAACAGGTGAACTACTGCTGTCCAGTTGTGCTAAGCAGGGAGCTGAAGTAACAGCCGAACCTGTAGAGATATTGGTATCAGACAGCTTTCAACTATTTCAGCTTTTGTTTTTTTTTTATTATTATTATTATTTTAAGTTTATAAATGGAAATAAAATATTTGAATGGCATTCCAAGCTCATTTGCTCTAAAGGATGTTGGCCTTAGTTTAAGTAATGACTTGCTGTCACAGGGATCTTTAGAGTAGATTTTCTGGGTAACAAGGAACTTGTTTTATTGGTTCATCTGAATGATCTAAATAAAATTTCAGTCAACCTGCTTTAAAATGCATTCAAGACTATACACCCTTTTTAGTTTTTTTTTTTTTTTTTTATAGAAGTATTGGCAAATTTTCAGTATTTTCCAGTAAACAGAAAGTTTCAAATCGTAACGGTAAGTTGGTTTAACAGTCGATGAAAGCCCTTTAATAAAGCATCAGTCTAAGGAAATTGTTAGAGGCATTAATGGAAGCAAAAATTCTGTGGGTTATTAGTAATTAATTTGGTCTGAGAGTAAAGATCATGCTGGCTTTCAAAATGGGACAGAAAAAGTGTAAGCAGCCCTTATTCGACAAATGACAATTTCTGAAATGCACAGACTGTAATTCAGATGTTGTTCTCACGGTGGCCTACAGCACAATGTGCCTACACTTATACAGTACCCTAACGCTAAGGGGTAGATTCATGTAGCGATTTTTATGACCGTGTAAACGCATAATAGTAAGTCAATCCAGCCACTTAGTGACCTGAATTGCTGTTGTGAAACTCCTGTGAATTTTCTGAGTATCTCGAAAAATTGTCCTGTCACATCAGGAAATTTCCCGTTTCCTAGCTCTGACTTATCGTTGAATCTCTATGGCTTAAGTTCTTGTTGACTTTGCTTTGTTTTGTCATTTACAGAACATAAGTGTGTGTGAAAAGGTGTATTTAAAGATCATCTTCAAAGTGCTTTTGATTTAATAGGAATTCCTCATATCCCATATGGAGCCTAATGGTGACTTTCACCAACTTCACACTGGCATTTGCCAAAGACACCTGTTGCTGACACCACCACTATCATTGAAGATAGAAGACCATACTCAACCCCTTCCCTGTAATTCTGAAAATGCATTTTCCTTTGTTATGAGATTGATTATTGAAGCTGAAACATTTTTGTTACTTTAGGCAAGAGTAAATTTAGGCAAACAAAACTAAACCAAATGTAACTAAGTTCTGATTAATGATGGGATCTGAGGTTTTTGTACAAATTCTTGGCTCTTAAAATATGTGTAATTTGGATGTGTTCTGTTACAAACCACCTGAAATTAGTAATGACCATAAACAAATGTATTTGTTTAGCAGCGTGTTCGTATGCAGTTACCTTTTTTTTGCTCAGTGTCACAGAAATTAGGCAAAAACTTTGGAAATGGCTTGGAGACCATGCAGATCGAGAGGATTTGTCTTAATCCCCCCCTTTTTGAAACTGTGGAATTTTTTTTGTTACCTACATTATCGATCAGATTATTACTTCTAGAAGCCTTAGATTTAATCATTAGCTATGCAAAAGTTGTGTTCAGTTATATTTCAAGAAAAGTGCTTTTTTTGGAACTTATAGTATTACCACACTGAAAACTGAAAAGAGGAATGAAAATCTGAGAAGTGGACCCAACATTTGTATATGTGTACAAGAGGTTATTTGGTGTCTGTTTGCCAATACTGTGCGTCTTCTCCAAAGAACACTGGGAGAGATGGCGAGTACTCCTTTGATTCTGATCTGTACTGCGGTGTTTTTGCTGTGTGTTCTGTATTGTAAAATTAAACCAAAAGGGAGGTGTGCTGGGACTTGACATGAGAATTCTGCATTTGAGTTCTGACTTTGGATTTCTTGGTTCTGGTTGCAGCATCAAAGTGAAATGCATCTTAGTCTAAGGTTCCAAAAATTAAAGGGTTTGTTTTTAAAAAAAAAAAAAAAAAAAAAAAAACCCCTTGCCCTTCCACCCATAAATATATGTTCTCTTTAGCTTATTTTAATTCACAGCTGTGGGCAGAGGGAAGAGTAGTGTAAATTTAATATTCCAATCTGATGACATGGTCAACTTTTTTAAAGAGATTCATTCCAATCATTTGTGACACCTAGAAGATCTGGTTGTTAGAAATGTATCCAGTGTGCACTGCTTGCAGTCCTTTTAAGAGCCTCTTGTCTGTACAGCTGCCTGGATCCCCAAACACCTCCTTTTGGTTTGAGTAAAACTGCTAAATGTCTTCTGTATTCATTACTACGTGCAGTAGGTGAGCTGATGACATGGCAAAGCAGCTGTTCATGTAAGCTGCACACAACGTTGGCGTGAGCATGCCCAAACAATAGCTTGCACCCGAATGGAGGACATCCTCTTTGACTGTAAATTTTTAGTCACACTGCTGGTCTTCCCAGTCTGCTGGAATGCTTTGGGCATGCTCCTTTGGTAATTTGTTTTTCCAGGATTATTTTTTTATTGTTTAATAAAGGAAATAAATGTCGACTTTCTTTTTTTCTTATTTCAAGTAGCACTTCTGCTGTTCAACTTTTTTACATTAAATATGTATTGTCAATTTGTGTGTTTTTAATTTGGCTAGTCATGGAAAAATAAATGTGTATGCAATTAATGCTAACTGGTTTGTCTGCTACAGCATGGACTTGAATTATTTACAGTTCACAACCGACAACTTTCATAATGTATTTTTTCAGATTGCTGAGGAACAGATATCACTGTGAGGTTTACTTTATGGGATGTTCCAGTCCTATGTTTGTTGATCTGCCTGTAGGTTAGCTGCACTCTGGAGAACTGTAGAAATTTATGAAGGACACTTAGTCATTAAGCAAATACTTGTTATACCATTTAGTTTACACTGCATTCCAAATAGATATATCTAATAGCAACCTGTAAAATTCTGCAAAATAGTATTTCTATTAAACATGACTTGAACCTTGTGGGTAAATCTGCTTCATTCAAGAAGTCAAACTTGGGATAGGATAGGGTGAATATATCTCTCTCTCACACACACACACACACACACACACACACACACACACTTTCAGAGCCGCTTGTCCCATACGGGGTCGCGGGGAACCAGAGCCTACCCGGCAACACAGGGTGTAAGGCCAGAGGGGGAGGGGACACACCCAGGACGGGACACCAGTCCATCGCAAGGCACCCCAAGCGGGACTCGAACCCCAGACCCACCAGAAAGCAGGACCGTGGTCCAACACACTGCGCCACCGCAGCCCCCTGTGAATATATCAACTGAGATTAATTAATTGTTACCTGATTTGTCATCCTGTTTCAGTATGATGTTGCTGGAGTGATCCTCAACTTTAAAATTCCCTCACCAAAAGTATGTAGATTCCTGATGCTGCATGAACAAATTCCACTCAACTTTGGCAGATAATTTTGATCTGGGACAGTTTGTGCAAGAGACGGGTCTTTTTATAAAATAGTTAAGACATAAGTTTTAAAGAAGAAGAATCTAAGCCTGATGCAAATTATTTATATGAACAATTAACCCCTGCACAATTCATAAAGAATTTTCATTCAGGAATCATAACTAAGCATCAAAAGCCAAACACAGTGAAATGCTTAAATACACAGGATTTATTTGAAGTCAAAAGACATCACATACCAGTTTTTTCTTCTAATAACTTTTCAGCCAAAACTAAAAATGTAAATCTTTGTACAGGCAGTCCCCAGAATACGAACGAGTTCCGTTCCTAAATCTGTCTTTAAATGGGATTTGTACGTAAGTCGAAACAGGTACAATTTGTATCTAACGCCAGTCAAATGTTTGTTGTAACATATAGCATACCTTTCTGTGCATAAAAAACATTAAAGACAGTAAAAAACATCTTTACATTATTACTGTATTGTTATAGTAATGATAAATGTAATTACAATATTTGTAATAGAAAATACTGTTACTACGGTATTTATAATAGAGAAAAAGCAGGAGGAGCAAATGTGCGTGTAGGTATACAACACATTAAAGAAACGTAATGTTCGCTTTTCCAACGTTCGTTGGCATTTCACCTTTTTCCAATCACTTTATTTCTACTTTAGCTTCAGTCGTGATCGTTTTTTCCTGGGTGCATCACCATCACTTGCTTCACATTTACTCTTGGGTGCCATGATGGTTAGGAGGGTGAACCAAAAAAAAAAAGCCAAATGTAGAGTAGACTTAACAGAGCCGGGGTGTGTGTCCTCCTGAGCAGACAGGAGAC
Source organism: Scleropages formosus (assembly GCF_900964775.1). Taxonomy (NCBI): domain Eukaryota; kingdom Metazoa; phylum Chordata; class Actinopteri; order Osteoglossiformes; family Osteoglossidae; genus Scleropages; species Scleropages formosus. Next base: position 30,628,812 of record NC_041807.1, read on the forward strand.
TGAGGTAGGTGTGTGTGGACCCAATTGCGGGATCTTTATTGTCGGTACACAAGAGAGCAGGCATGGGTCAGTCGATGCCCAAAGTCAAACATAGGTCTCTTGGGAAGAATGAATCTGATGTCCTAGTAGTGGGGGGGCGCGGTGGTGCAGTGGGTTGGACCGGGTCTTGGTCTCCGGTGGGTCTGGGGTTCGAGTCCCGCTTGGGGTGCCTTGTGGCGGACTGGCGTCCCGTCCTGGGTATGTCCCGTCCCCCTCCGGCCCTACGCCCTGTGTTGCCAGGTAGGCTCTGGTTCCCCGCGACCCTGTATGGGACAAGCAGTTCTGAAAATGTGTGTGTGTGTCCTAGTAGTAGTTGAGGAAGCGATGTAAGTGTCCGGATCCGTGGAGGGCGGGAACGAGGGACTGGAAGGCCGGGTAGGTTGTCCAGGACCTGGGTTCGTGAGAGAGTGCTGGAGAACCAAGTTCCTTCTCAAATTAGATTCTGCAACATTGGTGTGCAGGTGTGGCTTCTTTATAACCGCTGCTCTGATTTTGGAAAGGTGCAGACGTTCGGGGTGAGGTTGTGGGCGTGACACGTGTTCATTCTACTTCGGGCTCACGTGCCCCGTCCAGGAGCCGACAAAATGCCGTAGGTGCACAATGTTTTGATGTGCGTCGCAAAGTAGCACCCATTTGTCATTACAAATCATTGTACTTAACTCACACACACACACACACACACACACACATTTTCTGAACCGCTTGTCCCCTACGGGGTCGCGGGGAACCGGAGCCAACCCGGTAACACAGGGCGTAAGGCCAGAGGGGGAGGGGACACACCCAGGACAGGACACCAGTCCGTCGCAAGACACCCCAAGCGGGACTCGAACCCCAGACCCACTGGAGAGCAGGACCCGGTCTAACCCACTGCACCACCACACCCCCCTATTGTACTTAACTCGAATTTTGAATATAGTAGGCTTTACGGGGGGTTTACGTAAGTCAGACGTTCGTAACCCGGGGACTGCCTGTAGACTGAATTGTCTTTTTAGTACATATGAAAACATCAGATTCACTGACACTATACATCTGTACCTTTGATTTGCGTAATATGTGTGTGTGACTTTTGTAATATTTTATGCTAATAGCCGACCTTGTATGGGACAAGCGGTTCAGAATAGCTATGAAAACCCATGTCTAAAGGTTTTTCCTTAAATAAACTTCATTTCCCATGATTCCTTTGGGTTTTACTTTGCGTCGCGGCCGCGTGTGAAGTCATCTCCGCCTCAGGAAAACGTCGAGACTGCACACGTACGTACACGTAATGTTGGGAGTGCCCCGGAGTTGGTAGGGCACGGAGTAACACCTGGAATAATCCTAAATCGGAATAAAGTTGCTGAGCGGCGGCCTAGGAACCCAGCCGAGCGCTCCGTGGGTTGGACGTTTCGACGAAGAATCTACTGTCACCTAACTGTGTTCCTTTCGGCCTTCGCTTCGAAGAGACTGGAGTCCTCGGGTTTGACCAGCGCAGCGCCCCCGGTGTCGCTGAGGAGCGGGGGAGCAGGCAAGGAGACGGGGCGTCTGGCTAACTGACACCGAGACACGACGACTGAGTTCCCGCAGCGGCCATCGACGATTGCACCTCCGCGTCTCGCAGTTTCATGGACTCGCTTGTCCAGCTTCATCAGTTATTACGATATTTTTTTACCTCAATGTATGGAGGTACCAAACCAAAGTTTCTCTCTCGGCGGATCATCATGTTGCCGCTGAGCTAACTGGTTAACTCTTCATGACTGGCTGGAATGTAGCTAGCTTAGCATAGCTTAGCATATAGCTTAGCATCGTTAGCGCCACCACAGACAGACGGCAGGTTTGTTTGTCGGTTTTCTGAGGGACTCCTCGGCCCACGCAGGAGACTTTGGGTCACCCACGACTGAAGGGAAGATCCGGCTGCAGTTATGTGTTACCAGTAAACACGGTAGCGACCGATCATGTCGAATTATTTGTTGGCTTACTTCTTATTTATAGTTCTGTTTACCATGGCAGATAGCTAGTTAGCTAGCCTTCGTGTCTTCTGTGTGAAATGTACAGAGTCCTCAGTTTGTCTTCGCTTAGTTTGTGCTCTCTATATTTACTTGTCAGGCTTGTTTGTGTTAAAGGTCTTGGCCACGTCACCTCCCACTTTTTATCACTGATGAACTTGACACAAGGATTCACATTTGCTGAATTACTAAGAATTTAATTCAGCAGGCCTGGTTTTATCAGCACCGGCTAAAGAGCCTTAAAGGGCAAAGTTTGCCTGAGTGACGTCGCTCTGGTCCAGCTGTCTGGATCCCAAAAAAATACTGATTGGGGCAAGACGGGGCATCCAGGAACACAGTCCATAACCCCTCACCAGCCAAGATGAACCGGTACCTGCCTGTCGCCCGGCAGCATTTCTTTGCTGCGTTTGCCAGCACCAGTGTGGTGGTGAAGTCCATCAGTGCCACGGTCATACTGCTCTACCTTCTCTCCTGGGTCGTGGACACTGTGTACGTCCTGGGGGTCACACCCGGTTACCTCTTCCCTCCTAATTTTTGGATATGGACCCTGGTGACCCACTCGGTCGTAGAGCAGCACCTGTGGGACATGGCAGTCAGCCTGGGCACGGTGATTGCTGCAGGCCGCCTTCTGGAGCCCCTGTGGGGAGCGCTGGAGCTGCTCATCTTTTTTGCTGTGGTGAACGTCTCTGTGGGTGTCTTGTCAGGCTTTTCTTACCTGCTCACTTATGTGGCTAGCTTTAACCTGGACTACCTGTTTGCAGTCCACATCCATGGGATGCTGGGCTTTCTAGGTGGTGTGCTGGTGGCCCTCAAGCAGACCATGGGGGACTTAACAGTGCTGCGGGTGCCGCAGGTGAGGCTGAAGGTTGCCCCCATGCTGGTTCTTCTGACGCTTGCCGTGTTACGTCTCACCACTTTGCTGGAGACCACTGCTCCGCTGGCCTCCTATGGATACGGTCTGCTGTCAGGTTGGGTTTACCTGCGCTTCTATCAGAAGCACAGCCGTGGACGGGGGGACATGTCGGACCACTTTGCCTTTGCCTCCTTCTTCCCGGAGATCCTGCAGCCTGTTGTGGGCCTAGTGGCAGGCCTTGTACATGGTCTCCTGGTCAAGATCAGAGTGTGCCGTAAGATGGTGAAGCGCTATGATGTGGGGGCTCCTTCCTCCATCACCATCAGCCTGCCGGGCACCGATCCCCAGGATGCAGAGAGGAGAAGGTAGGTGTCCCGCAGAAGGTGCACTGCGCCCAAAGTTGTCAGTTTAACAGGTACAAAACTACAACCTCTGGGTGTATATATCACAAGAATATTAAATACAAATGGAATAAATCAGCAGAACGTTGCAATTTTTTAAGCCTTTGTACTTTTTTTTTTTTTTTTTTGGATCACTCCTTGGAATATTGCTCCTTAAGCATTCATAAAGTTCATATTCTGATTAAGCTTGTAGGTTGCATAGTTGTTGAAGACATCAACCAAATCCCAGGAAGGGTCGTGGGGATTATCATTATTATACTTTATTTAGCTGATGCCTTTGGAAGCAACTACCAGTGTAGTGCTTACAGGGTTACAGTGTAAAAATCATAAAATGACAATACAGCATGAAATATGTTTTTGTAGCAATACAAGATCAATGTGGGCTTAAACAATTATAAGGATCACTGACAAAATCAGATGACACAAAAACTGTGGCTAAGAGCATGGTAAGACATGATAGAAGATACTTTCAGTATGACAAGCAAATAGTTGGGTGCAGTTTATCAGGCATTAATATAATGATTTACTAACCTAGAGCAAGATATCACTCTGTATGTAATGGGTAAAAGTGCTTTGTGTAGCGATGTCACGTAAATAACACGATGATTATGGTAAATGGCACTTTCCCGTAAAGTTAAATGCACTACAGCGTGACAACACATTGTCTAGGGTAGTTTTAAATTGACACTGCACTGGGATTGTGCTAGCTGATGGCACAATACTACATTGTGTAGTGATATAGCAACTGGACCTGTTACCAGGAGGTGGCCAGTTCAGGATTACCAACATTATATTAACACTTTAGAAACACTGCTGTATTCCTCTGTGACTCTTTGGTCCCTTAAGGCTGCCAGCATTTGCCTTGAGAAAGTTTTCACTCAGGATATGTGAAAACTGTAATGCCTGTTGCTAAAGTAAATTATCAGTAACGATCTTGCCGTGTTCATCTTAGTTTAACAGCCACTTTCAACACAAAATGTTTATGAAACACAAGGAAAATGCCATCACTGCCTCTGAAAGGAGATCTGCCTGCTCTCTTCCACAGACAGCTAGCCCTGAAGGCCCTGAACGAGCGCTTGAAGAGAGTGGAGGACCAGTCCGCCTGGCCCAACATGGAGGATGAGGAGGAAGATGAGGAGATTGTGGTCCGAGCAGACACCTCGCTGCCGTCAGAGAGGGAGGCATCATCAACCCCAGGGGGTGCTGGTGCATCCCAGAGCCCCGTGGTACAGGAGTCCAGCATCATCAGCTTTGAAGACGCCCCTGCCAAGTCCTAACGGTCACCACGGGGTCAATACATCCCAGCCTTTGTTGCATCCCAATCACTAAAGGAGCGTGAGCTTCCAGGAGCAGGCCGGGCAGGACTGGAAGTGCAGCAGGAGCTTTGCTGTATAAACACATGTACGCAAGTTCACTCTCAAACAGTCGCATTTTCCCAGGCTGCCTGGCGGGAGAAGGATCCCTGGCACAGACTATTTTTGACCATAAAGCGACTTGCAAGCAGCACACATTTTTTTTCCCTTTTACTTTAGTCTGTGGGGATACAGGTTGGGTACAGAGGCAGCACAATGATCATCTTGTTTTTGTAAGTCAGTAATTAGCTAATTGGTTAGCGGCAAGCTTCTCGGTCTTTCCGAAAGCAGGTGGCTGAGTTTGTTTCCCAGTGGACAGTGGCTCTGTGGCTCGGCTTGCTCCGGGGTTCCATTGCCGAAGTCCATCGTATGCTTCCTGTCTCTGTGCTAAAGTAAGCTTCGGCTGAAAGCGCCACAGTGTCAGTCTTGTAGGTTAACCTTGTTTCACAGGTGGTCCAGCATGGTGGTGTCTGGTGGTGTTTCCCCCCCCCCCCCATAGGAACACATCTAAACGTACCATATGTACTCCCGTTTTCCTTTTTCTTCAATTATAATTCTGTTTGTATTTCAGTAAATTTCTGAAGCTGTGAATTATGATTTAACCTTAATTCTGACATCCCAGATCCTTGTTCTTTTTGATCTGTTCTCCTAAAAATTATTTTAAATTATTTTCCAAATTTTAGTGATATTAAAGGGGGCATGGCCACCTTTGCTTTCTTCAGATTTCACTTTTCTCAGAGTGTATTGAGATTTACCTTGATGTTTATACTCATTGTGTTCTTTAAGGGTTAGAATGTCTATTCCAAACTGCCCTGAGTAGTACAAGTGATTAAACTACAGACAATATATACAGCATACATTTTCTTTTCCATTACCAACTGTTTAAGTGCTCTCATTTCCTGACAAGTGTGGGAACTGATTTGGTCCAGTCCTTCAGCACCTTTATAAACTTTTTGGATAAACTATGACTAAAAGCACTCAACTCTGTATAATGTACTCCCATGGATTGTAGAAATCTAATGTACAGAGTGTTGCAACTGGACACCCAAAATGGTAAAATTATGCCATTTTTGTGTGTAAATATGGCACTGCTGTGCAGCGGAAGATGTTCTTTCTTGAATTGGATTCTCATCACTTGTGAAACTTTCACAGTAGAGAGAAAGCCAGATGCTGTTGTTGGAATAGGTTTCTTTTTCTGTCCCTTTGTCAACAGAATAAAGGACCTTCTAAGTAGGAGTAGAGCTCTTGTCTGTTTCTTGGGCATTGGACCAGTGGGTAAAATGTAAAGAATTACATAACATTGCAGGACACAATTCCTTCTATACTAAATTAGATTCCATCACTTTGTATACAAACAGCACTACTGACCAATGTAATGGTATGTTTGGTACATACGCCTATATGACATATTCATTCAAGTGACTAACACTGGTCAACACTTTAGTGCTATTTTTGGTACTTTATGGAATTCTATATATGTAAAAGATGAATTTTGCTGTCTACATACAAGCATGTAAAATAGTGAAATTGCAGTGATCAGCCACCAGATGTCGGTGATGCATCACCGCAAACTAACTACCGTTTTTGCCATAAATCGCTGAAATAAGGAATATGTGGATTTAAACAAAAGCTCCCCATTATAGCTTTAGTAAAGTCAATGACTAATTTCTATAAAAACATATGTTCACTACCTTTTTCAAAAAAATGTATCCATTCATACTTTGAGTATTTTAGGGTACTTTTTGTAATTGAACTACAGTGGGACTCAAACCAGCAACTGTGTCCTCGATCACTCCACTAACTGCTGTGTTCACGGAAATGTGTGCGTTAGTGTGGCTGCAGGTAAGCGGTGGATCATTGCAGCTGCTGCACTAGGCACGCTGTCCGAGCCCCTTCGAGAAATTTTGTCCAAGTCCTTACCACACTTACACATTGAACATATTCCAATAGTTCCAGTGTGCTGTACCATGACAACTTTTCCACAGTCAGCACTGCAGTGTCACAAGAAGTGAAAAAATGTGATAAAACAAAGTTTACTCATCCAGAACATCTGTGCAACATCTCTACTTCAAATTGTGAGCAACTTCCCTCCAGTGATCATTTAAATGCATTTCTTCTGGTAGGTAATTTCAGATCGGGGAGGAAGTTTAACACGTCAGACAGAGAAGACGGCTGCAACAGGAAACCGTTTCCCTGCCCTTGCTGAGTGCTGCTTGTCTTCAGACTGCAAACACCACTTTTCACCAGGGCAACACGTACCACTAAAACGCAGCATTTAACGCAGCAACTGCTGCACGTGCTCTTCGCACCACATAAAGCGGACAGTGACATTCCGCATCAAATGTGTTATTTCCAAATTACTTGGTGAACAGCACAATAGAAATCTGTGTCTTGATACAAATGTTAAATATGAGAGTATATGAAGTTACTTTATGTTACTAAATGTTTCACTTAAGTTCCTCAGACCAAACAAATTTCTTCTCAAGGCTACAAGAGCAATAACCTGAAAAGAGTTTAAAACTAAAAACTGCTTGTATGATTATGGACTTCTAGCATTTCATCACAGCTTCATTAAAGCTTATACAAAACTGCAGAATATGGACTACAGTGCTGTTGCATCACAGCCTTTTTTTTTTTTTTTTCCCCATGCAATGTGATCGTTGGCAGCTATTCAGTAAGCAATTTCATGGGTTAATACACTGGCTCCTTAAGAAGGCCACTGGCACCAAAAGTCCTGCATGTAATTAGTTTTTTCCATCACTACAGCCATTTACATTGATTCATTTGAAAGATACTTTTCTCCAGAGTAATGTGCAGCTCAGAGTTAATAAAAGCACAATGCAACAATGGACAGAGACAGAGATGCACAGAAAGACCATTTAAAAAAAAAAAAAAAAAAAAAAAAAAAAAAAAAACATTTGATGAATTATGCCAATTCCACCAGTAAGTCACAATCAGTAAAAGTAGATGTGCCTTAACTTATACTCTAAGCAGGTTCTGCAAAAGTCAGATCCAGCAATAAATTTATAAAAAAAAAAAAAAAAAAAAAAAACCTTGTTTTAATATCTGCATTTACTTGAACATATGGTAAAACCGGGAGGGGGGGGTTACACCAGGTCTTGCTCTCCAGTGGGTCTGAGGTTCAAGTCCTGCTTGGGGTGCCTTGGGGCGGACTGGCCTCCCGTCCTGGGTGTGTCCCCTCCCCCCCGGCCTTACGCCCCGAGTTGCCGGGTTAGGCTCCGGCTCCCTGCGACCCCGAATGGGACACTTGGTTTAGGAAGTGTGTGTGAAACAAAAAAAAGTCATTTAAAACTACTGAAAAGAAAAATACTATTTACATAAATAGTAAAGTATATTAAAACACATATATTCAAAGTCAAATTATTGGCAAATTCACAAATACGTGCAACATTTGTCAAATTCTCATCATGTTCAGCTTTGTTTAACTGCTTGTTTCTAAGGCGGGGGGGGGGGGGGACTGATCACTGACACTCAGGAACACCACAGCAAACAGGAGCTACTGACGACAAAAAGGATGCATTAGGCCACCTCCACAGTGCATTTTACTGGCCCCTTATGGCTGGCTGCAAAAACGGAGGTTGAACTTTCTCCACTACAGCCACATTGTTTTAGAAAAATCGAAAAAATTATTTTGTAAAACTCATAACTTAGCCATCCACAATACGTGGAGCCCGTGTAATAGACAGACAACACTATTCTCTGGGGGGGGACATAAAGAAAAATTATACAAGCAAATCTGAATATAAACCTAGAAGAAATATTGTTCATTCTGTAGCAATTTATGTTGCAACAGCAGTTCAGTTTACAAAATTTAAAATAAAAAAAAAAGAAAACACAATTTTCCTTAGGACACTTCAAGTACATGTGAAGACTGATCAAAGAAGCAGCACTGGACCATAACATGAAGACACATCAGAATGACTGCAAGAGAGTAACCGAATGATAAAAGTGCCTCACACTTCACGGCCGAAATCGTTTTTTAGCCACGTAAGAGTTCGTGACCTGGCTCATGACGACCAGGGCACTCGCGGCAGGGCACAGAGCCACGACGTACCAGGACAGGCTCTGCACGGACGTAGTGAACCACAGGGAGCACGTTCCCAGGAGGATGCTTCCGCAGCCCAGCAGGTACACCACCATTCCGGATGCTGCATGGTAGCGCTTCAGCTTTGCCAACGACCATCCCTTTGCCAGCTTGTGGTACATCAAAGGAAGACCCCCCGCTAACTGAAGCGCCGCACAGCACACCGTGACCAGACCGAGGACGCCGTGCCACGTGGAGAAATGCGGCTTCACGTTGAGCCGCTTGTTGTAAAAGACGGCCATCGAGCCCAGGGTGGCGCAGGCCACGGCCAGCGCCTGCAGGACCCAGTGGCAGCGTCCCTTGGTCTTGTGGGAGAGCTTCCAGATGGGCGAGCAGTCGGGCGAGAAGACGAGGATCGCTTCGGTCATGAGAAAGGAGAACTGAGGAGAGGAGGAGGAGGAGGCACGAGAGAGAGAGAGGGCAGCATCTGGAGATTCTGAGCTCCAAATCGAGAGAGACGAGAGCCTCAGGGCAGCAACAAATCAACGCATACAATAGGTCACTTCGCTTTACTGGTATACTTACAGCCAGAGTCATCAGGAACGGATGCCAAGAAAACAAACCTGTAGAAAGAGCCTTCTTTAGTTACACCCCTGACTGACATGATCCAGATCGGATCCTCCCTAACACCCCACTCCACCTGGCTGCACAGGTAGGAAGAGGATACTTACTGGACCCAGGTCTGGCCAGGAATGTGACGAAAAGCGTTAAACCCACAGAGAGCAGGTGGACCAGGGCTCCACAGGCCAGTCTGAGGTACACATAGAGGGAGGCCTCCCACTCCTTCACGTGCACCATCTTCTCAGCTGGAGTTACGAGCGTTTCCCCTCGGGTTCCAGTGGCTGTAGAAATAAGAAGGTCCTTCGCAGCGGAACAACTTGACAACTAAACTAAATAAGTCACTTCAAAATTTTAAAAGTTCATTTAAAAACACGTGCAAAGCGCCAGCCTTGCAATAAAAAGCGTGACCTATCCAACGAGATACACGAATATTTCACGACGCGATTATCGCAATGTGCAATTTCGAATACGCCGTTCATAAAAGACGAATCAAAACTTTCAAAACTAAAGCTCTTAGAGCCGCATTTCCTTTAAACTACAAACGCAGATGACGTCTGAAGTCACCGTTATGACCCCGCCTACTTTTGAGATTGGCTGTAACCACGTGGCAGCAGCTGTTATCGCGTGATCTAGCGACTTCCGCGGAAGACACCAATCAAATCGCGAGAAGATAAAAAAAAAATAAAAAATAAAATTTCCGGGGTTATTTTTTTGAAAGCGTACAACAGCCCTAGTATACGAGCAAGCGCCAATTCAACCACTACCAAACATAATCGTAGATCCAAAATAAATTCTGCTTTAAGCGTGACACGCGGTATTTTGTCCAAATTAGAAATTAGTTACATTATTCAAATAGAAAATAAGGTAATTCTAGAGAACTATAGCTAATCATTTTAATCCGGGTACTAGTCTTAAATCTCACGTTTGACCATAAAAGAACCAATGAACATTCCGCATTCTTAAATCCCACCTTTTCACCATGAGAAAGCCAATAAGAAATTTGTTCGTCTCGAGTCCCGCCTTTTCACCGTAAGGGAACCAATAAGCGTTAGGTGTGAGTTTTGTTCTCGCCTGTCAACTGGGGCTCCGGCGTAGAAGTACTAGTTCAGTTGGTGTTTGTTTTTGTATATTTTCTTTAGTATTTATTCTTAGGAAGAGTCATTAATTTAATGTTTTCGGTTGTTTTATGCACCGGTCGAAGTACTATTCCGAGTCGTTGCCAAACTCCGTTATTTAATTTGTTGTCAGAAGGTGTACAAGGTGACAAGTGTGTTGAGCCCTGACTGACTGACTGACTGACGCGGTTTCGCCGCTTTCTCTCAGTGTCACTCAGTCAGTGGTGTTAACTTTCAGCGGGGATCGATCGTTTCGTTGGTAACGCTTCCACTTGTAAATGAACTGAGTTTTAGAGACGCCGCTGCACACACAGTATCATCAATGGGGAGTAACTGTAGAATAGAATGCATCTTTTTCAGCGAGTTTCACCCAACGCTGGGTCCAAAGATTACATTCCAGGTAAAAATGCGCCACCGCACATGCAGAGATTTCCTCGAACGACTCATCGTGCTGCGTTTTTTTCTCTATTCACTCACTGCGTGTGTCCTAAACTGGTGCACTTTCACGTTGACGCGTCCTTTAACGCATCGTCATCATGTGTGACGTTTTTGTGTTGTTATTCGCGGCTGTTTAGTCCACGCATCACTGATATTTCCTTCCTTAGTTCTTGTTGCTTTAAAAAAAAAAAAAAAACATCTGCGTTTTTGTGCTGTGCTTTCTCTCTGCAGGTTCCCGAAGAATATATTTCCAGAGAATTGTTTGACACAGTACAGGTTTACATTATTACAAAGCCTGAACTGCAAAACAAGCTCATTACAGTGTGAGTACACACACACACACACACACACACACACACACTGGCCTGTATAGAGCTACAGTGAAGTAAATCTGAACTTTCATCGTCACGTGACATACAGTCCTTGTCCAGCAGGTACCGGATTGAATCTGTGTTTTCGTGATCTGTTGTCGATGCAGCACGACGATGGACAAGAAGCTCATCGGCTGCCCCGTGTGCATCGAGCACAAGAAATACAGCCGCAACGCCCTGCTCTTCAACCTGGGCTTTGTGTGTGACGCCCAGGCGAAAACCTGTGCCTTGGAGCCCATCGTGAAGAAGCTGTCGGGGTACCTCACTACGCTGGAGGTGCATCTGCTCTCCGTCTCTTGAATCTTGGGCCTGATGTATTGACCCTCTTTCATTAACTGCTGGTCCAAGTTAGAGTCAAAGCAGGCCGAGAGGCAGAGGGTGCAAGGCTAGTTAGGTACACGCTGGATCTTGCATTACATTTACATTTACATTTATTCATTTAGCAAATGCTTTTCTTCAAAGCGACCTACATCTCAGCGAAAATACAATTTGTGCATTACATTAAGAGAAAGAGACACGGCTGCAGGCGTGTGACTCTCGAGTAAACCTAGTTTGTTACCTATCTTACACCGCTTCGTCCCATGCTAAGTCCACATACTGTCTAGTTTAATATAAACGCATTAGTAATTATTTTGTACCATCTATCAGCAAGTATCAGGAATCTAATCAGATTAGTAAAAAGGAAATGTTTAGCGTGCTGGTAGTGTAATGCTATAGTAACAACTTCAAAGTTCAGATTTCGACTGATTAAGACTTTAGACAGCGCGCTCTGTTGTTTTCCATCATGTTGATCAGCTCGAGACCGGTTTCATCTCAAATGAGGAGAGCAAGCAGAAGTTGGTTCCAATCATGTCCACGCTGTTGGAGGACCTCAATGCCAAAGGCGCTTGTACCTTGCCAATTGGTGAGTGTGTGCTTCTTAGGGTAACGTTAATGTATTGTCCAGCAGGTTATCTGTCGGTCTGTCTGCCTGGAGGACCTCGGGAATGATAATCGCTATGCGTCTGTTTGTATTTGCATTTATATTTATTCATTTAGCAGACGCTTTTCTCCAAAGCGACGTACATCTGTTTATTCACCTTCTGTTCTTTGGACTGGTTATTTGTCACTGACCCTGCTGCAGACGAGTCCAACACCATTCACTTGAAGCTAATAGAGCAGCGAAAGGATCCTCAGATAGTGCAAGAATATGATGTGCCGGTGTTTACTGAGAGCAAGGACCATTTCATTAAGTCCCAGTGGGATCTGACCACACAGCAGGTACCCTGCAGGTTTCCTACTGTCCCAGCGTTGTTATTTCTAAGGCATGCATAGCTTTTCTCTTGCTGCTGGTTATGCCAGTTCTTGGTTACACTTCTGGTTACATATCTTTTACTGATTATGCCTTTCGATTTGCAGATCTTTCCCTACATCGATGGTTTCAGACATATACAGAAGATTTCTGCTGAAGCAGATGTGGAGCTGAACCTTGTTCGCATCGCTGTGCAGAATTTGCTGTAAGGCTCTTGTGACTCATAGAAGAATGTAATATATAATGAAATTTTCTTTCGACGGTCAGAAATGTACAGAATTTTTATAAATCACATTTTTTATTTTAACAGGTATTATGGAGTAGTGACTTTGGTCTCAATTTTTCAGGTAATGAAACTGAAAATCTTGGAAAATATGGAGAGATGTATTTTTTTTCTTGTGAAGTTTTTGCTTTGATATGAAATTCTCTCATGCTTTCCCTTGTTTTTTTTTTCCTCCCCCCCAGTATTCGAATGTGTACTGCACAACCCCCAAAATCCAGAATCTTATCGATGACAAGCCCATTCAGGAACAGTGTCTTGCCTACGTCACAAAGCCTGGTATACTGCAAGCAAGAACAGGAGCTGAATAATAAATGCTGATGAAGTTTGTTTTTATGTTTCTTTTTCTGCTTCATGATGGAGGCAGAGCCTGAATTTCAGGGGAAAAACAATGTGTGTGTGTATCTGTGTCTGTCTCTGTCTGTCTCCAGGACAGAAGCGAGCCAGTCTGCGGGATGTGTTTCAGCTGTACTGCGGTTTGAGTCCAGGCACCACAGTGCGCGACCTTTGCTCCCGCTATGCACAGCAACTCCAGAGAGTTGATGAGAGGTTATCTTAAGTTAAAACTATATTAGATCTATAGGTAATTCAGAAACGTAGCAGAACAGAATTGTAGAAACAGTGTTCAAGCTGGATAAATGTACTGTTGTCTCTGCTACAGAGACCACTGAATTTGAGAATTCAGTTAAATGAATCGTTCTGTACTTTCTTTTGCTTCAGTGGCATAACAACTTGTCGGGTATTGGAGGGACCAACAATACTGCAATATTACTCAATGGACTGCAAAAACAGCAGGGGAACACATTAGGCTTACTAAAACATATGGGGGAACCACATTGTTATGCCTGTGGTTTATTCATGGAGAATAAAATGTAATGAAGTGTTCCTCCCCTAGGAAACTGGTGCAGTTTGGACTGATGAAGGGCCTCATTCGAAGACTACAGAAGTACCCAGTGAAGGTTGTTCGAGACGAGAGGAGCCGCCCTCCACGTCTCTACACTGGCTGCCACAGCTATGATGAGATCTGCTGTAAAACAGGTATTTTGCATTAAATAAGCCACAAATACCATCCTCAAACATGAGTGTTAAAAAGCCATCTACATGCCATGGCTGGGGGAAAAAAAAAACTTTTTTTTTTTTTTTTTAAAATAAGTAGTGTGTAAGATTTGAGCTCGGAATACATTTTTCTTTGGCTGCACTTTTGTGTAAGAACTGCGTTTCTCTGAAAATTTGTATTTGTCTTTCAGGCATGAGCTACAAAGAACTTGACGAGCGCCTGGAGAATGATCCTAACATCATCGTTTGTTGGAAATGACACTTCTGCTGTTTGTAGCCCTGACAACGTGCCATAACAGCTGCTGCCTTGTCCAAAGCCAATATAAATTAATATATGATGTATTGCTGTAATTTTTTATTTTTATTAATAAAATTCCATTAAGTTCATCTGGAAGAAATATGCGTGATTATTTATTTTGGAGGATCGAGTCTTATGTTTTGGATTGAAATAAAGATAATGGAATAATTTTTTAAGTGGACTTTCACAGTTTTTAAGGTATCACGCGGATGCCGTGATCTGGAAGTCCGGGCAGACTCGCCGGTACCGTGCTTTAAAACGACGGTTCTGCGCATGCGTCTGTTGACCGTAACCACGGTAACAGCAACTCGCTTCACAGACGGTCCGCAATCGCTTCGAGCAGCTCCAGCGTGAGCGGTCTTCACCCCAGGGATGGAGACTCCTGTGTCGGTGCTTTTTCCCGCCGAGGCCGAAGGTTACATTCGAGATTTGGAAAAGTTTCCCCTGAAGGAAGTCGGTTCTCCAAGGTCGGTGACTAAATTTAAATTAATTATTATTATTGTCCTTCTGCCTGAGACATCATCATGTTTGTGGAGTATGTTTCTGCAGTAATTCATGTGTAAATAAGGCTGTCGGGGCATGGTATAGACTATGATCGATGTATAATGTATAATATAGTACAGGGCAGTATGTATAGAAGTGTTATTGAGAGCGAGTAGCATAGATGACAGTGTTTCGATCTATCGCCTTATTGTAAAGTTGTTCATTCGAATCCCAGTCCTTGATCTAGGTACCTGCCCTGAACTGATTCAGTAAGAATATTCTGCTCTATAAATGGTCAAACAATGTAAAGCTGATTATGTAATACTGTAAGTCACTTTGGACTAAGGTGTCAGCTAAATAAAGGTCTATAATAATAATACTATGTGCTTTGTGTGTGAAAATGTATGTTTTGTCTTTTACTGGGTTGCAGGTGGTTCAGGCAGCATGAGTCTGTGGTGAAGCTGAACATGCAGGCCATCCTGAACGCCACAGCCTTGCAGGATGACTTTGTTCAGGAGTACCTTGTGTCCTTTGGGAAGGTAAAGCTCGTCTCTTTTCTTTCAGATGGCTGATAAAACTCAGTCAGTCAAGCAAATTCCACTGGCATTCCTATGATATGAGTCTTTGCCTTTGGAATTAGCTTTGGATTTAGTGTCAATTTCTTTATTACTCTTTAATAACATGATTTAACTGACACATTTGTCCAAGGCAGTCTACAGTGTCTTTGTAATGCAAGAGTTGTACTTTTACTGAGTTGCACGTCACTTTGGACAAAAGCGTCTGCTAAATGAATAAATGTAAATGTTATATAAGCAAATTTACTGTTTCACTCGTAATTGAAACAGGGTATTCTTTACTGAGGGGAGTGCGGTGGCACAGCAAGTTTAGCCAGGGCCTGCTCTGTGGTGGGTCTCGGGTTCGAGTCCTGCTTGGGGTGCCTTGCAGCGGACTGACATTCCGTCCTAGGTGTGTCTCCCCCCCCACCCCTGCACCCCGTTTTGCCGGGTTAGGCTCCAGTCCGCCGCGACTCCGCTCGGGACAAGCGGTTGTAAACATTGCGTGTGTGTGTGTGTGTGTGTGTGTGTGTGTGTGTGTGTGTATTCTTCACTGTATCTGTAACCTTGTCTTCTTATCCTAGATTCCCACACTGATCTGTGAAATGATTCTGGTAGAAATCTGGAAGCTGAAGGTATTTCCTATCATCTGTCAGCTTCAGGACTTCAACCCCAAGAGCATGTTTCCTTTGTACATGGTGGTAAGTCAAGTGGTCATCTTATCCATCTTATAATTTTACTGAACATGCGGAAGCAGATCTGTCTGTGATTGTTAAGACGTCGTTTGTCGAGAATGTACAAATGTGTTACGAGTTTCATGGCTTAATATTGTTCTTTTGCTTCCAGATTCATCATGAAGCTACTATCATTAATCTACTGGAAACAATATTATTTCACAGGGTTTGTGTTCAATGCATCTCTTGGTTCCTTTCAGAAATATATCTATATTTTTTTTCTTCCTTTATTTTCCTGTTCTTAATGATCGCTTTAATGGTTCTCTGGATGAAACACTGTGTTAGGATTCTCAGCATGTAGAATCACTGTAGCGTGTTTGGTCCAACCTAGGAGGCCTGCGAGGCTGCGGAGGAATCGATCCTGGATCTGGTCGATTATTGCCACCGTAAGCTGGTTGTGCTGGCTGGGCGGACCACCAGCGCAGAAGAGACCGCTCCAGATAGGCTCATTGACCCACTGAACAAGGATGTCGCCACTCTGCAGGTTTGGTCACAGCAAGGATGGAAATGGTTTCACGTTCATGCATCTTAGGTGGATGTGATTATTGGACAAGTAAACTTATGTGTAACAATGGCAGGAAATTGTGTTGTGCTCCTTCATTCGAAGAGGAGGCTGTGTTTGCATCCCTATTTTTGTTTCTTACGATTATTTTGGATTTCATTTCTAGGATCTGCAGAAGCAGAGTGTCGCAACCGACTTCGAGATTTCCCTAAAAGCATTGTCCGTTGTCCGCTACATTACTGATCGCACAGACAGGTAAGGAAGTCTTCACAAAGCTGTGGCATTAAGTCACATATTTTAAGTGCGCAATATTTACAAGCCTTTTTGTCACACAACAAACATCCAGCTTGTACAAGCTTTCTCAGAGAATGCTGAATGCTTCTACGTCATACTGGACTATGCGAAGACTTTCTATTACGGCCTCTCTAGGGGTTGTGAAATAGCTCTGATTATGTGTTTTATTTTGTCATTTCATCTCGTCTGCCTTGGTTCCTTAATTTGGGAACAGCCTGAAGTCGCACAGACAGCACTGTAGTTGCGATAATGGTGATGATTATTATGTGGACAAAGGGTGTGTTGTCTGTCTTCTCCAGCTTGAGTCTGAGCGCACTCAACAGGCTGCTGTGCACCCACAACATGCCTTGCGTCCTGGTACAGCTCATCGAGCACTGTCCCTGGAGCCGCATCAGCAACGGTTCGCCTCCCTTCCGCGCCCACGCCGACCGGCTGCCCCTTGAACGCTGCACAGTGAACGTTTGCAGATGACACTGTTCACTTATTCTTCACTGTCACACATGTTCACTCTCAGCTCAGAGTCGATCAAAGTAGAGTTCACAACAGACAAAGAGCTTCACGTACAGACATATGGTTATCGATGCTGTGCTTGTCTTATATCGCAGTTTAGTCCGCCTTCATCCCTCGAGTACCTGCCTGTGGAATAGAGTCAAATACGAAATACAAAGATGATTGTGGATCATCTCGTGGACCAGGATAAAAGTAGGTCTGAAAGAGATGTTCTGAGACCCTCTTTGGTAACATGCGTCAAAACAGTTTTCTTGTTTCTCAATGTTGCAGGCCAGCAAGAGAAGTACATTGATGGGAGGTGGCACCAGATTCCCAAAGAGGACCAGCTGAAGATGACCAAGCTGGACGGCCAGGTGTGGATCGCTCTGCACAACCTACTGCTGAGGCCAGAATGCCAGATGAAGTATGACTTTAACAACTTCAACAAGAGCCAACTTCTAAAGGTACGGGGGGGACAGAAGAAGCAAAGCTGAGCTTCCGAATAATTTTACTGGCCGGACGTTTGTTCGTTATGTCGTTGATTAAACTGCAACTTTTAAGCATAGCCGATGCAGTTCAGATTACCTTACGCAAAGTGTTTAAAGCGGAGCCCCTGCTGGGACTGAAATCTTCAGGTCATAAGACCATGTCATTAACCATTACTATACATTCGCTTTCTATTAATTACCTGAAAATAACTGCTGATGTGGGAATGTGTAGAGGGAAGAATAGTGGCACAGCAAGTAGCGCTGCTGTCTCACAGCGCCCGGGTGGTGCGAGAGAACATGGGTTTGATCTCCGTTCCGTCCGTGGAGTTTGCATGTTCTCCCCGTGTCTGGGTGGGTTTCCTCTGGGTGCTCTGGTTTCCTTCCACAGTCCAAAGACATGCTGTTCAGGTTCCTCCATAGTGTGTGAGTGTCACGGAGTGAGTGTGTTTCACTGATGTATGGATGAGTGACCCAGTGTAAGTAGTGTATCTAGTAGTGTAAGTCAACTTGGTGAATAAGGTGTGTGGGCTGGTAACACTACATAGTATCTGTTGTAAGTCGCTTTGGACAAAAGCGTCTGCTAAGTGAATAAAGGTAAATGTAACGATCTGCACATGCACATTTTAGTGTTGAGCGGGTGTGATTGTACAAATTTAGGCTGAGCTGTATAGTGTCCAGGTCAATATTTAGATCTTGTACAGAACATTGTCTGCTAGACCTTTTATCTGATTGTTTTGAAAAGTAATGAGAAAACCAGGCGCCCTCTTGATTACAGCAGTTCCCTTTTCCGTTTTTTCTCCCATCAGATAAAGCATCTGGTTAGCCTCCAGAACACGTAATGTAATGTAATGTAATTTCCATCCAAAGTAGCCACCTCTCATCAAAGCCTGATAAGGTGAAATTAAAGCCTGAGGGAATTATATAACAAGCTAAGCTTTTCTTACCAATGTTGAAGTGCAATACTGTACTTTTCTTTATTT
The DNA here is from genome assembly GCF_900964775.1 of Scleropages formosus. Taxonomy (NCBI): domain Eukaryota; kingdom Metazoa; phylum Chordata; class Actinopteri; order Osteoglossiformes; family Osteoglossidae; genus Scleropages; species Scleropages formosus. The sequence goes on from NC_041807.1 coordinate 30,647,478, forward strand.
TTTAAAATCAATTTTCTGTTTTTCTTTTTCTTTCTTCAATCGGGGACAGCTGGTAGCATAGTGGTTAGAGCTACTGCCCTTGGATCCAAAGGTTGGAGGTTTTATCCCCACCTCCAACTGTAGTTCCCTTGGGCAAGGTACTTACCCTAAATTTGCTCCAGTAAAATTACCCAGCTGTGTAAATGGATAAACAATTGGAAGCATGTAATAATTGTAACCTTAACACTTTAAGTTGCTTTGGCTTCAGCTAAATGAATAACTGTAATTGAAACAATATTTATTACACACAGTTTTTTCTCAGGTTATCCATGCAAATAAGAGTATTCATCTGTCATGGTACATTTGTCCAAAACAATAAAAATAGGTGTTACTGCTGCAGCACAGTGGCATAGCAGGTAGTGCAGGCACTTTACAGCTCTTGGGGTGGAGGTTCAGATATCGGCTGCGTATTCTTGCCGTGATCACGATGCTCTGGTTTCCTTTCATAATGTGAAAATATGTCTTCTGGGTGAATTGGAAGAAAAATTCTAAACTGTTTGTAGTGTGTGACTGTGCAAGTGTATATGCTTTCCCTGCAATGAACTGGAATCCCATCCAGGGTGTACCCCACCTCACGGCCTGTGCTTCCAGGATAGGCTCCAGACCCCTGCAACTCTGCATTAGACAAGTGGCTTTTAATCCTGCAGAGATATCTGAAAAGATGTTATTTTAGATGCAGTTTTGCACTGAGGCCTTGCTGCTTATGTTTCAGTTTTTAGACTTTTAAGAGACTCACCTCTTTCTCCTTATCTCTCAATATCCGCTCTTGACCACAGTATAAACAACCTGATAAAAACCCTAAATATGGCCATCTTTAAAGAGAAAGAGGTGAGTAAGAGGTGAGAAGTAATACTCTATCTCTCAATATCCGCTCTTGACCACAGTATAAACAATCTTTAGAGTATTACTTTCTGCAGCTAACTGGCATTGCTTAGATGTGAGGCTCTTTCCCAGAGAAAATGGGATGCATGAAATATTACACTGCAGGTAAATTCATTGTAATGTCTAAATTCTCGCCAAAATGATGATTTTTGTTCGATCCGTGCGGACGGATTGTTGGTGCTGTGATTTTTGCCGACTTTCTGGTCCCGTTTTGCGTGCCACAGCTAAGAGGATTCCTGACCGAGGTCTTGATTGACCAGCTTCCCAACCTGGGTGAACTCCAGCGATTTCTCAGTCACCTTGCCATGATGGACCCTCCACCTCCTAAGAAGGGCCTTATTCTCGAACAAGTATGGCACTGACACTCAGTATCTCCACGCTGCGCAAAACACTAACTGTGTAGATCCAAACCCGAAAAAATGTACTTATTTGCTACCGCTGTCTTAATACTGCTCCAATGTTTTAACCTTCAGATTCCCGAGATTTGGAGCAACATCATGAATGAAAATTCAGGCAAATGGAAGGCAATTGCCAAGCATCAGGTGAAACAAATATTCAACCCCTCAGAGAATGACCTGAGGCTGCAGGCACACAGGTGAGGATGCCTGAGATGCAGCAGTGTGAGGACATGTAAGCCACACAGACCAAGCGCGACGGTTTAAACCGAGTAAACCGCACAAGCTGTCACGCGGGAACACGGCCACAGCCGCCTCCAGCAATCACTGGCCGCTCCTGATTACCTGATGAGGGTCGGGTGCAGCTGTGATATTTAATTCAAGTACCGGAGGAGAGAAGGTTTTTGCACCGTGAGGCTGTGCCTGGAGAAGTGTGGATGCTGCTGCCGATGTGTGCTTCTAATTTTTGTGTGTGCTTTATTTTGTCGCGTTTGCAGTCTTTGTTTTGGGGTTAATAAAAACTCTGTCCCATACTGCCTCGTGCCTGGCCGCTGGTGTGTCAGAAAGATACTGTCCGTGTAGGCTGGAGACACGCAGACAATGAAACCTTGGATTCATGAATTAGTCGTCATGAACTGCGCGGTAGAAGAAGCAGGATCTTCTGCTTGTATTTGTGTTTTCTTCCTGCTCTACCTTGCAGGCTTGCCCAGATTTACAACCTTGACGTGATGGAGAGCCTCATCCCAGAAAAGCCCAAATGCGGATCCTGTGGCTCAGAAGCCGCCAAGCGATGCTCACGATGCCGGAGCGAGTGGTATTGCCGCAGGTGATACTTGAGGAAAGGGAGTAGTGCTTCCAGAATGTGTCCAAAAGTCCGTGCTGGAGCTGGAGTCAGCGCTCAAGGGCGCACAAAGTGTGATGGAATAGTTGTATGATTTCTCCTTTATTTCGCATAATATGGTACACTTGTGCCTTATGTTAAGAACATCTGACTTACAAATTTTTTTAAGGTACGCACATTTCCGAGTTTGCTTTTCACTGCTGTTTTCTTTGCAGTTCTGTTTCCCACATTTTTTCTGCTGCAGCGGAGGAAATGTTCTGCGTTTCCACTCACCACCATTATACGGCAGCAAAACACACTCAGATGTAATAGAAACTCAAATGACGCTGGAGAGGGAGGGCGAGCAGGCAGCGTCACGCTGATTTGAGTCGATGTCTTTTTTACGTACCGTTGCTATATCCGAGACTTTTACAGAAATTTCCCAGTGACGTTTCCGTTGTGCTTTTTGACTGCAAACTTAAGCAGATGCTGACTCAAATGTTTATGTGGCACATCAGTTGCTTCCTCGTGGCTAGTTTTGCTCATGTTTGCTATGAGATACATATTTGGCATTTAAGATAAAACTTTTATTCTTTCTCCCCATGCTTTACTCTTTTACACCGCGACTCGCCATCCTTTCTGTACCCCATTGCCGTGCCTGATGGAGGAGCATGGTGCAATCTCGTATGTGTTAAGCGCAACACAGCACTTTGGACAGGAGCTTGCGGAGATTCATTATTTTTTATTTTCATGCATTTTAGAGTAGACTTAACTTTAATGTTTCTCCACGTTAATAGAAATAATAAACAGGTGTCCAGCCCGCTGTGTACCTCATCTCATGCCCAATGATGCAGTAACACGGTAACATTGAGCCATTAATGAACATTATATTTTACCATTTTGGCAGAACCTAACCCGTGAATAAATGAAAAGATTAAGATGTGTTAATATTTTACAGATTGTGATGTAGTCGATGTACTTAGGAACAATTCTGAGTTACAAACAGAATTCCAGCTGCGTTCATAAACTGAGGTACTGGTGGACATGCTTCATGTACGTGCTGTCCCTTTCGAAGTAATCTGCCTCGGATTGTGCGCTTTCATTTCTGTGTTCCTATCCCTTTTGCAAGCAATGCTGGAAGTCTAGAACTGTGATGTGAATAAGTTCTTCACACCATTATGCATGCCTGGAACGTCATCACATTTCCTTCCTTTCAGGTTATTTTGATTTCTTAGAACAGAAAAAAAAATAAAATCCCAGAGGGCAAGGTCGTGTGTATATAGAGCGTGTGGTATCACAGCAGATGTATTTTTTTCCACAGTGAGCTAAGGGAAAATGGTCAGTGGTTTCTGCACCATGGGTGCTCTTTCACACACTGCTGCCTCTGTTCTCAAACTTTTGTAAGAAGGAAAAAAAAATCAAAATTAAGCTGAAAGAAAGGAGATATAGCAATGACAGTCCAAGCATCTATAAACAGCAAACTGGGAGGTGCGTCTACAGCAACAAACAACATTTTCCTGAGTGTGAGTAAACCATGGCAGGAGATTAGAGGTGATACCTTACCTGAATGCCTGGAAGTGAATTTAATCTTTACATCTCTGGTCCTTCCTCAAATCGATCAATGAACCAGCTGCAGTACATTTTCTGGCAGGTACCCTATGCCTCCCCTGTATCCCCTTTGCACTTTCCCTGGGGGAGGCACACCACACAAGTTAAGAACCTCTAGTTAGGAGTTCCACCAGTTCCTTTCAACAGCTAAGTGGCCTGTGGGAAAAGTTTGACCAGCACTGCAGTACAATAACTAAACATACATGACTGGAAAGGGCATAATATGATTTATGATGTGCAAATAATGGCACATCACTTTGATTTAGCCCCTTATTTTATAACCACTTTGCTTCTACCGCTGTCATTTTTTATGTCAACTCCACCCATAAGTCCCACCAAATCACTCTGACCGTTCCCTTATAAGGTTGTCTTCTTCACGTCACTTTTGCTCATCCGTGACCTTGAGTACCCACCCGAAAGATAACGTCTAATTCTTTCTTGTATGTCCACAGGGAATGCCAGGTTAAACACTGGCCAAAGCATAAGAACGTCTGCCAGATGATGATGGAGGCTGCAGATAAGCTTCAGAAGGAGCTTAATGAGAAAATCTGAATGCACATCGTAGACTACATGGGTCTTAATAAATTTATACACCCAAGAATATTTGACGTCTGGCCTACTTGAAGACCAGGAGGTGGCATAGTGGTCAAGGATATGGGTTTGCCGTCTGAAGTTTGTCAGGAAAGGCTATGAGCAAGGAGTTTAAAAAAAAATGATACAGTACATCTCTCTGGGAATCTTAATTTAAAAAGCTAATTTAACTGTCTTCTGAAGCACTCCCATCATATATTAGGAGAATGATAAAGTCAGCTGTGTGTGCAGGCAAAGACCTGGACTATGTATACACCTCAACTTGTAAAAGTTAGATTTTTTGTGCAGGGTGTGCAGTTGTTCTGCTTGTATGGTGGCTCAGATTAGATTTTCTTTCCTTTTTAGGGTTTTTATCCTTTTTTTTTTTTAAATTTCTTTTAAAGAAATTTTGTTCAAGGCGCTTTGCAGTAAATAGACTAATAGTTAAAACACGGTTTAATTGAAATCAGGATAATGCATCTAAGGCTATTGATTGAAATAGCTGCACTGAAATATTTTTTATTTCTAATGTTATATGGAGATTTTGCTTAATTGGGTCTTGTTCTTGTAACCATTTGACGAAACTTCGGTGTCTTCCGTGACTCTATTTGCAGCTTTTCATAAAGTGGCTCATTTTGAGCACCCACTGGACGGTCTCGGTAGGAAAGGCGTCTCTCTTTCTGTCTGTCTCTGTCTCTCTCTCTCTCTTTCTGTGTCTGTCTCTGTCTCTCTCTCTCTCTTTCTGTGTCTGTCTCTGTCTCTCTCTCTCTCTTTCTGTGTCTGTCTCTGTCTCTCTCTCTCTTTCTGTGTCTGTCTCTATCTTTCTTTCTTTCTTTCTCCCCCCCCCTTCTCTCTGTCTCTCTCTTTCTGTCCCTCTCTCCCTCCCCTCTCTCTTTCTGTCTGTCTTTCTCTCTCTCTCTTTCTGTCTCTCTGCCCCACTCTTGTCTCTCCCCCTCTGTCTTTCTCTCCCTCTCTGTCTCTCTCTCTCCCTCCCCTCTCCTCTCTCTTTCTGTGTCTGTCTCTATCTTTCTTTCTTTCTCTCTCCCCCCCCTTCTGTCTGTCTCCCTCTCTTTCTGTCTCTCTGCCCCTCTCTTTCTTTCTCCCCTCCCCCTTTTCTGTCTCTGTCTCTTTCTCTTTCTTTCTGTCTCTCCGTCTCTGCTGTTCTCAGTCGGCGCTGCAGTCCGCAGAGCCCAGTGCGGTAACAGTTAAGCAGCGGAGCGGAGTATCGCGCTCCCGCCCCCGAGCTCCGTCCGTGTGCCGCGGCCCTTCCTCCACTCGAGAGATACTTTCGCATTCGGCTGCTCCCGCGTCCGCTCCGCACACACACACACACACACACGCAGAGAGAGAGAGACAGACAGACAGACACAGAGCCCGACCCCGGCCGGGTTTTTCCACGCTGTCAGTCAGTCAGTGTTTCCCGAGCGCCGGCGACACACTCGTCCTCCTCGTCCTCCTCCTCCTTGTCTCCCGCTCGCTGGAGCGCCGCTTCTTCACTTCACTTCACTTGTGCGCAAAGTTGCGCAGAGAACAGAGGCCGAGAGAGAGCCGCGCCATAAAGACACATGTAACATCCTGCAGGGCTGGCAGGGGCTTCGGTGTCCGCACACACACACACACCGCTGTAGCGTTCGTGTCCATGACACTCTGCGTGTTTCAGCTCGTCTGGTCGCCGTGCAGAGAAGCGGGTCAGACGACGTGCGCTGGCGGGTGTGTGAGCGCACGCGGCACGTACCGTACGGGATCATCATCATCATCATCATCATGATCTGTCAAACAGCGTAACTCAAAGGAGGACACGGCGGGGGGACGGATCGTAGACGGGAGGGTCCCGTTTCTCTCTCCATGAACAGTCCCCGGACCGCTGGACGCGTCGTCTGCAGCTTCCGCGTGAGCCTCTTCGGAACGAATTTGACAGAACGTGGATGGATGTTCTTCTTGTGGCTTATCATGTTATGGTGAGTGCTGTCACTGCGGTGATGATGTGTAGTTATGTGTGCAGTCTTGGTTGGTGTAGACTTAGTATCCAGTCGGTGTTGGTGCCCTTAGTATCTAGTCTTGGAAGTTAGTATAATCCAGTGATGATGGTGTAGTTGGTACCTAGTGATGATGGTGTAGCTGGTGTCCAGTGATGGTGAAGTTAGTAAGCAATCAATGATGGTGTAGTTAGTAGTGTAGCTGGTATGTAGCGATGGTGTCGTTAGTATCCAACAATCGTGCTGTCAGCGTGCAGTGTTGGTGTACTTAGTATCATCCTGTGATGGTGTAGTTAATGTGCAGTCTTTGTGTGGTTAATGTGTAGTGACGGTGCTGTTGGTGTGCAGTCTTTGTGCCGTTGTAGAATTTTTGCGAAAACAGATTTCAGGTGATCGACTGGTCTTCAAGAATTGCTGGAACAGTGCAATCTGCAAATGATTTACATTTTTTTCCTCTACCCATTGCTTTCCGCAGGTGAGAAAACACTGGCGGACTGGTGGCCATGGCGCCCGTGTGGTTGACCTAGATGCACTTTCCCCAAGGTATGCGTATTCTCCTCTGTGCTTTAATGGTGTGTTGCATCGGAAACTTTTTTCAACTTAGTGGTTATTCTGACAAAGTCAAGACTCTACTGCGTTTTCAAGCCTTGAATAAGGCTCGCTGTGCCGTAGTGTTTCTTTCACTTTTCAGTTTTAGATTTTTAACCAGTATAATTTCCAAGGTTATGTAAAATCATAAAGCCAGCGTAAAAACGGAAAGAATTCAGCATTACAGACTGCTTATCGTGGAAGAGGAAGATCTCAGACCCCAGAAGTAGTCTTGTGTATGTGGTCCGATGATTGAATTCATGTTTTCGTATCGCGTCTTCTTTTTGGAGCTCGGATCACTTCTTGCAGAATGTACCACTTCTTTGATTTGGCTGGTTTTGGGAAACATAATCCTGTTTGGTGGGCATGATGGCACAGCAGGTAGTGCTGGTGCCTTTCAGCTCCTGTGCTGTGGGTATTGATGTGCGTTTGAGTCTAGTTCAGTCTGTGCAGATTTAGCATGTTGTCCAAGTACTCTTGTTTCCACCTGCACTCCAAAGACATGTGTTTCGGGTAAATTGGTGACTAAATTACCCTGTGTGTGTGTGTGTGTGTGTGTGTGAGTGATTTCCCTGTGATGGAGTGGTGTCTCCTCCAGGGTGTACACTGGCTCATGCCCTATACTTCTGTGATAGGCTCCTGACCACTGGGACTCTGCACTGGACAGTTGGCTGGGTGGACTGATTGTCCTTTATTCTTATCGAGTTTTGCTTCCTTTCCATCTCGTATTTTATTATAGCCTGCTTACATAAAGAGTATAAAATTATGGTTGTAAGAATATGTCATTAATTTCACTGATTGTCTTCTGGGGTGTCACAAATAAACTGAACCGAGGGCATCTCTCTGGGATTTATTATTATTATTACTTTGTTCAATATATCATATGGATTTGTAATCTTTCTGTGGGAATTTCTGTTTCATGCCCTGTTTTCAAGATGCCTGATGTTGAAATAAATTGCAGTTGATGTACACTAGTGTTCATTGAAGCTTCTAAAAGGGAGACTCATGCGATGAAAGGTTTGGGGACAGTTTGAGGACATTTTGTTTGAGGACATTTTCTTGATCCCTGACATTCCTTGCGTAACTGTGGTCTCAGTGGTTTTATTTATATGGGACACTCTTCACATGCTGTTAGTGGGGAGCCTTACAGCGTTGATAACGTTCTGGGTTGACACGACTTTACAGAATAAATTTAACAGTCCAGTGTGGTCTAAATAATTTGTTTTCATAAAGTTTCAAGTGATGGTAGTGTGCACAGGATCACAAGTAGACATGTTATCAATGGTTTTATTGTACAGAATATTCGCATCTACAGAATATTGTCATTAAAATACAAGGCCGAGATTGTCTGAAGTGTCTGTCTAGGTCTTGGTCTGTCCATCCTTCTTCAGTATCTCCTTGTCCAGTGAGGGTCACAGTGGTCCAGAGCCTATCCCGGGAAGCTTAGGGTGTGATGCAGGGTACCCCCTTGCCAGGATGGCCGTCCATCATAGGACATCATCACTCACACACACACACACACACACACACACACATACACACTAAGGCCAATTCAGAGTCACCATTTCACCTGAAAGACATGTCTTTGGACTGTGTGAGGAAACCAGAGCATCCACATGCGAACACAGAAAGAACATGCAAACTCCACACAAAATGATCTAGATTCAAACCATGTCTGGATGCAGCAGCTGCTTGCTGTGTCACTGTGCCACCTGCCAATACACCCGAGTATTAAAGCGCTATCCCCTTATTGTCTCCCTTTGCTGGATTAAGCTGTTCCTGTTCCAGATTTTCGCATAAGCCAACAATATAGGTTTTTCCTGACCACACTAGTACCCTGCATATTAATGACTGTCCATTCCTTTGTTTTTACAGGTGAATGTGGATGTTTTGAAAGAGGGAACCACTCTCTGGGCGCAGCCTTAGTCCTGGCCTGGCGCAAAAGCAATGGGGATGCCAGGGTGTTGAAACAGGCGGTGTTTAGTAATCGGAGCACACCGGGGAAGGCGGTGGCTGCGCTCACTTGGTCCGGAGATGCGGTGGCAACTTTTTCACGGTGTGCGGACCACTTTTTCCCCAGGGCGGCTGGCAGTCATCAAGTGAGATACCTTAAGGGTGTTCTGATTTTCATTATTTCCAAGGGAAAGTATTTACAGGCTTGACAGGGAATAGAATAAAACCCAGGAGGTGTGCCTGCCGAATTTTTCTTATTGGCTTTTTTTTTTTTAGTGCCACTTTTATTACTTTTCATTCTGTCGGCAAAAGGAACAGACGCTTTCTTTTCTGCACCGGTCCTAGTTAGAGCTGTACGGCTGTAAGCTTTCGTCTTTTTCAATCTATTTAAATCCCAGTTACGCGCCTCATACTTTCGTGCTGGAGCAATCACGTCGGAGCAGAAGATATTTTTGCAGGGGAGTTTTTGATCAGAACTGAGGAGGAGGTTGAATGGCAGTCTCTGTAAGTGCCCCTCTCCGGTGCGCTGTGGTGTGGTTCCGACCTGCTCCCTGCCCCCTCTGAGCGGCGACTGCAGGATGTCTCGGGGTGAGCTCATCGAGCTCCAGGAGCTGACGCTGGATGACCGCATCGAGCTGGACGTCCCGTCAGCCCCTCGCACGCCCCGCCTGGAGCGCGTCAACGCTCTGCGCATCAGCCCGGGGAAGGTTCCGGAGCTGCTCAACCGGGTCCGCATCATCCGGCTGCTGGGGGACAACGCGGACCCCCATCTGACCAACGAGTCCGGGGAGGGCCACGACTTCCAGCCGTGCACGCACGCCCAGCCCACCTGGTGTGACCTGTGTGGAGACTTCATCTGGGGCTTGTACAAACAGAGTCTACGATGCACCAGTGAGTCACCCCGGCGTTATACACCTCTATCCGTTTCTCTCTTTGTCCGTCTACACCAGTGCCTGCTTGCCTGCCGGAGGCAGCAGGTGGCGCGGTTGTTAGAGCTGTCGCCTTGCAGCTGGAAGGACCTGGGCCCAAATCCCCACTCCTGCTGTTGTACCCATGAGCACGGTACTTACTCTGAACTTGATGCGGTAAGAACTGCATGCTGTTTTCCATGGGTCTCGGTAGCTTAGTATACGAGCATAGCATTATAAGTTGCCTCGGAGAAAGAAATCAGCAAAATGATGAAATAATAATAATGATAATAATGTGTCGATGATCCCTACCCAGACTGAACGCTGGTGCAGTGAGCATCTGAGGCTCTCAGGGGTAGCAGCACAGGGGGGTCCAAGGCCCATTTGCATCCACTGGGAACCAAAGTCCTGTAGAATACTAGGTTGCCCAGGCAAGCTGGGATAAATAAGCTTTTTGTAATATAGTCTCGTTGAGCCTGCGTTGCATTCATTCGCACTGAATGGACACAAAGTGGTAACGCGGAGCTTTTGTTTTACGAGAGACGCTGCCGCTTGGACCGGCTCAGGACGGGCCAGGATGCGGTTTGCAGGAACCGGAGGGGTGCCGTTCCGCCCCCGGTTTCTGGAAATGAAAGAAACGATACCGTTGTTGAACAGAAGAAGAACGTAGGGTAGGTGTTGCTGTGGTTTAGCTGTAGGTTCTCTTCGCTCCCATACCTTGGTTTCAGACACGTCCAGCTCGCACAGCAGCATGCGTGACTGCTGACGTTCGTGGCTGCTTCTATTGTTTTTTTTTTTTCTTCCCCCCCCCCCCCCCCCCCCCCATCCACTGTCTTCTTCCTTCTCAATTGTCTGGCAGAACTGAGAGTGTCCGCTTCCTTCCTTCGCACCGATGTCCGCGCCTGTGTAAACTCGGCCGGAGGCTCTGTTTGCGAAGGGACGCTTTAATGGATGATAAATCGGGTTGTGTGTTACTGAAACGGTGCGAACACGTCTCCGTGGTTTGCTTAGCAGAACCAGCGTGAGGAAACATGCCAAGAGTGTCCTTTAAGTTTTCTGTGGAACTGCTGGTAAATTTTCATGTACGTATTCTTTCACTTACGGGAACGTTTGCAGCTGATTTGAAATTCTGATACTGCAGCAAAGTACAGGAGACAAATGTTGTATGTAAAATACATCTTGGACCATGCTTTCAGGTATGTGCCCTAGTTTAGAAATCTTAAGAATCTTTAATGTAGATCTTTAAGATGTAGTCCTGATTTTTTTTGTTTTGGGCTTTTTTCTCTAATAACATTCATATCTGTCCTTAGGGTGTTTGAATCAGGTTCTTCATATAACCTGCACTCCTCTAAGTTCCAAAAGAGCTTGAAACTAGGAGAATCGGTACAAATGAACAAGAAATGGGCAAAACGGTCTTTAGGTTAAAGATACGGTTTAATGATTCTCAGTAGCTGTGGGACAGAATGAAATGCAGTACAGTACCAGTGTAAAGTGTGAGTGCACCCTGTATGTTGCAGCTGGACGGAGGAGCGACGGCAAAGGGAACTGCTGCAGAAGAGCTGCAAAGACACGTCACCTGTTTTCTCGCTCAAACTTGGCACCTGTGAACAGGGTATTCACTCTGAGATCCTGACCGGGGGGGGAAACTAGTACCAGCAACGTGTGCTTAAAGTTTACACCGGTACTATAAACGCTGAGCATTCGACTTAATGCACCAAAGAGACCTGTTAAGACGCCGGCAAGCATTTTAGCTGCGGCAACTAAATTTGAGCTGAACCGGAGGGTTGTTGTCAATGGCACTGGGCGCCGGAGCCGTGACGTGTCGCAGTTAGGCGTGTAACATAAAGGGCTGGGACCGGAAATTGGAACCACATGCATGCGATCAAAGAAGGAGGCTGACAGTAAGGCCGTGCTCTGTTACCATCAACCAGATGCTGCGCAAAGCGTGTCTTACGCCAGAACGCTAACCAGAGCGCTTGTGCACACCCCTCAGATTTCTCATTCCGCGCTCTCGCCTCTTTGTGACTACCTTTAGCTGGGGTTTTTTTTTTTTTTTTTTTTTTTTTTTTTGAAGGCAAGCTTTTAGTTTTAGTCATGGAATTTCTCTGCTGACTTCCTCACAATCAGCAGTTTTTTTTTTTTTTTTCTTTTTCCCCCCAATTTGTGTTTTTCGTTTTTATCCCTGACTTTTACATTCCTTTGGAAAGTCTGAGGAGGGGATGGAGGGTTGGATGCTGGGCACACGGGAAGGCCAGGCACTTACCGTGGAAATGTCTTACCCGCTGTGTGGTCGTCAGCTTCTGCGCTGGCTCAGTGGTCAAAAGAAAGACCGGCAGGTGTATGAAAGCATAAAGATACTTGTCTTCATCAAGGAATAAAAGTATCTGAACAGAAACAGAACCTGATGGACCATATTATCCCCGCATCATCTTGCTTGGTTGCACAGAGACGGACTGGTGGTTGCAAGACCTCAGCAGAGTCATTTTTTTTGTGTCTCGGTGGTCTTGTTCAGCAGTAAACTGGTCCAGTGACATGAAGTATTTCCAGTTAAACTCAAATGGAATTCTATATGTAAAGCTGGAGCAGACTCTCTGTGAGTCACATGAGTTGTCTCTGGGCATTATTCAAATTGCGGTGGATTTGGGGAAAGAACAGTTGAAGGGTTTTTTTTTTTTTTTTTTTTTTTTTTTTTGTTTTACATAACAGCCCATGGTATTTCAGAATACTGTTTGCAAAATGTTTTTTCCTTTCCTTCGTTTCCTCTAGCTGGTGTTCTTAGTCGACTCATAAAACCTTACTGGGTCATTCATTTCTTCTTATCATTTGCACCTATGTGCCGGTGTGTATCTAGAGTGATGGATGCAGAAGACAGCGATCCTGGCTATCAGCCGTGTCCAGATAAGAGCTTCTTTTAAATGATTTCAAGAATTTTTATTATTGCCAGTGATTCCGAACTGTGGAGGAAGTAGGACAGGCCAGGAAGTGGGAGTGTGGAGTCGGGGGGGGGGTTGGGGTTGGGGGGAGAAGGCATGGGGTCCCATTGACAGGAAGCTTTCTTAAGGACCCCCCCCCAGAGGACAAATGCACCATTGCCTGGGGTCTTTCTTCCTCACGGGAAGCTGGGGGGGATCCTGCTCCAGAAGACAAGGACATGATACTATTTTAAAGCATTGGATCTGAACTGTGATGGAGCGCAAAGTCAAGTGGATTTTGCCAAGGCTCTTCTCACATCTTGGTGCTGTGATAACACTTCCACCCTGAGAAAAGTACGGAAATTGTTCAATGGTTTTGTGTTTGACTAGGCAGATTTTTGCTGTCTGTTAAGAGTTCATGGTTTTGCTGAGTTAAATACATCCCTTTTTGTAATTGAAATGCATGAACTAGAAAATAGGATATGTGCAAGGACTGTCTATTCAAAAAGGGTTTAGAACTTTATATCCAGACACAGATTAAGCTTAGTCCTAGATTAACTATGATTTTCGCTGAAGAATCCTTGCAGACAGTGTAATTTACTCAACGTCATAACAGCCAGTGAAGCCTTCATTTTTGCATTACATTTGGACCGTTTATTTCTACCTTTGTATTTGTTGGCGTTTCATTTCTAAGGTAAAAATATCTATCCGTCCATTATCGGTAACCGCTTGTGCAGTGCAGGGCTGCGATGGTACAGAGCCTGTCCCAGAAGCATAGGGTTTGAGGTAGGGTACACCCTTGATGGAATGCCAGTCCATCATAGGTTAATCTCTCTCACACACACGTGTGTGTGTGTGTGTGTATAAGGAAGGATGTGCTGTGAGGTTTTTTCAGAATGCTGAATAGCAGACATTAGAGGGAAAGCCCAGAGAAAAGGCTAAAGTATGTCACAGCCCTTGGATTGGAGCAGTTTTTGGGACATTTGGATGGTGTGACCCGCCAAGTCTCATTAGACTGTTTAATTATGGAGCCGGGTCTACAGAAGCTCCCGCAACCCAGATTCCTGTAACACTGGTTTATGTTCGCAGTCGGCCGTGTGCACCGTCTGTAATCCCATTCTTTCAGCCTCCAGCTCTTGGACTGTGCCAAAAAGACTGATGAATGAAAGAGCAGATTTTCTCCAAAAATTACTTTTTTTAATAAACCGTCACCAGCGGGTTTGTCTTTGGTTGTTGTGTAGATGTGTGCAAATCAGTGATGTGAATTACGCAGTTTCCGGAGGAAGTTGGTTCTGTGGGATGTGAACCTCCAGTGCAACTTTTTGCGAAACTAGGAATTCCCCCCCCTACATCTTATAATGAAGAAGTAGTGAGTTCCTCAGGTCAATCTCTTATGAAGAGATGATGCATAATGTGAACTGCACACCTTCTTTTGCTCTCCTTCAAACCCGCGCCTCACACTTCCTGTAGTCCTTCTCTTCTGATGCCACTGAAGGTACGTTCAGCTGTTGGAAAGTAATCCTTTCCCAAGTCTCAGAGAAAAGCCTCGCATTTCAGAGTGCGTGTTCCACTTTTCTCTCTCTCACACACACACACTCACCATTCATCGAATTCACTGGTTCCAAGAATAACAGCAATGAGACTCTTCTTTAAGACAAGATTTTATCTCTTTCTCGCTTTATGCTCTTCTTGCTGTGTACTGCAAGCAGCAGAAGTGTGAATTAAAAGTGCATGTTTTCAAAGGCATCGTGATGACTGTGCAGGCTTTTGCAGGGACAGAGTCGTGTGTTTTCTGCTGTCCCCCCCAGATTTTGTGCCACCTCTGGCTGGGACACAGGCCTGGATACAGTGAGGGCTCTGTGTGTGTGTGGAACCGAGATGGAGCAAAGAGGACTGGGCCCCTCTCCTGGGAAGAGGGGTCTGGGGGGCTGCTGGATGCCTTTGAAGGACACACTAAGAGGTCAGCCATGGCTGAGATTGGATTTAAACCTCCGAGCCGAAGAACCAAGTTAATCTGCTTTTTCTTTGGAGTCTGGTGCTGTGAATTGATGACATAATATATGTGGCTGTGGTGTACCACATGTAGCGCTGTAGGTTTGCTCTCATTGCAGGAGATCATGCAGATGTTAAACTGCTAATGCACTGTAATAGCTGATGTCCTCAACTAATCCGTCTGAAACTGCCATGGCTCACATCCCCAAGTAGCCTTCCCGTCATGCTCTTCTCCCGGGTGTAAGTGGACTGGAAAGAAGACCATCAGCTTTCTGGAAATGGGCTTCACTTTGGTGTTCACAGTGTTTCCGATGCGTTTGGCATCGAGCCGCCAGGTGTACGGTATTCCTTGGCTTCCTCTAGGACCGCAGCCCTAACCCTAAGGACAGGTTTAGAGTTTCATGTGATGCGGCCGTTCCGCTTCCAGAAAATCTAGTTGACATTACTGAGGATGGTGGTGCTGTTTGTCACTACCTGTCATTGCGTTCGTGTGCCGCTGTGTTTCCAAAGTGCTCCAGGAACCTGCCGGTCGTCTGCAGGTGGTGTGAAAGATGCTTTGCTCCTCTTCTCCAGACTGAAGTGTGTACCGAAGCGGTGTGTGTGTGTGTGTGTGTGTGTGTGTGTGTGTGTGTGTGTGTGTGTGTGTGTGTGTGTGTGTGAGACGGGAGCAGGAAGCAGGAGTCTTTTGTGTTTGACAGAATTGGGTGAAATGCAGTTTCCTTTGCAGACACAATTAACTGTTACACTTTTTTCTGCTATAATACCTATGATATTATTTGTCACCATACCTACACCCGTAGGCCGCATTCAGCGTGTGTTTAGTGTTGACCTCTGGTCTGTCCTTGGCTTCAAAACCCAAATGTTGTGATGTTCCCCAAATCTGGAGACTCGTCTTCTGTTGTGGGAATTTGCGAATACTTGTTTGTTCATGGAGGCAATTTTTTATTTTTTTTTTTTTTCTGACTCAGATTCATGCTGCAGACTGGGAGCAGGGATGGCACACATAGTCTTTGACACATCTTGGTGGGCTTGACTTTGCACTGAACTACTGTGTGTGTTACTTAACGTGACCCCACAAAACCAGCATGGCGACTGCGTTTACGGTGCATATTTTTAGCACAGTGGCCAGACTAGCAAAAATCCCTATTGTATGCAAATGCGCGCTTATTTCATGTTTTCTTAAGGAGTCGCGCTGCAGCACCCGCTTCTTTTTGATGCTCTTATTTTTGTCTCTTCTTCCTGCTGTGCAGCAAATCCCCCCCCCCGCCTCAGTTTTCTGTTACATGTTGGGACTTGTTTGATGTATTGCCAAATGGCAACTTTTTCCCAGTTCAAAAACAAAAATTTCATGAGGAGAAAGCTATTGTGTGTCGACCTCGTGGAATTAATCTGGGACTGTACAAGAAAGAGGATTTAGATTTGGGGGAATCGGGTTAAGCCACATAAACCACGGCGTCTGAAAGGTGATACTTTACACGGCCACTAGAGGGCGCTGTGGACCAGAGCGCTTCATTTCCGTCTCGCGCCCGGGAACACCCAGAAAGGCGTGAGAGGCCCGTGTGGGGAAGGCAGACGGCAACTGCTTTCCAGTGACGAAGCCTCATTTGTCACCCCAACATTTGTGCGTAACCATGCTGAGTGCTACTGCTAATGTTTGTTTTGTCCCTCAAACTGCTAGCCAGCTGCTACCTCCCTGCATGACAGCGAGAGTCAGTACTGCCCCCCTCTTGTCCTTTCAGTAACATGTACTCATTTAGCGGTGCTTTTCTCCAAAACTACCTCCTGTGTTAAGCTTCCTATGATTATTTACCTTTTTTTTTTTCTACGGCCGGGTAATTTTTTTTCCCCCTGAATCTTGCTCACGAGTACAACACAAGGGTGGGATTCTAACCTGTGACCTCCGAGTCCAACGGCGGTAGCTGTAACCGCTGTGCCTCCAGATTTTTTCTACATAAACCACCCTTAGAAGTCTTATGATACTATCATTAGGCACAAGTGTGTCATGAGTTAGTCATTTTTGTTATGGTCTCTGCTTCCTTTTACTAATTCTTCTTTTTTCTGCTCCGTTAAGAGCTTGAAAGCTTGAAGCGGCATGTTACTGAGAATGCTGTGCAGTCACGCAGCTGCATCTCTTAAGTCCCGACACGACCCTGCCGAGCCCAAAGGGAGCGCGCAACACATTACATAAACGCGTTACAAACATTCGCATTGCCCCTGACAAATTGTGCTTTTTCTTGCAACCAACTTGAGAGGTTCGAAGCACTGATTTCATGTAAAATATAAAAATGTTTTCCGTTCAGAATTCAACGTGGTACAGAACCTGATATTGGCAGGTGTGGTAGAAGTGGGGGGGAGAGAGGGCTCCAAACCACCACCCCCACCGGCTGTTGCAGTGCTTCAGATCCTTGGGTGAATTTGAGGTAAAGTGAAGGCCCTCCAGAAAGAGAATGGAGGAGGCATCATTGTGCCAAACTGCCCCCCCCCCCGATGGCCCCCATAGCCTCATGCAGTCTTCCCCCAGCTGCCTTCCACGTGGCAAGTGCCCTGGCTGATGTAATCCCCAGCCAACACCAGGGCCGTGGTGGGTCTGCACATGGAAGAAATGGTCAGGACCCCATACCCAGAAGGGAACTGCTATCCTCCCGGATAATGACTTTTGACACAAAACCAGAATTACCCCCCCGCCATGAAATGGAAGGGAAACTTCTTAACACTTACATTCATCTTCTTTCTTCTTTGTGCTTTTTGCTTTCTGTTGCTTCTTGCCATATTTTGATTAATGGAGCAGAAAAGGGTTAAAGGGTAACATCAGTAGTCGACACTGGAATGTCCTCTTGGAGACTTTTATTTTCATTTCTTTTCCCAGTTGTTTCCAGTTTTGTGTCATACTTGCTGGTCACAAACACCCTTCTAGATGCCTCCGGAACAGGGCGTTCTCCCCTGAAATACACCCGCCCACGGTGATTGCTTTCTTTACATAGTACGGGTGACACTATAGTGCGCGGAAGGAGTACTGAATGGAGACCACCAGGAACAGGCGACATATAAGCATGTCAGAAGTCCATGACAGAGGTGCTTAGTGGGAGGGTAGCTTCAATACCCTGTCCATCTTACCCACCTACATTTAAAACCACCCCTCTCACACCCGGTAGGTGCCATGGCCCAGACCTGCTGCACATGGAAGCATGTCTCTTCCTTGCTGAACATGGGAAAAGTGTCACATTTCATCCCTGAGGGGTTTGAGGCCTCTTCCCCCCTCAACATCACATCGAGATATACAAACAGCATAATCTGAATGTGTTGTCACTTTTGTTTATTGAATTGTGCTGTGAAATAATCTGTTTATCCAGTCTTCTATTACATGTATGTGGTAGTTTTCACCCTAAAGCAACACACACACAGTCTGCAACCGCTTGTCCCAAGTGGGGTCACGGCAAACCAGAGCCTAACCCGGCAACATAGGGTGCAAGCCTGAAGGGGGAGGGGACACACCCAGGATGGGACACCAGTCTGTTGCAAGGCACCCCAAGCGGGACTCAAACCCCAGACCTACCGGAGAGCAGGACCCGGCCAAACTTGCTGCACCCCCAAGGAACATGCAGTGTTGAGATATTTACTTCAACTGGACAGTGAGGGAGTTTACATTTATATTTACTCATTTAGCTGATGCTTTTCTCCAAAGCAACTTACAATGTTAAAGTTACAATTAGAATCTTACATTTCTTTACCCATTTATACAGCTAGGTAATTTTACTGTTAAAAAAAGGGGTAAGTACTTTGCTCAAGGATACTACAGCCAGCAGTGAGGTTCTAACCTCAGGACTCAGACTCTAAGGGCAACAGCTATAACCACTTTGCTACCTGTTCAACACTGAAAATAATGGAAAGTAGCTCTATGGAAAATACTAAAACAATACATTTACAATCAACTTAATACATGCATGTCTGAGATGAGAACATAATTATATTGCATCAAGTCCAAGTGAAATTCAACAGTCATCAAAAAGTGATATGATCACTCTGCAATAAAATGTTCCAGTCTATTTTGACTTCTGACAGACATGTTCACTCAACATGATTTTACTGCTTGTTCAATGTACTTAATTAATATTAGTTAATGCAACACACTTCTTTTGCATTTTGTCTCAACTTAATTTCATTGTGTACAATCCATCTACGTTTACTTCATCCAGTTGTGTTGGGACTATGTGAATAATATTTGTTGGGTCAGTGTATTGCTGAAACTGAACTGAAAAAGGGAGGCTCTATTAAAAATTGTATATCTATTTATATAGTATACTGTATTACATATAGTTAGAATGTTAAAGTATAATAAATTATATCACTTTATTAAATATATATGAATGACACATAATTAATAATAAATATAATTAATAATGTTATGCAGATGACATAGGGATTCATGTTTTTTTCTGTCTTGTTTTCTGGAAAAAAGGAGAAAACCTCAAGCTTCTTTTCGAGATGATAAAAACAAGACAGAAAATGTTGGCTTCAGTATTCCGTCCGAGTCTGAACAGTTTGCGAATGCGTGTTTTCACTAAGGTTCACAGCTTCATTTCTATGGGGAAAAATTAGATGGACTTCTGTTGAAACGCTGCCCATGTATTTAGCTTGTATTCAAGAAATATCAAGTTTATTGCTCACATATTTTTGTCTTTGCCTTCTGCGAGATTTTTTTTTTCTTTCGTTTGCGCGGGAGCAACTTCAAAGTGAGCGAGCGCGCGTGCGTTGGACTATCGCGATCAACTGTCGCGACTGTCGCAAACAGTGGTCATGATAGTCGCGACAGTGAAGTTGCCTCCTTACCTTTGTCAATGTCCCATGGGAAAAAGTTTGGCTGTTGACTCACAAATACTTCTTAACTAACAAGTTAGGGAAATCTCTTTCAAGATTATACATAAATTCTACCCTGCCAAGCATTTTCAAGATTCGAGGATAAGTTGTTCTTTAACCTGCATCTGGTGCCTCATCCGCTTTTCTTTTGGCACTGCCAAAAAGAAGCTATGGAGAGATGTCTCAAAATTTATTATTGATAAACGGTTAAGGATTTTGCTTTGTACTAATATGTACTGTTTGGGTTCTTTCGTTTTGATAGACATACAGAGAAACAAGCATTAATTTATTAATCATTTTGGCTAAATGTCATATACACAGGTCAAAATTTGCTGATAAAAAAACCTATATTTTCACACACACACACACATTTTCTGAACCACTTGTCCCATACGGGGTCACGGGGAACCGGAGCCTACCCGGTAACACAGGGCGTGGGGGACACACCCAGGACGGGACGCCAGTCCGTCGCAAGGCACCCCAAGTGGGACTCGAACCCCAGACCCACCAGAGAGCAGGACTGTGGTCCAACCCACTGCGCCACTGCACCCCCCCCCCCCCCCCCACTTATATTTTCAGTTTTTCTTATGTTAAACACTACATAAACACTGTCGAGGAGTGTGATAAGAAGGCCATTAAGACTGTTTATTATTGTAATATTTTTAAAGTCTTGATGTAATGTCTGGTTATTGGAGTGTTTTTTTTTTTTTTTATTCCCCCTGACTAGGTTGATTGTTTTGAGTTAATGTTCTCATAATGTGTGTAATTTCTGATTTGTTCAAAAGAAAAATAAAGGGATAGTCACGACAGTGGTCATCGCGGGAGTGGCCTCTCACTCTGTGCTGGTGTTCCGATGACTGTTTGTATGCACTCATTCATTTGGCATATGCTTTTCTCTAAGCAGTGTAAATCTCAGAGTAAACAGAGTGACATGACAGAGCACTTAGTTAGATACAAACATGCCCACTCCGAGTGTCCACAAAAAATTCATAGAAAATATTGGACTCAATCTATTATGCATAAAATTGATTATCTTCACATAGAATCATTTCATAGATAGTAATAGGATAGTAATATTTTTATTTTAGTTTTATTTAGACAATTTTCCAAAGCATGCCTGTGCTTCATAGACCCTTTCAAGCTAATTCACGGAGCCCCAATCGACCACAACCCCACGTTAAGAACTTCTGATCTGAAAGTCAGTGAACACGCATAATACCAGAGTATGAGTATTTTTTTTTTTTTTTTTTAACTCCCTCACTGTAAGCCTTTACACTGAACTGACTACTGCTGCTAAGGCCACGTCACTGAATCTTACATTCACCAACTCTCTCTTTATTCTCCCTTAGACTGCAAGTTCACTTGCCACTACCGCTGCAGAGCACTAATCCAGTTAGACTGCAGTTCCCATCGCAGCCCCTTTCCCGACCAGGCGGACCTTGCAGAGGACACCATAGAGACAGACACCAATGTGGTAAGGCCAATCAGACTATGAAACCACAGAAAATCACTGCCTTCTTTTATGGAGTGTCATTTTTGTTTTGTTTATTATGATTTCTATTGCGAGGTTATGTTCAAGAAGTGGCTGAAACAGTTTGTTTATGCACCAGATCTTGGCCTGTACAGATGCCTAATGAAAGCCTAGTAGCAGAACCTCATCCAGAGAAAATCACTTTTCTGGCAAGGAACCCATGCAGACCTGTCATCTGCATGCATGTCATCGGGCTCTCTCATTATTTCCCCTGGGGTATGCAAAACAGGATGCCATTTGTCTGTCAACAACATTACCGCCTTCTGCATTTTCATATGAAAGGACTTAATTTTTAGATCGTCTGCTGTATTTACTCTGAGGTCATGAAGCATCATTTTAGTCTCTGTACTTGGGAAAGACTTTTGATACAGTAACAGTAATCTGATAAATATGATAGCTAATACTAAATGTTAGCCAGTGTGTGTTTTGTGTGTCTGGGGTGGAGGCAAAGCAAACACTTGTGCTTGTAGCCACAGCCACACACACACACACACACACACACACACACACACACACACACACACACACACAGAGACAGAGACAAGGAGATGGCCTGAAGGGCACTACAGAACATATGATGTGTGTCTGTGCCCCAGTTCCTTTTGCCTCTGTTACCCCATTGATGAGCCCCCTGTCCTGATGCTCCCTCAGACACATAGCAGGTCAGGGGGGATGGGCACACGGGTTGGGGAAGCATTCAACCACCATAAATAAAAAGCCCCACACTCAGCAACCCACACAATGAAATTTAAACTGCTGGAGTAAGATTAATTAAATTGGTCCGCTTTGCCTCTCCTTCTGTCTACATGGCGCACAGATGTAATACAGATTAAACATATTGTCTTACATGCTCTGATTAGGACTCTTTAGAAACTTTATCAGCAGTCCACACATACGTTGGTCCCTGTAAGGAAGCTTCAGTCAATGTCTGTAGCCTGACGAAAGCCTTGATTTATTGTCTGGCGCTAAGCACAGCTTCCCCGTCGTCGCATTAGTTTAACAGCCACTGGATAGCTTCCCAATGCTCCTTGGCCATTCCACACACATCACACTCAACAAGGCTTTTTAGCTCTGAGATAATGGTCCTTTGCAAGTGACACCTATCTTTTAGAGTGGGGGTGCTTTATTAGAAGAGCACATTTACTCTGAAGGTGATTTTATAACCTTTCTCCCCCTCTGTTTTTTATGTTCATGTTTGAAATATAATGCACTGTCACATAAATACATATTCTGTGCTCTGTAATACAACGGAATCTGACATTTTAAAATATAATTACACCATCGAAATACATAAATATTCATCAATCCATTACTAGTAACCACTTGTCCTAATATACGATCGTGTTGGTCCAGGGTCTGTCAGGGAGCAATAAGAGATGTGGAAGAGTGCACCCTGGATGGAAGGGCAACAACACACACTCATTGACTCACACACATACTGTACACATGCACACATACTACAGGCAATTTAGAGTCACCAGTTTACCTGAAACACACGTGTTTGGACTATATGAGGAAACGGGACGCCTGGAATCCTTGAACATGAAAAGAATGTGCAAACCCTTCACAGGCTGGGCTAGATTGGAACCCACATCTGAACACTCAGCCCAGAAGCTGTGGGGCACCACGACTATATATAAATGTATTTGGTGCAATTTAACCATTTAACTATGACTATAGATGGATGGAGTATCAAATAGAAGTAAGAATTTTGCAGTGGATTCAGGGATAACCGTATAACCCTAGTGATTGAAGGTCAGGATCTACAACACATCTACTTTTATGGTTGACTAAAGGATAAATATAAAATGTCGTGTGGTCAGTACACATCTGTGCATGCAGAGAGAGAATCTGCCCATCTGTGAAATGGGCTGTTTCACACTTGTCTGATGCAGTGCCCAGTCTTGACTTGCTTGGTGCCCAGTTTAGACCATAGCATCTGTTAGGGCCTGGTCCTGAACCTCCAGAGGGCAAGAATGGCGCCGCTCTGTCGCTTTCCTTCACCCTACCCCCATGCCTGAACTATTAGTTCCTTTTAATTCCATCTCTGATCATTCATTATTCACTGGCCATTATATATTCCTGTGCTCTTTGGAAGATAGTTCTCAAACCAGTGTGAAGTAGATGTTAACATTATAGACCTCATGTGGAATATGGAGTCTTTTAAAAGCTATTTAGGTGGATAACCAGCTCTCTTCTGTCAGTTTTCATGGTCATTAGTTTCGTAGGGTTTCTCCATACCAATTTGTGTTTTATAGTGATGGGGGTTGTGGTGATTGGAGTGGTGACCCCTAGATTGTCTCCAGGGACGAGAATTAAAGCCTTGCGGAGTCGTGTGTCACCATGTACCATCTGTACAAATGCAAGATTTCATTACCTCGTCATTCATGCTACACCAGAGACAAGTTTCCAGTAGTCCTACAGTCAATTTCGTACATAGAAGTAGAGGGAGAGAGATAGCCAAATTGAGATGGGATTGCCTGGATGCACAATGGGGCTGCTTTGAGAAACGAGTGCTAGTTAGACTGGGGCCAAAGGCAGGCTGTTGCTCCTTGTATTTCTACTGAAATGTCTTGAGTCCCATAATTCTCTGTCCAGATCTAAATCAGAGGATATGCAGGCCATAAATGTAGGAGTACACTGCTGTGTCACAAATAAGCCATACTAAGTGCCACAGGTTACTTTAGGATCCTTTATTTAGTGGAAAGCCTGATTTCTTCTTTTTCTTCTTCTGTCTTCTTTCTTTAATTTAGCAGACATACAGAATGACAGACAATCATTAATTTTGTCAAGGCGACTTGTAATGCTAGATACACTGAAAACCCTACAGTCATCCATATGTTTATACAACCAGGCAATATAACACACTCATACACTATGGGCCTTTTAAGAGAATCCTGTAGCTCCCCCAGTTCACCTGAAACATGTTTTTGGGAGGAAACCCACACAAAAATGAGAACATGCAAACTCCACATAGACTGATTTTAACTGACCTCCAAAGAACTGTGCGGCCCCAATGCTACTTCCACCATGCAACTCAATTAAACATAATGGCATTTTCCTCTGTCTCTCTCTCTCTTTCTTTCTGACTCCCTCTTTTCTACTCAAGTCTTAGTCTAGGATTTTATCTCAGATCCTGGTCTTGTTTTTAGAGTGAAAACCTATGGAACTGTTCTTGCAAGACTGATGTAATGTTTACTTGATTATTTTTCGATATAAACGCTTTAGTTGTAATGAGCATCACAATCATAAAAACCCAGACCTGTTTAAAACTATATGATGTGTAATATTCAATGAAAATTGGCAAACCTCTTTCCCTTGTCTGTCAAAAGAAGATTCTATTATTGAATATCTGAAACATAAGAGGTTGGGAGGGAGTCAACCTTGTTTTGAAGAAACAAACTACCCAGGGGATATGATCTAACTCTTAAATATTGAATAACAACATTATTTTTCACAAACTTCCAAGCTGTGTGTACAAGTGGTGCTAAACTATTTGATTTTACTCGATGTGACAGACTGTGTAGCTTAACAAAAGCTGAAGAGAAATATGTGTAATTAAAGACACAAAACAAGAGCACCTGCCAAATCACACCTTCCACACCTTCCACCACATCTTTTTAGTTTTTTTACACCACACCTTCCAGTCATTCCTTCCAAATCAGTTATAGCTGGGAAGTCTTTGCTTTTAGAATAATTCTGCTAATATGATCTTAGTTGAGAATTATCCTACAAGTTTAAATCAGGAACAGTAGAATTTGGCCAAGAACCTGTGAAGTGACAAAATGACTCTCCTTGTTTGCCATAATAGGCATGTTACCTAAATCTGTACCTTAACATGTTTGTTTTTGCCACTGAATAGTCATTATGATGACATTTTTATATATAGCACACCCGCTCTAACCAGGAATATACATGAATACTGTATATTCAACACAGACAGTAAGCTTGGTAGCTAGTAGAAGAGTGGTTAGAGCTGCTTCCTTGGAATTTAAAGGTTGGTGGTTTGAATCATACTTACTCCTGCAGTGGCCTTGAGCAAGGTACTTATTCCAAGTTGTTTCAGTAAAGTTACCTAAGTTTTCCAAATGGGAAAGAATTGTAGATATCTTAATGTTGTAAGCTGCTTTGGAGAAAAGAATCAGCTAAATGAGTATGGTGTATTCTAGATGTATATTAAGAACATCACCTGATGTTGAAATCACTGATCTGTACCGTACCCCAAAAGCAGTGTTCATGTGCATATTAACATTTATCACTGTAAATTACTGAATAATATCAGAATGGATCTCCCTTGTATTGGGTTCTTTTCTCAGTTTACTGTCCTCTTTTAACTTTTTTAGTTTTAACATAAGTTAGGCTCATGCATTATTAGACCTCCTGCGTCTTCTTTGCTTTTACTGAACATAAAGGGGTTAAATGTGTCATTTTGGCTCATATTCCCTTGACAGGAAAAGGGTGGGGTATGATGTCATTAGGGAGTTGGAATTATCCCAGACAACCAATCAGAGCGAGTGTTCGCCAGTTTCACGGGAAGTGGGAGGAGCTATGATGTTAGATGGAAGTTGGAATGTCTTCCTGTAGCCAATCGGAGATTGCCTTCGTCTCTTTCGCTGGAAATGGGAGGGGCTGTGATGCCACCAGGGAGTTGGAATGTCCTCTTGTAGCCAATAAGGGCGAGGCGTCGCCGGTTTGTGTATTTTCTAATGTTAACGGATAGGGAGGGTTAAGGAGGAGCATACAGTCTACACCCTGATTCTTCCGCTTAGTTTTACCGCAACGTGGGAAAGGAAGCGAGCAGTGGGTAGAAGTTAGGGGTGTAAGTTGACACGTTGGCTGTTTGGCATTAAGCGGAGATCTTCCCTTTGTCGTTAAGTAGTTTTTATTGATTTAAAAGCGGTTATTGTCGTTAGATTTGAGTAATTTACAGGTGCAATACGCTGGTACGTGTCCCGACTCCCCGGTCGGTACCGTCCAAGAAGTTCTTCTAACGCAAAGTTGGTTAGGTAGCGCGGGGGGGGGAGTGATGAGCGACGGCGGCGGGGACGAGCAGACCCAGACCCAGACCCAGACCCCATCTTTCGAGATGACGTGGGGCAGCACGACGAGCAGTGGCTACTGCAGCCAGGAGGACTCGGATTCCGAGCTCGAGCTCTACTTCACCGCGCGCACCTCTTTTGCGCGCAAGCCGACGCGGCGGGAGAAGAAGGTGAGAGAGAGAGAGAGAGAGAGAGAGGGGGGCGCACGCGGCCGGCACCCTGGCCTGGCTGGGCAAAAAAAGTACTGCGAGTTCGCAGAAAAGTGGAATTCACAGGAAATTGCTATCATTTCGCTTAGATAAATATAACGGCGCGGCGGTTACTTATCACCACCCGCACGCCGCCCGATAGCGATACTCTGAATTATTCAATATTGTTCCAAGTTGAAAAAAATGAAGTGCTGCCGTCAGGCCCTCGGGCAGTCGTGTCGTGACATAAAAACTGTACGTCGCTTTAGCTTAAAGTTAAGCTGCTTATAATTTAAACAAAACTCTAGTTTCTCATTAACTAACCGTAGCAATGATTCATACGCGGTACCTAACCCACTAACTCGAATGAATGATATGACGCGTCCGTGATGAGGGAAAAGTCTCTCTTGAGACTCTTCTCCGCCTTTTACGTGTTTTGGATCTATCCATGATTCTTCTTATCGTTTTCTCCAACAAACCAAAAGTTTGGGAAACTTACTTCGATTCATACTTTCACAGTTTGTGTCTTTTTTTCTTCGAGCCACAACCTAAGTCTTCTCCACGCACGTGTTCACTTACCTAGCTTTTACACAATTTATGGCTTGGACCAAGCCATAAATTGTGTAAAAGCTAGGTACAATAATAATAAAGCCTTGGTTTTGCATTAGGTGTTTTACCGCCCACGCTACTTATTTATGAATAAGGTAGGTGTCAAGCTGTATAAATTCTAATAATGCACCTAACTATTTAATCACCTTTGCAGTTAGGGGTTGGGCTTTGTCACACACACAGACAGCTAATGTAAAACCATGTGTCTGCTTGTTGCGGTACCATATGGCATATGTTCCTGACCTCCCCAGGGCTTCCCCTCAAATAGCAGGCCTGTCTGCACTCTCAAGTACCAGCATGTTTTTAGATATGACTATTTATTTCAGCGCTGTTCCTGTTTTGAGTGTGTCGCTAGACACAACAATGCACAACAGGCTGTGAATTCTTCAGAAGTCTAATCTTGGTCTCAGGGTTGGAGATCAACTTCTTTTTTTTTTTTTTTTTTTTTTTTTTATGTAGATAAAGATGTTTAAGTTGAAATCATTGCTGAGACCTCAGAACCTGTGAATGACACCAAACTGACACCAGATCCTTCACAGTAATTCCTCTATGGGTGACCCATCTCTTCCTGCAAGGGGCTGGTTTTTGCAATGAGTCATATGTAGCTTGAATTGCTTGAGGTTGATTCAAAGCCCTTAGCGTTTTACTCATTTTTTTCATATTTGTAATTGATTCTTTTGTTCATACATGAGCCCTCCTTTTTTTAAAAAAAAAAAAAAATTAGCGGATACGGAGTACCAGTTTTTTTTTTTTTTTATTTTTAATTTATTTATTCCAGATATCATGCAGCTAGCTGTGTATTAAAGGCCTTGGGAAGAAGAGACTGTTTCTGTGTATTGTGTTTGAAATTGGCTAGCGTTAGAGATTACTCGGCAATCTTGGCCCACTCCCTAGTCATTATGTGCATAATTTCTTCAGTTTGCTTTGGATTAGTGTTTGGGGGGACAGGACTGTGGCCCCCAGATGAATGCCTGCCACGTGTGGCTGCATTGTTTGGGCAAATCTCTTGAGGACTGGGGAAGACCTACAACTTGCTGAACTCAATGTTTCTCCTTCCTTTTTGGATCATCAGATTTTGCCTAGGTGACAGAATGTACCTGAGAGGCTTTAGTTCCTCAGTAACTGACTGTTGTTGATATTGTCAGGTTTTCATTTATTAATTTGCTGCTGATATTCTCTAAAATTACTTTCATGTTAATTATATTAGCTCAAGGCAAGTACTTTACTCAACAGCACTTCAACACAAGTAGGAATTTGTAACCACTATACCACTTGGTGACCCTTTCCCCTAGTTAACAGTGAAACTGTATTGTGTATAACTACTCCTTTCGTATTCCTATATTTCTCAAATTAAGGGGAAATGGGTGGTTTTTAAAGTAAGTCTAGATGGATCAACTGGGTATTAGATGGCACAGGTTTGAAATGCTTTAACATCCAGGTTTAGTGACAGTTATGTTGTGCTCCTGAGCTCCACAATGTATTATAGTAATAATACAATTGGGAATGTTTCATGTTTTGTTAGATAAACTTCTGCAGTGGGGGTGGGGGGAATGGGCTCGTACTTGGAAGATGCAGGCCACAGTAGCCATTCTGTTTAAAAGCAGCACTGTTTATACTCCCTGCTTAATGTTGAAATGGTAAAATTGTTTACAAGTCTCATGGAGAGCTATTAGGTGGTGTTAGCAGGTGTGTGAGTACTGCCTTTCTTTGTAAGGTACACTCATTGACGTCATGTATGCTGGCACAGCTCTCCCTAGGCCTGCTCAGTGGAAATGGCTGCTTCCTGCTAGCTTTTTGCTACAGGAAGCTGTCACTCTTTTCTTGGAGGACATTAATGCTTTGTGTCCTCAGGGAAAGAGCTAGAGGATGGTTGAGAGTTCACCCTTCTACCAACCACAAGAGAAAAAAACACTACATACAGTTTAGTCACACATTCAGGTGAGACAAATGTCTTTGGACTGGCAGGCAACACACGAATATGGGGAGAACATCCAGGCTTCATGCGAACTGTGCCAGATCTGTGTCTAGTGGCAGCTGGTGGCGTAGTGGTGAGAGCTGCTGGGTTTGAACCCAAAGATTGCAGGTTTAAATCCCGCCTCAAGCTGTAATACCCCTGAAGGAGATATTTACCCTGAATTGCTCCAGTAAAATTTTCCATCTGTGTAATTAGGTAAAGTGCTTAACATTTTCAATTTGGAGAAAAGCATGAGCTACATGAATAAATATAAATTCCTAACCCTCAGCTGAGGAACTATGAGGCATTTTCACTAGGTACTGTGCCTTTGTGCCACACTCCTCAGAGTTCTTCTGTTTTTTTTTTATTTTATTTTATTTTAAAAAGTCATATACAGGTTGTGCTCCACAGCTTTATTTGGCAGACTTGCCATGTTGTCTCCAGTACGCTGCTGTGGGCTCCGTACCATTGTCCCCCTTGCAACTGTCATTATGGATGCCTTCCAAACTCCTCAAATCAACCCCCATCTGCTCATGTCCTTCCACCACATCCCATTTTCTTCTGAAACTTTTGTTATCCCTAACTGTCACTTAGTTTGTGTAGAACACTGTTTACAGCACTAGTTGGAAACATAGTGGTTAGAGTTGTCACTTTGCAGTAAAAGGACCCAAGTTTGAATTGTGACTCCTGGTGTAATACCCTTGATCAGGGTACTTTCTGTAAAAATGAAATTACTGAGCTGTATAAATGGGTGAGTCATTTTAAGTAGTTTAGTATACAGTCCTAATACTTGAAATTGCCTTGAAGAAGCTTGTCAGCTGAATGAATAAATAATACTTGTAGGTATCAAGGAAGCCTCATTGAAACTTCCAAATTGCTCTAATGCACAAGGTATTTTACGGACAAAATTTTGTTAGACCCTCTTCTTCAGAGTGGTTTCATGTAAGCTGAAAGAACCACTTTTATCTAGACTAAAGCTGTATTTTTTTTATTTTTTAATTTTTTTTTTTTTTTTAAAGAAGCAAAGGAATAACATGACTTCAAACTTGCATGTTTATTCAGCTGGGAGTAACTTCTTAAAAAAAAAAAAAAAAAAAAAATTTCTTTTTGCTGAGACTCCAGTGTAAATGAAGAGGCTTCTAAATTGAAATTTTCAGCAATGTAGTGTTTGTGGAAGAGCTTGTGCCAGTCCCTTCTCTTGGGAGTCTTGCTCTTACCAGGCCTGGACTGCAGAGGAAAGAACGCTAGCCGACCAAGGAAACCGACGGGTACGTGACACAGGGCTCCGTGTGAAAAGGCTTTTCTTCTGAGCACTTCCTGCTCACCGGTGTGAGGAAAGGCCTGCCTTCCTTTTCTTCCCACATGGAGAGGACTGAGGGCCATGGTCATGGCCTGGAGGAAGGAAAATAGCATCCACCCTGCTTGGGTGGGCCTGATAGAAACTTGCTGGGTTTGGGCTGAAGGTGGAGTGCAGACACGCACATATTTTCGTGACCTTTGCCTCTTCGGATGTCTGTGGGGGGGGGGATGAACTCGATGTTTCTCATCTATTACACAGAGCTGCCTTCATGGCTGTGGGAGGTATGGGCAAGTCATGGTTGTTTCCTCTGTAGATGTTTCCATAACATTAAATAATTTAAAAAAAATTCCCTCACCCAGTTTCTGAACATGTATTTGTATAGTTTTCCTGTTAAACATATTTCAATACGTTTCTCGGGGGGAAAACGTGCACATCTTCCTCCTTTACCGCTTCAAAGTTCAGCAGTGTGTAAAGGACATGGATGGAGTTGTACTATCAGAAGTTATGGGAGAAGCCAGCATGACATCCTTTATATAGTGCTATGGGAATTTGTTCCAACATAGGAATATCTAGCCAATAGATTCTCAGACTTCAGTGTACAGTACCCATGTGCTCAGTTTACACATTGCTGAAAACACCTGTCTTCACAAAGTAATTGGTTAACACAGATTGATCTGCCAGCACATCTTCCCAACTCATCTGCTCCGTTGTAATACTCCAGAAGTTTTGAAACTAGTGAAACTGAAGCTGGTTTTTTGCTCAGTTTTGTGAGTCATGGGTGGTGGTGGTGATGACGACAACTCCTACGCGAGCCATGTCGGTAAAACACTGAGGCATTGTGGCCACAGTCTTGTGAAAGACCATCTGAGTGTCTATTTTTACATGAACACAGAGCTTTGGAATGTAGTGTACAGAAACCTCAAACTTGTTTGGGGAGAAGGTGGTGTTTCAGCCTGGTGCCTCCTACTTGAGGAGGTGGGGACAAGGAATCTTATTGGCTGGAAATGACATCATGAGCATCCTGTTGGAACTCAGTCTGATGCAACAGGGCGTTAAGGTCTGCTATGGGAAAGTCAACGGAAAGATCTTATCGCCCTGTAGCGCACCATGTGACAGGGAAAGGCACAAAGGCTACAAACAAGACCATAAAGTCACAGACTTCTTTTAAATCACAAAATGGCCCCTTTGCTGTGAACTTCAGCTTAGAACTAATAATGGTGGTGGCAGGTGGTGCCATGATCAGAGAGCTGTTTTCTTGTAATCCAAGTACCCAGGTTCAAATCTCCATACCCTTGAGCCCAGTATGTACCCAGTATTGATAGTTAACCAGAGTTCAACAAGTTCAATTACCCAGCTGTATAAATGGGTAAGTAGCTGTGACTTAGTATGCAAATTAAAATATTTGCATTGGAGAAAAGTGTCAGCTAAGTGAACGAACGAATGGTGATGGTGCAGCTGATTTTCAAGAGAAGTATGTGCGTAAGATGAGTTTCTGTGTTTTTGTGCTGGATCTGCGAGTGATTGACAGGAGGCTCCTGCCTGGTGGTATGCAAGTCCAGCAGTTGGTGACTTCCCAGCTGCTCTGGGGAGCGCAAACCACGAGTGTTTCCCAGGGTACTGAGCACTGCTGCTGGTGCTCCAGTAAAAACAGACCCCTGTCCTCCGAGAACATGCAGACATGGTCATGGCCAAATAAAGTCGGCATCATCGTCCATGTTCTAATGTGGGGGGGGAATGCATTAATTTAAAAAAAAAAAAAAAAAAAAAAAGGTTGCAAATTATGGGCATGTCCCAGTTTGTCTTTTGCAGCTGAGGTTGTGTTGTGACTTGTGAGCGTTGGTAATGTTTTTAGTCCACATCTGCCATCCTGCACTAATGACACCTAAAATTTACAGAATTCCAACACCTGTGAAAGTCTATAAGATTATTCATAAGCTCTCACTTTAACAGGAATGCTTTTTAAATTGAGTACAAATGGGAAATGGACATAATGTGGCATGTGAACAGAATCATGGTCTTCAGGCTGGAAGTTTCCACTCTCCCACTTACGCTTTGCTGAAAATGTGCAGTTGGGGCTCTTTGTCTCCACACTCTGTTAGGGGGGTATTTGTCAGCCAGTTACCAAATGGGTTTCTCTACATTTTCACAGATCATTAAATTGAACTTTTAGCTATACTCCCTCAAAGGGTAATTTGCTGTCTCTTAAGACATTGACTGCTAATGTAAGTCTCGGGTCTTGTTTGAATTAATACATTTATCCTTCTGGCAGAGGATTTTAAGGTTCTCGGTGCATTTCAAAGTGGAGACATGCCACAAATCATGTCCTAAACCCTGGGATTATAAAGAAAGCATATAGTTACAATAATATTGTCCAGTGCAGGGTTGTGGTGCTCCACAGCCTATCCTGAAGCATGGCGCATGATACAGTCCATTGCAGGGCGGTCACACACACTCATACCCTCGCATACACACGTGCATCAGAATTGCCTGTGTGGCCTGTCACTCCTACTGTATGAGCTGCAGTAAGGGTGTCTCTGATGTAATTACCCAGGATGAAATGAAACTCCCCTCTAGCCCCAGCTGTTCTTTCAGAGCCTCCCAATACACACACACACACAGACAGACTACCAATATGTTCAAAAAGAAATGGGCTGAGTGTGTGTTTGACGACATCCTATGCCGCTGTTGTCGGTTTTACCTCCTTACAGGAGCGTTCAGGCCACCGGTTTTATCATCTTCATTTTATATTGGTAATAGCTCTGTTGCAGGTTGCAATAGTATACATATCTGTGCTACACTCTGGGAGCTGTGCTTTTTTTTACATTTTCAGTGTTAATTTAGGTTTTATTGTGAAGAAGAAATGTTCAATGCACTCCTGTGCTTGTGACATAGGCTTCAACTCACCATGATCCTGCACTGGACAAGCAGCTATTGATGATGGATTAATTAAGATAAGTTTTGAAGCCATGCACTGAACTGTGTTCATGTCATAAGTTAATGTGTTGCAATCTGGAGCAGGTCCTGAGGATACTAAGAGTTAATTGTACCACTTTATCCTCTTTTTCTTTCCACCAAGGGTGGCTGCTGCATGAACAGGTTTTGCCCTTCCAGGCATAAATGGTTCAGTGCTGTGAATGAGGACCTAGGCAGACGTCCCTCTGCCACTGAGGAATATGTAATAAAAGGCCCTAGGGTGCCGGAGGGGCTCTTATTGAACGCTGTCCGACACGCTCTCTTTGTGCTTCTAAAGGGAACTTCTTAGTTGATGAGGGGGACCGTTAATCTCTGTTGCCAGCCTCTCGTGTCACGCGTGCCGTTTCCAGACGCAGGCAGACCCATGCTGTCTGTGTCCCAGGGGATTGTACATATGAATAACAGTTGCACTGTCTTGGCAGGCATTTTGCACCCCTTATCACCCTCACTTCCATTTCCCCGAGGGATGGGACAACATGGTAAAATGTCTGTGACATTGTCATCATTGAAAGCCCCCAGATTTTCAGTGTGAGTGCTCTGGTTTCCTCTTGCATTCTGAGTACGTTTCAGGTGAACAGGTGATGGTAAATTGCCCTTTATGTGTAGCTGAATTTAGCAGTATGAAGGTGGGTCTAGTTTTGGTATCAGCCCCCCCAGTCTGTGTGACCATTAAGTAGTGGTTGATAGTGTATCTAACGTAAACATGATCGCAAATACACCACACCTAAAGGTGTTAGTTTGCAGTGTTTCCAACAGCAGATGTTTGTGCATGTGTGTGCGCATGTGCCCTGTGGGAAGATGGTATTTATTTTTTTGGACTTGTAGGACAGTGCTGATGTCGCTCATTTGCTCACTGAATACACTTACTGAATGAATGCAGCTGCTTTGTGTTCATGGTCGGTGGGGATTGTAGACACCATGAAATGTTCAGTGGCAGTTCCCTTTTTGTAAATTATCTTAGTGTTTAAGTCCTTTATGCAGAAAGGAGAAAACAAGCAGCGTGTTAGATTGCCAGTGGGCCTGGGGCTGTGCTTCTGAAGCAGCACCACTGACACCTGCTGGTGAACCTAGGAAGAGCTTTTGAGTCCTCCCTAGTACAGGGTCCACTTGTATGAGGAGCATAACTTCTTCTGAAAAATATGCTGGTGGGGTATCTTCTTGTAAAATGAACTCTTAATTATCAAACTAAAAAATTCTCTTCCTGAACCACAAGAGATTTTCCCCCCCAAAATGCAAAATTCCTGCATCATCTTTTAGAGGCAGAAAAAAGTAACACACCCAAGTTCAGAATATTAGAACACTGCCAAGTAAGGTAATTAAGTACATGTCACTGTAATTGCTCATAATTCTGATAACCTCTCTTGGGAGTTATTTGTAAACTTGCAATGAAGGAGCTGACATTTGAGATGTTACAAATTTTAGGATACAAGTGATATACAGTACATGTACATTTGTAATCTGAATGTTCTTTGAAAGCGATTCTTCTATGATTATGAATTCATTAGAATACTGCATTGTTTAACAGTATCTTTTTCTTTCAGGATGAGCAGATTGAGTGGGGAAAGCAGGAGCTGTCTATCAGTGAGATTGAACAAAAGGTGAAAGAATACAATGCTCAGATCAACAGCAATCTCTTCATGGCGCTGGTAAGTTTATGAATGTGTATACACAGATACAGCGACTGGTTTTGCAACATTAAAACGCTTATAAATTTGGACAAGTTCAGTGGGAGGTGCTTTTTTTGTTTTTTACTGAGGGAACCATCTTTTCTGCAGAACAAAGATGGCTCCTACACTGGCTTCATCAAGGTCCAGTTCAAGCTGGTGCGGCCCGTGTCAGTCCCCCCTCCTCGCAAGTCAACCGCAACGCAGGATGGGGGCCGACGAGCCACAGGGATGAAAAGGCGCACTTCCTTCTACCTTCCCAAGGACACGGCCAAGCACCTGCATATCAGCTCTCGCACACGTGCCCGTGAAGTTATTGAGGCACTGCTCAACAAGTTTACGGTCGTGGACAACCCGCACAAGTTCGCCCTTTTTGAACGCAGTGAACGTCATGGCCAGGGTAAGTTAGTGACAAGTACTACAATTATGTACATATTTTCCCCTAATGGACACTTATTTCAGCAGCCTGAATCTTTAGTTTGTAACATGACCGACGTTATCAGTGTTACTAGTATCAGTGACGGATTGCACTCATTATGCTTTGCATAAATGCTTTGAATGGAAAGGATAACAGACTAGATTTAAAAACTGGATAGCTGTGTGCATGCATTGTCTAATTGTTCCTTCTCTCTCCTCCAAGTGTACCTGCGGAAGCTGGCAGATGATGAGCGGCCCCTGCAGCTGCGTCTGTGTGCTGGACCCAGTGAGAAGGTGCTCAGCTTGGTGCTCAAGGAGAATGAGACTGGCGAGGTCAATGTGAGTAGAGCCTTCTTCCACAATCACACTGCAAATCACACCACATTTGTGGTAATATGATTTCATTCAAAGTACAAAGGCTTTAATGACCATGACTCGATAGAAATGTCTGAGTGATGGCCCTTGTCCCAGTTAAGATGCAGAAAAAAAACATTTATGTTAATAACTTACTGCTTTTTAACATGTCTGGAAATTGAGGATTTTGAACACTGCCTGAAAATAATAGTTTGAGTTCTATACTCGAGCGCAGTTTTCTTTTTGGCTTATCATCCAAGGTTGTGTTGGGGGAGAAATTGGGTTACTTTCTAGTTGTGGTCAGTCGAGCAGTTGTCGTCCCCCCCTCGTCTCTGCAACTTCTGGTGCAAGAAAGGATATTCTGAAATACAATGTTTAGGATTTTACAGCAAGTCCTAATGACTAATCTGTGCTCCTTACTTTGCTTGCAGTGGGATGCCTTCTCAATGCCAGAGTTGCAGAATTTTTTGCGAATCCTGCAGCGTGAGGAGGAAGAACACATCAAGCAGATTGTGCAGCGCTATGCCCGTGCAAGGGAGAAGATGACTGAAGCCCTGGCCGGCAGCACCCCTGGCTGAGGATGAAGGTCTCCTGGCCTGGAGTTCTGACTGGTGGCCACCAGAGGGCCACTTGTCACTGTTTAATCCAAAGATTTGGCTGACGGTGTAGGACAGGATGCCAAACCACTGCACCCTGGTGGTGGTCCTATGAGAGCGAGCGAGAGAGTGAGAGCGTGCAGCGCGAGCCGTGAAGTGCCTTCGACCTAGAGAGATTGAGTTTTGCTTGTGTGCAAACGAGCGAGAGATTGTGCAGATCAGCCATGTTCAAGAGTGGCAGCCTTGACACTCATGTTCAACCAGTGCTTATTGTAAAGAAACTTGAGCACTGAGGAGGACACTTTTTGAAGGGTTGTTGCATCTGTTGGTGTGCCTGCTGTTTTTGTCACCTAATTTTCCATTTACCTTCCCCCTGTCTCCCCTCCCCTTCCTGTCCCATTATTCTTTATACTCTGT
Source organism: Scleropages formosus (assembly GCF_900964775.1). Classification (NCBI taxonomy): domain Eukaryota; kingdom Metazoa; phylum Chordata; class Actinopteri; order Osteoglossiformes; family Osteoglossidae; genus Scleropages; species Scleropages formosus. Next base: position 30,684,017 of record NC_041807.1, read on the forward strand.
CCCTTGTAGCTCTGAGTTGAATGAACATTTTGGCACTTGTTTTGAATGGCAGGCAGACCCAGCACTGTGTCTGAGGTCTGCTGATTGGTTGATAAGTTGAGTGGTTGTGAAGTCTTACCCCAGTGTGTGATGTGGAACACCAGGGCTGAATGCTAGAGACAACTGGAGCTTTTTACTGCTGTGTGGGGGAATTTTAACAATTTTATTTTTTCCAAAACAAGCCTAAAACTGATGGTTCCTGTAGAAATTTCACTTTTTTCCCCCCAAATATTGTTGCCTTCCCCCTTCACATTGACTGTTTACATTCTTTTTGTTCCATCACTACTGAGTACCACCGTGTTCATCTGGATTCTTTTAACTTGCAATGACAGGATGGTGGATACTTGCCATTTTGTGAAATGGTTACACCTGTTACCAGATTTTATTTCAATCATTAATAAAATGTGTAGAAATATTGCACAATAAATGATTTCCCCCACATTTGTTTTTGTCAGTCTTTTGTGATTAGTACCTCTCTCTCTCACACACACACCTCATTTCCCATTAATAAAAACAAAATTGAGATTATGAGGTTTAATGGGTATCATGTGGGCAGCTGAAAGCACTTTTCGTATGCTGAGCTGTACTCTTTGCAAAAAACGTGTCTGCTCAGTGCCTTCGTCCCAGTGCGATTGATCAGCTCTCCTTTTATACATGAGTACTGCGTGAGAAGAGCTGAGATTGAAAAATTCACAGCGCCTCTTCGTGAACAGTTATATTACCCATTTTGGGCTTTCATTGTGTCACAGAGGCATATCACCTGCAGACAAGGGAAAGGAAACTATCACACATGATACAATTTCGTTTTATGCCCTTTACATGACATATAGATAGTAACGACGCAAAAACATAACACCAGTACACATCAGTATTCTACGGTCGCCGTTCTGCACATGCGCAAAGATCTAGGGGGTCATGTGACGGGTGACGGTCCACTTCGGAAATGACGTAGATTTGTAGTCCCTGTCTGACAGTGATCCGTCTGCTCGGAAGATCTTCAGGACTAGAAGGACTGTTATACATTTGAAGAAGAAGCATAAGCAACCCCAATCGACTTTGCCGTTATACACCCAAGACAGTTAAAGTGGAAATGGGTATGTTTTATCGTACTATGAACGACCACAGTGCTTATGAAAGTAGTTAGGAATACTGGTTGTCGCTGTGACGTTTGACCTGCTGTTGGTCAGGCCTTCCACGGTAAGCTAGCTGGCTAACACTGGCATAGTGATGATAGTGACATAACCGCTTAACACTGACAGCATTATTGAGAATGGCAAGCTGTAAATAACATATTGAATTGTAATAATTTTGAACTGTAGATCGCATATGCCATATGGTGAATGAGGGATACTAAAAGCTAGTTTTGTTGAGTAATTTTTTGCTGCTGACGTGCGAACTGCACGCAGGTGTGAGGCTAGAGGTCTATAATTTCATGATCATGTTAACGGAACCGTATCGCGCTGCGTTATTTGTGTTACATTAAATCTGGTGCTGAGGGATATTAATTTAAATTAAAGGACACGTGGGGCGCGTGCGGCTCGCGAGAGATCGCGGCGCGCGGAATCGCGAGCGTCGGTCGGGCTTCTGCGAGAATTTTGCCAGGGCCAGGGGTGCATCGCTTTTGTGAAGTTAACGGGGAGGTGTTTTCCTTGGCTCAAGTGAAGCCGATGAGAAAAGGTACCGTGCACAACATCGAGGAACTCTTCCTCTCGTTTTAATATTTTCTTAAGTTATTCTACTTCGTTTCCCCGCAGGCATGAGCGCGCATCTGCGATGAGCGTCTGTCCTAAATCCACAGTCAGTGTTCTCTTTTTGTGTTAAATATCAAACAAACAATGTCCCGCTGCTGAAGATGGGAGGCAGTGGCTCCAAGTCCAAGGGCCTTTGGCCTTTTGCCGGCTCCACTTCCGGTTCCGGTTCGGATCCAGCGCAGGAAGCCACTGAGCAGTCCCTGGCCAGGCTGCGGGGCTCCAGAACCGCCACTCCTTTTGTGTTCACCAGGAGGAGGTAAATCACACTCGCACAGATTGACCGGTTGTGCATTTGCTACCTTGCAGATCTGAAAGTAAAGTAAAGTAATTTTTAAACTCCTGTTTTCTGGCTGTATTGTTTTTGACCCAAAGATCTGATTTCATTGCTTTAACATGGTGCTTTCAAACCCATTTTCCTGACAGTCAGAGTGCAGTGAATGTGAGTCAGAGACACAACAAGCATGTGTTAGCCTCACTTAAACAGATTTGTAGTGATTAACAAGAATCAATAATATAGTGAATTATGTCTGCTGGCTGTTGCTGCAGCGCTGTACGGCGCTGTGTAGTTCCCTCAGTGCTTTTTGTGCTGTATCTATAGCTCACTGTACTATGATGAAGACGGTGATCTAGCCCATGAGTTCTATGAGGAGACAGTTGTGACAAAGAACGGGAGGAAACGGGCCAAGCTGAAGAGAATCCAGAAAAATCTGATACCTCAGGTGAATGGAGGGATTTTTTTCAGCATGGATTGAAACACCCTTCTTGCATATGAGAGTTAAGATGAAATGGAGATATAATTTCTTAATGTTCTGGCACATTAGTTGGTATATATTATTAGGTTTGAATCCCATCTCTGGCTGTAGTGCCCTTGAGCAAGGTACTTGCCGTAAAATTGCTCCAGTAAATGTTACCCAGCTGCATAAATAGATAAATTATTGTAGGTAACATTGTAAGTTGCTTTGGAGAGAAGTGTCAAGGGTACTACAACCGGAGGTGAGATTCAAACCTGTGACCTTTTGAGTCCAAAGGCAGCAGCTCTAACCACTATGCTACCAGCTGTCCTTTAACATTAATATTAAAGCTGTTCACCAGAATTCAGAAGGTGTTCAGATCGAATCTTCATCAGGTTTTCAGTAGCTGGTGTAGCAGTTAGGGCTGTTATTGCCTTGTATTTTCAGTGTTCTCAGTTTGAGTGCCACTACTGTTATGTTATTTTTGAGGGAAATATTTAATTGTGAATTGCTCTTACGAGAATACCCAGCTGTGTAGATGGCTGAATAATTGTAAGTTGCTTTTGGATAAAGACATCAGCTCAGCAACAATAATATAATGATCATTGGTTGTACCACTGACTTATTGTTTGTGGCTTATGGTTAACAGGGAATTGTGAAGCTGGATCACCCCAGGATCCATGTGGATTTTCCAGTTGTTCTGTGCGAGGTGTGAAGAAGTCCACATGTTCTGCTGGTGCAGGCCAAGCCACCCTGAAAAGTCCCTCCCTTACATGCCCCTCAGCTACCCAGTTGTCCCATTGATCTTCGTTCTCACAAGTGGCATTTGTGGAGTGTGCGTACAGCACCTGCTAGTGGACAGCAAGGCCCACTGCAAGCTGAATTTTAGCTGCTGCCACTGAGCTTGCAAGAATGATCAGACATGGTCATCCACGGGTTGCGGAAATGGACCTGGAGGATCAGCTGACGACAGGTGAAGAAGTTCTGGAGCAGAAGAAGGAAGACAGAGTGGATAAACAACTAGCTGAATTGTCCTAACTTGTAAGAAATATGCATTACAGTCCAGCTGTCTACATGCCGTTTGGTGTGTTCTCTCCTAATACATTCTGTGTGTTGGCAAAATGCTGGAAACCTCCCTGGAATGAATTCTGGGACAAATTCTTGCTTTTTGTGTTTCAAGTGTCTGTACCAATAACTTATAATGAGAAAAGTAGTGCATTGTTATTGGATACAGACAGAACTTGGTCATGTAATCAGTTAGGTTTGTTAATGATATGAAACTGTGCTGGATGGAAAGCAGGAATGCCTAGTCTTGGAGGGAAATGTCAGAAGAAACAAACTCTTAAATACCAATAGTTGCTTGTCTGTCTTACAGAATAAATATCATGCATGATGTGTCCAGGAATAGGTTTGTACTCCTTTTGCACTTCGAGCCAGTAGGATCTCATAGAAATAGTGTAGGCCCCAGATCTGAGATGCCCACAGTTGTTGTAAAATTCACCTGCTGTTAGGTATTATGAAAATAATGTGGTAGACATTTGAATTCAAAACATGAATTTTGCACTGTTCTTTCTGCAATCTGACGATGTAACTTAAGATCTGACTTACTGCTGGCTTGAGGTACACCTCAGCGGCTGCTTACTTTATAATATGACGTCAAAGATGGTGGACTCAAGAAAATACCCTAATTTAACTGACCCATTTTATGTAGTGGATATTTGGATGAATAATTTTTAAAATATTGTAGCTGGAATGCTACATTAGTGCTTCATGTAAAACTTGGAACTTCTGTTTGATTGTTGAACTGCAAAGTCTGGTTTCTGTAGTGTTACCCTTCAGATATTATATCTTATTTTCTTATTTGCTTGGCTGATTTTTATCCTCAGTGATAACAGTTGTGTACCGGTGAATCCATTAGAAAGTATGTTGTATTGGTAAGTCTCAGGGTGTAACAGCCTTTTCCCAGTTGGCATTTGAAAACATAATGTTTGGATCTTTCAGATCATAAGTCAGTTGTTGCCTGAAGAGTTAATAAAGAATCATTTCACAGATGCTGCTGTCCAGACTGGACAGTAAAGAAACTGTAAGCCTGTACTTGAATCTAGCACTCTTTCCTGACATCAATAGCTTCTGAACATACACTGTGTACATCTTAACCCCTGTTCTCTTTACTGCTGGGGCAGAATGTACTATAAGGAAGAGCTTGCTCTTTATGCCATCTTCACGACACTTATGGGAAGAGTTGTGCGCATCTTCAGTTCACCACCGTCAGGGATCAGGCAGAAGCCTTTCTGCGACACAGTCCTCATGGAGTTGTGTGATTTTTGGGTTCTCGTACTGCTCCTTGTCTCCAGGCTGACAGAATCCTGGTTATTTTTGTTCATTATGTCATAAAGGGCGGCTGAAGGAGGGATGAATGATGTGACACCATAATGGTTCGAGATCAACCACTAGTGTGCTCAGTGAAGAAAATTCAAAACCAATATGAGAGATTATCTTTCTTAGTATCTTACAGAGAAGTAGCAAATATTCAATGTTACGGTGAAATTATACAATGTTTACACAAGTAATACCTTTATTTGAACACAGTGTTGTGTATAGAGCAAGTCTACGTTAGCATGAGGGTTTGAGGAGCCTACATATATACTGAATAAGAGGAGTGTGACAGGCCTCCTTTCTACGACTTGGATGTTGTGAATAAAATCAGCAAGATTTAGGGAGGTTCTAGTGTAATGTTTACCTGCTCTGCTTGTTTTTGGATGAACTCCTGCATAGCATCTATTGGGCCCTATTTTATCGCCTTATACACCTTAACCCTTTTTGGGATGGGGACATGGTCAGTTTGCCACACTCAGCAAAAGTTTGGAGTTCTAGGAAAAAGATTTTTTTTAATGTGGAGTTTTAGTCTTTCCATGGTAACAGACTGTGCCTCTCTTGCATGTCTTCATTTCTTGGCGTAAACCACCCCTCTTCAGTGAAGACGAGCAGTTTTTGAGCTGTATTTTGTATGACAGCGCCGGTACCATGAAAGGCTCAGAGCTGTCTATCTGTCATGCTCTATTACACTTAAGTTTCACAGAGTTTGTGGATCAGACTTTTTTTTTTTTTTTTTTCCCCCCCCCCCCCCCTTCCAGGGCATACTTAAAAGCAGCCTACACTCAAGGTATATGTACATCGTGACTATTTAAAGGAATATATTGTTTGGCTGGATTGAATGAAAGATGAATGACTTAAGCATTTCAGTAATCTGGATTTTATTTAAATATATTAAAGGGATGCCCTGATTAGGAGCAAAAACTCTTGATTTGTAGCATACAGGCCTCTTTTGCGATTTGCATGGTGTTTATGAAGCATTTATTTTAATGGAATTTTACTGTAGTTTTGTAATGACTAGGCAGAATGCCTCATGCTAAATATGGATTAATGTAAATCTCTTTTCACTGATTTTCGCCCTTTCGGTAGTTCTCTTACCCCAATTCTCTGGTTAATAAAACTGAAATAAAATGAATAAATATGAGCCCCCTGTTAACAAATGGAATGGTTATAAGGGAAACGCTTGCCTACCTAGCAAGTTGTTTCAACAGCTAGGCTTCTTTTAGAGACTATTGTTGAGGCATAAGTGTGTTTGTGATTTAGCATATTCCGATATGGCTCTGCTTATGGAAGTGTGCACCAATGCATTGAGCAAAAAGACATCTCTTGAGCTGATTAATCTCAAGAGAATAGTTTTCATTCTGTGTATTCTGTGAGCATCCTTACACAACAGAGCCACACAAGCTCACTTGACTTGGCATTTTTTGCCCATCTTTTCTCTTGACTTGTACCATTACCTTTTTCTTGGGGAGTGTTTTTGGAATGCAAACATTCAGACAATGTAGGTAGCACAGAAAATGTAGCATAAGTCATTCTTGATCTCCTTGCAGTAAGAAAAAAACACTCCTGAGCTGAAAATACAGGGACGATGGAAGCCATGAATATTGCTACTCGATTGTGGTCGACATCCTGTTCTGTAACAGTTCCCTCTTCCTCATGCAGTCCAGAAGTGAAAACACAGATAAGCAGACCATGATGAACCGAAGGGACATAATGTGTAAGGACAGGGGTGCTGTTGCTCTGAAAGTAGAGGCAGAATGGCAATTAAGGATTTATTTCAGTTTTTCTATTAAATAAATGAAGTGTGTGCATGTTTTGTTGATGACTTCATGGATTAAATGTATTAGGAAAAATCCTATGCTGATGAACTGAAAAACTGAATTTTTTTTAAACTTTCCATAATGCTTTTTTAATTTTTTTTTTTTTTGAAAAAACTTCATTTTTTATTGTTTTTTTTCTGTTGCGCTGGGGTCCCTCCTGAGTTTTAACACATCTCACATGAAGCCATCTGGATTTCTCTGAACGCTGGACCTCCACTTTCTTGTGTTCAACTCGAGGAGTTAAGAGGTGGGAGATCTCCACTGAACCTTGGCACACCATGTCACACTAAATACAGTTTGTACAAATACGCTGTAAAAGAGTCATTTTAAATGTTTGCAGATGACCTCGGGTAATTATACTGTGACATCATTTAGTGGTTTCCTCTCCTCCGAAGTGGTGGGTCATTTTGCCACAGTGCGAGAGTAGATCACACAAAGGAAAGAGCTGAAACAAGATTAAATCCTTCTGTATCCACTGTGATATTTGTGCCCCTATTTAGCCAGGCAGGTTGTGACTGAAGCGAGTCTTGGAGTGTCGGATTGCGGGAGGAAGCTGATAGTTGACTGCGTGAGTGAGCGAGCGACTGAATGCGTGGAAATGGAAGTTCCTCGTGTGCACGCATCCAAAGCAGTGTGTTTCAGCGGAGTGAGCGAGCACTTTGTTTTCAGTAAAGAGTATATTCCATGGTGGATGTTTAAATGAAACGGTTAACATGCCGCCCTGTGATGTTGAGGTGATGCTCAGCTGTCTTCCTGTTTAGTTGCTCCCTATATGACCTTGGTTAAGACCTGCTTTACTACTAAAAACCCCGGACACATTTTATGCAAGAACTGGATTCAGTTGAAAGTAAGGAAATTCGTCATAGTTTTTGTGTTTCAGTTGATCACAAAGAATGGATGTAGTTTTGATTTAACAAAAAAAAAAAAAAAAACAGAGGCACTTCAAAAGAAATACAGTTGTGTTCTTGTGAAGCTCAGTGTGACAATGGGCATCTTGACCTGGAGGGGATTTTTTTCCTCAATAGGTCTTCAGGCAGAAGACTACTTAAATTTTAGAACATGATAAAAGAATCACATCGTTGGTATAATCATGTGTGATACTAGAGATCTGCTCTGAACCACGTGTGTTTTGGAAATTTTGAATGTATTTCTTTAGGCAGTAGCTCAACCAGTCTAATTCTCGTATATATCTCTAGATGTACTATATCCATTTATCTCTACAGTACATATACATACTGTATGTGTGTTGCCATTCTGGTGTCACACAAGTTGTGATGATATCATGCCATGTGAGTAGATAAGTGTAAGTTTTTTAAGTTAAAAAAAAATATTTTCTTAAGTTTGTTTGTTCATTGTCCTATTATTTTAAAAATAAAGGCAAGAGAAAGTTTTTATGCAGTCATGGTTTTCTTGATAAGTAGTTTTCTACATAAGTGAGACTCACATGGGCTAAGATCATATTAACAAATTTATCAGAATGAGTTTCATCCTAAGATGGGATAAGGGCAAAAATAGTGAGTCCCAACCCAGTTAAACTGAATAGGAAACTTCTGAATTACGTGAAAGGGACTGGTCAGTCATCTTAAAATGTTTCTACTGTGATTGCCAACACTGGACCTGCAGGTCCTGTTGCAGCAGGATCTCATCCCATCTTCTAGCACTGGCTCTTCCTCCAACGCTATTCCTTCTTGGCTGACACTGAAAAACATGTTCGCACCCGAGCATTTTCCTGGCCCCCTGCTTGGGTGTTGCCTTGTGCTGATGCTCCGGACGTCCGCAGCAGGATGGAGTGGATGACCTAGGACGGATGTTGCTGACGTCTACAGGATGCTGAATCTTATGCTGCATGGCTTTAGGACAGGAAACAAAACCTCATCTGGTATTGACAGCAAATTCTGTATTAAAGATTCCAAAACCAAAGAAGGGTTGGTTTTGGAATGGGAATGTTTAGGTGCTTTCTCTTTTTTTTTTTTTTTTTTTTGTACAGAAAGTCATGGGTTTGACCCACGAAGGTTGCTGTTTGAATCCTTGCTTCCTGCTACTGCTATTCCTCCCTTGCGCAAAGTACTCGCCGTGAGTTCTTCCAGTAAAAATACCCTGTTGCACAGACGATTCAAAGGCTGTAAAGCTCTAGCTGTTAAATGGTCGGGTTGTGTCTGTGCAAGAACCTGGAAGGACTACAATGATTCTTTCTTCAGAAAAAAATTGCTAAAAGTAGCAAAACATGGGTTGTGTATCTTTGAAACTGATTCTTGCCCTATGAGGGCAAACCAGCTGGAAGCGCTGACTGCAAAGCTGCTCCGCATTCCTGTTGGGCTGAAAGTTTGTGAGGCTTCTAGGTTGACTGGTCTCCACTTACATCTCTGCAGACAAGAGCTCCGTTGTCTTTGATCCACCCCTTTCTCGGCTGGGCTTTTGAAGTGTCGCCCCTCCGACAGCGAGCTCCCTTGTAGGCCATACCTTCTTGAGTCTGTTCTCTTGTGGCCTGTACCCCCGCGGCGTTTTTGTCCTTCCTTTGGCATGGCTGACTGCCAACCTGAGACAATGGACTCTTTGGGCCATCAACTCAAAAGCGCACAAGTCAGCTGTATTTCTGATTAGCATCCGTTATTCGGAGAAAAACTGCTCGAACTCCCCAAGTGCTTTTTTGGATGAAAGCGTTAACCCTAAATTAACCCCAGCCATCCAACCAAACCTTCATTACATACAGTGCATAATACTGAACCACTCACTCTGTAGACTGTAGATACTCCCGGACTTTCAAAGTATTAGCTGAGCAGAGGACAGAATGTTATTTTAAGCAAAATAATTTGGAGATGCCGATTCACTTAAACGTTAAAGTGTTAACCCTCAATTAACCCCAACCATCCATTAAAAACTAGAGGTTGTACATTACAAAACACTGAACTAATTAGTAAACTCATGGGTGGACAACCCTGTCGCCATTAGCCAAAAGTGGCAAATAAGTTCTGTAAGACATGGGGGATGTATATCAGTTCATTCTCCAAAAAATCGATATGTAAAAAAATATCTGTAAAGAAAATGCAAGTGAAAAATGAGCTGCAGAAAGTTTGCATCTTTGAGTATTCATAACTCGACTTCATAAAAAAGTGGATTTTGGGCTTTAGTCCTAACAAAGACCTGAAGATGTAATCAGTAGACCACCTATCACATATGGTTAAGGATGTCACCCTCCACAACTGCTGGACAGCTGGCTGCACAGTGCTTGAAGACATGGACCTGTAGCCTGAAGACTGTGAAAGACTTTTCTCTTTCCCGTTCAGCCATAAGAGACACCGAAAGAAATACACTCGCACGCAAAGACTTTTCACAACATCGGCCGATGGGAGAGCCCCAGAAATTGGGTGTCTCCCCAATCAGTATTGATTGCCTGCTTTTATTTGCCAAGCTCATACATAATTCATTTCAGGGTGTAACAATGAGGCATATTAAAAACTTTCCACTTGTTGGTTCTCTGAACTTCCTCTTTGTCGGTTTCTGCTCTTTCCGTGGAAGCAGCAGTTAACACCCCACCTTATTTAACCTGTAATATTGGACTCCACATCTGTATTTTGCTGTATATTTCTAATACAGCTTTATTAAATTTCTGTTATTGCACATTTTTAGACCACTATACATATTTTTTAAAATTTTTTTACCACTATATTTTAATCTTTACTATTTATTCTATCCTATTTTCATTGTTATATATTCTTCATACTAATGCAGTATGTTTCTAACTTCTACATTATTTGTATTGCCTTATTTATATTAGCTCTCCTATCAGTCTGTATTACAGTCGGAAAAGCATTTCACTGCACGTCGTACTAAGTATGGTTGTGTACGTGACAAAACTTGAACTTGAACTTCTCGCTGACCTGCTGGCCTCATTTCAGATCATATCTTACGCATACAGGTACCACCTCGCCCGCATGTGTTTGGTCACTTCTGGGTGTCACAACAAGCTTGTTTGTTAGTACTTGTCCTACTTAGTTAAGTCACAACGCATTCTAAGCATACATTTTAATTTTTAAACATGTATAATCAAAGCATATGTCTAGGTCATGTTTAGATCAAATTTAACACCACTGGTGCCAGGTGAGGGGTGCGGTGGTGCAGTGGGTTGGACCACAGTCCTGCTCTCCGGTGGGTCTGGGGTTCAAGTCCTGCTTGGTGTGCCTTGCGACGGACTGGCGTCCTGTCCTGGGTGTGTCCCTTCCCCCTCTGGCCTTATGCCCTGTGTTACTGGGTAGGCTCCGGTTCCCTGTGACCCTGTATGGGACAGGTGGTTCTGAAAATGTGTGTGTGTGGTGCCAGCTGCAGGGGTCCTCAAGCTGTGTGCTGACTGTGAACTGAGAGGGTAAAATATCCTGCTACCTAAATGGATAAAATTGGAAGTTGGTTTGGATGGATCTTCTGGTTAGGCAAGAAATGACTAATAATGATAATCATACCAGGAAACTTTGCTGTTTCATTCATGCTTGAGGAGCCGAAACAGAAGTCTCAGCTGTTCACGCTCCCCGTTTTGCTTTTGGGAGTGGAGGGCAAGGGGTGTGTTCAGGAATTCACTCCCAGACTATCCCAGCCCCGGAGGCCCCTTATTATTGGCGTCCTGTCGTCCTTTGGTGGCAGGAAGCAGAGCAAGGCAGTTGCACAAGGGCAGAAGGGAGGGAGAGCTGGTGTCGGTCGACAAGTGAGATCTCGCCGCAGAAGAACCTGCACGTTGATCAGACCTACGCCGCCCAGACACACGTGAGACGACACGCTGAAGATCTTTTTCGGATTTTTCCCCTTCCACTGGCATGTAAGTACTTGTCTCTGAATTTATTTTTTTATTTACTTTTGAACTCCTGTAACTTCCTGTGATACTTTTTTTTCCCACATATTGTGGAAAAGAAAGGTTCAAAGTAAAATCACTTCTTTGGAGTGCGGTGAAATTTTGCGAGCGATATTTCACACAGACATTATTTGCAGAACATCAAAACAATCTGATCAAAACTGATTTACTGACATGACAGACATGACAAATATATACTCCTTTATACTTTGTATACTCTATACGACTGATGATTTAATATTTTTTTTTAGTCTATCTATTTATGGGTTCAGAAAATGCATCCATATTTTTTCTTCTCGTATAAATAGTTACAGCTGTAATGAACACACTTACTTGTCAGTCATTGCAAAAGCAGCCTGTATCATTGTCCAACAGTCACTCAACCAACACCAAGAACATGGATGTGTGAGAATCATGCACCAAGCACACACTTCATGTTCTTCCTTGTAACAGTTACGAAATGAATGGACTAACTGGTAAGCCCAAATGCAGTGGGGTTGTGGTGGCGCAGCAGGTTTGGCTGGGTCCTGCTTGCCAGTGGGTCTGGGATTTGAGGCCTGCTTGGGGTGCCTTGCAACAGACTGGCATCCCATCCTTGGTGTGTCCCCTCCCTCTCCAGCCTTGCACCCTGTGTTGCTGGGTTAGGCTCTGGTTCACTGTGACCCCACTTGGAAGAGGCAGTTTCAGACAGTATGTGCGCGTGTATGCGCGCGTGCACAAACACGGTTGTTATCCATGAAAGAGTTCATTTATTACAGATCAAGCCATTTTAATCGAGATTCACAGTTTCTTCCTTTTATCTGTTACGTGGTTTGCGGCAGGAACAACAGAAGGGCTTTCCATAAATTGCACTGTGACCTATGAGACCTCTCCCCCCCAGCTCCAAATGATAAGGGTTCTGTTTCATCCTCCATCAGCATTAGGTCACATCCCATTGCCTTTGGACAGGGGAGGGGCGAGGAAGTGAATCTGTACCTTTTGTAATAAGGCACATTTTGAACTTGAAAGGTTTCATCCCCTCGACCCCCTTTGTCGAGGGGGATGGCGATCGCCCCCTTGCCACCATCTGACGTCTGCATCCTCTGGCACACGGAGCTGCTCGTTCCCTTTGTGCCCCGTGAGCAATCGGAAGAGAGCGAGCAGGAGAACACACTGATACCTACTGTGCTGCCAGACAGGAAGAAGAAGAAGATCCTGTATTATGGGTTCACCACAAGCCATGTGCTCATTTCCTGCCTCAACTGTATCTCTTGTAGATAGTGGTTTATTGCTTGTGAATTTTTTTTTAATGTTTTTACATTATCTGCATACAAGACCATCTCTATATGAAGAGCAGCAGTGCAAGAGGGGGGATATTTTTCATGCCATCAGTGAGATCCATTAGTTTTAAACGTTGCTCCCTAGCAAGTTCAAGCTGTTAGGCTGCAGTAAACATGTGAAGCGTATTTTGAAAAGAAAAAAAAAAAAAGACTTTATAACATTTCTACACAAAGACCCTTATCTCGTGTTCTCTTGCCCTCAAGCCGTTGAATGGTGCGACTAACTGCTCGATTTGTTCCTGATGTGTAGCCTGTACAATCGCTACGCTCACTGTGTCACATGGTGACACATGTCGGCGCACATGGATGGACCCGCCGGCTGGGCTGCAGCTCCGAAGCAGCTGCGCCAGATGTGATTCAGACTTCGTGGTCCACACAAAAAGCGCGCGTGCGGTTTTTAAGTTTTTTTTTAAAAAACCACAAGTTTTATTATGCATACATCAAACTGTTATTAACATAAAAAATGCGTGTCCCTGCGTAAGGCGCGTTGAAACTAGTTACCAGTGGCGCTGGGGTAGTCAACTCGCCGCGACGCGCACCGTTCACGGGGAGCAGGTAATGGAGCGGCTGGAAACGCGCTGTGCTCTATTTGTTCACCTAATAATGCGGCTTTTTTTTTTAAATCGACATTATACAACATAATTGTATGATGTCGATTTATGTTACGTAAACACCGCGTGGCTAGAACGTGTCACAGAGAAACCAAGGAACACGTCACCCACTACTTCCAAGTTATGTGCGAAAAGAACTCGTTATATATTTGGGAAGATGAGTTTGAGGACGGACCTACTCATAAGTTCTGGAGGGGTTCCGCACAAAACCTGTTGGGGTTAAAGGGCAGAAAGCGCGCGTTTTTCGTCAGCATAATGCATTACTCGTTTTAAATTTTACTTCCACGTTTGGTGCTGCCGTTGAAGTCGCTACGTGGCCGTGGACGCGGCAGAAGGAGACACGCGTGGACCACGGCTTCCCCTGTGAGGCGAATATGGAGCGCGCCGGAGCGGGGCTCCTCGCACGGGAGCGACCTGTGGAAGAAGGACCGAGGAGCCACTCGCTCCGCGCGCTCACTTCTTCCGCTCGTGGCTGTGAAACAGCTCTCTGTACCTTTTATCTTGTTTATCTTGACATGCGGTGGTAGTTTTCCACAGCGTTTGTTTCTACTCAAACAAATACAAAAGAGGAGCCGCTCGCCTCATTTTCACACCATCCCGAGAGTCCGCGGCGCGTGTAGGTTCGTTCGAATGAGCGAAGGCGGCGAGCGGCGCCTTAGTTTCGGAAACGCAGCCGGAGGTGCGTGCGGTGAACTTTCTGCTCCACGAGTCGAGTGCACCCACTCGGTGCCCTTTTTTTTTTTTTTTTTTTAAATTTAGCTGCCGACTTCTGAAGGGCTCGGTCGCCCTGCTCTGACCGTCTGTCTCCTCGCGATCTTCCGCTTTCACTACAGTCAGTCAGAGCAGCGCGAGACTCTCTGTTGAAGCGCGCGACTTTGTTGTTATTAATTAATGAGAAGTGTCGGTTTGCTCTCCCTTATGGACGTGACCTTATGGACCTTGCAAACTCCTGCGTGTTTTGCTGTCCTCCTGTGTCTGTGCGGAGCATCTTCAGGCAGGAGGTGGAGTGGATGGGCATGTTTCTTGTGCCTTTTGTCAGTAGTTTTGTCTCCAGTGTTGAGGAGAGCTGAGATTAGACAACCCAACAATGGGCCACGACACGAGCTTCGTGATCAGCTCAAAAAGGGGAAAGAAATGTGAAAACAGCCAGATCTTTGAACTGTCAGCATCGAAACAGAAACGTTCACTTGTTTATTAATGCGCTTTTGTGTTTTCCTCCAGGATGTTAGAGTGGTAATTAGACTATCATTGGATTTTAATGATTAATGGATTATAATGATTAGTGATTCACAGTAATTTTCTTTATTCTTTATGTAGTGGGCAGCTGAGTGAGACCATTCCACCTGGTGTAAAACTACCTGACCAAAGAGGCGATGTTTCGCAGTAAGTTCTGGAAGCCGTGGCTGCTCTTCTCTATGGTGTTCGGCTGCTTCTCGGCCCAGGACCTGAAGCCTACCAGATGGCCTCTGCTCTCTCAGAAGCCCATCTTGCTGGCCTGGAACGCCCCCACGGAGGACTGCTTGCCTCGCCACCAAGTTCGCTTTAAACTAGACCAGTTTGAGATTGTGGCATCACCTAATGAGGGCTTTGTGAAGCAGAACCTCACCATCTTCTATAAAGACAGGCTTGGACTGTATCCCTACTTTACAAAGGAAGGTATGGCTAAGAACGGTGGGCTGCCCCAGATGGCCAGCCTGACCGAGCACCTTGCGAAGTTGCCGGACGGCTTGCGTAAGTATATCCGTGAGCCCGGAGCCAAGGGCCTGGCTGTCATCGATTGGGAGGAGTGGCGTCCTTTGTGGATTCGCAACTGGGAAGCAAAAGATGTGTACCGGAACATGTCACGACTGCTGATTCAAAGGAAGAACCCAAATTGGCCGGCAGATAAAGTGAATAAGCAAGCCCAACTGGAGTTTGAGATGTCAGCCAAGAATTTTATGCTGGAGACCCTCAGATTAGCAAAAAACCTCCGCTCAGAGCAGCTATGGGGCTTCTACCTCTTTCCCGACTGCTACAACCACGACTATAGGAACAGCCTGGAGAACTACACGGGGCGCTGCCCAGATGTGGAGATGACTCGAAATGACCACCTGGCGTGGCTATGGACGGAGAGCACGGCCCTGTTCCCCTCCATCTACATGAGCACTGTGCTGCGCTCCACCGGTTTCGGCCGCCAGTTTGTCCGCAACCGGGTGAAGGAGGGCATGAGGCTGGCGTCGGTAGGAGATGGGCTGGCACGCCCCGTCTTCGTCTACACACGACCCACTTACACCAATGTGCTGGATCTGCTGACGGAGGTGAGGCCTTCAGTTGCCCTTGTGCTGCAGAGGAGCATCTTGATGACTGCGTTTACCTTACCTTATAAACCGGGCGGCACGGTGGCACAGCGAGTAGCGCTGCTGTCTCACTGCACCTGGGTGGTGGGAGAGGACGTGGGTTCGATACCCACTCAGTCTGTGTGAAGTTTGCCGGTTCTATAGACAATGTGTCAACTATGGGTCTTGTGCAGTTACTTGATGTGTGAATCTGTTTTCTTTTTTGAGGTGGGGTAAGTGTGCATGTGTGGCAGCCAGATGTCATCATCTGAGTCTTTGCACAACAGCAGATGACTTGTGCCTATTTTAGGTAAATTATGGAGAAATACCATGCTTCATGGTAAAGAACACAGCATGAACTAACATGCCCAGGAAGCTTAATGCTCATAAATGACATATGGCTTTTCAGTAAACACATAACTGTCTGAAAACTGTGTGTGTGTCTGTGTGTGTGTGAGAGCTTCATATTTTTATTGAAGTACTTTCTTCATATAAAGCTATATGGCAACTGAAGGCGGTAAACTTCCTGTGGCAGAAGTAAGATTAGAAGCAGGAACCAGATGATATTAGTTGCTTAATATCAAGAGCCCTATAAAGTTACTCTTGGAAGCTAAAGCTCAACTTTGCTTTTAACATGAAGATATTATCACCTATATGTTACTGTATGGTATTCAAATCTGACCAAACTTGTATTTTATTGGAGTTTTAATATTCTCATATCTTGTATGAAGTTCATGATTAGATTCTTTTTCGTGTATTATGTAATATTTAAAATCATGCATTTTCTTAATGTCACTGCATTACATTGGATTTTCCCCCTTGGGTTTTGAATCAGTCAGTAAGTTTGGAGCGGCCCATTGTGTGATGCTTCTAGAATGGTAGTGATCATCTCCAGAAGCAAGGGAATACAGCTGGCTCTTCACATGAAAAGTTTTGAGGTGTACTGCAGGTTCCCAGGAAATTTAAAACTTGGATGAGGAAAAAAGCACATGTTCCTGCTGGAGCCGTTGATTTAATTGACAGAGATTAACAGCTGGTTAAAACCATTGTCCTAAAATTGCTTGGATTCCCATCCAGATAAACGAGCTGTCGTCAGGGGTTACGGAGACATGATATTTATTTAAGATGTTCTATACTTACACTGTGGGAGTGAGCGAGAAAAGGGCATTGGGCATTCAGATGGAGGCCATCTCTTTATCAGCATCTGCAGGCCTTTCCTGTTCTCCTGAATGCCAGGCCCTTGTCCCTGTGTGGAATTTGCATTGTTTAACTTTGCTTTGTTCTGGATGGCGATGCAGAGTGGGTGTTAGCTGCTTTAGTCAATGGCAGCCTTCTATAGCTTTCCATGAGAGGTGTGGAAAGCAAGAGGAAGTGGGGTGTGTAGGTTATGCCAGTGCTATTCCAGACCACCCACCTTGCAAGCCCCTGTAGAAGAGTGAAATAATGTACAGGTCAATGCTGTAGGTCCCTATTTGAGCACTTTCTGTGTGTGTGTGTGAAAAAGCATGCCTCTTATCAGATGTTTGGGTCCGCAGATGGACCTAGTCTCCACCATTGGGGAGAGCGTAGCTCTTGGAGCTGCAGGCATTATCTTCTGGGGGGAGGCAACCTACGCCGGCACAAAGGCAAGTCCCTTTTATGTGAAATGATTGCACACACTGAATTCTACGCTCAAGGGCAGTGGTAAAAGTTTAAATGCAAAATGCAGATATCACAATGACTAAATCATTACTGGATGATTTAGATTAGTTTTGTTGCTCTTTTATTAAACCGTTGGAAGCAGCAAAAGATGGAGAATGACTGCTGAAACAGTACAGTGAAAAGTGTGTGTACATGTGCTGGGAAGCAGATCTTTCCCCAAAGGCACTTGCTTAACAACTTTGAGTAACAAATGAGCTGACCAGTTTTCCCAGCTCTTGAATCGCCAGTTCCCAGGGGTGTCCCTTTCACACTTTTGTCCCGTTTGTCCCACAAAGCTTTTCTCAGGGTGCTCACGTGTATGAAGATTTTACACTGGTACTATGGTGTTAGTCTACATTACACATAGAACTATTGTATGTAAATGTAACGTTGTAAGCCAGATAAAGTTTGAATTCTGAAATGTTCTCAGGACCGTGAAACTGCTTCTCAGGATGCTGTATGTGCGTTTTTTTCTTCCGTATGTGTACATTGCATGTCTTCAGGACAGCTGCTCCAAGCTGAATGCGTACCTGCAGGGTCCGCTGGGCAAGTACCTGCTGAACGTGACGACAGCGGCCGAGCACTGCAGCAGGACCCGCTGCAATTCAAGAGGCCGTTGCCAGCGCCAGCGCCCCGACACGGACGTTTACCTGCACCTGAGCGCAAGCAGCCACGCCGTCGTGAGCGGGGGTGACGCCCTGAGGGTGGAGGGTCAGCCGAGCCCCGAAGAGCTGGAGTTTTACCGCACGGAGTTCCGCTGCCAGTGCTACAGCGGCTACATGGAGGATTCATGCTCCCTGAAAGACCCTGCACAGCAGCGTGGGGCATCCCCCAGCCTCTCTGCTTGTGTGCTCTGCCTGCTGTTGCCCCTGCTCCTACTTTTGCCCCTGCACTGAACCTTGAGCCCTTCTTACCTCGCCAAGGGAAAGGAGGCTCCCAGCAGTGGCACCCTACGGATGCTCTGTGGACTTTGCAGGTGTTCCCAAGGACGGCGGTCAACCGAGACCTTGTCCAGTGAGTCAGTTTAATGGCTTACTTCATAACCAAACAGCAGAACTGGCCAGCACTAAGGTTAAGGAGACAAATGAGGAGTTGTTTTATGGCAAAACAAACTTTTATGGGTTTTTTCTGCTTTGGACGGCTGGCAGGGTAATCAGACGTGCTGTTTGTAGAGTGCTCCCTTTCTCTCTCGTATGGAATTGGACTTGGTAGGTAGTATTTGGCCCTAAAAGGGAGGAGGGCTTTCATCCAGCCGAAGGCTAACGCCACCCACGTATCCTACACCCTGTCGGCTGGGACAGAAGCTCCCGTCGTTAGCCATATTTAAAAATACAAATGGAAGTGACGAACCAGACTTGAACGGGAACTGAAATGCCGCAAATTATTTCTGCAGCAGTGGTTTGAATTGACCCAAACTATCGACTTTTCACACCTTCTGACTTCAGTTTGTTTTCTGAGGGACGTTGACATTTTAAAACCGAATCAAATGGCCTTTTTTTTTTTTTTTTTGTTTTGTTTTTTCTTTTTATTGCTATTGAGTGCTTTACAGAAGCACTGCACATTTTTCTGTTGTGGGGGAGGTCAGCTTGTTTGTGACCCTTCCCTCCTTTTGGCAGACAAGCCTTGCTGGGGTTCCCAAGGCCAGGGGACCATTAGCTTCTCCTAATGTGCCACCATCTGGTCCATTACCATTTCTGTTATTCCCCCAGGGCTCCTGACAAACCCTCAGGTCTATTTGCGTATCTGTGGGCCTTTTTTTATTTTTTTATTTTTTTTTTTTTTTCTCCCCCCGCTTCCACACAGCCATTACCAGAATGCCTGCTGCACAGCTGTAGGTTTTGTGGGGGTCAGAATGAGAAAAGTGAACCAGCGCAGCATAACAGGGGTGGGGCACTGCTTTCGCTCACCTCTTTCTTTTGTCGTCTTTTTTTAGGGGATTTATTTGCCGAAGATGAGTTTGTTTGTAAATCTTCAGTATTTTAAGTGCTTTTGAGTTTACCTTTTATTTTGATATTACTCTGGAAGAAACTGGAATGTTGTGATGAATTTCAGCTTGTATTGGCTATGTCGGTTCAGTTTGGTTGTGGTTTGTAACTGTGCAATGCAACTGTGTGTGTTTGTGTGTGTATGAATATATAAGTTTTCCTTTTCAAAGCCATAGTATTCTTGTCCTCGGTGAAGGGTAGTTTCCTCACTGTCTTTGGCACTAGGACAACACTACAGTATCCAGAGCCCAGGACAGTGTACGTGAATGGCCTCTAGGCTCTCCAACATAAACTCGTGAGTATTGCGACACGGGGCCAAAAACAGCAAGGGCCCTTGGTCCTGTCTTTTTGATTATTTTCAATTGCTGGTCGTAGTGTTTCCACTCTACTTCATAACATTTGCACAATGGAATTAATGAAAATGTTCAAGAAACAAAAAAAACTGATCATATTTCCTTTTTGCTTCAAAGGCACGAGTTTTTTACAACAAATTTTGTTTGCTTTTCATATCATCTGGATCATTTGAATGCCCGCAGATTTTGCTTTAAGTACTGGATTTTTATTAATTGATAAGTTCAATACTGAAATGCTGAAAAGTTTCCTGCCTTACCAGTAATTTGCATTTTATAGAAAATGCATTAAAGCTTAATGTAGTGATTCACTTTAAATAGACCTTTGTATTTAATAACTTGACATTCTTGAAGTTTGGTTGCTTTATGGTTTTAATTACAAGATATGATTGTGATTCTACATTTTAAGTATTTTACAATGCATTTTATTCAGCCAAGGACAACATCACTCTGAACTGTAAAAACTGTCCCGAAATGTATAATGTGCAAATGCTCTTCTTTATAAGACACATGCACTTCTTACCAAATGGCAACAGTTTGTTTTTTAAATTATCTTGACTATGGTAACCTGCTCCCTGATGTTTATGCAGAAACGCACAATAAACAGTAAGAAAAGCATCAGTGTTGTCCTCATCCCTGGTTTATTTACACGAATGGCTGTGCAGGCGTATAATGTGACATGAGTCACATATCGAGCAAGTAAGCAGCTGGGTTGTGATTCGTGACCCTATGAGTGTGCGCTGTAGGTGTATCTGTCTGTAGATGTGAATTTACTCTGCAGCTTCCTTGTCGTAAAACTATATAACCTTAAATGCTGTACGTCCTACTCTAGAGTTCGGTAACAAGAAAGCCTCAAGTTTTATTAGGTTGGGAGAAAATACCACACACACATACGAATGCCCCTAATTATATACACAGATGGCCCAAATAGTTATTTTTCTAACCTTCATACTTCCGCAGATCTTCACTGTAAATGAAACGCGTCCCCTGGATTGACGGGAAAACACACAACGGACCCCAAGGTGTAGTGTAAAGCCATGCGGCCCGCAGGACTCAAGTTTTTGTTTTTTTTTTTTTTTTTTTTTTTTTTTTTTTTTTCCTTCCCCCCTGGAGGAATTAATACAGTTCAACTTGCTCTTTTTAAAGTTAAAACAGTCTCATGTTGAATTAATTCTGGCCTTTGTACAAACTGATACACAGATGAAGGTTTTTTTGCTACGGTTTGCTTCCACTTTCGAAAGCAGGTCCCCCAATAGGGACCGCAAGGATTCCTGAAAGGCAGCTTTGTGCTCTTATAAGATGACCTTTAACTGTTAGAGTGCAAACCGGGCGGAGGCTTTGGACTCAGACTTTGTCTTTCGTGTGTCTTACCATGTGCTCCTTCCCCAACCCTGAGCGCGATCTCCCGCGCTTCTGGCTTGCATGAAACCTGCAGATGCTCAATGGGACTGGGTGGCAAATGCGGGTGCAGGGATTAACCAGCCATGGGCGCAAACCGCAGTCCTGCAGAAACCACCACAGGGCTGCTGTTGCGTTCAGCCCGGCGATGGTCTCTCTACTGTCTCTTTTACATGGCCGTCTGTAGACGTGTGGAGATGGCCCTCAGAAGTGCCTTAGGAGGGGAAAACTATCGTGTGACCGCGCAGGATAGTGAAAAGGTAATTATTTCCTTCCTCCGTTCATCTTATTTTCTCTCTTGCCGGTGGAGGAGTCGCACAAATTCTAAACAGGATTTTCCTGCAGCGGTGTGTTTATTCAGCGTTTTCTTCCAAAATAAATAAACTGAACAGAACACGCAGAACCTTCTCACTAATGGATGTGTTAATGGGACCATGTGTCCCTTAAGAAGCAACCTTAACGATTCTCCTGGAGCGTTAGGAAGGCTTTCTGCTTTACCGTGAGATGGAAAAAAACGTTAACGCCGCGGTTTAAAACGCGAGCAAGAGCCGTTGTGAAAAGAGAAGAAACGTATCTGGGTTAGAGTGGTAAGCAACACTGAATTTAAATGAGAAACACATTTGTGAGATGCATGAAGTCGGAATGACCCGCTTGTGTAGAAAATGTCTTTGTCTGATAAATCCCACAAAAACCCAGTTGTACCCCACATGTGCCAGCACATTCTGGACCAGAACCAGTGCGGTAATTTGGAACACATGCTTTTCTATGCAATTTCGACTCTCCTGCAGCTCCTCCATTTACTTAATGTCTTACTTTTTGTATACGTGCGCTATTGCGCCACTGTATACATAATTTGTAAATGGCTTGCGTTCAGCTGGCGAAGCAGAGCTCTCTTTGCCAGCATAAAGGACAACGAGCTTTCGGCACGTCTGATGATGACCGAAGGAAATGTTTTAACTGCACGAGAGGCAACGTGTGCCCTCGCTTTCTTCAGCCTTTCCGCTTGGGGAGATTTGAGACTCGCAGCTCGCGGACAACGCTGCGGGACAGAAAAGTCGCGACTGCTGACCGTTAAGCCGGCCTCGTATCGGAGACACGGTGCATGATCTGACCGGCTTCCTCTTTTTCCTTTCTGCTTTTCTTTACTGAGAATCTTTATTTCAATGAGGGGAAAATGCTGAAAATTTGTCTTTGACTCATCGTACAAGGCAACGAGATATGACTGCAAAAAAAACCTCGAGAGTTCTTGTACGAAACCTACACTACCAGCTGTCCCCCAGGAAAGTGTTAGTGTGCAGTATTCCTGAACACAGGAAAAATTTGATTTTGTCGCTTTAGTGTCCCTCCCGGGGCTTCATTCATTTTTTCAATAAATGACTGCTTGTCCAGTGCAGGGTCACGGTGGTCGAGAACCTATCCCAGAGTACACTCTGGACATGACGTCACTCCATCACAGGGCACTCGCACACACTACTGACTACTATTTAGTCACCAGCTCAACTGAAACGTGTCGATGAACTGTGGGAGGAAACCAGAGCACCCGGAGAAAACACACGCAAACAACGAAAAGGCATTCTAACTCCAAACGGGCTGAGCTGGATTCAGACCCACGGCTGAACCCAAAGGCCAGCAGCTGTGAGGAATACTGCTATACGCCGCACCACCATGCTATCTGAGGGTGTAGTCCAGATGTCCTGGGACACACTTAAAAAAAGGTACGTAACCTCCGCTGCTGCAAGTGACACAAGAAGAGCGGCGTCGGTGCAGTCAGTCCTTGTTTTGCTCGATCACGGTATCTTCAGCTTCTCCTGTAAGGAGTCCCCTCATCGCTCTCTCGGGGTGATCAGACCCTTCAAGCACTTCCCATAATCTCTTCAGAAAGAGCAGCTCTCAAAGGCCGGGCCCTTCCTGTATGACTCATTGCCGCGGTCCATTCCCATGACCCACGGGGCGAAGGGCTCCTCGTGGCAAGCTCGTCCGCTCTACCTTCGGAGAAAAGACTTCCCCTTCCACGCGCTTTCTGAGAGACCTGGCGGGGAGTGGAAAGAGCGTCCTCCGCTGGCCTCTGCCCACCCAGGTCCCAGGGGTAAAACAGTGGGGGCAGCTTCCTGACGCGGGACCGCTAGTATTTGCGGAACATCGCTGCCGTGCACATTCCGCGCCACCTGTGTTTGTGCTTCTGAAAGGGCCTTTCTGCGCGCTCGCACCCGAGGGCTCCTGCCCAGAGAACCGAGGCAGTGTTTCTCGGGGCTCGCCGGGTCCAAAAGCGGCGTCCCGCTGGCAGAGCAGGAAGCGGAGAGGCTGTGAGCCTCAGGTGGTCGCAGCAGATGCGGGACGGGCTGGAAAAGGCTTCTTAGCAGCGTTCTGCACTTGAGAGTCCGTCTCCCCCTTTTTGACTGTGCTGGACAGCAGCTCAGTGTGTGTCTCCGCTCAGCCTAAAGATAGAATGTGGTTAACAAGAGAAAAGTCTTTCCCTGTCTTTAACAAAATATCAGTTCTTCGCTGGCCTCTGCTGGGAAACATATTTTAAGAACGTAAACGCCGATTTTTCACACGTGGTGGATAGATGCTGTAAGTACGACATAAACGGACAATGCTTATCTCTAACACGGAAATTTAAATTATTAAATGCAGCTCTGCGTGATGTTCGGTGTTTACTGAGCACATAATTTAATAATCCCTGTGTTATATTAATGGATACCCGCAGCCTTCTTGTAGATTTTATACGCACATGTGAAAGTACTGCACACATGATCAAGTTACTTACCCTGAGTCAATGCTGCTGCAGCTGCTGCTACTACTGCTACTACTAATAATAATGATAATAATAATAAAATAGTAACAGTCATAAAAGGGGACAGCTGGTAATATTGTGATTAGAGCTGCTGCTTTTGGACCTACAGGCTGCAGGTTCAATCCACACCTCTGGCTGTAGTACCCTTAAGCAAGGTACTTACCCTAAATTACTCCAGTAAAATTACCCAGTTGTATAAATGGGTAAATAATTGTACGTAGAATAACTTCAGTAGTTGCTTTGGAGAAAAGCATCAGCTAAATTAAAAAATGTAATACAGTAAAAATTCCACAACTGTATAAATAACTTAGAATCTCAGCCTACCACTGTAAATTATTTTGAGAAAGCGGCAGCTAGATGAATAAAAAATTATCACATTAGACAACAAAAATTGTTACTATTATTTACAATATAATTGTACTGTGTACAGTTTTCATTATGATACGCTACATCAGGATGACTAGAAAGGATATCTAAAAAATAAGATCATGGTATTTCAGCCAAAACCGGGGAGCGTGGTGGCATGGTGGCATGGACCGGGTCCTGCTCTCTGGTGGGTCTGGGGTTCGAGTTTTGGTGGGGGTGCCTTGCGATGGACTGGTGTCCCATCCTGGGCGTGTCCCCTCCCCCTCCAGCCTTTGCCCTGTGTTGCCAAGCCAGGCTCAGGCTCCCGCAACCCCGCATGGGACAAGCGGTTTCAGATGATGTGTATTTCAGCCAAAATGGATTTCAATGTTCCTCTAACTCCTATATGTTTTCCTGCAAAAATATATATTTTGTCTTGGCTGACTGGCCTTTTTATGACTCAAAGCGCTCTCTCTGTGTACACTTGCATGTCTTCAGGACAGCTGCTCCAAGCTGAACGTGGACTTGCGGGGTCTGCTGGACAAGAACCTGCTGAACATGAGGGCAGTAGCAGCAGCAGCAGCACTTACAGTAACTTACAGCACACGATGCAAATGCATTTCACAGATTTTTGCAGGAAGCAGCTGTATTCCATTTTATCAATTATGGTATCTAGTATGGTAGCCATTAGTTGACCGTCCTCCTCCGTGAACCGCCACCTTACCGTGGTGGAGGGGTTTGAGTGCCTGAATGAGTCCAGGAGCTATGTTGTCTGGGGCTATATGCCCCTGGTAGGGTCTCCCATGGCAGACAGGTCCTAGATGACAGACGAGACAAAGCGCGGTTCAAAAACCCCTTATGAAGGAAAAATCAAGGCTTTCGTTTACCCCGCCCGGTATGGGGTCACCGGGGCCCCACCCTGGAGCCAGGCCTGGGGGAGGGGCTCGCATGCGAGCGCCTGGTGGCCAGGTCTAAGCCCACGGAGCCTGGCCGGGCTCAGCCCGAAGCCACGACGTGGAGCCGCTCTTCGGTGGGCTCACCACCTGCCGGAGAAACCGTAAGGGGCCGGTGCATTGTGATTTGGGCGGTGGTCGGGGCCGAGTGCCCGGCCGACCCAAACCTCGGGCGCCAACTCTGGGTTTTGGGACTTGGAATGTCACCTCACTGGCGGGGAAGGAGCCTGAGCTGGTGCGGGAAGTTGAGAGATACCGTCTAGATATAGTCGGGCTCACTTCCACTCACAGCTTGGGTTCTGGAACCACTCTCCTCGATCGGGGGTGGACTCTCCACTATTCTGGCGTTGCCCAAGGTGAGAGGCGGCGGGCTGGTGTGGGCTTATTAATAGCCCCCCAGTTCAGCCGCCATGTGTTGGAGTCTACCCCAGTGAATGAGAGGGTCGTCTCCCTACGCCTTTGGGTCAGGGAACGGTCTCTCACTGTCGTTTGTGCTTATGCGCCTAGCGGCAGTGTAGAGTACCCGGCCTTTTTAGAGTCCCTGGAGGGCGTGCTGGAAAGCGCTCCCACTGGGGACTCTGTCGTTCTACTGGGGGACTTTAACGCCCGCGTGGGCAGCGACAGTGATACCTGGAGGGGCGTGATTGGGAGGAACGGCCTCCCTGATCTGAACCCGAGTGGTGAGTTGTTATTGGATTTCTGTGCTAGTCGCGGTTTATCCATAACGAACACCATGTTCATGCATAAGGGTGTCCATCAGTGCACTTGGCACCAGGACACCCTAGGTCGGAGGTCGATGATCGACTTTGTAGTCGTTTCTTCTGACCTCCGGCCATATGTCTTGGACACTCAGGTGAAGAGAGGGGCTGAGCTGTCAACTGATCACCACCTGGTGGTGAGTTGGATTCAATGGCGGGGGTAAAAGCTGGACAGACCTGGCAGGCCCAAATGCATAGTGAGGGTCTGTTGGGAACATTTGGCGGAGGCCCCTGTCAGAGAGGTCTTCAACTCCCACCTCCGACAGAGCTTCAACTAGGTCTCGAGGGAGACTGGGGACATTGAGTCTGAATGGACTATGTTCCACGCCTCCATTGTCGGGGCGGCGGTTCGGAGCTGCGGCCATAAGGTCTCCGGCGCCTGTCGCGGCGGCAATCCCCGAACACGGTGGTGGACACCGGAAGTAAGGGATGCCGTCAAGCTGAAGAAGGAGTTCTATCGGGCCTGGCTGGCTCATGGGACTCCTGAAGCAGCTGACAGGTACCGATGGGCCAAACGGAGCGCGGCTCTGGCAGTCGCCGCGGCAAAAACTCGGGCTTGGGAGGAGTTCGGCGAGGCCATGGAGGAAGACTTTCGGTCGGCCTCAAAGAGATTCTGGCAAACCGTCCGGCGACTCAGAGGGGGGAAGCGGTGTTCCACGAACACTGTTTACAGTGGAAGTGGTGCGCTGCTGACCTCAGCTGAGGATGTTCTCGGGCGGTGGAAGGAGTACTTTGAGGATCTCCTCAATCCCTCCGACACGCCTTCCGTAGGGGAAGCTGAGGCTGGGGACTTGGAGGGGGACTCGTCCATTACCGTGGATGAAGTTGCTGAGGTAGTCAAAAAACTCCTCGGTGGCAAGGCTCCGGGGGTGGATGAGATCCACCCCTAGTTTCTCAAGTCTCTGGATGTTGTGGGGCTGTCTTAGCTGACACGCCTCTGCAGCATCGCGTGGAGTTCGGGAACGGTGCCTCTGGACTGGCAGACCGGGGTGGTGGTCCTTCTTTTTAAGAAGGGGGACCGGAGATTGTGTTCCAACTACAGGGGGATCACACTCCTTAGCCTCCCTGGGAAAGTCTATGCCAGGGTACTGGAAAGGAGAATCCGACCGATAGTCGAACCTCGGATTCAGGAGCAGCAATGCGGTTTTCGCCCTGGCCGTGGAACACTGGACCAGCTCTATACCCTCACTAGGGTGCTGGAGGGTTCGTGGGAGTTTGCCCAACCAGTCCATATGTGTTTTGTGGACCTGGAGAAGGCATTCGACCGTGTCCCTCGTGGCATCCTGTGGGGCGTACTTCGGGATTATGGGGTTTGGGGCTCGTTGCTACGGGCTGTTCGTTCCCTGTATGACTGGAGTAGGAGCTTGGTTTGCATTGCTGGCAGTAAGTCAGACCTGTTCCCGGTGCATGTTGGACTCCGCCAGGGCTGCCCTTTGTCACCGATTCTGTTCATTATCTTTATGGACAGAATTTCTAGGCGCAGTCAGGGAACGGAGGGTGTCTGTTTTGGTGGCCGCAAGATCTCGTCTCTGCTTTTTGCGGACGATGTGGTCCTGTTGGCTTCATCAGGTCAAGACTTGCAGCGTGCACTGGGGAGGTTTGCAGCCGAGTGCGAAGCGGCGGGGATGAGAATCAGCACCTCCAAATCCGAGGCCATGGTTCTCAGTCGGAAAAAGGTGGATTGCCCCCTCCGGGTTAGGGGGGAGTTTAAGTATCTCGGGGTCTTGTTCACGAGTGAGGGAAAAATGGAGCGGCAGGTCGACAGACGGATCGGTGCGGCGTCCGCAGTAATGCGGTCATTGTACCGGTCTGTTGTGGTGAAGAGGGAGCTGAGTCGTAAGGCGAAGCTCTCAATTTACCGGTCGATCTACGTTCCTACCCTCACCTATGGTCATGAACTCTGGATCATGACCGAAAGAATGAGATCGCGGATACAAGCGGCAGAAATGAGTTTCCTCCGCAGAGTGGCTGGGCGCACCCTTAGGGATAGGGTGAGGAGCTCAGTCACCCGGGAAGAGCTCGGAGTAGATCCGCTGCTCCTCCGCATCGAGAGGAGTCAGTTGAGGTGGCTCGGGCATCTGTTCCGGATGCCTCCTGGACGCCTCCCTGGGGAGGTGGTCCGGGCTTGTCCCACTGGGAGGAGGCCTCGGGGCAGACCCAGGACACGTTGGAGAGACTATGTCTCCCGGCTGGCCTGGGAACACCTTGGGGTTCCCCCAGAGGAACCGGAGGAGGTGTGCGGGGAGAGGGAAGTCTGGAGGACTCTGCTCGGACTGCTGCCCCCGCGACCCGGCCCCGGATAAAGCGGAGGAAGATGGATGGATGGATGGATGGATAGTTGACCGTCTTCTTTGTTTGTATCTGTTTTTCTTGCCTTATGTCTATGTTAAAGTGCTCTGTGTCACTGCGTGAGAAGAGCGCTCTATAAAAAATAAAATAAATAAATTAATAAATCACGGTAATTATCCTGAATTGAGGGGGTGCGGTGGTGCAGTGGGTTGGACCACGGTCCTGCTCTCTGGTAGGTCTGGGGTTCGAGTCCCGCTTGGGGCGCCTTGCGACGGACTGACGTCCCGTCCTGGGTGTGTCCCCTCCCCCTCTGGCCTTACGCCCTGTGTTGCCAGGTAGGCTCCGGTTCCCCGCGACCCCGTATGGGACAAGCGGTTCTGAAAATGTGTGTGTATCCTGAATTGATGGAGTAAAATATCCAGCCTTATAAATGGATAAGTTACTGTAATCACACATTCGTACCAGAGTAACCAAACAGTCTGTGAGCAGCTCATTTATTGGATCACTTCTTAAAAAGGCCTTTATCAGCTTCGACAAAGTTTATTTTGCACTGCCATTTCTGATTCATATTTTGCAATGATTTCTGCAGGAGCTCATTGCGATCACTAGATGGTGGTCGAAAGTCGTCTGCACAAAAAAGTCATGACTGAAGAAAGTTAACGCTAATTGCTTTGATAATTGCATGTGCTACTTCACTCCTGGGAAAGAGAAAAGAACTTTGGGAAAGTTGCCATGAAATACATTGTGCTTCGATATTAATAAGGGTGCTTCTGAAATTTAGCATGCAGGTGTTTGTAGGGTCAGAGACACTGACTAAATATGAAGGAGGATCATTCTGGACATTTGTTGAATAACTTAAATAGAACGAATGTTCCTCAGAAAAAAAAAGCATAAAATGCTAATTATCTGTGGAGCGCTCTGAACCAGAGGAGGAGATGCCCCCGGAGGTATTCACGCACATTGTCTGAAACTGCTTGTCCCAAGTGGGGTCGTGATGAACCGGAGCCTAACCCGGCAACACAGGGCACAAGGCTGGAGGGGGAGGGGACACACCCCGGATGGGATGCCAGTCCATCACAAGGCACCCCAAGCGGGACTCGAACCCCAGACCCACCGGCGAACAGGACCCAGCTAAACCCACTGTGGCACCACACCCCCCGGAGGTATTTGCAAAGCATCATTAGGAAAACAAGCAATTTGGAGGAGCGCAACGTATTCCAGCCGGACAGAAAATATGGCATACATGACCAGGGTGAGGTGATACATGGCGCATCACGTTGGTACCACAAGGTTCACTATCTCAACATGGTTCAGAACCACAGAAACAGCGGGCTGGTGTGTTTCCATTATGCCTTCGATTCACCTTAAAACTGTCAGCACAAGGCTGTGCTGTTTGCACACTCTGATGAGCACTTAATCGAGTGTAAAGTTTGTCTTTGAGACACCAGAACAAAACACCCCACGACCCGTTACGAACAGCTCATGAATTACCTCAATTACTACGCCACTAATTTCGAATCACAAAAGGAATTTCATAGCAAACATGGAGTTATCACAGCCTCCCCACTGCTTTAAATACCTTCAAGCGATCCTTCAACTTCTTCTGTGCTTCTTTCAACCTTTATTAATCCCACTCTGTTCCTTTTGAAGATACCTATTTTTATTACTTATTTAGTTGATGCTTTTCTGTAATGCATCTAGTAATATCTGGTTTGAATTCTAGGCTGCTTACAATTATTTACTCTACAGCTGGGCACTTCAGGATCAGTCCTTCACTCAAGGTTACTAAAGCAGGAGGTGGGATTTAAACCTGGATCCTACAGCTGATCTTTAAGACAAAGGCTCTAACCACTGAACTACCTGCTGCCCACTCCTCTAGTTGTATCATCAGTCCATCTTGGCCCTTGGAATTCCAATACATCCAACACCCGAGTGCCCTCAAGTACCTTTTCCATTGATGAAGGTTGTGTCTATAAAACCCCAACAAAAAGCCAGTTTGATTCCTGAAGCTTCACCTGAACTGATGGCAGGTGCTAGTCCTCCAGTGGACCTCATGCCAAAATGGAAATACATCATGTATTGTCTAACAAAAACCATTATTGTCTACTACTTCTAACTACTGGATCCATCTAAAGTTACTTGGAATTCTAGCATTGAACCAGAACCCGAAATGTAATATTTAGCTTGGAAAGGAGATAAAGATAAGGTGCACCAGGATTATTTTGTTTCTGTTCCTCTCCTTGAAGATCAATTGAACTGACACGACACCGGGAGATAAACAACAGAACGCAACTCTCCAGATGCAAAGAAAGAGGCTCTTGCTGTGCTTCCCCACCTTGCTGTTTGTTATCTTGTGGGCAGGATGCGTACAGCCGCAGACGAGTGGCTCCCTCCGCCACGGCTTCCAACCAGTCCTCGGCCTCCCCTATCAGCTGATCTCACACAACAATTCTCCTCACTCCTCCAATGCTGTGATGGAGCAAAGTGTTACCGGCTTGATTTGGTCTCCTTTCCAGTCCTCTCTGCTGTTCTTCTGCCTCCTTTAAATGCATGCTGAAATTCTAGCAAGAAAGTACAAATGAATTATGCATGTCACAGAGCTTGCAACATGCACCCTGCTTGTTTCAGTCCCCGGAGATGCCCTGTGGTCGAACCCTTGACCAAGACAGTAACCCACATTTTTGCAGTGCAAAATATTCTGAATAAATGGTTAAAAGCTGCAAGTCACTTTAGATAGTGTCAAAGGAGTAGCAAAATAATTAATACATCTATCGTCAATACCCGCTTGTCCCGAGTGAGGTTTCGGTGATCCAGAGCCTAACCAGATAACACAGGACGCAAGGCCGAAGGGGGAGGGGACACACCCAGGACAGGGTGCCAGTCCCAGCAAGGCACCCCAAGCGGGACTCGAACCCCAGACCTGCCGCGCAGCAGGCACCGGCTGAACCCACTGTGCCGCCACACCCCCTTTCATTATGAATACATCCAGTGTCAATAACCACTTGTCCGGTACAGGGTCACTTTGGTCTGGAGCCTATGCTGGAAGCACAGAGTGCATTCTGGATAGTAGAGCAGTCCATTGCAGAGCGATCATACGCTCAGTCTCTCACACATTCACACAAAGGGTAATTAAGAGTGAGCAATTCACTTGAAGCAGGACTTTGGGAGGAAACCCATGTGAACGTGGGAAGGACATGCAAACTCGACACAGACAAAGTCAGATTCAAATCAAGATCTGAACCCACGGGCCTGGAGCTGTAAGGCACCAGCACTATCCATTGTGCCACCCTGTCTAAACTCAGATATCTGACCGATATCTCAACACACCTTCCGAGGCCACTGTGGGCTCTCAAAGTAATAAATAAAATAATGGCAAAGGCTAAAGTCCACTGTTACACCTTGTCCGCAGATGTCAAAGCTGTCACTCTGCACTGCCGGGCGTGTGTTACGACGTTGGACCGTGTGTGATTTTATTCAGGTGACCTTCAGTGGTCGGTGTTAGATGAGCTACTCCAAACGCTTGTCCTTCTTGAAAGGTACATTTTACTTACTGTCAGATCCCATAATGATAAGAAAGGTTTAATTAAGCACAATGTGTATCATCTGTGGTGTCACAGCGAAGAAGTTCAAGGAGAATCTAAATTTTTGGGTGCAAATGTAAGCCACGTCTGTGACCGCAGCTCATCCAGTGTACTGTACCTAGCGTGAGCAGCGCAGGAGAACGAGATGTGGGGTGTGTTTCCGCTGTACCGGTCCCAGAAAGGACCATTCTGCCGAGTGACAGTACACCTTGCTGGCGGCTAACGGATTGCACACGGGTTCTTCTCGATTGTCGAAGGACCGGCTCCGGAACAAGGTGTGCTTCTCTGAAAGGGACGGTCAGTTGATGGGGTGCAGGGTGAACGGCTGTAATTTTGTTTGCAATAAATGAATAATTGAAACTGCCTTTTCGCTTTTTTTGCTTGCTTTCTTTAGCGGAATACTGTTGGAGGAATTTCATAGGCATCCTTGCCGCATTGTGATAGCTTTTTCTGATTGCGCTCACTTCGCAAAAAGGCTATTTGAGCAAATCACCGCTGGTTTCCATAACAGAGAGCATCAGGCTGTAAGTGCTAGATACAACATTATATTTATGCTATTTATATATTTATTTTCCAGAGTCCCCGTTTCCTCTTGCCTTCCTCCTTTGACTTTCCATATCTAAAAAATTTTTTTTTTTTCACAAAATACTGAGTTGTGAAAGACCTGTCAAATTGTAAAGGCTCTCTCTTTTGATTTAAATGCCTTTGTGCTCCTATGCTCTCTCTATATATCAGGAACGTGACTTTTGAAATGGTTTTTTTTTTTTAGATGTTTCTGTCACTGGCTTCACTGCGGCCGTACGAAAGAAGATATTTTGATATTGGCAAAGACACTCTGAAAAACAAACTTCGTGTCGCCATGTTGACTGGACTCATTTTAAATAGCCGAGCATTCAGATACACAACAATGATATAATTATACCTCACTATGTATGAAAAATAAATATTCATCTCATGCTATGGAAGGTGCAGTGGGTAGCTCTAGTGTCACACAGCTCTCAGACCGTTTGTTTGGACATGGGTAAAAATCCAGCTCAGTCTTTGTGCGTTTTCATGTGTTTTCTCTGCTTCTGCTTTAGTTTCCTCCCACAGTCCAAAAACAGAATTCAGATGAACTTGTGACTCTGTATTACCTGTCGTGTGTTTCTGTGTGAGTGAATGAGTATGTAGTTCCTCTCAGCTGGGGTGGACTGGTGTCCCATCTAGGGGGTACCCTACCTTGCACCCTGAGTTTTTAAGACAGGTTCCAGATCAACATGACCCTGAACTCAAACCCCAGAACCACCGGAGAGCAGGACTGTGGTCCAACCCACTGCGCCACCACACCCCCGCATTTGGAAACATTACTTGGCCATTGGAGGGGTGCAGTGGTGCAGCGGGTTTGGCCGGGTCCTGCTCTCTGGCGGGTCTGGGGTGCGAGTCCCGCTTGGGGTGCCTTGTGACGGACTGGCGTCCCGTCCTGGGTTTGTCCCCTCCCCCTCCAGCCTTGTGCCCTGTGTTGCCGGGTTTGGCTCCGGTTCACTGCAACCCTCCTTTGGACAAGCAACTTTAGCCAGTGTGTGTGTGTACTTGGGGTGCAGTGGCACAGTGGGGGCACAGTGGGGGTGCGGTGGCGCAGTGGGTTGGACCGGGTCCTGCTCTCCAGTGGGTCTGGGGTTCAAG
The DNA here is from genome assembly GCF_900964775.1 of Scleropages formosus. Classification (NCBI taxonomy): domain Eukaryota; kingdom Metazoa; phylum Chordata; class Actinopteri; order Osteoglossiformes; family Osteoglossidae; genus Scleropages; species Scleropages formosus. Next base: position 30,717,608 of record NC_041807.1, read on the forward strand.
TCCTGCTTGGGGTGCCTTGCGATGGACTGGTGTCCTGTCCTGGGTGTGTCCCCTCCCCCTCCTGCCTTATGCCCTGTGTTGCTGGGTAGGCTCTGGTTCCCCGCGACCCCGTATAGGACGTGTGTGTGTGTGTGTGTGTGTGTGTGTGTGTGTGTGTGTGTGTGTGTGTGTGTGTGTGTGTGTGTGTGTGTGTGTGTGTGTGTGTGTGTGTGTGTGTGTGTGTGTGTACACGTACTTGGCAACTGAACATCCACCCTGTTGATGGCCTGTTTTAGGAACATGTCCATGTCCACAGCGCTCCTGTCAATCCTGAACCGCTTCCCCATCTGCACGTGTGTTGGCTGGGCAGTTCTCCCAGCAGCACTCCCATCCCAGAATATCCCCATAGTAGGGTGACCTTCTACAAGTTGGCCTTCCTAGCTAGTATAGCTGTCTTGAATGATTCATAGGGTTTGGTACCCAGTCAATCTCTGCATCTGTGGCAGAATGTTCATAAAGTCCAACCTATTTGCATATAACAGGAAGCCAGTAATTGGAGTGAATGCTGCTAAATACTGTAGTAAGTTTTAGCGCCATTAAATACGGTAATATTACTTACAGTGTTTTTGCACTTGGCTGAGTAAACTCTTAAAATGCACTTGAAGAGTTTCTTCCTCATGCGTGTTGCTTCTTCTGCTTTGCTCTCTTTACTCTGGCCCTAATTTCTCTCTTTCTCGCACTCCCCTGTTGTGCCGGTGGCTTCCCTCATCTTCTTACACGTAAACACACGCCCTGCCTTCACTCTGCCTGCCTCTGCTGGCTTTTCTCCAGAAAGCACACACACCTTGAACACACACACACACAAACACCGCCCCCCCGCCAGCTTGGCCACAGCACCCGTACACACCACGCTCCCCACAGGCCCCTTCTCATACCACACAAAGGCAAACCCTCATTGGTGAGCATCCATGGGGAAAATTACAGCGACCAATCTATCGCTCACAAAGGGCTTCTCCTGCCTGCAATATCCTCCCTGAATAGACCCAATTACAGTCTGTGACCGTCAGCTGGGGCAGATGCCACTCAGTGGATGATTGGTCATTCAAGACAGGGGAAGGAAGCTGATGAAAAAACACAAGAAACAAAGCAAAATGAACAATTGCAAAAGCTGCAGTTTCACATCTCGGTCCACCAGCAGTTGTGTGAACGCCACTGTGTCTCTTTATCATCAATCAGCGCAAAATGTGGAGCGGGTATTCTCCTGATGTTGCCGAATTTTCACTGAAATCATACGAGAATTATGACGTTCTCGTTTCGTTGCGCAGGTAGCAAATGAGACGTTGAAAGACAAGTGTTTTGCCTGTAGAATTCATCACATCTCATGCAACCAAAGCCAGTTGCGGACAAAATGGAATTGACAAAAATATCTCGAGATGCTGAACATTTGGTCAGGACAGAGATGAAGACCATTACTCAGTGGAAATGGAGAAAAAGTGCCCATATTACCATCGTGCGTTGAGCGCCAAATGCCACTTATCTCCTGAATTCAAAGGAATAGGAGCTCTCTGGTGGCGGAGCTTGTTGGGTGTAATTTCGACAGGCACGTCACACTTTTATGTCACATTGAGACAAGGAGCGGCCCTCCTGCAGCGCTGTTGTGTCACAGAGCACATGCAGAGAGATCCCTGCATGGCTGTGACCACCACGTGGGCCTCTGTTCTGTGTCCCACAGGACCCCGAGCGCGCGAGGTTCTCAGCGACGTCCAGCGTGTCACAGTCAAGCCGGCTGGTTCCCGACTGCACGTCTATTGATTCGTCGTTCAGAGTGCCGGCACCTAAACTGCTTGCGTGGGGATCTTTTGTGTAGAGTTGGTGTGAAACCGAGAGCAACTTTTTGCCATCTGGCGATACGAGAATCCTTGGGGACCGTGAAGGACAGAACACTGTGAGACAGATGTGTGTGCTCTTGCTGACAGACCCGTATCTTGAAATTTAACGGACGGCGCAAATAGCACGGCAACAATTGTGCTTCTCAGTCATTGTTATGGCTTTCAGTATAAAATATAGTTCTGAAGCTTACTGGTCTGTGAGATGAGCACTTAAGGCCCACGTGCTTAAAAAAATTGGGAATTAAAGAATACATATTTTTCCTTCACAGTTGAGGAAGGTTCTTGCCGAACTTACATTGCTGAACGCAGATTGCCAAACTGATCACGTTTACTTGATATTTAGGGGACGGTGGGGGGTAGCACAGCGTTTAGAGCCATTGTTTTTCCCTCAAGGGACTCAAGTCTGAATGTGGTTTGTGCTGCTGTATTCTTCGTAACTTAGGATACAAGCCTGGTGTTGTCAGCTGCTTTGGAGAAAAGCATCAGCTAAACAAATAAATGATAATAATTTGTAATATTACTTTAGATCTGTACAGCATTGCATGGAAAATATATAAAATACAGTATATATAAACATGCACTCACTTTTTTGGTTCCTGGCAAAAGTATAATGAATGAAACTAACACCAGTTGCTGCGGTTCCTTTTCGGATACATGACGCCTCTATGTCATATAGCTTCTGAGTTTTAAGATGATGAAAAATTTCTTATGCATCTTTGTGGAGCATATGAAGTAATTGCTGCTTATTGAATTTAAAAGGAATTTGCTCCTGTTTCCCATTCATTTGCCTTTCAGTTGTTAGTGGGATCAGAATATATTATCCATACTGTACACACACTTTTTTTTGAAAAGTTCAGCTTGGTTCAGATGAGATAATGTTCTGTGTACAGCTGGGGTTAATTTACTTTTAGGCCGCAGGGGTTGAAGTCAGGGCCCCAGATAGAGAAGGGGAGATAGACACACTGGGAGATAGGCACCAATTTGCATGCTCCAGCCCCATAAGGCCGTAGGATGGAGATGCACTGGCCCTTGTGATAAATCTGCTCGAATGTGAACACACTGATCCAGTTCCAGCTTGGGGAACGAAGAAAGATTAGAGAACCCAAATTTCATTTCGTATTCACATTTCTGTCTACCACTGCTCAAGCTCTGGATTTCCCTTACCCTTATCTTGGTTGATTTAATTCTTGGCGACTTAGCTGGGCTCCCGTCTTAATTAACTTATAGCCCTTGAAACACAACTCTCAAAGAATATTCCTTTCAAACATCGCTCAAAGAACTTTCATAAAAGAGGTAAACTTTCCATTCTGGTGGAAACCACATTCCCTACCTTGCTAAATCGCTCAGACTGAGAAGCTAATGTCAGAATAGACAGATGTCACTGAAGATAAATTTCTGAGTTACGGAAGAAGTTTGCAGGCAATGCTCCTGATTCAGGGCTAAACTGCAAATTCCAAATAATCATTTTATCCAAGCAATCCATTCCGGTCGGATATGTCAGCTCACACTTTCGGAGCCACCACAGAGCCAACGGAGCCATTAATAAGCAATTCTGAACTATTAACGCAAGGAAAATTGAGGTACAGCCATGAAAGACATCAGTTTCTTCAAAATCTGTGTAGAAGAGAGGTCTCCAAGACTCCCACTGTATATTTTTTGTGTAGTTGTACATTCTAACTGTCACCACCTTTTTGTTGGCTGTCCTTCAGGGATCTGAGATGCTGTCTGCTCTGATTATAGAAATTGCCCACAAATCTTTGCGTTTACAAGCCAAAGACAGAACAGCCATGGACCTGTCAACAGTAGATACTGCTGGCTGGATCAGGCATCAGCAACAGCGCTTGTCGACTAAAGGTCAGGCATTTTAGATTTCATTGTTGTATTTGTAATTTTAGTTTCATTTGTATGTAAATTTAATCAGCCTTCTTCTCTCATTTTGCTTTGTGTTGTGCAGTTTTGCAAACTTCTCATATTGTGACAATACAGTTCATCTCAGTGCTTTTTCAAGACAAGCCAGACCTACGTAGCAGGAGCTCAAGGAAGTACTGCAAAAATCTCCATGTCTTGTGTGTCACGTGACACCGGACACCTGAATAAGAGCAGAAATGTGTCCCAAAATGCAGTCCGCCCTCATTTAGCAGCTGCCTCTCAAACACCCAGAACCCGGAGAGCCGTCTTTGCAAAGCGCTGAGTGATTAGGGGAATCAACTCTACTCTTCAGCAACTCATAGTCTTTCCTTGTATGTTTTTCTCTCTTATACTAATAACTATTGCGCACATGAGCTCTCCAGTGCTGCGAATTTCTGCAAGTTTGAATAAATGTCAGCAAATGTCAGCATTTTTTCACGTATCACTGCAACCCAGCGGAAAACTGGCTTCTGTGGAGTCCAGTTTGTTACTCACGCGGAATGTCAATAACGCCCTCATGCAAAAAGGATGTCCCTCTAATCTTTTTGTCAAAAAAACGTGCCCTTAGCTCCTGCAAGAACAGCGTTGCTACGGTGTCTCGGAGTGTGTTGGCCTTAATCAGTATGTTGTTACAGAACGCTTCTACATATATAGGCTAATAATGTCACTTTGAAAATAAGTGTATGCAGTTGTTCGGAGTGAATGGAAATGTCATCGTACTTTGTAACCTTTACTTGGACGTGTTATCTGCTGTGATAGCGCAGCCGAGTCAGGGCGGGACCGGAGCAACGGGATTGGATTTGAAAGGTCGACATCCGAGTCGGGCCCGAAGGCCGAAGGCTATCTCCCCTTCACAGTTGAGCGGAACCAGCGCGCTGCTCTGGCATCCTCGCCGCATCTCGGAAAGTCTTCTCTTCCGATCTGTCCCAACTTATCTGTGTCGCTGTGTTCACCTCCTCAGCCCCCGCTGCTGATGGCACACAGCTTTTGGTCATGAAACTTCGTTGGGGTGAAATATTTTCAAAGCTCTGAGTAAAAAAAGTGTTTACCTCTTGCTGGAATTGAGGTCCAGCTGCTTCTCCTGACTGGACTGTATGTTTTCTTTAGCAAAGGTTGAAATGAGTGTGGTGAAATGAAATCATGAAGAAAGACTGGGGAAATATAGCAGGCATGGAAAGAAACCCCTGCTCTCATCTCTGAGTCTTTCGGTAGCGCAGAACACTTTCCGACACCACAACGTGACGCAAGTTGCCCTTAAAGCATCGGAAACGGGCGGTGAATAAACGGCAAAGCCTTTGCGTTTTAGTCACACTTACTGCTAAACATAACTGTTAATTACTCTGTGTCTGTAATTACTGATTAAGGACCCTGTACACAATTATTCTCTTTTTCAGGAAAAATAAACATTGTTTGTCTGGGGTTATCTCTTATTCCCAATTATTTTGTTGCTTCAAGTATTGTTCCAAAGGACTATGTGCTCAAATAAGGTCATCAGCTTTGTCTAATATGTATTTGTTTTTTTCTTTTACATTTTAATCACAATTATAGTGATTAACAATTCATTGAGACATGATAAAAATGAATTGAATTTAATTATGTCATGAAATGGCCAGTTGGGAGAAAATTTTGAAATGAGAATGTAACTCATGAGATTGATGGAATGAAAAAAAAAAAAAAAAAAAAAAACATTTCAGGCAACCAACTGAAATTTGCAGACAAACATTACACCTCTCTTCAGAAAGAGATCTAGTGAGTTTGTTCATATTTTTTATTGTTTTTTTTTTAAGCACGTCCTTTCCCGGGAAGAAAGTATAAACATTTCTAAATGGTGCGGCAATCAATATGCTTGAATTCTTTCTCTGTAGATTGACCCTAACAAAAGTCTCGAATCACTATGAGCCAATTGCTGTTTATGCTTGAATGCAACCATAGTTTTTCAGAGATCTACCACAAACAATGTCTTTATCAACAAATCAATCAATATTTTAATGTGTCGGTGAATGACATTTTATTTAACATGACAAATGTTTAAAAAAAAAAGTTTCTGAAAAGCATAATATAGATAACTTTGCAATAACAGAAAACCGGTGCAGGAAAAACTGAAGATTATTGCATGACCCCTTGAAACAAAGAGGGGGGATTTCGCTTCTGAAAAGCAACTACTGCAACTGAAAGCGTTCATTGAAGTACAAACAGCGTGAAATGCGTGAAAAAGCTCAAACAGGCTCAAGCAGCATTTAGATTAGAAGAAAATCCAGTAGACACTTAACTCAGACTAAAATATAACGTTAAAAAAAAACTGCCCTTGAAAAAATTAACTTATTGATGCTTTTTCCCCTCAAATTGATTCATGTTTTCAGAATATGTATTGACAACAGAAGAGAGACAGTCAGACTGACTATTTCTGCACACATCACAATGACTGTCATTGTCAGCAATTTAGTCAGTGTGAAACACTATGAAGTCAGACACATAATAAGGTACAAGCTTTACCCATGATTTGATCTGGCCACAAAGAGGACATTGTTGGATTTGGATGTGGATCCTTGAGAAGAACAGACATGCCTGAGGACATATCTGGTACTAAGAAATGAAACCATACCTCTGGAATCAATGGAGAGAATAACTTGTGAAGGAGCCATGGGTTGACACCAGCAGCTATACAAAAATGCATCACAATACAAAAAGAAAATAGGAAAACGGTATGTAATTGAAACACCTTGAGGAGAAATGCATTTTGATGACGGGAGCCTGTTGAAAATGAATGAATTTAAGTTAACTAATCAAATGATTACATTTTTATGAGAAAGGAGTTATTTATCTTGGCCGGGTCCTGCTCTCTGGTGGGTCTGGGGTTTGAGTCCTGCTTGGGGTGTCTTGTGATGGACTGGCGTCCCATCCTGGGTGTGTTCCCTCCCCCTCCAGCCTTGCGCCCTGTGTTAGTGGGTTAGGTTCTGGTTCACCCCGACCCCGCTTGGGACAAACAGTTTCAGACAGCGTGTGTGTGTGTTTGTGTGTGAGAGTTATTTAGCAGCCACCACTGGCTTATCTGTGTAAGTATAGCAAAAAAAAATCAATAATCAGCCTGTCCTCAGTCCAGTTTGAAATGGCTGAAAAAGATTGTTTTGCCCGAATTCTCGATTTGAAAATGAAGAGTGTTCCCGATTTCCGCAGCTATTTCCAAGGATTTATTTGGCAGCTTCTCACAGAGTGTTGTAAGTATTAATGGAACCATTGTAGTTTCTTAATATGAGCCTCTCAATAATAAAAACACACAGACAGTAATATGAATGCTGATTCTCACCCTGTGCTCATAATTTCAATGTCTTCTTGCGAGACATGTGAGTCTACACACTTGTATTCCATTCCCAGGGCTCACACATTTGCTCGAGACCATTGTGTACCATGGTTTTTCGGTGCATCTCCGTAGGACATCGACGGGCCCTTTCAGTTCAGTCACAAGGGGTCAGTAACAGCAAAGGTAAGTCGACAGTGGGACGTCAGCCTGGAGCTGGAGCTGCAGGAATAGTTTTATATGCATACCACAGACCAACTGGGTTTACCAGCCCCCTGCAATACAGAAAATAGACAACAGCCAGCCACCATCATGCTGATTTTTTATGATGTGGAGATTGGTCTTTGTCCTGGACAGTCAGTGTGTGGAATGTGTTAAAACTAAGTAGGTTGGGATATTGAGCCCTATGTCTTCCTTGTCACATACAGATTATAAACATGTTTCAAAATCAATTTTCTTATTTTACGTAGCTTTCCGAAGTAGAGCGAAAGCACATATTCCATATATTAAAATATGATTTGATACAAATTTCAAAATAATATGTACAGCATACAAAATATTGCAATTTATGTCACAATAAATGTAATTTTACAAATGGTTTGCATATATTTTAATTCTGTATGGGATTTTTAGCTTCACAGAACACTAAAATCTGGGTTAACCCCTTTATGGCGAATTCTGTCAAAGACTGACAACATCTGTCTTTTTCCAGACGCTGGGCATTCGTTCCAGCGACTGTTTCATTGTTCTGGGTGGGACATTTTCTAAAATATATGTAAACACCCAGCGCAGTTACCAGAGTTTACACAGACCGCCGAGAGGAATCGTGGGGTAACACAATCTTGTCATGTAGTGCCGATATCGGCTATGGCAGTGTTTAAATTACAGATTGGATTTGAAGCAAACGTCTGATGAAATATTCATTGATGCCTTTGCTCCAATCACTCGACTGATGTGCATATTTCAGAGGCAAGCCGGGTTAATCATTCGCATAATAAATGTAAAACTTCACAACAGCGAGAAATACATTGCACACATTTGTAACACAGAGTGTGTGCTTTTTTCTTCCCTTTAGTTTTCAGCCTATTCCCCATATCAATTTGGCAACCTGAAGACATCTAAATGATTTTCAAACAGGTGAAGTGTTTGCAGCCAGACAAATAAGATTACATTTTTTACACCGAGCCGTCACTCTGTCAGCAGGGCTCTGTGCCAATTTCTCTGTTATTATAATCGCAATTTGGACTATAGAATACAGAAGAATGGACGTAAAAAAGGTGAATAAAAACAGACTGTTCACCCAGTAGAGCGTGAAAACATTGCCGACTGCCAGTTTTATCTTGACAGATACACAAATGCTGAATTCTGGACTGTCAGACAACTCCTTGTCGATACTTATATCTCATATTGATGAGTTTTTAATTACACATTTTGACCAGGGCTCCCTTGAGAGGCCAGGGGTAAACACGATTCCGAAAATGTTTCACATACCATTTAAAATTAAGCTTTTCATAAATACTGATATTGAAATCAGTCAGAAAGACCACTCCATGGCACTAGTGGGAGAAACTGCGGAGTAGAATTTAAGCAAATAACCTTTTGGTAGTGATGTACTAATATACTTTACACCACCAGTAGGCTTACATTTTATTCAGGTACTCGCTTAGTAATGATTTATGAACTTGCTTGCGAGTTCTTTATTTTGAGAATGCTTAATTTCTTCTATTTGGAAATTGTCCTTATAAATACATGCGAGTATATATAACGATGAAACAGGCTGCATGCCATGTTCTCGTCCGGAAGTAGAAGGCGGACTCAATTGCGGAGCACACAGGAGTTTGAGGAACAGGACAGGAACCGTGGTCGGGGACAGGCGTGGGTCTTCGTACTGCAAACGTCGTTGATTGGGAAATCCAGAATCGTAGTCGGTGAATACAGGCGATAGGTCAAACACGAAAACACGCATCAAAACACAGGAAGGTAAGGGTCACGGGAGAAGGAGTCGAGCGGGTGGACTGGGAACAAGGATGAAAGCGAGGAGCAGGCTGACTCAAGCAAGTGCGCTGGCTGGGTTGGCGAACAAGGTTCCGCGTCCTTCTCTGTTTGTTTTTGCCTTATATCTTGCCAGGTCCAGGTGTATCTGATTATGGTGATGGCATGGGTGTGGCATGACCCCCCCTTTCCAGGAGCGGCTCTAGACGCTCGCCTGGGACCCCGGGGGCGACCACGGGGCCGGGGAGCAGGCCGACCCGGATGTGCCCTGTGAAAATCAGAAATAAGGTCAGGATCCAAAATATCACAGGCTGCCACCCAACTGCGTTTCTCCGGCCAATAACCCTCCCAATCCACAAGGTACTGAAGGGTCCCTCCGCTGTGATGGGAATCCAGGAGTGCCCTTACGATGTATGCAGGCCTGCTCCTGTCGGGCAAGGTTATGGGAAAGGGAGGCGCTGGCTGCGGCTGATGGAGAGCAGTGGCCATGGGTTTCAGGAACGACACGTGGAAAGAGGGGTGTACATGCAAGTGCCGGGGTAGTTGCAGCTGATAGGTGACAGGAGTGACTCGCCGTAGAACCTTGAAGGGTCCCAAGTACCTAGAGCTAAGTTTTTTGGACATGTACGGTCCTTGTAAGCTGCGGGTGGATAACCATACCCTCTGACCTGGGAGGATGGAGAGCGGTCATCGTCGTCTGTCCTCCTGGTGTTTTAATTGTGACTGGCGACGGAGAAGACGATCGCGCACGGCTTTCCATACTGTCTGGCTGTTCTTGTACCAGGCATCCACCGTGGGCACGTCACTGGGTTCCAGATGCCATGGAAATAACGACGGTTGGTACCCTAAAATACACTGGAAAGGTGAGTGTCCAGTCGATGAGTGAGTGAGGGTGTTGTGGGCGTATTCTGCCCAGGGCAAGTACCGCACCCACTGCTGGGGATTACCCAAACAGTAGCTTCGGAGAAATCGACCAATGTCTTGTTGGAGATGTTCCACTTGCCCATTGGCCTGGGGGTGGTAGCCAGAAGTCAGACTCACCATAATCCCTAGCTTTCTCCAGAATGCCTTCCAGACCTGTGAGGTGAACTGAGGTCCTCGGTCGGAGACAATGTCCTCGGGCAGAGCATAAAGCCGGAAAACATGGTGGAAGAGGAGCTCGGCGGTTTCCAGAGCAGTGGGTAACTTTGGTAAAGGAACCAGGTGACAACCCTTAGAGAAACGGTCAAGGATGGTCAGGATTGTGGTCTTACCTTCTGAACTGGGGAGGTCGACTAAGAAGTCGAGTGCTATGTGTGTCCAGGGGCGTCTTGGGATGGGCAAGGGCTGTAGGAGTCCTGCAGGTTTCTGGGTTGGAACCTTTGTTTGTGCACAAACAGGGCAAGCCAGGACATAGTCTTGCACATCCTCCTTGAGGGACGGCCACCAGTATTGCCTCTGCAGCTGCTCTTGAGTGCGGCTGAAGCCGGGATGTCCTGCAGCTGGGTGATCGTGGGCCCATTGGAGCAGCGTCTTTCGTCTCCCTAGGGGAACATATTGCTTACCTACCGGTCCTCCAGGAGGTACTGTGGACGGATCTGGTTGCGGCCCTTGGTTGACATCCCATAGCATGGGCCCCACCACACAGGTCCTGGGCAGAATATAGTCAGGTTCACCAGGGGGTGGTCTTTCCTCATGTATGCGCAAGAGAGCATCCGCTTTGGTGTTTTTTGTCCCAGGCCTGTAGGTCACCGTGAAGTTAAACCGAGCAAAAAAGAGCGCCCACCTGGCTTGCCGAGAGTTTAAGCGTCGGGCACTCTGCAAGTACTCGAGGTTCTTGTGATCGGTTAGTATCAGAAAGGGATGCTTTGCACCTTCCAACCAGTGACACCATTCTTCTAATGCCAGTTTCATGGCTAACAGCTCCCGATTCCCGATGTCGTAGTTGCGTTCGGCAGGAGACAACTTCCTAGAGAAGAAGGCACAAGGGTACATTTTCTCCGGCTTACCCTGGCGTTGGGAAAGCACAGCGCCTATCCCAGTTTCTGATGCGTCGACCTCCATGATGAATGGGAGTTCTGGATCTGGTTGGTGTAAGATGGGCGCTGAGGTGAAGCGGCGTTTGAGCTCATCGAATGCCTGTTGAGCCTCTGGGTTCCATGGGAGTCTGTATGATTTTGTTGCTGTTAACGCAGTTAGCGGGGTAGCAATCAAACTGAAATTCCTTATGAACCAGCGGTAGAAGTTGGCAAACCCTAGGAATCGTTGTAAGACCTTTGTAGTGGTCGGACACGGCCATTCTAATAATGCACGTACCTTACCCGGATCCATGGCGACTCCATCCGGGGTCAGTATGAAACCAAGGAAGGAGATTCTTTGCTGGTGGAACTCACACTTTTCCAGCTTGACGTACAATCGGTTCTGTAGCAGGCGCCGTAAAACCCGTCTAACCAACTGAACATGACTGTTAAAATCCTTGGAAAAAATCAAGATGTCATCCAGGTATACGAGCACCCCACAAAGTACCAGGTCCCCCAGCACAAGATTGACAAAGGCCTGAAATACACTTGTTGCATTGGTAAGCCCAAAAGGCATGACCCGGTACTCATAATGCCCCATGGTCGTACTAAACGCGGTCTTCCACTCATCTCCTTCTCAGACACGTATCAGGTTGTATGCACTCCTTAAATCTAATTTTGTGAACCACTTTGCATCTCGGAGTTGTTCTAGGGCAGCTGTGATCAATGGCATTGGATGAGTGTACCTGATAGTGATGCGATTTAGGCCCCGATAATCTATGCACGGTCGCAATCCCCCGTCCTTTTTCTCTACAAAAAAGAAACCAGCGGAGGCAGGAGAAGTGGAGGGTCGGATGATACCGGAGGCGAGCGCCTCTGTGATGTATTGCTGAAGCGCCTGCTGCTCAGGCCGTGACAGGGGATAAACATGACTACGGGGTGGTGTGGTATCTGGTAACAGATCGATTGCACAGTTCCATGGGCGGTGAGGAGGTAGCTTGGCAGCACGACTGCGGCTAAAAACTGTAGCCAGTTCTTGGTACTCAGGGGGTATCTGTGCAGGCTGTGCAGATTCATTTCCCTCAATGGAGGTAGCCCTGCAAGGTAACCTCAGGCATTTTCCCTCACATTGAGTTCCCCACGAAGTGAGGTCTCCGGTGCTCCAATTGAAAACAGGGTTATCAGATGCTAACCAGGGAAATCCCAGAATCACCGGAACCTCAGGGGTGGTGATCAGATAAAACTGCATTGTTTCATGATGACAAGCCCCGATCACCATCTGAAGGGGGGCTGTCCGGAAATCTACAAACCCCTTGCCTAGGGGTTGTCCATCTAATGCATTAATCTTGAGGCGCTGGGACATTTTTCTACAGGAATCTTGTGGTACTGGGCAAAATTAATGTCTATAAAACTGCCTGCTGCTCCAGAATCGACCAAAGCCTGTATGGACAGGCTACTCACTCCCCAAGACAAGGTGATAGGGACAGTCATATGGTCACAGTGGAGGATCCCACTCACCTGGGCTCTGGGACGGACGGGACACTGAAGACGACGGTGTCCAGGTTCCCTGCAATACAGGCACAGGGCTTCTTGGAATCTTCGCCTTCGTTCCGTGGGAGACAGGCATCCCCGTCCCAGTTGCATGGGCTCCGCAGTGCTGCACTCGTTGCTGGTTTGCTCCGGAGTGGCGCGGCGCCGTGGTTCTTTGGTGCGCACGGCGTTGTCGACGGCCACCGCGGTATCAATGAATTGATCCAGGTTCCATTTGTCTCCTCGGAAAGCCATCTCTTTTCGTATGCGAGGGTCCAAACCTCGATGAAAACTAGCCAGGAGTGTTGACTTGCCCCAGTCACTGCGAGCGGCTAAGGTGCGGAACTCGATGGCGTAGTCGGCTACCGTTCGTTCCCCCTGTCTGATCTAGAACAGTCTTTCACTTATGGTGTCATCTGACGGGGGCAGCCCGAACACGGCTTGAAACCGGGTCTTAAAGTCTTCATAGGTCGACTGTGAATTACACCCCCAAGTGGCCGTGGCCCAGTCTAACGCACGGCCGGCAAGGAGAGACATGATATAAGTAATACGGCTGAGGTTAGTGCCGTACACCTGAGGCAGGCTAGAAAAAACCAGCTCGCATTGCAACAAAAACCCTGCGCAGCGAGTGGAGTCATCTTCGAAGCGGGCAGGCGGCAGGATACACGGGTCTTGAGGCGGTGGAGGCTGGGACAGAGGAGACAGTGGTATTGCTGGCGGCTGCTCTGGTCTGGAGGTGGTCGCTGGGGCGGTCTTCGCCACAACGAGCATACCTTGCTCCTGCATCGTCCCGACTAGGGACTGGAAAGCCTCCGCGAGGCTATTTAGGGTTTGCTCCATCGACACCAAACGGTTGCCTTGTGCGGCGAACGCCTTCTTGACGCGATGGATCTCCGCTGAGTCCGTTCTGTTGGCGGAACCTTCTGCCATGTTCTCGTCTGGAAGTAGAAGGCGGACTCAATTGCGGAGCACACAGGAGTTTGAGGAACAGGACAGGAACCGTGGTCGGGGACAGGCGTGGGTCTTCGTACTGCAAACGTCGTTGATTGGGAAATCCAGAATCGTAGTCGGTGAATACAGGCGATAGGTCAAACACGAAAACACGGATCAAAACACAGGATGGTAGGGGTCACGGGAGAAGGAGTCGGGCGGGTGGACTGGGAACAAGGATGAAAGCGAGGAGCAGGCTGACTCAAGCAAGTGCGCTGGCTGGGTTGGCGAACAAGGTTCCGCGTCCTTCTCTGTTTGTTTTTGCCTTATATCTTGCCAGGTCCAAGTGTATCTGATTATGGTGATGGCATGGGTGTGGCACTGCACCTTCCAAAAGTATCTTCAGCACATGCATGTTATAGGCTATAGACCTTGTATTAATAAACAGCTGGGGTGCTGTTATTAACAAATAATATTTTAAATGTTGTTTCCTCTTGATGTGGTCTGTTGTCACACCATTAACAGTACATTACATTACATACATTGCATCCTTACTTTGACATTTATTCATTTATAGGTGCTTTTCTCCAAAGCAACATACAACACTAAGAAAACAAAAGCAGATTTCACCATCAGACAGGGAAACACGGATGCAGACACACAATTCTCAAATTGCGGCCAGTTTGTCTAATGCCATAATTTAAACCATCCATCCATCTTCCTCCGCTTTTATCCGGGGCCGGGTCGCGGGGGCAGCAGTCCGAGCAGAGTCCTCCAGACTTCCCTCTCCCCGCACACCTCCTCCAGTTCCTCTGGGGGAACCCCAAGGCGTTCCCAGGCCAGCCGGGAGACATAGTCTCTCCAACGTGTCCTGGGTCTGCCCCGAGGCCTCCTCCCAGTGGGACAAGCCCGGAACACCTCCCCAGGGAGGCGTCCAGGAGGCATCCGGAACAGATGCCCGAGCCACCTCAACTGGCTCCTCTCGATGCGGAGGAGCAGCGGCTCTACTCCGAGCTCCTCCCGGGTGACTGAGCTCCTCACCCTATCCCTAAGGGTGCGTCCAGCCATTCTGCGGAGGAAACTCATTTCTGCCGCTTGTATCCGCAATCTCATTCTTTCGGTCATGATCCAGAGTTCATGACCATAGGTGAGGGTAGGAACGTAGATCGACCGGTAAATTGAGAGCTTCGCCTTACGACTCAGCTCCCTCTTCACCACAACAGACCGGTACAATGACCGCATTACTGCGGACGCCGCACCGATCCGTCTGTCGACCTGCCGCTCCATTTTTCCCTCACTCGTGAACAAGACCCCGAGATACTTAAACTCCTCCACTTGAGGGAGCAACTCCCCCCTAACCCGGAGGGGGCAATCCACCTTTTTCCGACTGAGAACCATGGCCTCGGATTTGGAGGTGCTGATTCTCATCCCCGCCGCTTCGCACTCGGCTGCAAACCTCCCCAGTGCACGCTGCAAGTCTTGACCTGATGAAGCCAACAGGACCATATCGTCCGCAAAAAGCAAAGACGAGATCTCGCGGCCACCAAAACAGACACCCTCCGTTCCCTGACTGCGCCTAGAAATTCTGTCCATAAAGATAATGAACAGAATCGGTGACAAAGGGCAGCCCTGGCGGAGTCCAACATGCACCGGGAACAGGTCTGACTTACTGCCGGCAATGCGAACCAAGCTCCTACTCCGGTCATACAGGGAACGAACAGCCCGTAGCAACGAGCCCCGAACCCCATAATCCCGAAGTACCCCCCACAGGATGCCACGAGGGACACGGTCGAATGCCTTCTCCAGGTCCACAAAACACATATGGACTGGTTGGGCAAACTCCCACGAACCCTCCAGCACCCTAGTGAGGGTATAGAGCTGGTCCAGTGTTCCACGGCCAGGGCGAAAACCGCATTGCTGCTCCTGAATCCGAGGTTCGACTATCGGTCGGATTCTCCTCTCCAGTACCCCGGCATAGACTTTCCCAGGGAGGCTAAGGAGTGTGATCCCCCTGTAGTTGGAACACAATCTCCGGTCCCCCTTCTTAAAAAGAGGGACCACCACCCCGGTCTGCCAGTCCAGAGGCACCGTTCCCGAACTCCACGCGATGCTGCAGAGGCGTGTCAGCCAAGACAGCCCCACAACATCCAGAGACTTGAGAAACTCGGGGCGGATCTCATCCACCCCCGGAGCCTTGCCACCGAGGAGTTTTTTGACTACCTCAGCAACTTCATCCACGGTAATGGACGAGTCCCCCTCCAGGTCCCCAGCCTCAGCTTCCTCTACGGAAGGCGTGTCGGAGGGATTGAGGAGATCCTCAAAGTACTCCTTCCAGAGCCGCGTTCCGTCTGGCCCGTCGGTACAAGTCAGCTGCTTCAGGAGTCCCCTGAGCCAGCCAGACCCGATAGAACTCCTTCTTCAGCTTGACGGCATCCCTTATCTCCGGTGTCCACCACCGTGTTCGGGGATTGCCGCCGCAACAGGTGCCGGAAACTTTATGGCCGCAGCTCCGAACCGCCGCCCCGACAATGGAGGTGTGGAACATAGTCCATTCGGACTCAATGTCCCCAGTCTCCCTCGAGACCTAGTTGAAGCTCTGTCGGAGGTGGGAGTTGAAGACCTCTCTGACAGGGGCCTCCGCCAAATGTTCCCAACAGACCCTCACTATGCATTTGGGCCTGCCAGGTCTGTCCAGCTTTTACCCCCGCCATTGAATCCAACTCACCACCAGGTGGTGATCAGTTGACAGCTCAGCCCCTCTCTTCACCCGAGTATCCAAGACATATGGCCGAAGGTCAGAAGAAATGACTACAAAGTCGATCATCGACCTCCGACCTAGGGTTTCCTGGTGCCAAGTGCACTGATGGACACCCTTATGCATGAACATGGTGTTTGTTATGGACAAACCGTGACTAGCACAGAAATCCAATAACAACTCACCACTCGGGTTCAGATCAGGGAGGCTGTTCCTCCCAACCACGCCCCTCCAGGTGTCACTGTCGCTGCCCACGTGGGCATTAAAGTTCCCCAGTAGAACGACAGAGTCCCCAGTGGGAGTGCTTTCCAGCAAGCCCTCCAGGGACTCTAAAAAGGCCGGGTACTCTGCACTGCTGCTAGGCACATAAGCACAAACGACAGTGAGAGATCGTTCCCTGACCCGAAGGTGCAGGGAGACGACCCTCTCATTCACCGGTGTAGACTCCAACACATGGCGGCTGAACTGGGGGGCTATTAATAAGCCCACACCCGCCCGCCGCCTCTCACCCTGGGCAACGCCAGAATAGTGGAGAGTCCACCCTTGGTTGAGAAGAGTGGTTCCAGAACCCAAGCTGTGAGTGGAAGTGAGCCCGACTATATCTAGACGGTATCTCTCAACCTCCTGCACTAGCTCAGGCTTCTTCCCCGCCAGTGAAGTGACATTCCAAGTCCCAAAACCCAGAGTTGGCGCCCGAGGTTTGGGTCGGCCAGGCACTTGGCCCCGACCACCGCCCAAATCACAATGCACCAGCCCCTTACGGCCTCTTCAGCAGGTGGTGAGCCCACCGAAGAGTGGCTCCACGTCTTGGCTTCAGTCTGAGCCCGGCCACGCCCCGTGGGCATAGACCTGGCCACCAGGCGCTCGCATGCGAGCCCCTCCCCCAGGCCTGGCTCCAGGGTGGGGCCCCGGTGACCCCATACCGGGTAGGGTAAACGAGAGCCTTGATTTTATAGTCATAAGGGGGTTTTGAACCGCGCTTTGTCTCGTCTGTCACCCAGGACCTGTTTGCCATGGGAGACCCTACCAGGGGCATATAGCCCCAGGCAACATAGCTCCTGAGGTCATTCAGGCACTCAAACCCCTCCACCACGTTAAGCTGGCAGTTCGCGGAGGGGATAATAATAATAATAATAATGTACAACAGTACTCTATACAGTATTTATTTAAGTAATGCATGAATAATGTAATAACCTGTCCGGACCGTGGTGTCAGCTAACTGTTGTTTGTGTTACAGTAAATATCGCATGACTTGCACAGTGATGAAAGTACTTGGTACAACATGAGTATTAACTGTATTAATGTGTCTCTAACTGTGTGTATTAAGTCCTCTGGGGTTGTACCCTATGGTGAAAGAGATGAGTGAGGGTACACAACATTCCCACCGTATTTTTTTTTAATACCAGACATATAACTCTTTGTTTTTTTTGGGGTGATAAAACTTGAGCATGAGTGAAAAAAGAACGTGTTTATTGCTAGCTTTCATGCGTAACAACCTGTGTGCTATTTAAGAACTACAGCGTACTATTTTACCACATAATAGAGTGCAACTTGTTATTTCTTAATGGTTTATTATATGATCTCATATCTATTTAATAGGTAATTACTTTTCCTTCCTGCCATTACAGGTTATAGTCTATTGTGCTCAGATTGCCGTGCTGGTTTAAAAACTGTTTTTCTGAAATTGTGCTCACTTTAGAGAATGGAACGGCGAAATGGTGATGCTGGAATGGCTGCACTTGGAGGGACTGATGGGTTTTTCCCCCCTGCTCACCCCTGCCCACAACGCACCTCTGGGGTAGACAGACTTTCCGAAGGAGAACGTGCGGCAGAGACGTGAGGAAGGTCAGTACTTTTCATTGCCTGGGGCTGGCCAAGGACAGCTGGGCGCTGTGGATTTCCACAGCCTGATTCCTACCGGGGGGGGTTGGAGGGGTTGGGAGGGTGGCTGAGTTGCCATTGTGAGGGGCTGATCGGGCTGAGTGATGAGAACCACGTGCCAAAGTGCCCTTTTCTGCCGCTTATAGACAAACGATCGGACAGCCAGTGACCCTGGAAATAGGATGGATAGCCATCAATCCGCACAAAAAAAACGGGCAGGGGAAAAAAATCAGCGGCTCTTTTTCTTTTCTCAGCGGGGTTGAAGTGATCATCCTTTAATTCTGCATGACCTGGCTTTTCCACTCAGCCTGGGTCCAACTGCAGCAGTGCACCATCGCAGCAGCCTTTTCCTTCACATACACTCTTCCTTCTTTTCCTGCACACGCCTTTCAGTCCACGCCACACACTTCTCAGTCCAAACACGCAAGCTGGACTCAACAGTCGTGGAAATAGATAGAGAAGACCTATAATTTGTCTCTCTCTCAAGGTCACACTTCCTAATCAGATTTCCTGATGGCCTCTCTACACTGAAGTTCTTCTTGAGAGGGTCTGCCAGCCTTTTTGGAATGAACTCTCCTTTCTTGTTCTTCCATTTTCTTTTTATTTTTGAAATAGTTCATAGACAGCGTGTAAATCCACTGACCTCGAGCTTTTCTCCCCCACAGAACGCTCTCAGCGATGTTGCTGTGCTCCACTCAGAATCGATGAAAGCGTGACAGAGGCATTGTTTAACTTACAGTATATTTGGGGGTCACACAGTGATTCGCACTGCCTGGATTTGCCCCCAGTCTCCTTAAAAACTCTTCTGCATTCTCTTCTCATCTTCGCAATGGAATTTCTGAATGATACGTTTCCAGAGGGGCAGGCAAAGGGATCGAAGCACAACAGCATCTAATATACATGGTTCTTTCAGGTTTGATATAATTATAGTAATTATTATTTTTGATATTAATGGACATGGTTTACTGTGTTTCAGTTGCAGCAGGTTGCATAGTGGTTAGTGCTGCTGCTTCTGGACTTGGTCCCATGTTTGAAGCCCACCTCCTGGTGAAATACCCTTGAGCAAGGTACTTACCCTGAGTCGCTCCAGTAAAAATTACCCAGCCCTATAAATGGGCAGATAAGAATAAGCTGCTTGGCAGAAAAGCGTCTATCTAACCAAATACATGTAAGAAGGCCAGTGGAGGTGTGTAACTACAGTAATTTCTCAGCTGGCCTTTGAGATCCACTTATTGCAAGGCACACATGCTGCTTTACGTGTGCAGCTTTAGGAAAGAGATGATGGGGGAAATCAGTGTTGACATGTGGTGAAGGACCTTCGCTGGGATTTCCTGGCTATCGAGTGCCACTGTGTGGGCTTTGGTCTAAGAGCTTCCTGTGTTTTGAGTGCGCGTGTGAGTGCGAGTGTGTGATCACAAGCATAGCCATGGCTGTAGTGTGCTTCACTCTGTAATGTGCCATCGCTGCCAAGACAGGAACAAGGGAACTAGGAATGACAAACTAAAACAAAAATAACCGTAATTGCTGTTTTAATTCACTTGCTCCAGCACTTCTTCCTTCCCACCCCATTTTCTCTCTCTCTCTCTCTCTCTCTCCCTCTGTCTCTCTCTCACTCACACACACTTGTTCACTCATGCTGCCTTTTTCACTCTCTGCCGCTCTTTTCTGATCTGGGGTTAATGTTCTGTGACAAAAGATAACTATCTGAAAATAAATATACTGCCTATAGCTTTTTTTTTTCTTATTGTGTTGCCAAGATAATTTCCCAGCTATTAAATTATTACTCAGTTGCTGCTTTCAAATTGTTGTCCAGCCCTGTAGGCAGGGGGAAAAATGAATACCAGCTTTGCTTAAGTAACAGAAAAGAAAACGAAATAAAAGTACTTTATTTAAGATTCGTATTCTTTGAAAATCTTAAGACGCTGACCTCCTCCTTTATGGATCCGTTCTTAGAGGTCGGTCCAGGTCAAAGAATTGCCGGAAGAAAACATCTCAGAGTTTGTTTTTCATTATTAGAATGCAGAAAGACATTCTGGAAAAATATAGAGAGATAAGCAAAGAGTTTGATCCTCAGAACGCACACACACATTTTCAGAACCGCTTGTCCCATATAGGGTCACGGGGAACCGGAGCCAACCCGGCAACACAGGGCGTAAGGCCAGAGGGGGAGGGGACACACCCAGGACGGGACGCCAGTCCGTCACAAGGCACCCCAAGCGGGACTCGAACCCCAGACCCACTGGAGAGCAGGACTGTGGTCCAACCCACTGCGCCACCGCACCCCCCTCCTCAGAACACATTATATTTATTTTTCGTATGTTCTCGTACTGGAGACACATTTAAGGCCGCTTGCTTGCGTTGAGCAGGTGTGCGCAATTGCAACAACCACTGCAATGTTCCAGTTAAATTAGCTGCAGACGGAAATAACTCGGCTGATAACATTGTCCCTTCTGTTTCACCGTGATAATATATTTCATAACAACATGACAACATATTTTTCAGTAATTTCCTGTATTTCAGTCACACTGGGACTGTCTGGTATGTGCTCTTCATTCCTTTTTATTCTAATACATTTACATTTATTCATGTAGCAGACGCTTTTGTCCGAAGCGACGTGCATCTCAGTTCATTATACTGTTATTCATAGATGGTGTTTGTAATAGTTTGCATTACAGTGATCCTTACAATAGCTCTGACTTGTCCTAATTCTGATCCTGAGCTGCAACAGAACAGTATTTCATCTTAATTGTCATCATATGACCCTTGTAACAATAAATGTGTACAACAAACCTGACACTGTACATCACCTTTAAACACTGTAAATCACCTGGGACAAAGGCATCAGTTAAATAAATAATAATGATTAAGATGGTGATAATAACAATAATAAGAAGAAAAAGACAAATTGACGATAGAATTCAAAGAATGGCTGAAGAATAAAAGCTGTATGCACCCAGACAGTTTTTATGAATCACAGCAAAAAAGCTTAACCATTTACTATTTGTGATTTCCATTTCTTCGTCATTACTTAGTTGTATGTTTTGTATTTTTAGTTATCCCTACATTACAAATTTATTACCATGTCCTGTACTGCAACATTTTGAATATATACTGCCAAATTTTCCCATGTTTAATAGAGTTATTTTTTGAGTTTTCCTCCTCCTGAATTCAAAAATTCAGGACTGCTGGGCATTTTGAAGGAGATTTGATTTGATACAGGGTGGTTGGACTTTCCTTAAAATAGCAGCAGAGAAGAACATGACTGGTTGCCTTAAGACCCTGGCGATTCCTGCTTTCCTTAGGGAACATGTGATGTTGTTCAATTGGAAGTCTCCCCCCCCCCCCCACTCTCTCTCTCTCTCTCTCTCTCCCTCTTTCCCTCTCCTGTGCTCTCATTTCCTCGCAATCATCTCTCTCACTTCTGCGTGATTACGAGGCTCACAATCAATCTCCTGATGTGTTTTCTGAAATGTTTTAAAAGGATTATGAATTTCTGACCCCGGTTGAGATCTCTGTAGATGTTTTCTTAGGTCCAGTAAGAGAGCACGTGTTTGATGAGGACTGTTATGTTGGTTTCTGGAGTAATACTGTTTTATTGATTACGGTCAGTAATAAAACACTGAGCTTACGTACACTACAGGAGTAGCTGCGTAAAGGCACATCCATGCATGATATTCAAGTTATGGTGCATGAACATTTATACCTTACATGAGCTTAAGAGGTCATGAGCAAAGTGAGTCTGGAAGAGGTGAGTTTTAAGACCCTTTTTCAATGTGGACAGAGACTCAGCAGTTCTGAGTGAGAGGGGGAGGTTGTTCCACCACATCGGAGCCAGATCAGAGAACCTTTATGCTTTGACACCACTTGTTGAGCTCTAGCTGTAAAGTTATTGCTAACCTCATTACTCAGTGATTACCCGGATAATATTCGAAGGTTACCATGTTACCCAAAATGAGATCACTGCAGGATTCAATACTCACACTATTGCATATATTTTTATTTTATTTATTCTGCAAAGTGACTTGTTCAGTTACTTACTGTGGGTAATTATTACTGTATCAGTTTCAAGTACATTGCTCAAGAGCCAAGGTAGGAACATGGAGAACCCTTTGAGTGTGAGGTGGCAACTCGAATCATTACTCCAGCTGCTGCCCCCATGCTTTCCAGTATATGCTCCTCTTATTCAAAGATATGGGGGATGCCCAGCCTGTTGCTAGAACACTCTCTCTAGTTTTTATATATCTACACACAGGTACCATGTAGTGGCACGTCATTATGTCACATCTCTTCTATCACCCAGTGAGAGCTGTAGTGACACAATGTCAGGTTAATTGGAAGGTTACACGTACACAAAGAAACAATGAATGATAGATTTTATTGTCCGCAAGCACACCCATGAATGACAACAGACAAATCATTTACTTGCCTAACTTTGAGTACCTGCCTGGAACGGGGAGCTGTTTGTTCTCTGGTCGGGGTCAAAGGATTTGAGTCGTGCTTCTCAGCTCTTGTATGCTTATCCATTTTTTAGAAGAAAAATTTTCTGCAGACATAATAGAAATCAGTCCCGCAGTTCTGTTGACACTGATTAATACGGCTGTTTATTCTACTCTGTGGTAGTCGTCAAGGCTGCTGTCTTATGGTTTTTAACAACTACCTTGTGCAGTGTTCCAGTAAGTGTCATCTTGTGTCCACCGTTCCGCTTGTCTTAAGTGTTTTTCTTCAGTGGCAAATCTTGCCATGTCTTTCCATACTTTCTCTATTTACATGAAAGGCTGAACTACCTGCAGCTCAGACTTCGTTTTAAAAAGCCATATATTTAAGTGCTCATTATCAGACCTCTTTTGCATTTGCCATTCCAGTGACTGGTATTGAACTTAACGTGAAAGAGCTATATAGCGGCCGTTGTATCTGTGATTTACTTTAGTTCAAGATGCCTTTTTTGCCCACCCCTGTATACAGTCCGTCCTACATACAGATTATGGTATGTGTTCGGACAGGTTTCAAAAAACCAAAGTGCTTTGTCTGCATGTGTTTCGCTGCCTAGCGTGTTTGAGTGAGTGCTGATGTTGTGGCCTGTCTGGACTCCAAGGAATCTATTTCTGGCTCTCTTTGACAATGACACAGATACTAACCTGATTGCAGGTGTTGCTGGATTAACTGCTTTCTTCGGCAACACTAGCAATATGCTCCAGAGGCTCTTAGGCTGGCAACCAACTTATTAAAAGCAGGGAAGAGAATGAGGTGGGAAAACAACTGGAATAAGGAAAATGCCAATCATTTACACTCCTTTTATGCATATTCAGAGAAAATGAATGATTTAATAACACAAAAGAATGAATATGAAAAGAGCTGAGGATGAGAAGTCGTCTTGGTGAAATGTACGGGCCAGCCGGGTCTACGGGGGAGCGTAGCTGATACAAAGCCGCTGCTGAGTTTCCTTTCCTATTGAGCATGGCACATTGGAAGACAACGAACGGCCCACTAGGAGGAACAAGCTGGTCCTGTCTCAGCAAAGAGAACATGTCGCCGCCTTGAGTTAAGCATATTTCTGATGACAATGGCTCTGCTTCCAAGGCCCTCGGCCCCCCCAGTCGACTTGGCCAAGTCCTTTAATTGGTTTCCCATTTTGCTTCACTGATTATCGCTCCTAGACCATCACAGGGATATAATAAGGACCACTGTCAAGACCCTTGTCAAGCCCTCTGCAGCTATTTGCACATTAAAGGGTGTGAGAGTCAAACCATTGTGGACTGACAAATTAGATCCCTTTGCTTATTCTTCTTCCTCCTTCATTCTTGCACACCCCACCGCCACCAGAGCTACTGGAGACTTCCAGCAACTTCCAGCAACTTCCAGGTACTTTCATACTGTGGACCTTTTTCTGCCTCCTATATCCCCCAGGCTGATATACCAAGTGTGTTGCTCTATTATCAACACCCAGCCACAGTTTTCTGCTGCCATATCAGGTGGAGGAACAGTTGCCGTCCTGATTACTGAAGTGGGGAAGCAGTCGTGTTCAAAGGTTTGGCAGCTTCTGCTTAGGGATGTTGGTTCTTGTTTTCTACAAGTCTTACCAAAGGGAAAAGACTTCAGTTGGATATTTTGAGGTCTGAACTTTTTCCAGTTATTGGTTTTGAACTTGATGTTTGCTACAGACCTTCAGTCAAAGAAGAAAGAAGTCTCCCGAGTCAACATACTCATGGATGCTGAGGACCTCAGAACTTCTGCTACAGTATGTTACAGTATATGATGGTGAGACATGGGTATTGATTTTGGAGAACAAACGGCTTCATGTAACTGCAGTACTAGACCATTTTAAGAGTGAACTTGTCCCGTCTCCCTCTTCCAGTGGCTCACGTGACCAGGATTAAGAGTCAGAGAGGCTGATACAAGCCCTAGCGTTAGGGAGCCCTGGGGACGGTGTCCTGTGGGGAGGCTGCTGGTGTGTCATCCTTGATAAGTGTTCATGTTATCCCCCTTCAGTTAATTAATAACCCCAGAACAAGAAGACTCCATCACCCCCAGGCAACTGGGACAGTGTTAAGAGGTGTAACAAAACTGGGATACTGCTGATGCCGAAGCAGAGGTTGTCTGTTGAGAAAGAAATGATTCCAAGTATCCTTTAGCTTGTTAAAGAGATCTTAACCTGTTGCAGGAGGCTTTGGATATTTGGGCACGCATGCAGCACACGCAGATGTACACTCAGCAGTGCATTGTTGATGGAACAGTCTTTGTTTAATCAGGACCAGACTGGGGAGATCAGTGGAGATCACATCATGAGCCATGGATAATAATGCAAGTGTATCATACTTCTCCGATTGTGTTGCAGACACTGCTGCAGGAACGTGTCCTACATTTTTCTTAAAGAGCAGGAGGAATCCAGAAAGTTCAGAAAAAATGGACTTTTAAAAATGTTCTAAAGGGTACTAGGCTTTAGAGAGTCCTTTGAGGATGCTTTCTTCCCCCGCCTGTGGGGGTGGACTGGTTCATCCCATGTACCTCTGCAATAAGAGCTCATAATCACGTCCAATCAAGGCGATTCCGCTCACAGACAAACGCGACCGCTCTCACTGTGTGGGCACGGCCCTCCAAGGTCACAGCGCTCCACTTCCGGCCCTACTCTTCTTGTCCACAGCTCTAAAAGAGCCTCTTCAAGAGTTGGAGTGTAGAAGACAGGCAGATAAGTTCCTAGCACACAACTTACCTTCTCTCTGACGGCTTGTCTTTCTTTCTTCAACGATAATGGTGTTCAAAGTGATTTTAAAGCACACGGTGTCTTCTTCTTTCTGGCTCTTTCTGGGACAGTTCTTGGCCATTTTAGACACTTTGTGGTGCACGAAGGAAACAGCACAAGTAGAACCCTGAAACATACTCACACCATTCAGTGTGCACACATTTTTTTTTTACTTTATTGTGCTGGTGTTTTCATACAGGGGGTGTCACTCATACAGTACCAGTGTAAAGTCTGACTACACATGGTTTGTTCCAGGAACCATCTGGTGATCAAGTTTCAGCTAACACATCTTCCCAGCTTTTCTGCAGCAGTTCCAAGAGATGCAGGACTCTTTTTGCTTTTGCTCTTTGGCCCACTTCGTCCTATGCAGGTGTTGTCCAGGTTTCCTCACACTTTTACTACAGCGCTTCATACATTGAAGCGTACCTCACTCAGACGTAAGCATTGTCTGTCATGACCAAAATGTGCAATATCCATAGTGACCAGAGGGGGCGCCACATGGTGCCATTATTTCAAACCCTAACACACACACACACACACACACACACACACACACTGTCTGAAACCTCTTGTCCTGAGCAGCGGTCGCGGTGAACCGGAGCCGAACCCGGCAGCACAGGGCACAAGGCTGGGGAGGGGACACACCCAGGACAGGACGCTAGCTCGTCACAAGGCACCCCAAGCAGCACTCAAACCCCAGACCCACCAGAAAGCAGGACCTGGCCAAGCCCGCTGCGTCACCGCGCCCCCTCGAACCCAAACACCTATTCACAGTTTAAGAGTCACGTATAAAAGGAACAAACAACTAAGGCATAATTGCAGATTCTTAATCAGTATTCTGCTGTGATTTCCTTGTGAAGCTTAGTGATTCACCCCTTTCCTAAGTCTTGTTCCATAGGTGTTCATGTTCCTGTCCCAACTACTCCTTTGGTCACTTGTTCAGGTCCAGTGTTCCAGTCTGGTATTTTCTCATATTTTTGTTCCACTCACAGACTCGTGGTTCACTTTTCACCTTTGTGAGAATGCACTGTGTGTCTCTTTGTCCCATGTTCATTGCTTCACTCTACTTTACACTGTGCATGTGGGGCTTTTATACTTTACATCACATTCGGACATAACAGCAACATGAGTCCGTATCGGACTCACGTCCGGATGCGACAGAGTCCTTATTAACATTTAACATATAATACTGATATCTTGTAATTGTGGTTTACTTGACTCCTTTCGCAGTATTTCAGCCATTTCTACAGCTTTGTGAGGCATAGCGGTGCAGGAGGTAATGCCAGTACCCCACGGCTCCTGAGCTACTCATTGGGTGCAGGCTTCAAAACCTGCTCAAGATATGCAGAGCTTGCATGTTTCTCCCCATATTTGCACCACTTTGATACACACATGAAACAATGGCAGACCACTACCTAGGAAGCCATTTGAGTGGTCAGTTTGAGCCAGCTTTGGCTTGGTGGCAGATCTATGCATCTTTATTAGGGAATATTAGTACAAATTCCTTTCTCAGTGGTATTCCAGTAAGAGAAGGGTTATATTGCTTTTTGGTGATAAGACCCCATCAACTGGTATGATATTGGCCTTCCTGAGTTTACATTTATTTATTTAGCAGACACTTTTCTCCAAAACGACTTCCACCAAACTGTCTGTGGTGTTATCAGCCCACACATCTTATTCACCAAGGTGACCTACACTACTAGATACACTACTTACACTGGGTCACTCATCCATACATCACTGGAACACACTCTCTCTGGGAACCTGAACAACATGTCTTTGGACTGTGGGAGGAAACCAGAGCACCCAGAGGAAACCCACCCAGACGCAAGGAGAGCAAGCAAACTCCACACAGACTGAGCAGGGATCAAACCCACACCCTCTTGCCCCACCCAAGCACTGTGAGACAGCAGCACTACTCGCCGTGCCACCATGCTGTTGCAGTTCAATTTACATTTTCATTATTAATGTAAAGCTTAGATGAGACTTCTATACAAAGGACTTACAGAATTTCACCCATACACACAACTAGAGTGTTATTTCCTAGTTTTGTGACATTTAAAACAAAAAAACATCTGACTGCTATTCTTAATTCAAATCAAGGATAAAAAATTTCAATTCAGATGCCAAATGTTAAATGTTTATCAGAATAACCATTTATTTCAGAGCGTGAGGTGTGCTTTTCACAAGGTGACTCAAAAGGAGATAATATTGTTTGTTTGTACCTACCCACTGACAGCCATGTGACTAACACATTATTTTGTGTCACTGGTGCCATTGTGAAAAAATCACCAAAGAAACTGCCATAAATAACCTGGAAAGAAACCATTCCCTGGTAATTGTGGATTTAAATAGAAATGCATCCATACTGCCTTCCCACAATAAATGCACAGGTGCCCTGTATCGCTCTCTCTCGGAGGTGTAATCAACAGAAAATGAATTTCCTACGTTTTAAAAGGGGCTCTACAATATTTACTTACCATTCTACCCATGATTTGATTTTTGTGCTTTTCCTGCCTTGGGGTCTTCATTATCACCTCCCGTAATTGGCCTCTTGCTCGGCATGCAGTCTCGGCGCAGGAGCCTGTCGAGAGCTCTCTGTGCAGGAGCAGCGAAGGCGTGTGGCCCGCGTCACCATGGTTCCATGAGGGACGGCGCGTCTCCGCCAATTTCGGTCACGGACGCAGCTGCATGCGCGCAAAGCCCCATTCAGGTGTCGACCCCGCGACCCCCGCTCAGAGGTGCTCAGTTTTGAGAGAAGCCCTTCGGCGCACTCCCGCACCCGTCGCTTTAAATAATTGATTCTCTCAGACGATTTCATCCAAAGCAGCATGCGATGCTTACAGTTTCGCTCATTTACGCAGCTAGGTGCTTACTGCTGCAGTGGCAGCTCCTCACGGAGGACTGAAGCGTTGATGTTTTGTGGAGTGTCACTGAACGGCTTATTCCATATTTGTGATTTGCCTTCTAGACGCGGTTTAATCACCCCACGCTGTCACATGCGGTTTTTGTTTGGGTGTTGATTCATTTATTTAGCTGACACCTCTGTCCAAGGCAACTTACGGGGATAGTTTACAAGTGCGCAAGACAGCAATCGCTTGATGACAGTCTGGGATGCGATACTGTGCTGCACCCAACACCACAAGTAATGCTGTGGTAAAGGACCTGGCAATTTCGGTTTACCAAGTCTTCCCCGCCACAGATGACTTGTGTGGTATGGCAGGGATTTCAGAATTGGGTTGTGGTTCTAGGACTTAGAAAAAGTGATTAATTGGCACTGTACGAACTCATGCTGTGTAACTTCGGAATTAATACCCATTTATCACGTGGAGCGCTATAATTTTCCTTTAATTTTGATAACTTTTAATATTTTTGGGTTCAAGCGGCTGTAGTTAAGATTAAAACATAAAGTATGGTTGATGAGACAGAAACATACAGTCACGCGTCGAGCTCGTTTCACATTACTAACGCTGTTTTTACACCGGTATTGCGTAATACATATGACTTCAGTGGGGTTATTGCAACAATAAATTCTTGGGGGACTCTTCTGTAATGTACTGCAAGTGGTCTTATGTTTACTTTGATTCCTTTGATTCTGAGACAAATATTTGCCACCATGAACTGCAGATATATAAAAATAATCAATAAAAAAAAAAAAATGCATATGTATGTGCCCTGCGATGGACTGGCATCCCTTTTAGGGTGTACCCTTCCTCAGCTTTGCACCCAGTGATTCCAGGATAGGCTCTGGATCTCTGCGACCCTCACCAGGACAAGTGGTTATTAAAAAAGATGGATGGATGGATGGATGGATGGATACAAAAATGTGCTTAACTAATATAGTATATATTATATGCTCTACAGCTACAAGATCCCCAAGTAACTCCTCTAATTCTGCTATTTCTGTGATTCAATAATATTGCATTTTTCATCTACCATTTTGCTTATTGAAATGTTTTGGAGGGTATGTAATATGCATTCCTAATCTTCATATTGCAGCTGTAGTCTTCAGGTGATATGCTTGAAGAAATTTTTCCAAGCAATTTCGTTCATTAGCCATGTTCCATATGTAAATTAGACACTTTTAAATGTGGCAAAGGTTTTTCGATGACCCCCGGTTCACACTGAAAATGTTTTCCTTTGGCATTACTTTCAGCTGTGGATGGGCTTTTTACACAAACTATTCCGAGTCCTGTACAATTAATTTTTTTTCTTGAGTTACAGCCTCTGTGTTACAATTTGGGATAAGAATGAACTGGAATTTAGTTAACTGGAATTTCCTGGAATTTAATGGAATTCAGCAGTTGTGAAGGGACACCTAAAATGACCTCCTGTGATTTTTATATCTAGTATTTTAAGAATTCCGTTTCACACAGACACATAGTCACACGCTGGTGTCAGACACAGCATAAAGGTCTTTCGAGCTCCTGTCCGGGGGTAGGGCGGGATGTGATGGAGGCAGGAAAGACCTCGTGGACGGAATACAGTTATAACCCAGTTGGCAGGTGTTGCTGTTGTAGATGTGCATTTTAGCACTGCTGTGGGAAAACGACAATGACCATTCTGTGAAAGCTTTGCTTATGGGATCAGCGCTGTAGGTTCAGGCAAGCCTGATGCAGAACGTGTAGAAATTAATGGGGCGGCACAAAGTACGTTTCCTTTTGCTGTACGAGGAACAATTAATGACGAGTTGTGCTTTCGTTATTCTTTAAGCCTTATTTTTAATTTTGTAGCCACTCGCCTTTATAAGAACATCTTTCCTGTTAGTATTGGAAATTAGTCTATCAAGTCAAGTGGTGCCTTCCTGTTCTTTTCGACTTGTTAAGGATGTGAAAGGAGCTCTTAGCTCCCTGCGTAATAGTTTATAATTGGGAAAGGCTTTAATAAGATGTGATTTTTCTTTGTTTTATGCAATATTGCATCATCTGGAGAGAATTTTAAGGGTGTTTCATCGGCAAAGCTGCTCAATTCTGAGTGTAGCACAGAGGGCAGATATTTGTGGTCTCAGGTGGGTAACTTCTGCAATTCTGATAGCAGAGAGGAAAACCTGAACCACAGTAAGTAGATATTTTTTTTTATTTATGTAGGACCTAACATGGGCAACCCGATATCCAGACTCAGTAAAGTGACATCTTTCCACAGAGGAGGAAAAGCAAACTGTACAAATGAAAGAAGATCTCTGACCACACACTGTGGTTTTGTTACTTCTGATTTTTCTCATTTTCATAGTTATTAGAAGTATCACATGTATGGTTAACACGAGTAGTTTGTCTTTTCTCTTTCTGAGACACATTGTTATCAAAAACAATAAAATACCTGAGTACAGAGCACTTCAAAGTAACAGCATGTAAAAAAAAAGAAGAACACAAAGGAGAAAAAACAGAATTGTGATTACAGCTTGTCATACCCACCACCTCGCAACACAACCAGATGCGGAACCTTAGTTCAGCGTACCTGTTCTCAGTGTCAGCATCTGCTCTCCTGTATCCTGTTCCTTGCTCCTTGCTCCTTGCCCTTCGCTCCCATTCCCGGCCTCCTTCGTCTCTTAGTCTCTCCTATATCTTTGACCTACGACTCGCCTCTCGGAAAACGTCTTTGGATTCTCCCCAGTACTACGTCTGCACATCGGTGACCCTTTGCCTGTTCTATTGACTAGGTCTTCGGATTTCCTCTGAGAAAAACCAACCTGTGCACAGCACTTGGATCCGACACCTCCACCCCAGAAGGAAACCACGACACAGCTGTACCATGACGCCATTGTAAAATAATGAAAAATCTGCCAGTTATTGAAATGAAGAAACTGCGTGTCTCTATTTGACACCACTGAACTTCAGGACTAGTCCATGTCAGACGCATGTGCCGAGGTGAAATGGTGAAGACCTTCAAGGCGGTAGGAAGCGTGTTTCGCTGAAGCAGGAGATCATGTGTCTTGTAGCACCTTGGACTTCACCCAAAGTGGACCTTTACTGCCCCACTACCACACAAATGTCAAAATGACTAAAATAATTTGTGAAATGGATTAGCGTGTGTCTGTGAGCGGTGGGTGTGTGCGATTGCCTTGCAATGAACTTGCACCCACGCTGGCCGTGTCCTGCCTCATGCCCTGTGCTTCATGGGATAGTACAGTTTTAGTTGCAAAGGTTAATTTGCTAACCTGTGTGTGGTGGAAAAAAAAGGAGTGCAGGTTTGATTCTGGCTCATCCTTTAAAAAATATCTGCATGAAAGATGTGCAAGTTATTCCCTGCTTTCCATACTGTTAATGATATGGGTAACGGCCAACAAGACATCTCCAGAGTAGGTGTTCAGCATGGTGTCAGAGGGTACCATGCCTCCTGTTATAACACAGGGTAAACGGAAAGAGCACCGAGCGATAATGAAGCCACGAGCTCCCGCCACTTTGAAACTATTGTCACGAAGAGTTGACCACAGAGCCAGCACTGATGACTCTGTCTCTCTTCATTTGGTGGAATTTACTGCTATGGATTTTGTGCCGCCACCACTGCGGTGAATTAGCCTGGCCAGAGAGCCGTGCAGAGCGAATGCCTCGCGGTGGTGGCTCGTTGTGTCTCTGAGTTATTTGTACACGCGCGCTCAATTTCCTCCTTGCACGATGCAGCCTTGTTAACCGAGAGAGCGCGAGCTGCCGCACCCGTTGACGTTCGCGCGGTCCAGAGCCTGCCCTGGGAGCACTGGCTGCCATGCCAGTAGGGTGTGTACTGGAGAGCACGGCAGTCTATTGCAGAGTAGCTACGCATGCACACACTACAGGCATTTTAGAGGCGCCGATTCACATGTCAAACACATGTCTCTGGGCTGTGGGTGGAAACCAGAGCACCCAGAACAAACCCATATAAACACAGGGAGAACATGCAAACCCCACACAAACTGAGCTGGATTCAGACCGACACCCAAACAGCCCAGCCTCTGTGAGGCAGCATCGTAGAATACTGTATTTCTATTTCCGATAAACACCCCACTCTAATACTTTTTTATTTATTCTTTTAGCTGACACATTTTTCCATAGCAACTTATAGTGTTAAGAGACTTACTGTGATTGATCCATCGATACAGCTGGGTAACATTTACAGAATCAATTCAGAAAAAGTACCATGTTTAATGGTAATACAGCAGGAGCTGGATCTGAGCCTGGAGCCTTCCGTTCCCAGGTAATGGCACTATCCACTACACTGCGTTCCTCCAGTTAGAGCATAAATGATCATTCTGTCTCTTAGCTGATGCTTTTATTAAAAACAACATGATTTTAGCTTTTGTACTCCTGGGATTTACTAGAGCGGTTCGCGTTTGCAGGTTCCTGTCCTCAAGCTCCATTTGACCTGTTGCCTTTCTAATACAGGCACCGGTAAAAAGCCGGTGCTTTTGTTCGCGGCCTTCGGCACGCGGCGGCTGTGCTGCGCGCTGTGGTGTCGTGATTGCTGCTATGCACAGACAGCAGGACGCCCCAGACTACGTCGACAAAAGTTTGGTGGCATTCATGGTTTCTTCAGGCAGCCCTCAGGGGGCAGCACCGGGCATGTAACCTGGCGCTCGGCTCCCGGCACATCTGGCAGGCGCAGCCATTCGTCCGCAGGTTTTCCGTGCAAAACAAATTCTGTTTCTGTTGCGGACGGTTCTCCTGGGGTAATACTTCATTAGCTGCACACATTTACAATACCCCAGCTGGTGTGCATTCGCAGTCTCGACAACCTCTGCACAACCATCTCTGTCCCCATGTATACGGTGGAACTAATCAACAGTTCAAGAGGGGGAAATAGCTCAGTGTCCTCTAAGAATGTCACTTTCTTGCCGCTCATGACGGAGACAATGGCAGGGATGGGTCTGGCCGTGGGCAGCATGGGACTTGGCGAAGCACACATCTGTTGGAGTGAGTTAACTGGACGACGCGGAGCAATCAGCTCCCTTTTTCCCTTTTTTCCTCCTTCTACCCTCCATTAAGCAAAGTGAAGTTTAAACCAGGCAATTGGTAATGAAGCAATTAGAACAAATAGTTCAGTGCCGGCAGGCCAAGCCCCCCGACCCCTAGATCACTAAATCAATATCGGTGTTCTGCAGGGAGCTGCATGTGGATGTGGTTTATCATTTAAATACACGCGTTTATATCGCACTCCTTTCATCGCTGATGAATTATTATCTTTCCGTTAATTTTCACCGGTAAATGCCGTCTGCTGGATTTCATTTGTATTGAGCTTGCTGCCGCACTACTTGTAGAGGATGTATTACAGTTTAAAGATATAATGACCACCTAATAACTTTCTTCTTTAAACATCTCTTTAAAATACATATTGCGCTAAGCAAATTATCTTCTTCAACCGTTACCCCATTAGACCTCAATTATTTTGTATGCCCAAATGAAAGAATTGTGGGTTTAGAAGATAATACTCACAGTAGCACATAAACACATTTCATCAGCGGTTTGCATCATGTTAACGGAACGTGAAACGATTGTATTTGATTTTAAAAGTTTGCATTTGTGGTTGCTGCTAAGAAGTTGTCTCGGTGTGCTCTGCCGCTCGTTTCCCAGGGAGGGTTAAAGCGCAAGGACACACTTGTCCTTTCCACGGTGTCGGAGTGTCAGGATTCTGGCCGTTGGGATTCTCCAAAGGCAATGAACCCGGAGCGCGAAGCAAATAGGGAAGGAATTTCTACATAAGCCAGCATCACCTCAGATTTGCTACCCAGGCCTGTGGCGTATTAATTGGCTGGCCTTTCAATAGTGATGTGAAAGAGAAATCACCTGGCATTTAGAACCCTTTAATGGCAGAGAGGTGTCGCGTACATAATTTATGGCCGTGGCGGCACGTGGAAGCGCGCGCATCAGGGCCGTGCGGGACCTTAATGACTGTCTGTAATACAGGGGCATTGATGAAACATTCATCTCGGTTCCACAGGCTTTCGAGACATCAAGGTACGCCGGCACTCCCCAGCAGCCCGCCCGCTGACTGCTCCCGCAGCTCGGCTAACAGCTGTTCGGAATTAGCCAACAGATTGTGTTACTTACACAGGTAGCAGAACCGATGCAGATCGCTCCGCAAGCTATCGAGCGATCTGTCAGGGTGTGGGGGTGGGGTGCGACGGGGTTGCGGGGGCGGACTGAGCAAAGCCGTCCCGGGGCCCCCGGGCGGAGGAGCGAAGGAGGTGCTCGATTGGGCTGCGCCGCGGTCACCCGATGCGGTCGGACCTCATTCTAGTATCTGTGGCGGGACACGGTCTGGTGCGCGCTGCCATCTCGTCACGCCGTATTGAGAGGAAGGGCAATAAAGCCCAAATCGAAGCCTCCCCGACGATTCCCCCGTTGTTTCTCTGCTTCAAAGTGCAGCAGATCTGTCACCTGCACACCTTGCTGGGCCTCATCTGCCTCTAATGTGGGTTTCAAGGACACACGTGATGTCTTCCCCATTCCTCGTATTTACTGTGTGTTTGGGCCTGTGTTCTGACACAGTTGTTCCATTATCAAAGGTACTGTATGCACACACTGTCTGAAAGCGCTTGTCCCGGCAACGCAGAACCTAACCTGGCAACACAGGGCCCGAGGCCAAAGAGGGAGGGGACACACTTGGGACGAGATGCCAGTCTGCCGCAAGGCACCCCAAGCAGGGCTCGAACCCCAGACCCACCGCAGAGCGGGCCCTGGCCAAACCCACTGTGCCACCGCACCCCTGGGTACCGCGTGCTTTCGGCATTATTTACAGAGTCAGCAGGCATTCTGCCAAAGCACCGTTTTGCATGAATAAAACATTTTTAGGCATAATTCTTTGTGACCCTAAACAAACAATGTCAGTTTTACAAGACGGGGCAGCAGGCACTGAAATGCATCATCGTGTGAATTCAGCGCACACATTTCAAGGTTGCTTTGCAGTTCGGAAAAACAGGTGCGCTGCCCCATACGCCCAAGTCCCTGGGACAGAAGTGCTCGCTCAGGGCGTGTGGCGGGAGGTGCGAGGTCCGGGGGTGACGCCGGGAGGCACAGTTTTACACGTCTGGCTCTTGATGTGCTGGTGATGTGCTCGGGAGGTCCGAAAGTCAGACCACAGGTCATCTCTTGCAACCCGATAAACGAACAGTTCTCGCTCCTCGTCCGTCGCTCTATTGTCCCGGCAGCTCCGCGCTGACTTTTTACTGAAGGGATCTTTATAGCTCTGTTAATAGTTACAGAAAGTATTGTAAATGACACTCTTTAATGCTGCTTCACACAATCAATCAGTTTTTAATTTTTTCAAGATCAAAAGGGAAGCTTTTTACTTTAGCCTGTTACAGACAGTCATATTATAATACAGGGATAACAGAAGCACATGATAGATGGTCACATTCGCAAAAGAAGACATGGAGCAGATTGTGATTAATCCTCCGACGGCGTGATCTGCCGGAATCACGGAAAACTTGCCTTAGTTTTACTCTTTTCAACTCGTTAATGTCACATGCGCCAGGCACTCTGTAATGCATCTTTTCATTTGCTCGTGTCACAATGCATAGAATTTGCTACTTGTAATGCAAATTAGAAGCCATTTACTTTCATAGCCATATCATTAAAATGATTCCTTATAATGGCATTTTAAGTTGAATATGAATAACCGACCAACAGTGACATCCAATTTGGAGAACGTTTATTCTGAAGCACTGGGGTAAATTAAAATTACATCATTCTAATCGGAAATGGATATGAGTCCTTGGATCACTCCTCTGTTATATATGTCAAACAGTATATAAACAGCAGTTGAAGTCTCATGCTGCAGACTCAAGAGCTGAAAAAAATCTATTGTATTATGTGTATTTTATTATATTTGTGTAAATATATATTTAAATCTTGCTAATGGGCTGTCCCTGTTGTGTGCGAATTTTCTTGAAGGTCCCACGTCAGTTGTCTGTAGATGTTTATTGTTTTTTGCTTGTGTTATAAAAAATCTAGAAACATATGTGGGTGTCTGTGGGGTTATCTTACCCACAGAAAGGTCTGGCATACCTTCCACTATTCCACATGTCCAGCTAAAAATATGTGGTCAAATGAGTAGGCTTTAAGAAACCAATAATAATAATAATAAGAAGAAGAATAATAATGGGTGAGTAACTGGAAAGTATGAGGTGTGTAACTATATCTGAACAATATCTTTATAATTTGTCACCTGGGCTCTAGGAATGTTGTTGTTGGACGTTACACATTTCATGGAAGTCACTATCAACACGAAAACACGACTTTAAGGCACAATTTCTTTGGACTGCTACCTAGAGAAAAGCCTAGAATGTGCAATACAATTTTATCTGACAACCGTGTTCATAATCTGAAAAGCAGTAAATTAATCAGTTCTAATTTTTGCCTGCTTTGTTTCCCTTGTAAGGTGGATGGTTTGTTATTTATGTATTTATTGGCCATTTTCTACATTGTTAGTTACATCATTAATGCTTTCCCCGGAACATTTTTGGGACACAGTAAATTATTTGGCATAAATTGTTCTGATGGTTCATTAATGTTCTTCCGCTATTAAATGAAACAAAATATTCCTGCTACATTAATGATTTATAAATTAAGTGTTGTGTTAGTTTACCACACCAGTTTTAATCCAGCGAAAAAGGCAACAGCAGCTCCAGAGGTGGAAACACATTAATGTAAAGTCCCCCTATAAATAGGGGTGTTCCTCAGGAGCCCACCCTAAGTCCCCTCTGGAATCACCATGTGAGCACTGGCTTCAGCCTCCTAACCGACACACACACACACACACACACACACACACACACACACACACACACACACACACACACACAGACACAAGCAGCCCTAACAGCCACAAACAGCCACAGTAAAAATTCTTTGAAACTCTCTGCCAAGTTATTAATTGTGATTTTTATGGTAGTAATTATCTCCTCTAAGGTGCGCACCGTTGCACAACGCAATTATGGATACATAACCATCTGACTAGGAGGATAGGATAGAGAAGCTTTTATTTTTGTAAGCCAATGGAGACATGAGAGCAGGAATGAAATTTGCCTTTGCTAAGTGGAATTAGTGTTTCCTGTCTGAGCTTCCCCTGTGTTTTCACAAACAGCAGGGTGTGTTTTATTCATGGAGCGTCCTCTCTCTCCCATATACTGTACAAGACCAACAGCACTGAGAAATATTTTCGAAAGATACGTTCAGAAGTTGAAAATGTAGGAAATACAATGCGAAAATATGCACTCAATATTTTTTAAGGCTGATTTGAATGCCTTTAATATTCTGCAGCGGGGATCATTCCAAGCAGTCTCCTTTCCTATTTGTTCTCACGCCACACTGAGCCACCACAGACACACGTCGGAAGCATCGTTGTTGCATAGCAAATATACAGCGTGCAAGCAGGGCCACGTAGCACTGAGCGATGGCGTGGCGCTCAGAATACAAAGAAAAAGGTTTTTTTCATGAATGGCACGCAGAGGCTGAAACGGGCAACTAAAGATCTAAGTGAAAACCAGTGCTGGCTCAACAGGTTGGGTGTGAAGGTAGGACAGGGCTGCCATTGAGAATGTGGCTGGGAGACAAAGAGACAGGTGCGAGGTAGACAGATGCCATGCAGGAGCGCTGCACACAGCATACACTGCAACGTAACATTAGCCTGGCAAAGTGGGCCACGTGTGTGGACGGCTGCTCGTATCGTGAGCCGCTTGGATGTGCCTTCAACCTACCCTTGAAAGAAGGCCTTTTAAAATCAACAGGCCCTCACTTAACTGCCATCAGAAGGGCTTTTATCAGGACAATTCTCTACTGGAGGCATCTGCACTCAGGAAAATGCCTGATTCGCACTTCCCTAGTCGACATGATCATGGTCTCCTACCGCACTGTTTGATGCAATACAGACATACCCAAGATGACATAAGGCCTTCACACATGGTGCAGGAGTAACCTTCCTCTCAAAGAAGAGATACTGCATTAGTGAGCATGTACAGTCATCCAGTTCCCCCCCACCAATGCTGCAGAACAACAGTTAAACTAATGGGGTGGCACAGCAAGTAATGCTGCTGTCTCATAGTGCCTGGGTGGTACAAGAGGATGTGGGTTTGATCCCCACTCAGCCTGTGTGAAATTTGCGTGTTCTCCCCCTGTCTGTGTAGGTTTCCTTAGGGTGCTCTGTTTTCCTCCCACAGTCCAAAGACACGCTGTTCAGGTTCACCCATAGTGTGTGAGCGACACAGAGAGACAGTGTGTCCCACTGATGTATGGATGAGTGACCCATTGTAAGTGGTGTATCTAGCAGTGTAAGTCACCTTGGTGAATAAGGTGTGTGGGCTGATAACACTACATAGTATCCAATGTAAGTTGCTTTGGAGAAAAGTGTCTGCTAAAAAAATAAGTGATGTAAATATGTATTCAATTGTTTCTCTGACATTAACATTCAAAGGGACAAAGTCATAATCAAGGTATGTGAGAAGTGACCAGCTTGCAAAGTGAGATGGCAATGGGTTAGCTGACATGCTGTATAGTTCTTTTTTCCTCAAAATCCCTGAGTAGTTACCTATTCGCTCACTTTTGGTATCCACTTATCCTTGTCAGGGTCACTGTGGTCTGGGGCCTATCCTGGAATCACTGGGCACCAGGCTAGGAGGGGTATACCCTGGACAGGGCGTCAGCTGTCGCAGGGCAGTCACAGATGTGCATACTCATAATATGGGCAACGTAGTCGCCAATTTAACTGAACTGCATGTCTTCGGACTGTGGGAGGTAACCAGAATAGCCAGAACAACCCCAATCTTTAAAAAGGCTAGAAAAAGGACACTGAGAAACAAGAGGAAAAAACCCAAACTCTGCTCACCCAAAATTCTTCTCTAAAACACTGTCGCCATAACGGTGAGATGGCCACACTGCTCCTATTTCCATTATCCAGGTCTGGCCATCATTCAAGTGAGGGGTCGCGTAGCTTTGGCTGCGGCCTGGTACACGGACTTGTAACTTTGGCATTTATAGATGAGAATGCTTTAACAAGAGCAATTTGGGTCAAGTACCTTGCTGAAAGGTGCAGCAGCAGCGTCTCTCCTGAGACCTGAACCCACAACCTTCAAGTCGGTGCCCTTAACCCTGTACTACGTGCTTCCCTACTTCAGTGTCATCGCAAAAACCTTCCATCCTCCTGTGTTTTGTCAACAGGCACCAGCGTATTCATCCAAACTATACAATTTGAAGAAACCTAAAAAATGTACGAATAATGATTTGGATGTATGGATGTTCCTGCGTCACGGCATATTCCACCCCCCCATTCTGTGTAGGATAATGAATATGTTAGCGGGTTAATGAAGAAAAAGAAAAACAGATTCAGAGCAATAAATCAGAAGACAAAAGTGCCTAACCTTCCAGCTGGCTAGAACCGCAGAAACGCAACAGTGGTGCACGTGATCAGCTGCCCAGCAATGGTTTGATGAATTGGGCCTATTATGTTCACTGTACTGTAAATGCTTGTGTAATGGGACATGCTAAGATTTTTGCTCACTTAATTTTATTTCACGTTCGCAAAATCCACTGAAATCGCCCTGAACGCAGGCAGTTCCACTGACAGCGCAGTTCACATGTAGTCGCTTTCTGGAATCCGGAGCAAAAGCCTCGAGTGGTCAGCAGTATTTCACATATGATCAGAAGTCTGCCCGTGGTTTCCTTCTCGCGGTTTGTCCTTTTCGTGCTCTACCTGTAGAGCACATTACTGTTGAAACGGTTCGGGAAGAGAACACGGACACCGACACTGCCCCATCAAATACATGTATGAAAAATGAGATCTGTGGTCACACTACAAAACTCAAATGTACAGCTGCACGTTTTTGCTGTTGGCGCACACACCTGCTGCTTTGGCTGTGCAATAAAATATTGATTGAGCTGCGAGCGATATTGAAGTCATTTTTACCATAATTTCGGTGCTGTGCTACTTCGGCGTTCCTCATCGGGATGTCTGTACACCGGAGCGTGTTATTTTATACAGACAATCAATTGTGCCGCACAGCTCATCAGCGCAGACCTGCTTTCCCATTTACAGCCCTTGATCTCCAGGCCTCATTTCCCGCTCCTCCTGTCTTGGCGCAGATGGACAGAGCGCTCCTATTAGCGGAACGAGCCGCTGCCCGGTCCCTCTCATGAGCAGACCGATGGTGGCTGGTGTAGGGCCGGCGGCCGAGGAGGCCCCTCCGTAGATGAGGGAAATCGATGAGAACAGGTCTGCTGCGCCTTTTGTGTGGACGTCTGGCAGGATTTATGCTGGGCTCCCAGAGCGGTACTGGGGACTGCTGGGAGACAGGGAAAAGTACGGCATCCTGAATCGCTCCACGGGTATCTAACATCTACCTTGTAAAAAAAAAAAAGAAAATCGACATCCTCGTTTGAGGCTATTATAGGCTGAGTCAGGAGGTCAAACCCAATAGGTGTGTTTGCCGGGAGTCTGGAGGTCACCCAGGGAAACGATGACCTTTGAACCACAAAAGCAGCGGTGCGTTTAATTTCCTCCGGCTATCGAGACATATATCTTGTCTGCTGCCATTAATCAGTCTCTGCAGGGGCTTGTTTGCTGCTTTAGCACACACAGAGAGAAGGCGAGGAATAGTAGGTGGCCAGTCCAGATCGATTTGTCTTAAATGCTCCAGCCACACTCTTCGTTATTCCTTTATTTTTTGCCGTCCTTTGGCGGCATCCCGCTGCTTCTCCAGACAGGCCGGCTGGAGCAGTTAGTTGCCTCGGCTTTTCAAAGCGTTACCTGAAATAACTGTGGGCAGCTGGAGCTGCTGTACAAACACAAGTGGCGATAAAGCGGGTCTCTCCGGGCTGGAGGCGACTCTGTGTGGAGGAGTCCCAGTGTCGCGAAGACGTCACCGGAGCGAAGGCTGCGGGAGGAGGCCGGCGACGCCGAGGCGGGGAGGGAGCGGCTCACGGCTGCTTAAATTGCAGAAAAATGGAAAAAGGAAAGCACGGCACCCTGGCTGATAAATCTGCTAATCTATAAATATCCCCTCTACAAATGATGTCGCATGCTAACCGGTCGACCGGAGACAAAAGCAATCATTTATCCGCTCGGCTGCAGGCCTTGCCTTGCCTCCCCTTCCCTTGCCGACTCATCGCTCGCTGAGCTTCCCTCTCCCTTGGACTTCTCCAGAGAGCAGCGACGCGGCTGTGGAGCCGGGAGGCAGGCCGCGCCCAAACGATCCAGTAGCGCCGCAGGGTCGGATGGCGTCACCAACATACCGAGGGTGAACCGAAATGTGTATCCAATTACTCTTGCACTACTCACGACTACGTATAGAGGTACGTATGCTGCGGTTTGCTCTACATGTTTACTGAGATTCGCAGAGTCATATATGAGTCTGAATGGTACCTAGTTTCGATCGCCAAAGGAATACAAATTAACATCCTAATCTTCTCAATCTAGCACCTTAATAACACCTTAAGCATTTGTAATTTGACCTGAGATTTACTTAATGTTCCTCAATTAACCGCTTGCTCCATCTGCTCATGAGCTACCTGCTAAGCAGAAATATCTCCCAAGAGGCTACTTGTTCCCGAACCTTTATCAGATCTGACACCCAAACCGAATCTGACATGGGTGATTTCGATGACTGCACAATATACGGTGAATCACAACGTCCGACGTGCTGACACAGTGCGCACGCACCCGTGTCGGCGTCATCAGGATCCATAAATGGTGACAGCTAAAATCTGAACATCCTTTTATAGTCATGCAGATGGAGGAAAAAGGAGCATTAATGATGACTCTGTTCCAGGTGATTTCAGACTGCTGTTACGGTGCTGACCCATTCATCAGCCCGAGCAGGCCAAGCTGTTACCGTGTCGGTTCGCGGTAAAGGGTTTTCTTTGAGGAGAGATGTGCTCGGTCATGCTGTGTTGTGTTGGAACCACCTGCCTGCTGCAAAGTGGTGACCCGTGCAGCCATTCGGTGGAGGGGGGGTATTTGAGGGGCTTGCGGACAGACAGCCATGGCGGTCTCCCTGTCTCTCTAGCTGCTGTGCCTTTAAGAGGGTCAGGCGTGGCGCCTTGGCTCACTCTTCACTGCAAAGCCGATACCGTAACTGAACAGAGCCATGATCTGCTCTCAGGGCGCTGACAAAACCTATTTGGACCAACCTGGGTTGATACCAGAACGGGAACACTACCTTTGCCTGGGCCCCATACTCATTCACCTTATTTAAAACCTCCAGGTTACAGTCTCTGTGCGTGTGCGTGTGTGTGTCTGTGTGTGTGTGTGCGCGCGTGCACGATTGCACGTGTTTACCTGGTATTTGGGCTGGTCGATCTTGATGTATTATTTGTTATGTTTTTCAATATTGCATTAGCCAGTTGATTTATTACAGTATTCAGTGTGAAGCTCATGTTTGTATGCAGCAGAGCTGAAAAAACAGAAGAATATCTGATAAAGGGCAAATTTTTCACATATATCTCAATAGAACTTAATACCTGTTTGCTTTTTTTCCATAAATTCAACCGATGTCCTTTATCCCCAGGAAGGCTGACCTCGACAGCTTTATGCCTTGCTCTTATACTATTGGGAAAAGAAACACTGTTAATAATTTACTATTCAGTGAATCAAATTTCGGTGAGCGAGTCCCCATTCTGAAGGTGCTAATCACTCAATAAGTGACAGAGCGGCAAGCTCTGAAGATGTCAGCACCCTTCTTAGAACAAGTTTCAGTTAAGTTAGCACCTCGCCCGCCATTTATTTATTTTAAAAAATGTCTTCTGACCCTCAAAACACATCAAG
This sequence comes from Scleropages formosus, assembly GCF_900964775.1. Taxonomy (NCBI): domain Eukaryota; kingdom Metazoa; phylum Chordata; class Actinopteri; order Osteoglossiformes; family Osteoglossidae; genus Scleropages; species Scleropages formosus. The sequence continues at coordinate 30,760,725 of NC_041807.1, forward strand.
TCACAGCTGGGGCCCGGGCACCGACTGCGACAATGCGGTAAGAACTCAATTATAGAGAAAAGCCGGGATATGAGAGGGGAGGAGAGAGCGAGAGAGCAGAAGGGGGGAGCGGGGTGGAGGAGCTCGCTTCTTTTCAATTACGGCGGAAACTCATTGTCAGCGTCGGCCGATAAGATAAAGGAGGAGAGAACCTGTTAACATGAACCCGGCGGAGGGTCCCTGTGGATCGGTGACCGCAGGTAGCCCCCCAGCCCCCCTGCCGGTCCCGATAAACCCCTGGGGACACTCATTTGAATGCAGCCAAGGATGGCTGTGCTGTTCCCAAGCTCATTACACTGAGGCTCTGTCAGCTCCTGTTGCCGAACGGCGATAAGGGCCGAGAGCGGCCGCTGGTAGCCGACAAAAACAAGAGGAACTTTTTAACTGAACTGCCCCGGTAGGAATAAAGAGAGTTCGGACGACTCCGTTCCCCCCCGGCCAGCCCGTTCTGCCGTCATTGCTCTTGCCTTGATACGGACCCGATGGTAAGTACTCAAACTGTTCATCGACTGCATCGCTTTTCCTTAAACTAACACCCTGTTCAGTAGACAGGACTGCCTTCTCAAACACCGACTCTTCGCTGGTGCAACTGGATTTTGGTCCGGAAGACTCCAGAGAAAAGGACCCAACGATGTACCTTCGGATTTGGTCTCATATGGCCCGTTACCGCAATTCCGTGAACAGATACAGAGAGCAGTGCAAGGCTTTGTGTAGCGTAACTGTTTTGTTTCATGCGGAGAAATGCACAAATGATGCATGATGCTCATTCATTTGGTACCACCTTCTGAGCGTTGTGCGCAGGGTGGTTCCTACTGGTACCGCAAAAGAAGAGGCGAACGCAACATTGAAGCACAAGATTCCAATTAACTGCTTGGGAAAGTGCTGTTTTCCAGACTCAGCTGAATTAAATGCATAATAATCAAGTAGTTGCTTAAATGTTATTGTGATACTGACGTAGAGCGTACTGTTCTGACCTTTTAAGTGTTAAGCGCAACCACAGCTGCAAACTGACTAAACGATTGGATTTGAGGTTTTCGGTTGGGGAACAGCAAATGAAAGCGAAACAAAATAGGTTCTTGCTGAGCACCGCAGGCTAACAGACCACGTGAACGACAACCCGGAGCACCTCCTACTTCCACCTCTGCTCCTTTCCGTGGCGGAACCCAGAAGCCTGCTGCCGCTAACTGGGTCGACGCACGCGAGCTGCAGCGCTGCAACATTTTATACTGCTTATGCAGAGAAAATGAAATCAGTTTTAAGCTAATTAGCTGTTTTCGACAGCAAAATGTCCACGAGACTGTAAAACAATTGCGGTGATCTGACCTGAGTGTTGTTTGATTATCCGTTTGCTGAGCGTGAACGTAGCCGGCTGCCTAATTCGAACCGCTATCGATGTGTAGCTCCTCTCACGGAACAGCAGACGCTTATTAGAATGGATTCAGGTCTTAACAATGGCATCGCACCATGATCTGATTGGGTCTTATTATGGCTTCGGGAAAAAGGGAACTTTCAGCCCACGTGGTTGACATTCCCTTCACAAGTCTAGCGACCACTATTACCAGCTTTAGTTTCAAAACTCAGATCACACTAATTTCTACGTGCTCTCCATTGTCATTAATGGAAAAAAAAAGTGGCCCTAAAAATGCAGTTTTTCTTTCACAATATCACAGCGGGGATTCAGTCTGGAAGTAAAAACGTGAAACAGTATGCTTTTTGAAACAAACTTGATCAGAGGTACCATATTCTGTTTCGGTAAGGTATTTTCGTATGTTCAATAAGTATTTCATGGTAATGAAAATATTGGGATGGCAGTGAAAATATGCATTTGACGTTTAGGATTAACTGTAGCTTTAACTTATATCAGGACACTTAACAGAACCTCTTACCTTCATTCCCACGTTTGTTCAGACGGGCAGGTTCTTTTCATCTTTTGTGCTCTTCACACCATTGCAGTTACAAAGCCTTTTTCAACAGGCTCCATTTTTTCAGAATTTGTGGGATGAACTGCAAAGCATCACGGTGTTCAAACTGAGATTTAGAAGCTTTCTCTGTAGTCTTCTTAATAAACCCTTGTGATGGGTTCGTGATCTAGGCAGACTGCCAGGCTCCGCAATGGGGGACCTCTGGTTCTTCTCAGGATTTTACACTTTCTAGTTCGTTTCATGAAAGTTGTGCCAAATACTGCGATGTTACATTAACGCTACATTTGTGTAGTTACACGGTTATTGAATGACAATTAAACTTAATAGTTGAGGTGTTTTTTTTTCTTCGCCATAGTACCTGTTCCTCTCCTAAGAGTGTGGAAGCTGAAATAGACTTGTATATGGAAAGCACCTTTATTCTGGGGGAGGAACAACACAGTTCCCACAGTCCCACATGCAATTATATCACCGTTCTCCCAAGGACACACACTGACAAGCAGAGCTAGGACAGAGCGCTGAGGGGAGTGACAGGGCCTTCCGCATGCGCGCGGGACTCTCTCCTTCTGGAACGCGGGAATGAACCGGGACACATGACACTGGCACACTTTTCCACCCTCTACGACAACTAGAGCAGTCATTAAGGCTGTTACTATTATTATTATCAACCACAAGAGCAACAATAAAAGGATAAAGAGAGAAGCCCATAAAACTTGATTCTCATATTTTCGATATTGGGGACAGTTAGCGCCGCAGATCGGTGAGAGATGACATTTCATGGTTCAACAAGACCACTAAATTACCTAACCGTAGTCTTGTTTTAGCAGGTTAAATAAATCACGGGATAATTTAAGGTATACTCTTTCAATACATCAGTGGTCTATGCCAATTTTTATAGTGCGTCACTGGTAGCATAGTAATTACGCTACTGCCTCAAAACCCAAAGGTCACAGGTTTGAATCCCACCTCCAGCTGTAGCGCCCATAAGAAAGGAACTTACCCTAAGTTTTAAAAAATAAAATTACCCAGCTGTATGAATGGGTAAGTACTTCTAAGTATCCTAAAATTGCAAGCCACTTTGGAAAAAAGCATTAGCTAAATGAATAAATGTAATAAATGCCTTGTGTCCGTACAATAGAGTCAAGAGTCATGAGAGGCTTTATTGTCATATGCAACAGTATACAGTGAAACGAAGCAACGTTCCTCCAGGACCATGGTGCTACATACAGAGTCACCGACACGGACTGCATAAAGTGCATGCGTGCAAGACTTGTGCAAACAGTGCTAGACATTACAACAGTTACTAAAACCAGACAATAATTACTACAACAGGACAATACCTATGAGAAGTAGCATTTTTTTCTAAATACGTTATTAATTGGCCCTGAGTCTTTAAACATCTTCCTAGACGTTTTGTTTCCATTGCCGTGAAATTCAAGACGCTCATGGTGACGTATTTTCAGGCCTATCCGTGGACTGTGACATAGCTGGGGATGACTCACTGTGCTCCATCGCAGAAGGAGAATTTCTGTGATTTCACTTCTCTCTCAGCAAATACCGCCGCTGCTCCCCAGAGCCCCTAAGATTGCTATCAGGATGGGTTAATTATCACTCGATTGATTCGGTAATTGGTATTGGGTTGATTCCTTTGTTTCCCAGTGCATCGATCCAGGCATGGGGGTTGGGCAGACAGGGGGCTGGAATGGTGTTGGGTGCGAGCGATAATGCATTTCCATTTCTCTGTCTCTCTTAATCAGGTCTTGCAGCACTCTCCAAAGACTGGCTGACATTGCAGCTCCCAAATGGGCCACACCCTGCAGTCAGGACACATCACACATTGCCTTAGCCACTGAAGTCAGGATTTCCATAGCTGAAGTGCTTAAAGGGACAGATCTGAAAAGCAATGATGAAAAATTCTGTGCTTTTTTTTGTATATTCTGCTCTAAATTACTTACCAATTTAGAGAAATCCAGATTAGCACAGATTTCACAGGTGGTGTGGTGGTCAAGGGCTCCAAATGGCATAAGTAGTTACAATCACCTTATTAAATATTTAGATGGCTAAATTGGTGAAGCTAAAAAAAAAAATGCCCAAAGGACACTATCTAAAAGCTAAATAATTTAAAAATAAAGATTTCCCGGTCTCCTTGAAGTGGACTCATGTTGGTGATATACTGAAAGAATTATGTTCATGAAAGCTATTCTATAATAGAAGGGATAAAAACTTTGCTGTTTAAAAAACACATTAAAATGCACACTCAGTTAAGGTTAAATATTTAATTTGTTGCTTAGCTGAAGCTTTTATCGAAAGCAAAATATGGGGTCTGACCTATATATGTGAATCTGTATTTTTGCTGAAATATTTCAGGGTACACAACTCATTCAAGGGTTGGACAGCAGCAGTGGGGAATGGGGCTTAAACCAGTCACCTTCAAGATACAAGTCTAGGCACTTACCTGCTGTGCTACCTGGTCACATCCTCAAGTGTCAACCAATACCTGCAAAACAGTGCACTTTATGGTATTCTAATTCTGAAATTAACATCCAGCTTTTCTGAGAGGATTTTTGTTATAGTGTGATCCTCATTACAGTTTGGTTGTATAAACTTTGTCTTTTTAAAATTATTTTTAAATGACTGAATGGTGCTCTAATAACAGTGTAGATAACAAGACTTTTTGCAGGGCTACCAATTAATCTGGATGGAAGATATTAATATGCCCTCTTTGTTAATACATTTGAGGCAGGGCAAAATTCTTTACAGCTTCTAAAAGGCTGTTGTTTCTATGTGATATCTTGGGTATTTCACCTTTTAGAAAGACATTCTGCTGGAAGAACAGAAGTGATGTCCTACAGACGCTATATATCTGGCTGACAAATGCATTCTTGCACTATACAAAGTGCTATCTTTTATTTAGGTCATTAACAAAACCTCTACCTTGCTTTCAGTATCACTGCCATGACGCAAAATGATATTGCAGTATCTCTTTTCTTACCGGAGGTTTTTCATCCAAAGCTACTTGCATAATTTACATTTAAACACCCTGGACTGCTAATAAAGCCATGCATTCATATGTATTTATGAAGCAATTCAAGCTAAGCAGTGCACCTAACCTAAGACACAAATACAGAACATTTTCTGTAATTGTAATGTTTTTTACCTCCAGGGTGCTATTTGTCAAGGTGATATACTGTATTCATATTCAGGTCCAGTTTGTGTCTGAACGTTAGCACAGTGCAGAGGCTATCAGCAATATTACTATTATTGCAAATTGGGTAAAATTGAAAGAAAACAGTAGAACAAAAAATCTGAGGACAGGACTGCAGGTGTCCTTATTGCTATCCCCAGACTTTTCAAAATGCCATAATATGATGCTATCACTGTATTATTTACATAAATATGTTTTATTCTATAGTAGTATTTCAAACATAGTTATAAGCATTGATCCATTAGCTAAAGATACACAGTTAGGAGCTGGTTATAAAAAGAGATGTTTAGTTCTTCTTGGTTGTCTCATTTGCCTTTAAAATTTCAGGCTGCAAATAATTTTTATTGATGTTTTAGGCCTTTGTGTCACACCCACGCCTGCAGGACAGCCACAGTCGCCTGGTCACAATTAATGCAGCCGGGTATAAAGAGCACCAGTCCACCCCTCCCCGGTTGTGGAATCTCTTAGAGACAACTGTCCCTCCTGCGGCCACAACGCTTCCTCAGTGCCTTAACCGTCCTCTCTTGTGTAACTTGCTCCTTGTCCCCTCGCCCATCTCCTTGTCCCTGTTCTAGTGCCTTAACCGTCCTCTCCCGTGTACCTTGCTCCTTGTCCCCTCACCCGCCTCCTTGTCCCTGTTCTTGTGCCTTAACCATCCTCTCCCCTATACCTCGCTTGTCCCCGACTTCGACTATTGCCTTGTATCATGTATCTTTACAATCAACAATCCAGCAATTGGGTCCATACTGAGGTCTCTGGTCTGCTCTGTGCGACACTTTGATTTCTATTTATGCAGCCTTTTTGATGGAAGACATTTATCAAATGCTTACAATGAAACAGGTAAGTCGTCAGATGTGTGACTTTAATATTTTTAACATATGAGTTGACAGCAGGCGGTTGTGGGAAGTGCTGTGGACATCTGTGATGCATCCACGCATCACTGCTCCTCCCTCAGAAACATTAACCAAGAGAACAACATCAAATATTCAGCCAGCCATGTGGATTGCAGTCCTGCATGCTATTTCAGTTCATTCTGGTGGGGGGGAGAAACAGATGCTGCTGTTTCGCTACCAAAACTAAAACATACAAGCTAACCGCCCTCATGGTACACACCAGCAGTGGGTAGGGTCTGTATGTGGGGGGGGGGAGTTAACTCTTTGGTGACTAATGAAGAAAACTCAGCATTCAGCCATGTGTATACACTGAACAACCAGGGGTGTGATGCAGACATTACTGAAATATTTACCGCGTTGTCCATTACTTCAGTTGTGTAGTCATATTGTGAGAATGATGCCTGTGAGCTTGGAGGGAATCAGCAAGGTTCCCAGATGGGTGTGTTGCTTGCCCCCGTCCACATACATACTAGCAGACACGTACTTGCGTCCGTAGCAGTTGCCCACATCCACTTGGTTCCACCATCCACTCTTCTCCTCCACCACTGCTGGAAGGAGCCCTGCTGCACAGATTTAATCCGAACTGGAGGGGTTAAAGGCAGCTCTTTGCATTTGAGAAACAGGAGACAACACGCAGCAGGTTAGAGATGTACGAAAATGTTACACAAACCAGTTTGTACCTTGATAATTTTTTCTGTTTATACTGTGTTCGCTACCCTCTGGAGAGTCAGCGGTCGTAATTATATGCTTAGCCACCATGGGACACCCATTAGAAGCAGGAACAGAGCTACAGTTGCAGCTCAGCATTTTGCAAAGTTAGATATATATGTAATAACATGCTTGTATGTGATTTTTTTTCATCAGTGACACATGTCAGACACCTTAGCATCAAATACAGTGAATGACATGGTAACTTAAGAACCCAGTATATTGTGGAAGTGTCCCTAACATCTGCCTGCTGAGGGAATTTAATTATACACTGATTTTTGTCCTTTTGTTTTTATTCTATGGTATCTAAAGTAAGAGAGAACAAAATGAGAGCTGTTCAGAATTAAACGCTACAGGCAGTGGTGAAATAAACTCAGTGAAAAATTCGTGTAAACCATGAAATACCTCCCCCATGGAAGCCAAGGTGATCAAAACTGTTTTTACAGTGGAGATCATTGTGTTTTATTGCGTGAAGGGGCTTGCCAGTCTGCCTGTAAGAAAGGTAATAACACCTGTGTGTAGAAAATAAAAGAATATGTCAATTTTTCTGTACAGCTGCTATACACATGTTCAAACAAAGCTTTCTTCTGGGTCTGACTGAAGCAGAAACTGGGTGAACTTTGTTAACTTTTGTGCCTTTTCATGCTTTATGGAGTAATCTAAATAAACAATTTATAAAGTTCAGTTTAAACCTGTAGACATTGTTTCTCTCAAGTTATGGTTGTGTTTTAATACACACACACACACACACACATTTTCTGAACCGCTTGTCCCATACGGGGTCGCGGGGAATCGGAGCCTACCCGGTAACACAGGGCGTAAGGCCGGAGGGGGAGGGGACACACCCAGGACGGGACGCCAGTCCATCACAAGGCACCCCAAGCGGGACTGGAACCCCAGACCCACCAGAGAGCAGGACTGCGGTCCAACCCACTGCGCCACTGCACCCCCTGTGTTTTAATAATTACGTTCAAATCATCTGTTGTTATTTTTGTTTAAATTTTGTTTTATGTTTAAATTGGTTTCTCTTGGATACCACTGACCTCATAAGCTAAAGATGAACCAGAGCCATGCTATTATGTCATTCTTAGAACATGACCAAGCCATATGATTTTTTCATATTTAGCTGATATCACACACACTGACCGAAACCGCTTGTCTCGAGCAGGGTCCCGGCAAACCAGAGCCTAACCCGGCAACACAGGGCGTAAGGCCGGAGGGGAGGGGACACAACCAGGACGGGACGCCAGCCCGTTGCAAGGCACCCCAAGTGGGACTTGAACCCCAGACCCACCAGTGAGCAGGATCCCGTCTAACCCATTGCACTACCGTGCCCCCTTGTGTACCTAATATTTATGTCCAAATTGATTTATAGGAATTGTGAGGCAGCAGTGCTACCCACCGTGCCACTGGGCCACATGATAATGATATGCTGCATAAACTCTCCCATTCACTCACTCACTCACTTACTTACTTACCGTCTCACTTTCCATAAGTGATATCGTTCTCAGGTTTGTGACGGTCCAGAGCCTATTCCAGAATCACTCGGCAAAAGGTTAGGAGGGGTCACCCTGAACAGGACACCAGTCCATCACCATGCTTAACAAGCAATTTTTTTTTTTATTTTGTGGAAGACATGGTTATACACTTTATGACTCCAAAAACATCTGGGTACTTGGTTAGGCTGTGAAACACAGAAAGCCTTGAGCGGTCTTCTCTGTTTTGTGCTTAAGTGTGACGGACTACAGCTGTGTTATACATTTCAGAGGCCTCTGTTCGATCTCTATCACCGCACACAAATACAATGTTCCCATCGTTTTACATTTTCTTTCTATGTGCTACAGGCCCATTTATCGAATAGCTCAATCTGTGACTGTGTGTGCATATGTGACTACTGTACTGGCCCATGCAAGAGGATGCGCACTTGGGTTTCCTGATTCAGTCTATCTTTATTTTGGGCTAGGGCAGTTCTTGGGGGGCAAAGGGGGATCAGATGTAGCAAGAGATTATGGAGACTTGAAGTTGTCTCACTGTGGGCAGAAGAGGCTCAGACAGAGGAGTCACGGTGACTTGGTGTTTGTCAGTTGCAACCAGGACAGGTTACCAGGCACTGTGTTTGTGCGGTGTGTCACTGTGTCTGTGTATATGCACTCGTGCACACGTATGTGTGTGTGTGTGTGGCATGTGTGTAGCACGTGCCACAGCATATATTAATAAAAATAAGAAATGCCACATTGTTAGCAATAATTTTCATGTTTTTCTCCACATTTAGAAAAGTACACAGGGCTGGAGTATTTTATCATTCCTCAAAGAATCATTGTAACAACATTCTGATGGATCAGTCCACAAACTACACTCAAGTAAGGGGGTGAAGGGGGGCCTGGCTTATATGCCACTGAATTGGATTGGAAAAGCAGACAATGGACTTATCGAACTCGGAGGAGTTCACCAGACCTGAGCAAGACAGTCCCTACCTGGCAAATTCAAGATGCTTTCAGCTGATGAAGAACAGCTTCCCTCTCCGGTAGAAATGGCCAAATCATCACTGTGTTTTGGCTAAATTGTATTCATAATTGTAATCCTTAGCACCAATGAATGGGTTTGTTATGCTCGTTAATTAAAAATGCAATCAAATTTCCCTGGCAGCGGCCTGAAATGGTATTTTGTGAAAACCAGGCGCTTGTGTTCGATTCAATCATGCAATGTTTTCTTCTCAGCACACAAACAAATGAAAGGGGAATCATATTTGCAAATCCACATTCCGGCTGATTGCTGGCTACTGTGGGGATTTTTTAATTCGTTAAAGCGGTTGCTATTGCACAGCACTTACAGTTGCAAGGGAGGGAGGACGGGTGGGGGGAATTAAAGACAGTTTCTGTGGTCTTGTGTTGGCCCTTGTCGCACACTTAATTTGGGCTTTAATTAACTTTGAAGGTTTGCTTGGGGCATTTTTCACACACAGCAAACTCGCCATTGTGTTAAATACCCACAGATGCACTGTACACTGCTTTTTTACTGCCGACTGCTTTTGATGTTTTTGTGTTACTGCTGTAATGAACATTTGCATTACACCAAGTGCTCCTCTAGTAAGATTATGTTTTATTTCTGTCCAGTAATGTAACCAAACACAAACATTCCAGGCCAGCGGTTCTCTGATGATTTAATTCCATACTCAGCAACATACTGCTGTATGAGAAAGGTCTGCGTCTTTATACAAGCTATCCTGTTATCCTGCTCTTTTTAGTGAATAGATGCGATTTTCATTACAGTTTAGCCTTTATCGCCTTATGAAAAAGTGTCAGTAGGTCTGACTCCACGGGTTTTTCTCCTCTCCAGAAGCTGTGTAATTTTGGAAGGTTTCCTTAGAGGTATTTTTCTCTCTTGGAGGGACAGATTAATGCTAGGGTGGCATATGAGTTGCATCTGTGTATTGTTGCAGACAGGCATACAAATATCCTTACATATCAGTGCGTTTCATAGTTGATTAAAGACCGCAGACCCAGGAGATCCATGACCATTCTCCTCCCGTACAATAAACTACATTTATCCTAAATGAAATGCTGCTTTTGTCTCTAATAAATCAGAAAGCTCTACCGTCTTTGTTTGAACTCCGAAGGATGTAGAGTTTAAATGATGAGAAATCAAGAGCAGTAAGAAAACAGAGCTTGGCTTTTCGCAAATTTTTTCATGAAAAAAGGACCAAATCCTATACTTAGGTTTGTAGTAACAATCACTTGTTGCTTTGGAGGGTACCAGAGTATTTTTTCATGTTAAGATGTCAAACTTCATTGGACCCAAAGGACGGACATTAGTATGTGTTGTCACTTCTGAGCTTTCTTTATATCCTGTATATCCTTCAACGCCAACAAAGTACCACTTCTCTTCACAGATCTCTAATATACATAATGACAGTCTTTTTCAAGTGAATCTTGCCTCATTGTGATGGTCCTTTTGTAGCGCACATAGGCCAGTGTGCTTCAGAGGAATAATTTGGATATGGAAGATGTGGTGAAAGTGACAAAAGCAGAAGTGGAGCATCCAGTTAATCGCTCTTTCCCCAACAGACCCAGCCAGGATGGCGTTGATCATGAAAGAAAAAAAAAGGATCCAGGGCATCTGAGAATCTGCCAGGAAACACATGAGTTTTGACCTCTCAGGTTCTGACGCTCCACTGACACGTAACCCAACGTTCGCGTTGTGTGATTGGGATTATGCTGAGCTCGCCCAGGTGGTTCCGTGCTGTAGTTTCCAAACAGCATGGCCTGAAGCGTTTTTCTTTCCTCCTCAAATTGAATTAATACAAAATAGGTTTGAATTTATTGTAATATTGCGGGTCCTGTTGGCCTCCTATTTGAATGCAGAACTTCATTAAAACATTCAACCTGCCAGCTTTTCTTACCTCTTTTCTCATCAGCTGGCCACTTGAAACATCGGCAACGAGATATCTCATAATTAGACCTGTAATAAGGGAATTGTTCACCATGGTCTCTTCAGAAGCTTAAATGTCTTTGTCTTTCTTTGTGTGAGACACAATATTAGTCAATTTCACCTTTGTGCCACTTCCCTCAGTTTCACTGATTACATCTGATATTCAATTTTTAAAGCAATTATAGCTTGTATAAATTGATATATTTCTCTCTTGCTAGAGTGCTGAATTGAAAATGGACTTTGGTGCGCTGTGACTGAATAAAGGCAGTATATGGTGATAATTACCCACGGATGCATTTACCCATTACGTTCACAGGTGTCACAGGGGAGTAAACGCATCTCAAATTGACTGAAATGTGGTCTTCTGTTATTTTGCGCTATTCTCCTCCCCCACGGTTCGTGTGCGTGCTTCTGTCACAGCAGGACAGTGAAAGACCCAAGCTGAAAGGCTGAAATCAATGTTTGGTTGGTGGCCTCTAGTCCTGTTATTAAAGCTCTTATGTCTCCTGTCCTCCAGAAGGAGACACAAGTGGAGAGGGCCTGCATTGTGCAGACCTGCCTCTCTTCCTCCGAGCTCTCGGCCGATATCACGAGTTCGCTCCTCGAAGTGATGGATGACAGGGGCCCCGGCTATGCCTCAGCCAAGGGGAAAAAATGATGCAGAAAGACAGTGTGGGGCACCTTTTATTATTGTTATTTATTCTTTACATTTCTCAGCTTGCCAGATGACATTCCTCACGGAATGGAAATGTGTCCCATCAACACCAGGGAATGGCCGAAACAGATAAGTGAGTGATTCATGTTAAGGGTGTTTTTCCCCATCCTTACTGCGTGTCGTTTTTCTGAGGGTTTTCTTGTGTAGTGCAGAAGTGTTTCTGCAACAGATTGGGGTCAGTTTCGAGAAGATCTTGGTGGGCCAGATAAGGTCGGGTATCCTCAAGGTGCTGGCTGAATGTGGCTTGGCACTCCTAACGCTAGGACTGACTCTTGAAAGGTGCTGGCTGGTACGACTGTTACTGGTTGGAGGACTGCTCCTGGGATTCGATTCTTTTCCCCCCGGTATAGTGGTGCCTTGTTGGCAAAATCTTTTGTCAGTCCCTTAAAGCATGATACGCACACCTAACTGGGGCAGCAGAGGCCATGTAATTGGAAGGTCCCAGTTGTGCTGTAGTACTTTTGAGAAAGACGCTAACCCTGAATTCATACATTAAGCTTTACCCAGTGTATGAATGGGCAAACCTTGTAAATAGCTTAGCATGCAAGTCTACCATTATACATTTATTCACTTAGCAGATGCTTTTCTTCAATGAACTCTATGTAGTGTTATCAGCCCACACACCTTATTCACCAAGGTGACTTACACTGCTAGATACAGCTGGTAGTGTAGTGGTTAGCGCTGTTGTCTTTAGACCCAAAGGTTGCAGGTTTGATATCCCCCTGAGGCTGTAGTACCCATGAAGCAAGGTACTTACCCTGAAATTGCTCCACTAACATTTCCCAGCAGCATAAATGGGTGAATAATTGTAGGTAGGCTAAAAAATGTAAGTTGCTTTGGAGAAAAGCATCAGCTAAATGAATAAATGTAGATACACTACAAAATGAGTCACTCATCTATACATCAGTGGAACACACTATGTGTGAACCTGAACAGCATGTTTTTGTGCTGTGGGAGGAAACCAGAGCACCCAGAAGAAACCCACCAGACACAGGAAGAACATGCAAACTCCACACAGACTGAGCGGGGACCAAACCCAGGTGCTGTGAGACAGCAGCCCTGCTTGCTCTGCCACCATATACATCTTCTTGGACAAGGTGCCAGACAAATAAATAATAACAGCTCAAGAAGTGTGAACACCAGCACACACCTCCTCTGATGTGCATTTTCTAAGCCACCCATTTCTTTACTCACTGCGTGGGTTTGTAACACTACATAGTATCCATTGTAAGTCACTTTGGAGAAAAGCATCTGCTAAGTGAATAAAAGTAAATGTAAATGTACAAGGTGGTGTAAAATGACCTGAGGTGTGTGTCATTCACCAAGTTCCACCTGCAGTCCTTTTAGGAGCCCTGCTGACCGTATTATAATAATGCTGTGAGCAAGAATGGGGCGAGAAGCTCAGCCATCTCACTCAGTCAGAAATACCAGATGTGAGGTTTATGAAACATTATTACAGCCTTAAGGAAGGATCTTCGGTCAGTTGTCAGGGTAGGATATATGGATGAACATAAAGATTATATTTAATGTGTAAGTTGGAAAATCAGGACTGTCAGATGCTGCTCCTGGGTGCTCAGTCCGACAGGTTTTCCAGCTCCCCTTTGGCCGCCAAGAGTTCGGGGAATGGAGCAAAATGGGTTCAATTAAAAGAGTAATTTGAGTCAGGTGGTTTACTGCCCAGGTGGAACAAAAGCCTTGAGGACTTCGCTCTCTGGGATGTAGCCGAATAGCGCTGATGTTAAAATGTTCTTGTGTTCCCTGCCTGATAAGGATGTAGCTACTCCAATACTTGAGAAACCATCATTTTGGAAAATGTTCAAAAAGTGCCTGTACTTTATATTGCTGCACAAAAGCACAGCACACAAAGCACATTAGTATTTCTCACTAAAACAGCAGCAGAACTCCAAACACTTTTAACATTTTGACTTTTTGCACTGTGTGTTCATTCCTACAGGGCTGCGGGTGCAGCGTATTCCTTATGATGCTGAGTGAAGAGGATGGTTTCAGAGGTATCAAGCCATTTGGCTGTAATTAGAACACAGCCAGGGTATTAACTGCCAATTAGAGCTGATGAGGAAGGGGGAGCCGTAGACAAAGCGGAGACTCGCGCCCTGTCCGCAAGACGCCACCTGCTGCACCTTCCCGAAGTGCCTGTTGGACAGACGTACTTTGGCAAAGGACCGCGCTCTCATGCGAACACTTTATCACAAAAGGAACAGGTGCTAATTCTGAAGCACCTCTGTGGTTAGTAGGTTGCATTCATACAATGGATAGAAAATGGGGGGGAAAAAAGAAAAATATTTAAAAACAACAATATACTTTGGTTACCCTTTATTTCACAAGGTAAATCCAGTTTGCCTGTAGCTTTACATGTAAAGGTATATGCTGTATAAATGTATATTCCGGGCAAGATGCTACAATCAGCACTACATTTATTCATTTAGGGGATGCTTTTCTGCAAAGTGACTTCTGCTGTTAAGCTACTTAGTTATTTATCCTTTCATATGGCTGGATAATTTTACTAGAGCAGTTTAGGGTAAGTACCTTACTCAAGGCTACTAGAGCTAGAAGTGGGATTCAAACCTACAACCTTTGCTTTTACATGTACATTTAATTCATTTAGCAGACGCTTTTCTCCAAAGGGACGTACATCTCACAGAAATACAATTTGTGCATTACATTAAGAGAAAGAGAGACATAGTTGCAGATGTGTGATTCTTAAATACAGTCAGTTTGTTTCTTTCCATCATATGAACCAATGTTCATCACACGAGTAGCTGCATAAAACTCAGAATATTGACGATTTCTGATCACCTTTCTACTCTTTTTTTTTTTTTTTCCCTTCTCCATGTGCTTTGGGTGCAAAAGGCAGCAGCTGTAACCACTACACTACCAGCTTGTCCCTTGTAATACTGTCTCTTGAGAAGGTTAAATGTATCTGGCCAACAGGTGAGTTTTACGATGTCACTGTTTTAGCAGATGCTTTTCTCCAAAGCAACTTGAAATGAACTCTATGTAGTGTTATCAGCCCACACACCTTATTCACCAAGGTGGCTTACACTGCTAGATACACTACTTACAATGGGTCACTCATCCATACATCAGTGGAACACACTCTCTCTGTGTGAACCTGAACAGCATGTCTTTGGAGTGTGGGAGGAAACCAGAGCACCTGAAGATTTACACTGCTAAATACACTACTTAGAACAGGTCACTCATCCATACATCAGTGGAACACACTCTCTCTGTCACTCATATAGTGGGGTGAACCTGTCTCTTTTAACCCTTATTTAATTGTCACATACATTGAATTACATAAGTTGAAATAATGCATATATATGCTCACAGTTGATCATTAAAATGTACTCTTAAATTCTTCAGCTTTTTCCCTGAAGAGTTTTAGCAGTGCGTTAATGAACTGTTACATATTTGTTTTGCATGTGTTTCAAAACTAAAACGACATTAAAAGTACAAATATGAATGTTCCCCAGTGTCTTTACAATTGTTGTGTAGTTTTCATATTTAAACTTCACTTTTTTTTTTTTTTTTTTTTTTTTTAATCAAAAGGTACTAGTTTAGAAATGCATATAACCAACAGCAACAGAGCAGCAGTACATATAGCAACTTCCGTGCATCATGCTTCCACGTTGAGCACGGTTACACTGCAGAGACACGGTAAACTGCAGTCATTTTATGTCCTAGCCAACGTGCCAAGTATTTTGTGACATAAATAAAGGAGCTGGAATGAAGATAAAATGTTGTAGACAGGCCCCTAAACAAAGTGATAAAGGTATTCAGACTCATAAAATTCCACAAGCAAACATCGGGCCGTGAACATAAAGTGTCATGACAGATAACCTAAGCAAAGCGATAAAGAAGCACAGAGTCGTCAACAAAGCGCTCCTGTGTAAGTATCGTAGCTCAAGCTCAGTGTATTTAGGACTTCTGCATAGAAGTGCAGGTTAAAAAGTTTTTAGACCTTTCTTGAAGTTTGCAGGGGAGACACGAGGAAAAACAATGAGGTGATTCCTGCTGCCCCCTCACATACACACTTATATGCATCATACAGGCTCTCTGATCCAATGCTCTGGATTTGGGGGGGAGGGTTGGAGGTTGTCTTCCTTCACATTGCAAATTGCATGTGTGATTGTAAAGCACAAAATCGCTCGGTGGAAAAAACGTACGAAGGGAAGCGATGAACAACAGCAAAGGCGCCACAATGGATAACTGGAGGCAGCATCTACCTACATGCAGGATTAGCGGTGTGGTGTGAGTGGGTGCAAAGTATGTTGCTGAATGAAGCATGTTTTCAGTTCCTGTGATGTGACACACAGAGGTAATTCATCCCAGGTGTTATTCTCATACTCATGCGCAAATCTATGTCCTTTGGTGCAGGGGGGTCTTGCATTGGAGACTCTTATATAAATAATTGTCCTTTTTGTGGTGCTTTGTTCACTTTGGCCACAAGATACAATGTGTCTGTACGAGGCTGAGCGCTTATACAGAGACATAATGCAGTATGAATATGTCATCCAACACATGCATTCATAATGCATTAGACAAATTGCTGCACACAACATGTGATTTACTATGGCACGTTCGAAGCAAATAAAATCGTTTCTAATTTCAGTCCTTCAACTGATGTGACAGTGGACTGCTGACGGGCGCCGTACGATCTGGCTGCTGTAGGTCATTAAAATACTCGGACTTGTGACAACTTCCTCTATTCGGTTGTGGTACAATAAGAAAATTGGCTATGCCAATTTCCACATGTGCATTCTTCCATAGATGTGGTTTTGCAAAGAAACACTAAGTATTTCTGACTATATTTTTTGAAATACATAAAAGAGGGCTTTATTATGATTGTTGTTGTGAACTGTGTGTGCTGCTGCTCGTGTATTTGTTGAGCTTTTCCTGACTGCTTTATACAGAGCGAACATAGAATCGAGAGAGAGAGACATCATAAAAGAGGAAGAACATCATCCTTAATCTTAGCAGAATAGGGTTTCCTTGCAAACGTCCATTATTGTGTTAACACGTCCCCCTGCCGTGTCGTAAGACTGTCAGCTCTGTTGTTCAAAACCACTGGCTCCAAAACCAAGGCAACGCGAACGCCGGGGTGCTGCAGATAAAAACCTGAACACTCAGCTGTAGCCTGTCTGCACCACTTTGTTGTTCACCTTTAAAGGATTATTCCGTTCTGTGGTGTTTTCTAAAACTGAGCAAACAGCATGGTTTTGCTCGTGTGCCGAAACCAAATTCTGGGCTTTAAACGCAACGCCCTTCGATGACCTCGGATCTGTCCTCAGAAGAAGCCGAAAAAGAGGCTGCCGTGTGTTTGTGTGGCGGTCGGAAGGAGCAGGGCGTGCGATGCTCAGGCTTGATGCGGTCCGACACACCGCTGGACTTGTTCACGGTGAACGGGATCATTGGCGGTGACACCTTGGGGGAGGGCGTCACGGCTGATTGAGGTAGCTTTCGACCCCATTGCATACGCACACACGCGCATACACTCAACCGCATACACGCACACATGCAAACACAAACACGTACACCTCTTCAGCGTGCTAATAACACCCGTCCAAACACACAAACCCACAAACACCTCTGCAGCCCACTTACACTCATCCACACACGTATGCACCCACTCAAACCCACCCCTTTAGGCCCGAACATTCATCCGGCACACACTTATCGCTTCGTTCCCTAACAGCCGCCCAGAAAAACATGCATGTACACATAACAAAACACCTCTTCAGCCCCATAATACTCACCCAGGCAAACACACGTGTCTCGAATGCCCAGCTACCCACCCAGAAACACAAATACACTCTTCTGCCGCTTCCTTTAAAACATTGCTGTCCCGATATTCTTGCCATTTTGCGTCTGTCGTCTCCCAGAAGCTACGCCGAGTCCCTGGCAGACCGCAGGAAGCGTTTGTGAAATGCATGAATAACATTTGTGAAATGCATGAATAACCAGATAAAGTGTATCATTTTCTGCCGGAAAATGGAAGCTGTGACCCGGCCTTGAGTTGTGATGGGAATGAAAAGGGATGAACGTAAGCAAAGGTGACAGAGGGCTGTTAGCGCAAGGAATGCGAAAACGGACACGGGGCACCATGTCCCACTCTACACTGATACGTGTTTAATCCGGAGAGCCAACGTGAAAGAGGCCCTGGAAAACGCGTCACGTCTGTACGTTTGGATGCATAATCGGAGCTGATGTGGATAATGCAGACGATCACTCCTGAGTTGAAAGCAAAGCAGGAGAAGTGTGCCATCTTGCATATCACCAGTGTACGTGGCATTTTAGAGTATTAAACAAACATTTCACAGTATTAACTATGTTTAGAAACACAACAAAGGCATTGCATGTTCATAGAATATTTCACAAAGAATTTCTTGTCATCTATGAATTAAGTGGTCTGTTCTTACTGGCATAATAGATAATAAAATACCTTTAGTGTATCATCGGGAATGGTTAACCATTTGATTATTTTTCTCCAACATGCTATAAATATGGCTTCTTAAGAGCAGTTACACGTCTCTGGATGTAGCCATCAGGGCTTGCGGGAAATAAACACATAGCAGAGGGCATGCTGCTCTTGTTTGGCTTTTCGTGGCCCAGCTGAGCATAATTTCAATGCTGGAGCGATATCACCTCATCATTAACCAAGACTTAATCTAAGAGACCAGACCTTGGAGGTCAGGACCGATAGAGTAGAAAAGCCGGTAGTACAAGCTGAAAATTGAAGCCAGATACATCCTCGCTGCCCGCAGTCCCCAATTAACAATTCTTAATGTGTTGCACACATCGCTCCTCGTGAATTGGATTTAGGGTTAAGGTAAAAGAAGCAAATAGCCTTTTACAATTTAGAATTTGGAATGGAATTTTGATTTTAAATCCTGATCCATGTTCCTGCAAAGGAATCTTTACAGAAAAAGTAGTAATGATTGTTTTTCAATTTTAGTGACGTTAGTATGTACGAAAGTATTAATAGCATTGTATAGGGGGCAGCAGGTATCATACTGTGGTGACAGCTGGTAGCGTGGTGGCTCAAGCTGTTGCTTTTGGACCCAAAGATTGCAGGGTCAATCCCCACCTCTGGCTGTAGTACCCTTGAGCAAGATCCCTACCCTAAAATTGCTCCAGTAACATTACCCAGCTGTATAAATGGGTAAATAATTGTAGGAAGACTAACATCGTAAGTCGCTTTGGACAACAGTGTTAACTAAATGAATAAACGTAAATGTAGTCGTTAAAGCTATAACCGTGCAATTGAAGGACCTGGGTTTCAATCCTCTCCTTGTTGTACTACCCCGATCAAGGAATTTACCCTGAATTGATACAGTAAAAATAGCCAGCTGTGTCAATGGGTAAATAATGAAAGTCGCTCTGGAGAAAAGCGTCAACAAAATGAATAGAAAATAATAATGCATTTTATGTTTTTCTACATTATGAGTATAAACTGTTACAAGTTGGGCCATATGTTTTCATTATCATCTAAGTTTTGTGTGTAATACAGAAATACTTGCACTTTTCCCCAAACAAAAAATCATTAATATTTACAGAAGGATTTGTAATCTGCACTGTAAAAATTGAATTGTTTTTCAGCAGATGCACACTGTGTACATTTTGCTACAAAAAGATTCAGTGTCAGGTGAGGCGTGCCTTTATAGATCATCGTAAGTAACGGGCAATAAAATAGGGAATGGCTTCCCCTGGACCCCCCTTCCCTCCCAGAGGAATCCGATATGGAGTGAGAGTTGGGCAGGATTTGTTTTATGAGGGTAATTGATGCTGTGCAGAGGAGAAGGAGGGCAAAGCAGGCATGAAATTGCGCAGGGATCAGATCCGTATCACCGCCTGCAAGCACCAGTCTCTGCCTGCCAGTCCTCGCTGGGCCTGGATTAGCCCCAGTGCCAGGCAAACGTACAGTTAAGAGGCAATTTTATTCTCTATTAACCCAATCAATTGAAGGTCCCTATATCCTATTAGAGTGAAGTTTAGGAGAAAGAGATGCTGTTAGGAAAGGCAATAAAGACGTTTTTACGTTCATCAGGGTAGACAGGACTGGCATGTAGAGAAGAAGGAGATGGATGGAGGGATGTGGCGCAATGTGGAGATGTTCCAGTGACATGGTGTCATAGTAGGTGTCCATCGTCCTGGGCGTAGCCATCTTTGATTCTTTTATTCTATGCAGGGATCCATGGAGAGCCCGAATCACTTGTTTAATATACAAGAATCAGTGGATTCTGAGGGAGTCAACAATCATTGGATCCTACATAGAAACTCACTGGTTTCACCTTGAATCCTAATGAGTGAATCATTGGTTTCTTATACGGGAATCAATGCTTCATCGTACAGAAATCGTTGACCCTTACAGAGTGAATCACTGCACTCAAGTAAAGGAGTCCTTGCATCCTACAATGGAAATCACTGCTTTAACATCCAGGAATACTTGTTTCATAGCATACAAAGCATGAATGAATGAATGAATGAATGAGCTTT
The DNA here is from genome assembly GCF_900964775.1 of Scleropages formosus. Taxonomy (NCBI): domain Eukaryota; kingdom Metazoa; phylum Chordata; class Actinopteri; order Osteoglossiformes; family Osteoglossidae; genus Scleropages; species Scleropages formosus. Next base: position 30,781,146 of record NC_041807.1, read on the forward strand.
ATTGCCAAGTATGTTTACACGTACAAGGAATTCGTCTTGGTGACAGGAACTTCCACAGCACAGACAGAATGACAGTGACAAGACACAGATGATAAAAGTAGAGTGGGCTAATAAAAGATAAAAAAACATATATATATATATATATATATATATAGAGTATAAAGTACACAATATACAAAATATACAAGACATAACATAACATGCAAAAATGATTGGATCCTGGAGAGGAAACTGCTTCCACATACAAGAAAATTTGGTTCCATTAGAGGGAATCACGGGTTTGGTAGAAAAATAATTGATTCCCCAAAATTGAATTTCTGATTTAATGAGCAGAAATCCTTACAGAGTGAATCACCGGACTCAAGTACAAGAATTCTTGAATCACAGAGCAGGAATCATTGGTTTCACATACATGAATCATTAGTTCTGTTAGAGGGATTCATTGGTTTCATTTTCAAGAATCATTGATTTCTGGAGAGGGAGTCATTGGTTTAATGTACAGAAATCTTTGGCCCTCAAGGTGGGAACTATTGGTTTCTAAAAGGGGAAACACTGGCTTCATGTACAAAGTCTTTGGATCCTAGTGAGCGAATAACTGATTTTTCACATGACAATCCTTTACTATAGATGAAATCACTGCTTCCCAGGAAGAGTATTAAAAGTGTGTACAACACTCTCAGTCCTGCATGCAGAAATGTCTGCTCATGTGCTCGAAATCCAGTATCCAGCTAATTTCCGAACGGAAAACAGATCTGGCAGACAGTGAGTACATTTTAAAATGAAGCTGACAAACCTCTTTAATTTCGTCAGTGACCTTGGTGGCCCTCCATTCACCTTCAGCCATAGGTCACAGTAGAATACACACTGCAAATGGATGTATAAAAACACATTTCAGTTTTGAACCTATATTTGATAACAGATTTTTAGTACGAAAGTGCAAATACGGAGAACCACAGTAAAATTTCTGAAGCTGGTGATATACAAATGCAGAGGTAAAAACATGTTTACTAGCAGAAGGAAAACCTGTCTGACACTAATAGGGTGAGGTTCATTAGAATTCCTCCCCTGCCTCTTTGAATAGGGAGAGAATTGGATGTCAATCTCTAATTAATAAACTCTGCCCGGCTCGCCTCGTGTCGGGGCGAGATGCAGCGAGGGTAGGGTGAGGTGGGGGGGGTTAGCCAGAGAGAGGGGAAAGCTGATCAATAACTATTGTACACCACATCAGATGGAAGCCATTCAGATTTATCTGCTAATATCCTCCCTGATAGCTTGTGCCAGACTGGAAATGACAAGACAGTCAAATCCCATTACTTTGTTATTCACTGATTTACATTCTGCTGCTACTTGGCTACATTTTCTGGCTATTGAGTAAGAAATAGAAAGAAAAAAAATGTTCCTCCTAGTAAACTCCCTCCCTCCTTTGCTGCCTGGGGCTGCTTCTCAAGAGCTTATCAAGGTGAAAGTAGGGCGTTGCTGGGACATTTCCCAGCATGCACTTCTCTGCCTAATTGTTACTGAGCGATAACTGTTCTACTCTGCATGTTTAGTTCCAGGATAGACAGCTGTATAGATTTGCATTGGAAAGAAACTGCCAGAAGATCTGAGATGAGAAGTTTTAACTGGTGTCTGCTTTTATATTCTACATCATTCTGGGGCCACAGAGAGCAGAAAATAACCAGCAGTAAAAGACAGTAGCATATATGTAGCACGGATTGTTCATTAATGTTCAGTAAACTTTTCATTAATAAATCATTCATTAACAAACATGTTCTTTTTTTACTTTTTAGCTCCATTGCGTAAAAGAGATCAATTACGCATAATAGTATCTGCATTATAATATGAATTATTAACTCAAACCATTTGCTGAGCAGCTTGATAGTTTTATTCTGCTGTTGTAGCAGGTGCCGTTTTTTGTTCTTTATTTGAATTGAGATTGCCTTTTTATAATGCAAATTCTCAGCAAAATCCCAGTTTCTTGTTGACAATTTACTGTGACAAGCAGGCCTTGAAAAGGCACGCAGAGCAGGACAAATCCTGGCAACCAGAGGTTGAACTGCTCGCAATTACACAATTTACACCTGGATTTTTTGTACAGTACGAACAGCCTACGCCTCGCATGCTTGTTACCATTTCATTTCACCAGCTTATCAGACGTAGGTGGCTGTCTTCTCTGATTTACTGTCCTTTTTTTACACTCGATTTCCGGATTCTGAAGGAGGAGTCTCTCTGACATCATCAGTTTTTTTAGCGACTTAATGATTAAGGGATTAAGTCTGGGAGCCTTAGGAACTGCTTCACCTCCCTAGTACGATCCTTCTGGTTTATGTTTCTTGTATTTATGGTGCTGTAGAATGAAAAATGTAGCAAAACAAGAAAGGCATGGTAAACACTTACTTGCTTTACTGTACCAGATATTTAACACCTGTTAACCTTCACTGCATTTTCAGTCCTACATTAAAAATGCATCTTTCTATAGTATATGGAGAATCTGTATTCTAAAAATCTACAGAGTTTACAATGTTTCATTTAGCCACAAAACAGAATTATGCACTTTGAAGATGTGATGCCTTTTTGTTAATTGATATTCCACGTGCTGGCTCGTTCGGATACCTAAGTTTCTGCATAAAATGTGTCTGGACAGCAAAGACCATCATCAGAGGAACCATTCTTTTTGTGAGAAGTTAAACAGTTTAGTTTCATTGAGACAGTTTACTTAGTCCATGTTTGTGTTTCTTCTACTCTGTGTTCAATATCACCTTCATACGCACCCTTCACATGAAGGCTAGGATGCCCCAACCATAGCAACACAACCTGAATTTCATATTAGCACGAAAAAACAAAAACAAACGCAAAACAGCCCAGTGAGTGACCCAGCCAGCTGTTATTCAGCATTTTACTGTGATGTGCAGTAAAACACTCGCTATTGCAGAAAAATTACAGACACGGTGAGGGAAAAATACCCTAATGCACAAAATCCCACACTGATATTTTGTGATTTCTTTAACTTATCATCAAAATATTCTTTCTTTTTTAAACCCGAATAACCTGCACAGCTGCTGTCAGGGTGCAAAAACGCATTGCTTTCATATGAGCTATATTGAGGAGAAAAGGCTATCGGTACTGTGGTGAGCGGATCACTTTGGTTCAGGGTTTGGGAAATGATGCTCTACACATTGCATGCATACTAAACAAGTTAATCATCTGTGAGCTACAGATTTCCAAACAGTTTTTTAATATCGCTATTTACCTGTTGTGAAAGTGCGTGCTGTTCATCATAGGAAGAGGTCGGTCGCAGCTGGAATAATGACTCCGTAAATAGGCCATTAATGTACTTGCGGTAATCAGAGTTTTTGAACGCACAATGCAGACTGATTTGTGGCCTCTAATCAGACGCGGATCATGGCTGGCCGTGAGGGCATCGGGAACAGCGAGTGCTGCCCTTCGCTTTGGACCAGAGAGCTCATTACCTCCCGAAGAATGGAGCAAAGAATCATCTTCATCCCATCGATTTTTCTCACGTCCCTGACATTCGTCTTCATTATCCCGCCGTCCCACCCCCCTGTTGACGCCCAACCCCATTGTGGGTCAACGCCCTGCACCTCATGCTCTGCAGCAACCTCTGGGACAGTGGGAGGACACACATTTACATTTTCATTCGTGCATTCGGCAGAAACTTTTCTCCAAAGAGACCTGCTGCTGAGAGTAAACAGAAGTGGAGACAGAGGGCGTAGATACATACACACGTTCGTCAGTTGCTGGAAAGGATGCAGTGGACCTGAAGGATATAGGAAGTTCATCCCACCACATCAGGATCAAGACTGGGAACTGAGGGGTTTTGGATTTTGGGCCTCCTGTGAGGGGCATGGGCAGGCGGCCAGAGGTGGAGGAGCATCGAGTACTTTCTGTAGTGTTAGGAGTGATCAGGTCCTGCAGGTGCCCGGGTGTGGATCCTTTGACCACCCTGTAGGCTGTAACCGGAGTGCTGAACTTGATAGGGGCATCTACAGGAAAACAAAGGAGAGAGATGAGGAGGCACATGGGAACGCTTTGGCAGGTTGAACACAATTTGTGCCTTAGTACCAGGACACACACATGCATGCTGAGGAAGGACCACTTCTTGGGACCACGCTGTTTTCCATTGATCCCAAATCACTGTATATATTAGCCCTGTCTGCAGGGTAGCTGGTACTGTAGTGGTTAGAGCTGCTGCCTTTGGATCCAAAGGTTACAGGTTTGTTCCCTCTGCCTGTAGTACTCCTGAGTAAAATACTTACCCTAAACTACTTCAGTTAAAAAAAAAAAAAAAAAAAAAAATTGCCCAGCTGTATGAATGGCTAAAGAATTATTACTTTGGCATTGTAAGTTGCTTTGGAGAAAAGCATCTGCTAAATGAATAAATGTAAATATATGTCAGAAAGTGTTTTCATGTGGCATTTGCAAGTTTGCTCAGAAAGCAAGTCCACGTGTCTTCCCAGCTCTTCTGCAGCAGTTCCCAGAGGTGTTGGATGTGTGTGTTGCTTCGCTTTCACACTTCTGTCTAGTGCATCCCATGCAGCTTTCGTCCATGTTACCCATGTGTACTTGCACTCATATTTGTATGTTCATACAAATATCTTCTTGTATATCGTCTTCTGTTCCCATTTTCCTTTGCTGAGTTTTTTGGATTGCAGGTTCAACTCCAACTTCAATTCATCATAATGTAACTCAATAGTGTAACATTAATGATATGTAACATACCTGCTGAAACAATAAATATGGTTTCCCAATGAGAAAAAACCAAGCTGTGCTTACAAGAATTACAAGAATTACAGAGGTGTTCATAAAAGTACTCAGCGGAACACATACACATATGTCAACCTCAAATGAAACCGCAGAACTGGGAGTGATTCTCTTTAAACTACCTTTTGGTCAGGAATACATAATGAGAAAAAGCGAACACGTAATTAATTCGTAAGTGAAAACTTAAAGGAAAGAGTAAAATGAAATGGAAGAGGAGACATAAAATAAAAGCTATGAAAGCCGGGAAGTGAGCAAATGAACGTGGTTGTCAACGCGATGCCCTGCAACTACGATACATTAGTTAGTTCTGTTAAAAAAGCAGAATGAAATTACGCTGTAATAATATTAAGTTTACAATAGTATGGAAGAAGACCTATTGGCACAAAACATTTATTCCCAGGACATTTGCAGGTTGGCTGTGCTCAGTGAAAATAGATGATATGGCATTTGGCTTTAGAAATATATTTTGGCAAAAGGCATCCATTTTTCCGCCAAGTTGTGAAAGCAGTCATCAGTAAAATGAGCAGTGCAAAAAGCACTTAAATTCCACATTCTTTTTCTCTCCGTCCTGACTCATTCTAGAAATAAACAGAACCAGTTCTTGTCGGAACTGAAGCTGTTTTTTTCTGGAAATGAGAAACCAACGTTCCATCTTTAGCCCTGCAAGCAATAACCAAATAACAAGCTGTTACAGTATTTTAATTAAGTTTTTCAAATTAGAATGTAAGAAGATGTGGCTGCTACTTACACTTGTATATGGTAATTACACCTTACAGATGGAAGGGTGTGCAATCCTAAATGGTGGACAGAAGGGGACTTATTCCACATAAATAGCTGCCTCTGCTGACAGCTGTCCGGAGCACCGGCTACATGTTTCAGAGCGGACTACTTGTGTTCTTAGCTGGCAAGGTAGAGTTGTGAAGACAGATGATTGAACGAGTACTTTGGGGGGCAGAATAGACTTTGATGGATAACTGAAGGACCAAACAAGATGTACAGAGAAAACACCTGGCAGCAGCAGCAGCTCCAGGAAGGTGAATCAATGATGGGCGACTATATGTCTTCATGCCTTTAAAAGGTGTGTAGCCCGCAGGGACTGAGCGCTGACCCACTTTCTCTTCTCCGTTTCTACATCTTTCCTCGAAATTTGAAAACGAGAAGCTACAGTGCTTCACAAGTGAGCCGTCTCTAAGACTGTCTGTCATTGCACGAACACCGAAATGGGCCATAGGGAATAATTCTTCTATCGCCACCGTGCTATATATTTATATAATTATTCGCTTTAGCGTGCACATTTTAGTTGCAGCTGCTTTAAAAATTTAAATGGTTTTCTCGCATTCTAGTATCTTTATATGTCAATTGACTGTCTCTGCCAGTATTCTAAGTTCATTTCAGTTCAATTTATATTATATATTGCCTGTAACAACATGGTTGACTGAGAGCGATGGAAAAGATGAATATCTTATTTGCTTATTATGGATGGCTAAATCACTTGGAGAAATAAACATTTTAAAACAATTGATCCAGCAATCTTTTTTCAGTTCTCTGAGATAAAAATTATATTCAAATCGATGTCTAAAATCTACTGTAGTCACACTATACTGTCTCTCTATATAGCAATATTTAGTAATTTTTATAGTTACATTTTGTCTGGTTTGTTGAAGGTCATGTGTTTAGCATTATCACATTGGGAAAAAAAGTTATGTTTTTTATTTAATCTTATCAAGTGCCTTTGTCAAAATCAAAACAATTTCCTGAATTGATTTATACCCGCAAGAAAGCTGTTTGATGTGCCAGAATCATAAGAGGCTCTGCTGTACATAAAGGATTAGTGTCCACTGGAGTCAGTGGTGGAACAACTTGTTGGGTGTTGGGGGGGACTGAAAAAGACCAGCAAACAGGTAAATGGTAACAGGTCTTCAGAATGTTCCACGTTCTGCTTTGCTTCTGCTGCAGCAACCTTGAGCAAAGTACTAACCCTGAATGAATACAGTAAAAATTGCCCACCTGTATGCATAAATAACTGTAAGCAGCTTAGAATACACACTTAAGACTGTAAAAGGCTCCTTGGAGAAATGTAACAAAGTAATAATAATAATAATAGTCAATAATGGGCAGCAATAATAATAGTCAATGGAAATATGGACAGGCTTGTATGAATATTGAGGAGGACCCTCCCTCCATAGTTACACCTATGATTGTAGTAACATTTCTGTCAAAAGGGACTGGTTGGGGGTGGCATAGTGGTGTAGTGAGTAGCACTGCCACATCACAGTACCTGAGTGGTGCGATGGAGAACTTGGGCTCGTACAATGCTTAGTTGGTGTAGAGTTTGCATATTCTCCCTGTGTCTGTGTGGGTTTTCTCTGGGTGCTCTGGTTTCCTCCCACAGTTCAAAGACATGCAGTTCAGGTGGATTGATGATGCTAAATTTTCCACAATGTGTGTGTGGCTACTGTACGATGGACCGGGGTGTACCCTCTCTCAGCCTTGCACCCAATGATTCTGGGATAGGGTCCCGATCACTGCGAACCTGCTCAGGACAAGCAGTTATCGAAATTAGATGGATGGATGGATGGATGGATGTATGGATAGAGAGGTTAGATGCTTGTCTCATTTCTCTGTTTGCCTTGCTATGTGTCTCAGTAGTTCACTGAAACCTCTGCCACTCCTAAAGTCAGTTCTGAATTCCAGTTGGAATTAGAGAAGCATATTGGAATCTTGTGTGGGTCTTTTTTTCCCTTAGCAAGAGAATTGAACAGTTCATCACAGAGATACAGAAATAGCCCAGCAGTGGATGTGAGGTGACTGACATCACCCTACTCTTAAAGACTTTTAAAAAGTCCTGACAGTATGTTAACTCTGAAGTAGAGCGGTAAGGTAGGTGGTTCATCTGGAGGTGCAAAGGCTGAGTAATTTTTCTGAAAGTGTTGGAGGTATACTGTGATGGGTAAAGGACACGCAGCATCCACTGTACTGAGGATGTGTTCATACAGTGAGTGCTCCAGTCTTTCCCCTGGGTGAACAATCAGAGGGGCCTTTCAGCCTCTTCAAATTCCATGATTTCAGTATCTCAAGGTTGGAACTGATTTGTTCCGAAGCTCGAAGTCTTTCTTTCTTTTCGGTTAATTAGTGAAATTTATTTTAACAAAGCAAATTGTTTCTGGAGGAGTGCCTTGAGATGGACTGGCGTCCTGTCCGAGGTGTGTCCCCTTCCCCTCCAGCCCTGCACCCTGTGCTGCCGGGTTAGGCTCCGATTCACCGCGACCCTGCTCGGGACAGACGGCTTCAGCCTGTGTGTGTGATTGTTTGGGTGTGTTTACCAGTTCTTGCTAAATTCCCTGTACTTCTGTTTATTAGTTTACTTTACAAACGGTACCAGGGGTCCCCAGTCACACACATGTTGTGATACATACACTTGACCTTCCAGTCTATGCTTCTGTTTTGCTTTTCTTCTCCTTCTTGGACTGACGACCATCCATAGCTTGAGTCATTCAGTCATATTTTTGTATCTGCTTCATTGATCATCGTGCTACATGCTATAACGTAAATGTCACATGAATATGCATTTCCATTCACGGGAGGCATAAAATGCCTTAAAATCACCCATGGTAACCCGCAGTAAAAAGGTCACATAAGCACAGCTAGATAGCTAAGCTGTAAAAGGTTAGGGCTGCGGAAAACAGCAAAGACAGATGTTTTGCAGGACCCTGTAACACACCCAAGTGCTGCTTTTGTGCGATGGAATAGCCATGGACTCAACCTGCGTGCAGTTAAACTGGTTTGTACTGTAGCTTGCTATGCCTCGGTGTCAGAGTTCCATTATTGCGCAAAAAACTTGAATTGTTATTATTGTTAGCTCTAACTATGAACATAATCACAATTGCAGACAAGCACTGTCAAAAAAATAGAGGAGGAAATGACTGTGCTTTTTATTAGTGTGTCTGCTATAGTTAATATTAATTACCTGAGTACTTAGTTAATTAACTTGCTGACTAGGCTGTAATTTTGACTCTAACAAAAGCTTTTTGTCAATAATTGACCATAAATTATTATCACTTTTAACCACATATTTGTAGTCAGCCTTATTACAGCATAAATACATGAAAACTCAACGACTATTGATAAAAAATTCTGAAGAAGTGATTTTCCGTAAAGCCTGAGCTTCAGAAGTATCAACTTTTTTAGTTTACGTACATAGCAAATGTCAGTTATCACTAGTTACTTTTATATCTGAATGTTTAGTTGCTCTGTTGGACACAACATGCAGTGCTGCGGGACATTTATTATATTTAGTATTGCATTATTATTGTTGCAGGTGGGCACAGTGGCATGGTGGTGCTGTGGTGCAGTGGGTTGGGTTGGGTCCTGCTCTCCAGTGGGTCTGGGGTTCGAGTCCCGCTTGGGGTGCCTTGCGGCGGACTGGCGTCCCTTCCTGGGTGTGTCCTGTCCTGGGTGTGTCCCCCCTAGCCCTTCGCCCTGCTTTGCCGGGTTTGGCTCCAGCTCCCCATGACCCCATATGGGACAAGCAGCTTCAGATGGTGTGTGTATTATTGTTGTGTAACGAGAAATTCTAAAATCTACATTTTTAACTTACAGCAGCTGTTCTTAATTCATCAGCAGATGCATGAACCCACAATGGTACAATGACCACAAAAACTCTTTTGAGAAGAATACTGACTATATGACTAAATATGAAAATGATTCTAGACAGGAGAACTGACTGTATTACTGTAATTACGAAACAGTTATATTACTGTATTACTGTAATTATGAAACATAATAGGAAAAGTGACAGCGGCTGCCTTTGGCTCCGGAGGTTGCCGGTTCAATCCCCGCCTCCGGCTGTGGTGCCCTTGAGCAAGATGCTTGCCCTGCAATTGCTGCAGTACCTTCGCACGGGTGTGTGCCTGGGTACCTACTTGTGGCCCTGCGATGGACTGGTGTCCCGTCCAGGGTGTCCGGGATAGGCTCCGGCTCACCGCGACCCAACCCAGGACAAGCGGTTATTGACATTGGTTGGTTGGTTGGAAAAGTGACTATAACATTTTTTCATTTAACTGATGGTTCTCTCCAAAGCAACTTACAATTTTAAGCTACTTACAATTAGTAATACAATCATTGATACCACGGGGTCATTTTTGCTGGAGCAATTTATGGTAAGTACTTTGCTGAAGGGTACTGGAGCAGCAGGTGGGATCTGAACCCGGCACCTTCAAATCAAAAGGTGGCACCTGGAACCACTATGCCTCCTGCTGCCCTGAGTAACTCCAGGAGGAGTGACAATATAACTGTAACTGTAAATCACTCTAGACGGGAAAGTACTATATGATGATAACTATAAAAAGAACTGCATGACTGTACCTGTAAATTAGCTTTCAGGAAGAAAAGCTGTATGACTGCAATTGTAACATGGCTCTTAGATATGAGAATTGACAATATAATTGCAATTATAAAACAGCTTTTAAATAGGAGAACTGAATATATGACTATATGGACAATGCAGTCTTTAGACAAGAGAACTGACTGTATGACAATAACAATAAAATAAAGGACCTTCATAAAGGAGGACTATTACTACAGTGTGTTGGCGGTCATGTTCTTCCTTGTCAGGCAGTTAAAACCTTGTTGTGACCTTCAGCTCGTGGAAATCCGTCCCTTTGAAGCAGCACCGGCGAACACTGATACAAGCCTTATAATTTTGTAAACTCCTGGATCCGTCCTCCTCCGCCGATACCGAGCAGAGCACCGTATAAAGAGCAGGTGTCAGAATCAATCTGTTCACTGTGTACATTAATAATGGCATATTTCATTTCCGTCTATAAAGGTCAGGTTGCTTCAGCCTCCCTAATCGTGTTATCAGATGGCATTATCACCACCTCCACCCCTTCCCCCCCCCCCCCCTGCCAAAATCCAAAGCCAGGAGATGCAGTTTTACAAGGGTAAGCATCCTGTTCCTATTAGCAGGAGAGGTATTGTCACAGCTTACAGGCGAGAGACGTCGGTGTTGCAGGGGGAGTGACATTGCGAGTCCTGGAAGACCTCACCATTGCGGATGCGGCGATGTTGCTGGGCATTGATGGCCTCGTTGCTGCGGAGACAGTGACAGGGAGGGGGACATCAGCAGGGACCGGGAGGGGGGAGCGGTGACATTGCTTGGCTGCGCTCAGTGCTCCCCTCCGCTCCGTGTCGCTGCTCAAAGACAAACTATCAGAGCGCGTTTTCTGCGGCTGCCCCGTGACGGCTCCTCGACGACATCCGGGCTGACAGAGCGGTGGGCGATCCAACCAGCGCACCGGGGCTGTGGGGGCAGGATGCCGGCCTCACATGGGTTGCCCTCTGGAAAGTGAGTCATCCTTTAAAAGCATTGCTTTCGGTGCCTGCATCGCATGTTGCAGTGGGCGTCCAGGCCTCAGCCACAGCGTCCAGGCTGATGCCCTAAAACAAAACCACGTCTCCAGGAACTTAACCTTCCACTCCCTTACCTGCAGCGCACATTGAGCGTGTACTGGGGCCATTGTGTAAAACCCCCTGAAAACATGCCATCGGGCACTTGTTACTCAAATCGTGCGGTGCGTGATCACGGTAAGGTCTCGGTGGCTCACATCCTTCTGTGCTTCTCAACTGGAATTAGATGTGGTCCTCATGCTGTTGTAGGTGACTGTCTGCAGAGCACTTCTCCACCACCCTAGAAGAAGTTCTATGATAGACTGTTTTGGAGGCCTTGTTCTCATGAGGAATGTTGGGTGCTGTGAACCTTTTCAGATGCTCTGCGCTGGTTTGATCCACTATCCAATAGTGGAGCCAAAGCTGGGGTTCCACTGGATACCCAGACCAGCAGGGCTTTCAGAAAGGAGGCTGTTGGAGCCACTCTCTAAATGGCTTCGGTCCTGCAGGGGTGAACCCTGGAGCAAGGAGCTGCCCAATACGTAGGAGGGACTCAAGCATGAGAACAGGACATCCAAGGGCAGTGCTGCCAACCAAGCACCAGAAGGGGGCGTTAGAAACATTCCCAGCACAGCGCTATCATTAGTTCCACAAACAAGAGTGATGGTCTGAAAAGGATGTGCTAAAGTGGATGGAGAGAATGGCCTTGGTTCATCACACATCCCCTCCGTTCACATTAGCCCCCTTTTCCCGTGTTCCCATGGGCACCAGTTTGGTTCGAAAGTGGCAGGACGTGCCCGACTGGACCCGGTCCGAGGACACGTGGCGCCACGTGAGCTCCTGCACACCGACGGCTCAAGAGAGGATGGAGATGCCGGCGCGCAGGCCGAATATTTAATAGGAGCGGGAGAACGGCGGAAAAGCCGCGATATGATATGTTTTCCTCCGGGAGCCGAAGCGACATCTGCGAGCCCCGGCCCACGTGTGTCGGATGGCGGGAGCGCCGCCTGACCGGCAGTGGGGAGGAGGGAGACTCGCGGGGCGCCCAGCTGCGTCTGTGCTGGGATGAGACCCAAAAAAGTGACTGCGGAGGAACTTGCAGAAGAACCCATCAGTCATACTCCAATCAGCTAATGGGAATCACAGGTGCTGGAGCCTTATCTTCCTCTCAAATTGCGTCGCAAACAGTTCTCCCCCTGCTCTGCCCAAGAACAAACGGGAATATTCTTACACGGCCAGATGCACAACATTTTCCACTCGTGAGGACTTTGACGGGGAAAATCCTCTTTAAATCCCTCCTGCTCCAGCCAGCCCAAAATGCCATTAAAATTTAAACCACAGGTTCACTATCATGGCAGGCCTGTTAAGCAGCGGTCAGCACCCAGGTTGTAAATCTCCGATAAGAAGCGGTAAAAAAAAAAAAAAAAGCTGGGGTGTGTTGGAGGGTACGTGGGGGTGCGTCTGTTGAAGCGCTCCCTCCTTTTTAAACTCCTGATCGGCGCACTGACAGTGAGCATTATGCCCCATTGGGAATGCTAATGAACTGTGTCACAACACAGACAAACTGGCGCGGTGTTTTACTAAACAACAGCACACACACACTCACACACACAAGCTTATCTCTTGGACAGGGAAGGCTGCTAATGCTGCCTCTTCTTTCTTCGCTGTGACCTGTCCTTGTTATTGACACTTCACACTTGATATGCTGAGCCACAACTCATTGCTGTGGGCTCCCCTGGTGTGTGTGTTGCCTATAATACTATGATTAGCTGCGCAATACACTGGCCACCAGAGAGGCCATGAAACAATTATTTACTTCCTACTCATGTTAAAGGGAGTATTATGATGCAATAATGTCTTATTTTTTGTGGCATTATTTTTAGGGTGTGCAGATGGACACCTTTTCCATTAATCATGCATTGCTCCGCACCCATCGCTCACGCCTTGTGTTTCCCCCATCGCTAAACGATGTCTTTGTCACCAATCCATCCCGTCTGCTGGTACCGTCCTCACGGTCTCTTTGTTGACCGGCTGGTTCCCCACAGCCTTGGAAAGAGTTCACTAACAGCAAACCCGTTACCTACTGTGACCCCCCTTCGTCGTTCATGGCGCTAGCACTCTGTTCCATAATAGCTCATATGACGCAACGCTGTGCATTATGTGTAATTAATGTGGAATAAATGATGTCAGAGATGTCATAAATTACAGACAGCAATCATGTGCATTCATTTGTTAACAGACACAAAGTGTTGTATGTGTGTGCCGGGGGTTAGACAGACAATCTGATGAGAAGAAACTACTGCATATGATGTGATTTAGCAACAAACCTACTGTTCTTATGTAAATGCGATGCACATCAGTGGGCTGATTTCTACCTCTCCACAAAGGTGTATAACGATATGAAAATGTAAATGTAAAGCTTCTTCCGCTTGAGGCATGGAAAGGCCTCATCGCTTCTCAACAGGTGTCCCCAAGGGCTCATTGCTCCGAGCTTGAGGTCTCCCGAGATTTCCACCATGGCGCTCTACTCTCACCCTCCCTCAGGATATCAGTTTGCATACTGGCCAGAATGGCCATTTCTAGCATACGACATGTCTTCTCCAGCTATAAGAGTAGCTGGGATATGTAGCTAAAAAGGTAGAAAACTGCCCTGAAAACAATGGAAGAGTCACCTCTTTGTGTTCACTGGAAAACTGCTACTCTTTGTCATGCCACCGGATTATTTACATTTACCTTTATTCATTTAGCAGATGCTTTTCTCCAAAGTGATACACACACACACAGACTGAAACCACTTGTCCCAAGCAGGGGTCATGGAAAGCTGGAGCCTAACCTGGTAACACAGGGTGGAAGGGGACACACCCAAGACAGGACACCAGTCCGTCACAAGGCACCCCAAGCGGGACTCGAACCCCAGACCCACCAGAGAGCAAGGAGAGGCCAAGCCCGCTGCACCACCGCGCTCCCCCAGTGATATACCTCTCATAGAAAATGCAATTTGTACATTCCCAATTAATATTAATTACACATACACACACACACACATTTTCTGAACCACTTGTCCCATACGGGGTTGCGGGGAACCGGAACCTACCCAATTTGTAATTAATAATTTTGATTATTACCAATATTAAAAGCACCAATGGTTCCTCAGATAGACTCTGTCTAGATTTACACTTGAGACAGAGTTAGACCCTTGTTGCATTAGATCAGTAAGGATACTGTCATTTTACCTTACTAGATGTTGCCACAGTAGTTGTAGTGGATAAGTGCAGACAGGAACATCAGGAATGACACACACAGAATCGGAAACCGATTGTCCCATACAGGGTCACGGTGAGCCGGAGCCTAACCCAGCAACTCAGGGCATAAGGCTAGAGGGGGAGGGGACACACCAAGGAAGGGATGCCAGTCCGTCGCAAGGCACCCCAAGGAGGACTTGAACGCCGACCCACCAGAAAACAACCCCCAGTCAAACCCACTGCGCCACTGTGCCACCGCACCACCCCATCAGGAATGAAGGAAATCCAAAATAATTGCACATTTTTCTATGACTTCCGATTTTTTGTGGCACTTATCCTTCCCATACAAGAATGTGCAGCAATAAAATCTGTTCTCTGAAACATCTTGGTGGCTTTCTGAGTGTTATGTTGAGTGCAGATGGGAAGACACAGTCAAGCAGCAATGACTTGAGCTAATTTTCTATTTCACTGCCCTGAATGAATATGGGGCTGTTTACTGTTGCTCGGTAGCTTTCCCAGTAATTTCAATATCCAGTTATCCTAGTCTCATAAATATATTTACTAAATGTCACTGACATTACTGATAAAGATGTTTCTTTCTTCATAGAAAAACAATGTATAGAGTGCAGTAGAAATAATACCAGCATTTATGATGCATCAACAGGGAGCGCTGCAAGCTGCTTGAGTGCGAAAGAACGTAATGTGTTTTATGACGTTGCTGCCGTGCAATTGAATTTCTGAGGCTTCCGATTCGCTTGCGATCGAACCAGACCGAGTTAAAGAGCGTTTCCGTTGTGAAATTATTCTGTCATTTTGAAGGGCGTCACAGCTAGCAGATCCCTTGTTATCTGCTGCTCTTTACATGTTGTGATGTGCAGAACCAGCGAGAACTTGCAATTTGCTGATCCCCGTTTGCAGATTCGAGGAGCTCGTGTTAGATTATGTATTATTTATCACCTGTGACTCTTTGGCTTCTTTCAAAGGAAGCACATGTTGCTCTCAGAAAGGGAGAGTCTGCCAGGAAATATGTGGTGGGGACCTGGAGCCGGTGTAAGACGACATTGTGCTGCCTGCTGACTGACCTTTTCGGTCGGGAGATTAAAACCCAGGAAAAGCAGTAGATGCTGCCCATGCTGAGCTGTGGTTTGCCACACTGTGATGCAAGGTTTCATGCTACGTTTCCGCATCGCACGTAAACGTCACAGAATTAAAACAGAGGCGGAACTATTGCAGTATCTTATGTTGCACATCTTAAATCGTTCAAAACAGCGGCGGCAACCTGTTGATATCGATATAGGAGCTTTCCCTGGTAGTGAGAACGTATTTGTGTCGAGAATGAACTAAGAGACTGTCTTATCTCCTAATTCCTTCATTAAGCGTTTATCACTTGTCTTAATGATGATTAAGACATAATAAATGTCTCATTTCTTTTATCTTCTAAAGAGGGCAGGCAAATAGCACACCCCCTATCCAGTATCAGGACAGATGTGCTCTGATTATGGAACATCTACTGCACTTATTATAATTTACATATTGTTCAAGTCCAGATTGGGGCAACTTTGCTGTGACTGATTGTGGCTTTAATGAGAGAGAAAGTCTCTGGATACTTGATTGACACGTGAAGAGCCAATTCATGTTAACAACGTTAATAGGATATATTTGCACAAGAAACCAAAATGAATTTAAGAAATGGGTCAAATTAAGTGTAATAAGTCCATTAACTTTCTGAGCATAATGCATATCACAGTAGTATTAACGTTTTACTGGCCAATTACTGTAAGTCATTGATTTTTCTTTTTTTTTTTTTTAATCTAATCATGGGTATACTTCGTCATGTTAATTCTACCCACATTTTGCCATATTAAGCCTATGTGGTCCCAACACTGACACGCAGAAGTAAGGAGAGAGTGCTGCTTTTGTGTTTTGGATTGTCCACCCCTGAAATGTCCACTTTTGCACAGACGACCCTGCCAGTTTTATATTTTGCTGTGTTTCACTCTTCCCTATCCAGTGGCGAACATCAGGTGTTTCAGGGTTCGGGGTCAATTCGGCGTACCTGAGTTCATTTATTACAGCTTGCTCTCATATCAGCTGGTTTTCCTGCTGCACCCTGGTCAGTTGACCTCTATAACATTGCAGGAACACTGCACACATGATAAGACCCAGTAAGGGTACAATCCCCTGATATGACAGAAGAGAGAAGGAAATAAAATATTTATCTCAGTTTTAGAATGTATATGTGAGACATACTGTGTGTGTGGCACAGGCTATGTTTTACTTCATCATCTTTATTCATTATGGGTAAAACACATAGAGGGCACACTTTTTTTGTCAGTTAGCTGGTCATGAATGTACAAACGTAAATGTAAGTATGAAAATGATAGTTTCGGCTTACCCTGTCACCCAGACATTGAGTTGTGATACAAACCGACATCCATCGAACACAAGACTAACACGGGTGTAACACAGGACTAACCCTAACCCCAACACATGATTAACACACACACACACCATCTGAAACCACTAGTCCCATACGGGAGTCATGGGGAGCCGGAGCCTAACCCAGCAACACAGGGCATAAGGCTAGAGGGAGGAGGGGACACACCCAGGACGGGACGCCAGTCCATTGCAAGGCACCCCAAGCGGGACTCAAACCCCAGACCCACCGGAGAGCAGGACCCGGTCCAACCCACTGTGCCACCGCACCCCCCTAACATGAGACTAACCAACACTGGAATCACAACTCCAACACCCGAGGTTACAAGCACACCAGAAGGGGACGGTCATTCTCCGTGAGAGAGGTTGCAGGGACCCAAGTGATGAGCAGGTTTGCGTACGTTTTAGGTTTCAAGGCTCGCAAGGTGCAACAGTGCTGGTTTGTATCTGTATTGTGTTTTTGTATATGAACAATTTGCAGGATTCGGCTAGATCAGTGTGTGATGCGCCATACTGTCTCCACTGCATTCTCAATTTGAGTAACCAAGAAAGGGCTGACTCATAAAGTCTGAGATGCACTGACATTTGCATGGAAACCACAGTTTGCCCTCTGGTCACTCTGCATTTGGCTTTCTTATTCTTAAAGTAAAGTATAACAGCGTGTGCTGCCGCTGTATTTTAGTGTAATTTCGCCGTGATTTTATTCTTTTTCTATTATAATTTTTTCATGAGTTTTGTGGGAGAGTTAATGCTGATGTCGCGCTAATGTTACAGTTTGCATTACACCAGTGGTTGTGGACTGCTGGTAATACTGTGGTGCTTCATTGCACTATGTGGTCACTTACAGCCTGAGCTTAATCCCCCACTGAGCCACCCACTGGAAAATAACGCGCACTGCACCACCACGTCACACTCGACAGGCTGGTTTCAAGGCAGATAACAGATTTTCAAGGCCCTGCATCTATATCACCAGACTTATTCCGGTTTAAGAGTTTGTAAACATCCATCCGTCTTTCCGCTCATCCATACGTCCATTATTGATAACCGTTTTTCAAATTCAGGCTGATGGTGCTCCAGAGCCTCTTCCAGATGTATAGGTCATGAGGCATGGTTCTCCGTGGGCAGAGCGTCAGTCCCCCGCAGTAGACATTCACTCACACATACATACGCTAATAGTAAATTTGAGTCACCAATCCATCTGGATCACACGTCTGGACTGTGGGAGGGAAGCCATGTGAACACAAGGTGAACACGTAAGCAACACGCTGACTGAGCTGGATTTGAACCCACATCCAACCCTCCAGCCGTGCTGGATTCGAACCCACCCTTTGTGCTGCTGTGCCGCCAGTTTGGAATATACTGCAACTGGAGTCCCTTCACTAGTAATGCAGTGGCGCCGGTGTGTTTCCCACAGAGCGTGATCCTACAATCCTCAGCATTTTCATTCAGTGTGTTTTTGCTCCTCTTAGTGTTCTGAGTGTGTGCCGGGAGTGGAAAGAGGTGGGCTGAGCGATGTGGGGGCCAAGTGCCACGCTGGTCCTCGGCTCAACATGATTCATAAGCGGTTGCATTGAGGTATTGAAGGAGTGCATTCTTCACTTTACATTTTTATCCAGAGAAGCCAGGTCGCATCGCGGCACACGTACAATTCCTGGTCTTGGCAGAGGGGAGAGAAATGCTTTCTCTGCCTGCGCGGGAAGACCTTCCTGCAGGCTTGGAGGCAGGGGAAACAAGGTGTGATTAATTCTTCTCTAACAATGTCCTATTTTGGGTGCTTCGTGGAGGAGTAGGCCCCTAAAGAGCTGGAAGGCAACCCAGAATAGCCTTGTGGTTCTGCATTGCCGGCCAGATCGATGCAGGTTTGGCAGGTAACGCCACTTAAATGAGACCGCTCACCCAGTAAGAGGCCTCCACCATGGCCTCTCCTTCTCCTGCACATCGCAGAGATCAATTGACACCGGGGCCATTGATCTGCACGTTTCCACAAAGCTGATCCCAGCCTTGCCTTGATCAATGGAATTCACTAATAAAAACAAGTGGCTTCACTGCAAAAGGCTTAAATGTCACGCGTGTGGGAGATTTCCTAGCCGCGAGCGAGAGCCCTCGTTATCCCGGTCCACAGCGCCTCCCATTTTTAAGCTGAACGGAGACAGGATGCGCCACGCTGAAGCAATGAGGAGCCTACAAGTCACGTAAGCTGGCGCTGTAAACCGTTTGTCTGTCTGAAGTTGCCAGAAGGCGTTCCTGCCCAAGGTGCCTTTTCAGCACCGAAAAAGTGTGTGTGGCTGTCAGCGTTGCTTGGGGAACCCGGTCTCTGACTTGCCATCATTTGCTTGCCTTCGACCTTTGATCTATGGGAGGAGTAAAGGAGGAGTAGAGGAGTAGAGGAGTAAAGATACAATTTCTCCTCAAGTGCAGATTATTAAGGACATCAACCCACGTGTACAGTCCTGCTCATAGCTGTATCTTTAAATGGGGGGTTATGATAAGAAGCGCTCATCTAGCACAATGATTTTGCTGAGTCTGGTGTCTAGCAAACTGGAAGAGTAGTCATTTCATTTTTAGAGGGAAAACAATTACTCGCAATGTTCCCACAGCCGTATCTGTTCTGCGATGTTTTACTCCGTTTTTGATGTTTTTCCCCCATTGCTCTGTCATCCATGAAGAACGAGCAATTCTTGCCTGTTGAAATGGAACATTTAATGCAAAGGAATAATTCCGTTAGGATGCGTTCATGTTGCTTAGACCCGGTGTCACGTATGTCTGGTTTCATCGCGTGTGTTCTGCACAATTGTTTCATTCTGGCAAACATTTTTTAAAAATCTGCACAATGCATGCTGTACTCTGTATTGTCCATATAATGTAATACTTATACATGTAATACCATGTAATTGCACTCATGGATTTTAAGAGCTGAAAGACATCATCGAATTGTCTTAAAAATATTGAATGATGGTTAGGCCTGTAAATTCAAGTGCATGGTATTAAATAACCTACATTTGCATTTAATATGTATGATCAGCGTACCCGTGAGTCAACAATACGGAAATAAGCTTTTTTTTCCTCATTTTCGCCCCAGATGACTCATGGGCAGTTCACTAAACCAAACTTCATGCAGGGTATATTACTCACTACTTACAATGTACTTCAGATCAGATTAATTGGTTTGTGCTGCTCTAGGGCAAAATGTATCTTTAAAAGGAACGCCTATTGTGCGCTTTTGGTCTTTGTGGACTGTCATCCCTAGTCAACCTGGTGTATTCTCACAGTAAGACAATGGCGTCCTCTGTCAAAAGGTCCTGAAGGACATTGCCGTTCAGTGGGTTATATTTTGGACAGTGTACAGTTTCACGGCATACATGCACAGTTTCGCAGTTTTGCTTGGCATTTCCCGAGTGTTTCTATCACATTTGGATGTGGGCCCTGTGTTAGGCTAACACAATTTGCGATGCCAGTTTCCTGGAGTGTTAGACACTGGAAATGATTGTGGAGGAGTTAAAAAACACATAGATGCCATATTTTTATCTGGTGGATCTGCTGTATCGTTTCCATCCAGAAATTACACGCGGCAGAATGCGTGGCTCTCTCCCTTCCCGGAGCGTGCCGGGCGGATAATTAACAGCAAGACAAAGCGGGCGGCTAAGCTGATTGTTAATGCCAGTCAGAAAGGTTTTACTTCAGTCACACTTTAGGTGAGCCCCCGCACCGCAGCTCCGTTCACTCGGTCCTCTCTGTGCCGGGTGCGAGCCGAGGGCCTCCTCCGGCGCCCTGACTGACAGGCCGCTCCTCCTGCCACAGCCGTTTCCAACCGCGTACCTTCCGTGCCTTTTGCCTGATCAATACTGCATCAAGGGCAGCTGAAGGAATCCGGCCGGAAAGGGATATGTCGCCAAAGTGAGTGTCACCAAAGTCAGAGCATCACTTCTGCATTGTTCTTCACACCATGCATTCCACAATCTGCATTGATCTTCACACATGGAGCTTCTGCAGGTCCATGTTCTGCACATGTTTACTCTGGTAAAAGTTCTAAGCATAGTGAATTGCCTGAACAGCCCTTCAGGTGTGTGTGTGTGTGTGTGTGCTCCTCCGCTGTCTTACCCCTTTTCTTCTGGGATAACTGTTTTCATAATGAATTAATGTATTAACCTGCTTGCATCCCCCTCCGGAGCGTCTCCCTGGGAATAAACTGGAGCGCGCGTGGGTAACGGGGCAGGAGGGGGTGGCCTAATGCGCGCCCCCGTCTGTCGTGCATGAATATGTAAGTGGTTGTAGAGAGAGAATCAGAGAGAGAGCGAGAGAGAGAGTGACAGGGAGAGCGAGGGAGAGGGAAAGAGGGGAGAGAGAGTGTGTGAACGGGAGAGCTCGCAGGGAGCGAGCGCAGGCACAGCAGCACCGGCGGCGGCGCGTACCCGAACGAACGGAAGAGGCTCTTTTTAAAGGTGCCATCATCCCGCACTCGCTGCCGACTGAGGTTCCGCACGGGGACCAGCGAACCGGACCGTGGCGGAGCGGAGAGGAGAGGCGACACCACCCCCTCTATCTTTCCACCGTCTCTGGCTTTTTCTGCGAGGAGGAGGAGGAGGAGGAGGAGACCGCTCCTCTCTCTCTCTCTCTCTCTCTCTCTCTCCCCCCGTCCGTCCCTCCCTCACTCTCTCTCTCTCCCCCCTCTCTCGACCACTGCTGCTGCCGCCGCCGCCGCCGCCGCTCGCTCCTGTTGTTTTCCCAACTCTTGTTCCTGGACGTTTTTGCTGGAAAAATGGCGCTGCGCGCTCCGTCCTGCAGTCTCCTCTTCTTGGTGTCCGTCCACGGCGTGCTGCTCTTCAGCGCCTCCTCGCCGGGCGCGCGCGCGCTCAGCTTCCCGCAGCACTACACGTAAGTACCGCTCCGGGAGGCTCGCGCGAGGGTGCGCGCGCGCGCGCTTCAGAACTGGGACACACAGGTGGCACCACCGGCACCGGCTCCGCTCGCCGCGGCTGTGGCCGCGGGTCCGACTCCGAGCGCGTCCTCCTTCCGTATCTCCGTGTGTGTGTGTGTGTGTGAGAGTGAGATGTCCCACATACGAGCAGCGTCAATCCGTCCGTGTCGGCCGTGTTTCTTCCATCCGAGTCGGTCGTGGGCGACACACACAGGTGTGTTCTCTCTCTCTCTCTCTCTCTCTCTCTCTCTCTCTCACACACACACACACACACACACAGACACACACCGCGGAGTGGGCGGAAGGGGACACAGGGGGACGTTGCTCCCGCACCCGGGGCTGCAGCCGTCGCTCCGGTCTGACCGTGTAAACAAATGGCCGCTCCGGCATCTCGAGACGCGGCGGCTCCTCGCGCGCTCAGAGCACAGGTGTGTCCCACCTGGAGCAGCGTCTGCACAGTCCAGCGCGGGAAGTTCGGTCTCGACATCCCTTCACAGCCCGCCCACCTGCCTTTTTTCTTTACCCTATTATTGTTTTTGTTATATAGTTGTGTTAGATAATCATCTGCCTCCAACGATTTACATATTTATAAAGCAGGGAACCCTTACTGTAACAATTCAACTACAGCAGGAGCGGGGTTCGAACTAATAACCTTAGGTTAAGGTTACAAGGTGACCGCTCGTAACCAGAACGCTATTTATTTTTAATATCGCCACTCGTCCTTATTAGTCGTCAACATTAATGAAAACTGAGTATTCTGTGCGTAATTTGCATATACGACTTAACTGCATATAATTCATTCGTGAGGCTACTTAACTGACGCGTAAAAAAAATCTGAATAAATTAATGACACGCGCGCGCCTTTTTCGCCGCGACTGTGTATTTTTGTGAGTAACGCGTTTGCGTTTAGTTTGGCGTTCATATAATAACACGACTGCTGCTCGAATCAATCAGTGTCCGCGGGATTGGGAATCGAAGATGGATTTTTTTTTTCGTAATTTATCAGCTGGAGTTGAACAAGGCGCTTTAAAAAAAAAATTAACGAATCTTCTCGGAGGGTGTGCCATGATAATATATAATAATATAATATTATTATGTGTTGTGGAGGGTTTTTTGAATTGTCCTCACTTCAAAAAAACCCTCCACAACACATAATAATAATAATAATAATAATAATAATAATAACCACTATTGGTTACATTTGAAACAACAAGTCAGCCGGAATTCCTTCTCCCCGACTCCGGTCGTTTCCAGCGAGATGTTTTTTATACTTCGGAAAAAGTATGTGCGGAACGCGCGTGTTCCGTGTTTCGGCCACCCCGACAGCTTCGTGGGGATGTTCGGCTCAATCTCTGCCGCAGACTTGTACACGGTACGGATATAATGTATCCAGGGGAAGCGAGGACGTAAGCGAGGAGCGAGGAGCGTGGATTGCGATCGCGCACATGATGATGAAGCGCTGCGCTGCGCTCCGGAGCGCCGCGCTGCTGCTGCGCCTCTTCTCTCCACACATCGTTTTTATTGTGCCTTTAAATTATGAATATTGTGCTACAGCAGAGCCGTTCACACCCTCTTTTTGCATCATCCAGTGTGTCTGTCCGTGGATAATAAGTATGTATATATCCTTATTATCCACGATTACAGTATACACATCATTTATTTTAAAGAGCTGTGTATGAGCGGTTGCGTCTTGGTTAGCAGTTTCTCTCATTTCAAGCGACTATATTCTTTAAATTGTATTATTCCTGTCGCATTTTTTTTTACATTTGAATGAAAAAAATTAAACCCAGAGCAAAGCTTCAATTTTGTTTAATGCGTTTTTTAACAGATGACTCTATATAATGTGTGTTTATTTGCTACTCAGTTTGCTTTTATTACATTTCCTTTTAACAGCCCACAAAAATATGTGTACATTTTTTCATTAAGCTGAAAGAAGGTGTTTCGGAGTATTGAAGCCAGCCTGGCCGCTCTCGCTCTAGTCACACACACAGGGTAGGGGACGGAGCCTCTGTCTGCATGTTGCCTCCATGTGTCCCCCGTGTCATGTGCAAGTCGCCAGGGTGTTGCCAGTGGTTCCACGTGTGGCCTGTGCGGAGCACAAGGGGCTGCTCTTCCCTTACTCAGGAGGGCACTGCCCAACTAATTCCAGATGGAAGATGGCCAAAGAAGGTATAGAAGCCCAGCACCAGCTACACTTTGCTGTCTGTCATCAGCAGCATCCTGGTGTGTTCTGTCAGTGCTGATGCTGGAGGCCAGAGGAGGTGGGAACAATTGTAAGGTTAACACTGTAGGATTTTTTTTTTTTTTTGACGTTAACACTTTGAACGACATGCAGTGTATTACTGGTCGAGTGATTCTCACCAGACTCTCTCTCCATTATCGCAGTTTACATTTATTTGTTTAGATGACACTTTTCTCCAAAGCAACTTACAAGGTTATTGTACTTACAATTAGTTATCCATTTAAACAGCTGGAGTAATTCAGGTCAAGTCCATTGCTCAAAGGTGCTACAGGGAGAGGTTGGGCTTGAACCTGCAGCCTTTGAGTCCAAAGGCAGTTTTAACCACTATGCTTCCCTGTACATTACAGTTGGGTTCCAGTTGTAAAGTTGTAAAGTTACAGCTGTAGGGTGACCTGTAGGGTTACATTTCAATGATAGATGTAGGCTTAGTCCTAGGCAACAGGTGGTATGGTGGTTAGAGCTGTTCCCTTTGGACCCAGCTGTTGCAAGTTTGAATCCCAGCTATAATACTCCTGATCAAGGCACTTACCCTTAATTGTGCTAGTAAAAAAATAAACCTAGCTCTACAAATGGATAAATAATTATAAGTCATTTTGGCGAAAAGTCATGGCTAAATGACCTTGCGCAAAGATACTACAACCCAAGGTGATGTTTGAACCTGCAGCCTTTGGCTATAAAGGCAGCAGCTCTAACCCTAACCCCATATGTAACAAGACAATTATAGTTATAGGGTTATATTTGAGTTTTACATGTAGGTTTACATTTGTGTTATACTTGTAGGGTTACTGTAACAGGTTTGCATTTGTAGGGTTCCAATTTTGGGATTAGAACTGTATGATTAAATTTGTGTTACAGTTGCAGTTGTATTTGTAGGGTTAGATTTGGGTTGCTTTTGTAACTGTGCTTAAGGACCGAGGTCAGCAAGTTCTGCTGTCTTGGACCCTTGTGTATGCTCCCCTGCCTCCCTTAATTCGTTCTGCTTGATTGACCTGCTTATGTCATTCTGAAGTCTGCTGACATGCCCTTATTTTTCTGAATTATTTTTGTCGTTGCATTTTGTTGGTGTGTTTGTGCAAACATAGTAGTGAACTTTTTTTTTTTTTTACAATTTTATTTGTGCTTGCGAGTGCTTTTTAACTGCATGATCAATTTAATCATATATAATTATTTCTTCCCTTCTAGTGACTAAAAGGATTATTAATTTCTATTCAGAATGAATACTATTTTGTTAAAGAAAGCACAAATAAACAAATCCGTTTAAGGAAAGGTAGTCTGCATATTGCAATTACAATCCCTCTGTTTACTTTTTCAGCACCTGTTGCTTTTAACATGTGGCTAATAAATGTCACATCTATAGATCTGTGCTTTGCAACAGGCCATTAAGGTTTAATTTAATAGGAGTTGAGCTGCAGTGAAACATAGCATGTCATTGGGGCCCTTGGGACCAAACGTGTAATAAAGACAATCGATGCATGGCAGAATGTTAGTTTACTTAAAGGATGCAAGTGGCTTATCTCCAAAGCCAATCCCTACACAGACTAGTGAAGCTTGACAGCCTTTAGGTCAACGTTTAATTTACAGTGTCTCCCGGAATGAAAGCCAAGTCCTTTATCCGAAATTAGACACAGCCTGCTCTTTTTTCCCCTCTTTGTTTAATGCACTGGATAACACGACGCAAATACAGTAAATACAGTGTAAATACAGTAAATACTGCTGTTCTAGAGGTGCATCACACCTGGAGATTGGCAGATGGCTGATAAAGCATTGTTTTAAATTGAAAAATTTAGTCTCCCTTGATTTTTTTTTTCAATATGGGTGACTTCTTGGCATCATGTGTCTCTACATTATTCCATGTTTTCACTTTTATCCAAAGTGACACACTTATTGTACGTTTTTCATATTAAAAGTATACATTTTAATAACAGTTCGGAAATAATACGTTTCTTATTCATGCGATTATATTTTTGTCCAAGAGATATGAACCAATAACTTACAGCAGGTTAGCAGTTCTAGTTTTTGTATTTCCACCATGCTGGGCTCTGCTCTGCTGTGTCTGGCTCTGGATTGAAATATGGCCCTGGACATGTCTTTATATTGCTGCATTTATTTGACATTTTTGGATATGTGTTTGCTTAAGGCTGTTTCCCTTTTTTCTTTCAACTTTGTCATGTTGTTTCTTATTAAGGTCATTGAAGTACTCATAATTAAGTAAACGGTTCACTGTTTAATCTAAATTGGACAAAATAATTCCGTTTAAGCAAATGAAGGCAATATCAGTTTTACTTTATTTTTACTTATAAGTGTGCAAGCTCTGTTGCTTTTACTTATTTCTTCATAAATTAAACGTCTAGGTCAGCAGTGTATAGCAGCCTAGTTGGATGTAATTAGTTAAGCGGTTCTTTGGACCACATTTCAGTGAACAGGAATGGACCAGGTTTGGAAAAACACTCTTTAAGAACATTTTGGATTGGAAGGCTCACCTGCCACCTATGGAACTGTTGTGTTTACTGCTTTTATGTAACATAAAGTGCTTTGTACAGGTGGTCTTAAGTACATTAGAGTAGGTTCTCAGTTAGGACTCAAACCAGCAACCTTCTGACAAGAATTTGTGTCTTTCACTCCTTTTCTTTCTGAAGGCCCAGTGGCCAAGCTGTCATATGCTGTAGTTAGGGAATTTTGCTAGGCTGTTGTTAAATTGATTTTTTTTAAAAAAGTTGTAATAGTAATAATCTCTTAAATTTACTGGTGCTATACATTGTGAACCCACAATCAATGTGGAAAAAATTAAAATTGTTATTAATCGTAGAAAACAATTCATATTAAAACTTTCCACAGAAAGAATCATTGTGAATTTACCAATGGAAAACTTGGGCTTTGACAAATAAACAATTTCAGTGCAAACACACATGATGATATCTCTTTATTATTCCCTGTTATTATCCATTTGAATATAATTAAATGGGGGAAGAGTATAATTAAATGGTTTGGGGAAGAAAATGCAGTACAAAAACAGTAGTTATAATAAACCATCCTCTTTCATTTGTGCATTTAACCAGTTGGCTGGCTTTATACCTCTGGACAAATATTTTCTTGTGTCGGTCTTTCTCGTGTGACTTGATGCAAGTGTAACAATACATCTGGCAACGGAGCTAGTTTATTTTTCCATTTAATCTTGTTATCACAAGTCACTGGATTTAAATCCGATAAAGTTCCTTTCGCTGTAAACGTTCTTGCAAATGCAGAGAAATTGCAAAAGCACCATGGATGGCTGGCAGTGGTGGGGAGGTGGCTGTGTTTTGCTGCTTTGAACTGACGGCAATCCATAGCGTCGTCCGCTGTGTTTCCAGACCGTTCCGGAGGAGTGGCCCTATTAAGGCCTAACTGTTACCTAATGGGAATCGTGACACAGCCATAGGAGAGTAAATCAGAAAGGAAGGACGTTAACAGCCACTACAGACATTTCACAAACAATAAGCGTAATGGAAGTGCTAATAACAGTACGTTTGAGCATGGTGTGTTCTGCATGGACTTGTGTTTTTTATTCAGGTTATTGTGATACGTCACAAGGGGAAAACTATCCCTTTATCCTCGTGCTCTGAAAATCTTTGAAGGCGTCTATGAGATTTGTGTCGAAGCTGTTACTGATCTCTTCAGTCTTAATATATTTCATTAGGTCCATTATTATTTGGTCATGAATTTGAACACTGCTGAACTGAACTGCAGACACAATTTGTTTATGGATTGCTTCCCACTGAGATGTTCAAACCAGTTCCTTAGGTGGCTTGAATCACTTCCTTCACCTTCTACCTTACTGCGTGTACAGGGATGTTTCCGACGCGTTATATCGGAATGTGCGGTAGCAGGTGGGGTTGTGGTTGAGGACACAGGTGTTTGGGTTCAAATCCCAGGAGATTCTCTGTTGCAGTGTTCTTCAGCAGTGGACCTCACCTCTCCTGGGCCAGTAAACATATACACCTGAAGCATCTGGAAGGGGAAGAGTGTGTAGTATGAAGCAGAAGTGTGAGCACTCGTTGCTGGAAAGTAGGGTTTTTTTTCCGCATTTTGGGTAACAAGTTTAATCAGGAAACCAGCTCTTGAGTCAGCAGTTTCCTGAGATGTAGGACACTTCTGTCCAGTTTGTCCCATGGGGGTTTTGCCCAGGGATCCCACGTGTGCTCATGCTTTACACCGGTACTGTACATTGCTCTTTGTGAAAGCGGGAGCTCTGCTGTCGCTCGTCTAATGTCACAGGGGGCTGGGGCTCAGGTCAGCTGTTAGCGCTCCGTTTAAATCCTCAGATTTAATTCACATCACAGTGCACTCTGCTAAATCAATTGAAAGCCATTACAGCACACAAGGTGGACCTTTAATGTACCTGTGACGGATCGACTGCAAATCACAGAAGGAAATGTGCACAAAGCCGACGGGAAGTTCTTCGCCTCTTTTAAACTATTTGCCTTTATATGTAGCACCGTCTGTGTTGTGCTGTTAAGCTCAGGAATCTTCCCAAGAATTGTGGAGCTATTTCCCATACGGTGTGGTTTTTTTTCTAGGGTGCGAAAGTAGAATTCTAAATAAGAAAAAAAATGGCGCTTCCTCTCAACACTAAATTGTTTTCAATTTACCGGTGTAAAGGTCTGGCGTAATTGGTCGTCCGGCGACGGTGCCGTTTTCGGCCTAGATTAATGCGTTGCATTAGCCTGAACTCTGTAAATGGATGTGTGATTCTGTTTAGACGTTAGATGTCCACGGTGGGACTCGACTACGCCGCATTATGTTTTCAGGATCCTATCTATGAGTATTAGAGCAGGTAAAGTGCTGCAGAGAAGCACTCGCATGCAACTGTGCATTCATCAACGTGTAAACATTTTCAGCATTCCTTGACTTGATTAAGGATGCTTTAGGGTGAATAGACATAGTTTGTTAAAAGATGTGAAACTGAACATTACATAGCGAAACATTAATGTAGAAATACTCAGAGATGCACATACACACGAAGAGCGGATGACCGGGGCTATGAACGCTATTTGTGCCGTTTGTACCCCTTCAATGCCTGGATTGCCATCTGCGACGAAGGTGCTGTGGCAGCGAAATGTGCCGATGCACAGTCCAGTCTACTACAGCAGGTCCAGAGTGTCCAGGTAGGAGAATGGACGTGTGAGGCCGCTTCGTAGGAAGCTGTCTACTGTATGTTCGTCTCGCTTTCCTCGTACGTGGGCCTCACAACAGTATGGTGATCGTACGCACTGGGTCTGTCTACCTTGTTTGTGGGATTAAGAGATGTTTTGAATGCATTGAAACACATCCTCAGCTTTGGTCCTGGGTGGTTTACTACTTGGACCTGTTGCTTTGCATTCAATGCACCTGGGTTCAAGGCCCCTCTGCTGCCGTAGTGTCTTTGGGCAAGGTACATACTGTCAACTGATACAGTAGAAGTTGGCCAGCTATACAAATGGGTGAATCATGGTAAGTATCTTAGTGTTCAACCCTAACTTTGTAAGTTACCTTGGTGAAATGTATCAGGTGAAAGAACAGAGAAGAATTACTTTCATTGGGGGCACCTGGTAGTGTGGTGGTTAGAGCTGCTGCCTTTGAACCCAAAGGTCATTGGTTTGAATGCCACCTGTGGCTGTAGTATCTTCAGCAAGGTACTTACCCTAAGTTGCTCCAATAAAAAGAATATCCAGCTATACAAATAGTTAAGTAATTGTAGCTATCTTAACCCTGTAATTTGCTTTGGAGAAAAGAATCGGATAAATGTAGAACTCAAAGGGGTGACTCTGGGTCCAAAGGCAGCAGCCCTAACCACTACACTACCAGCCGCCCCTCAACTAGGGAAATACGTGCAGCTGTTGAGCACTGAGCAGTGGGTAGGGGGTTGTGGGGTGTGTGGATTTCGTCTCCACCTGTACACAGTACAGAAGTGTGTTCACCCCAACCTTAGAGCGGTGACCGCTGTACCAGCCTGTGCACGCTACTCTTGAAGGAACCGCTCGGTCTTTGAGAAACCTCAGAACGGCAAGGTTTTTTGAAGCGAGTCGCCCGGAAGCTGCATGCACAGATCCGACAGCCTCTGGATCACTCGCTGTAACAAAACCTCCCTCCTTTTATCGATAGTGTCCTACGGCTGAGCGCTCGTCATCGACAGTGAATTCCCAACACTGACCAGTACGCGGGGGGGAACACACACACACACACACACACACACACACAGGTTTGGGTTCGTTGTCTCGTCGTTGCTGCGATCATCACTAGTATTTTCCCTCTGGAAGGTTATTGCACGTAGTGTCGGTTTGTCCGGCTCGAAACATTTCGCTGGCGCTCGAACGGCGTGAATAAGAGAAATATTGCGCGCGCAGAAAACGACAAAACTCGGGAGTCCTTACGGGTTTGGTTTTAACGTGAAACAGGTGACTTTGCACCGGTGTCCCTAATTGCTCCTCAGGTTTAGTTGCGGTGGAATCAGAAAAGGCACATTGTTGTATCCATCTACAGGCTTACTGTGTAATTAAGGATGGAAGTGGAAAATAATGGATTTGGCTGCATGGGGATTTTAAAGGGAAGAATGGGGTTAGGGAAGGAGGGCCGGGCAGCGGGCGCGTTCGCGAGGACTGCTGATTCCGCCGGGCGATGTGTCCTGTCTCGCGGAGCGCTTTCATTAGAAATGGCAGCTCTTCAAGTGGCGCGTCTGTTTCTGCTGACCTCGGCCTTCGCGCGGCGCGCTGTAGGATTTGTTAATGTGCACTAAATGGAGCAGAATCGCCAAAGTGAAAAACAGCAGATCCTTTCAATTAGGACTTAATACAGCTGTGGTGGGAAAGCGCTCGGCTCCCTCCGTTTCCCCGCTCTCTGTCCTTGTCTTCATCCTCTTTCTCACCTCTCTCGCTGGAGGGGCTGTGAATAAAGGACCCAGCAGCTCCCAGGATTGCTCACTTTAACGGCAGGATACTTTCGATAAGACCACCATGCCTTCCCGTTGCGGGGTTGCGTTCCGCGAAGCCGGGCCGAGAAGTCACGTGACCGGAAACGAGCCAATGGAAGTCGGTCGTCGTGCGATCCGTCCGGTTCGCCGCGTGTACAGCCAGGATCGCCCACGGCGCCCGCATCACGCCTCAGGGTCTGGAGGTGGGGTTTTCTACTGTGGTCCAAAGGGCTGTGGAGAGCACATGTACATCATGTACATCACTTACCGGGATACTTCTCCAAGCACACCCAGCGAAGGACCCCCCGGGGTACTGTGGGAAGGTGTGGATGGAGAGATGGATGTGAAACAGTGCAAATATTACAGAGTGTAGAAACACCACCATACTTTCACGAAAAGCTCATTTTTAACATCTGTAAGATAACTGAGGTTTTTTTTTAACACAACATTTGTTTCTCATTATTACCTGTGGCTCATGCAAGGAGTGAGTATATGTGTGTCTCTGGGAGAACACCCTGACCGGGACAGTATTTAACTGAGGGGCAGAGCCGTTGTCATTAGCGCTTATCATCACTGTGTTACACAAGCGTCGCATCATTTCCGATGTTATTTTATACCTCATTGCTAGGTGACCTCATTATAGTCAGCATTCCGTCTACGTTGAGCGTTTTTTTTCTTTTGCTGGGCCTCTAACCTGCACTGTTCTGTATTTGCACTTGTCTTGCACTGTCTGTTCTTTGTGGCAAAGAGGTCCAAAGAGAAACGAAATTTCATTCGCCTGTACGTGTAACTCACCGACAGGTGGAATAACAATGAAGCTGACTTTGACTTTAGTGCCTATATTACATGTACATAACATCTGCCGAGTATTTAGTAATAACTTATGTAACCATATTTTATTATATCGTCATTCTCTGGTTATATGTACATACGTGTGTATATGCAGTTAATCCAGAGGCCCAGGTGGAAAGGACTTGAAATTTATCTCTAGGAAGTTGTTTAAACCCTAGCCCCGAACATGTTGTGTGGTATTATTATAAATAGTGGAAATATCACCTGTAATGTGCACATAAAGTAGCAGTGTAAAGTGTGAGTACACCTGGACACCCTGGGTAACACCTCTGTGGGAGGAACTGGACTGAAGAGTGAAAATGAAGCAACACATGGTTTCCTACATCTACGTCTCTCGAACCGACCTGGCGCCTCATTTCCCGATCAAAATGATCAATGCGTTGAGTGAGCACTAGTTTCCAGCAACTTGTACTCAAAGTTTACACTGGTACTTTATGTCCTCTGCAGCAGAGCAAAATGACCTTAGGAGCTTGGTTCAGTTCAGGGAGTTATTCGTAGTATTATTCAGCATACTTGGTGAAAAACTGTGAGTAAATACTTTCTCGAATTTGCTGTCTGCCTCTCAGTGTTGTCCTCCAAGAGAAAAGTACAATTAGACCTCACTTTTCGTGCCATCCAGCTTTCCGGAGGCTCAGTGGCAGGTACATCTGTGACAGGTGCCTTCGGGAGGAGTCATTAATCCAGTATCTCTTCGTTTAGTACTAAATCTGAAATTTTGAAAATATTGTAATGAATGAGTAAGGGGCGCGGGGGTGCGGTGGTGCAGCGGGGTTGGCTTTGGCCTGCTCTCCGGTAGAACTGGGGTTCGAGTCCCGCTTGTGACAGACTGGCATCCCGTCCTGGTGTGTCCCCTTCCCCTCCAGCCTTACACCCCGTGTTGCCAGGTTAGGCTCCGGTTCCCCGTGACCCTGTGTGGGACGGGCAGTTGTAGACACTGCGTATGTGTACTTTGCTCAAGGGTACTTCAGCTGAAGGTGAGAATTGGACCTGTGACCTTTGGATCTTGACCGGGTTAGGCTCCAGTTTGCCATGACCGTGGTTGGGACAAGCAGTTTCGGATAGTGTACGTGCGTGTCTGACGAACACGGAAGCTGGTATTACCTTTTTCATCTGGTGTGTGAGCCTCTTTTTGCTGCTTTGCCATCCTCATCTTTTGCATTTTGTCCTTTGCTTGTGTTAATAACCTTGTTCCGGTGTTTTCGAGGTAAATGCCGTCGCAAGTAGAGCGAACTATGACAGTCTGTGTGGGAATGTCCTCCCAAAAGAAATTTTTGGGGGTTGGTAGGACTTAAAAAAAAGTGTGAAAAGTGTTGTTATTTATGAGCTTTCATAATTTTTCATGGGGTTTGGTTAGGAGCCATTTATCGCAGCAAAGTAAGAGTCACTATAATGTTCCTACAATGGTAGTTAAACACACTTGCGTGCTCGCGTGTGTTTGCGTGTGGATTCCTGGCTTCTCCCACCCTCGGCTCACGTCGTGAGCGCGCCTGTCCGTTTCTACCTTCGGCTCTTCCTGAGCAGAAAAGCTGCCGGGGAGCAGCATCTTCTCTCGGTTGCCATGGATGGGACGGGTCGGGTCACCTCCTCCTCCAAACAACACTGTGCCGTCATGGCTTCTATCTATTATTCATCAGCTCTAGCGCTTTGTGTCATGACAGATCTCCTCAGCAAGTTGCTTAAGACCCGTGACGTCTCGAAAAGCCCGGCGCGTTTACGTTCAGATGAAGCTGTCATTAATATTTCATTTGCTATCCAAGCCGACGATAATCATATTCTCTCGGAAGAAGCAAACATCCAGCCGGACTCTTCCGCTCGTTGTCCCGCCGCGACCTGTACCCGCGCTGAAACACCGTGCATCTGAACCCCGTGAACTCTGAAACCAAAGTAGGGTTCTGGAGAGGGACACTTGGAAGGGAAAGGGGACTCTGGAATCGTAATCTTTTTGGGGTTGTGGGGTCGATGCTGTTTGTAGTATGGGGCTGAAGAGACTCCTCGGATGTTGGGGGACCAACGAAATTTTGCAGTAGGCCTCAGAGGAGCTATACGCACACAGTGGGTGGACACAATATGCTTGCTTTAACACTGTGGGGGTGGCACGTTACACCTGGGTTTACTGTGTCTGTCCCTTTCCTTTACCCGGCATTGTCACCGTTCCCGCTGTCAGATTTGTTCAGCTGATCACGTGTTCCTATGAAATTTCGTTCTTTACCGACGCCGTGTGGGGATCTTTCAGTCGACAATCTCTTTTGTTCCTGCGCTTTTTTGTGTAGTTTAAAACTTCAGCATCCTCTTTTTCAGCTGAGCCGTCTGAACATCTTTTTTTGCGAGGCATTTGCTACAGTGCCTTTAAATACACCTGAGTTGTTTGATCTTTTAATGCTGATCTTGGCTCTGTTGCGGAACATACCAGAAAGCTGTTCCGGCTATTATGCTTGGCTAATGCTTCAGTCTTGCCGGTGTAAGGTGGATGGGCTCATATCTTCTATTTTATATCTTTTTTATTATGGCTGATATTAAATGTGTTCCAAAAATATGAGAACTGAAAAAAAAAAAAGATGGGCCAGTTTGTCTTGATAAAAAATATATTTTAATACACTGAAATTAAATGCCTTTCTTACAGATGACACTGTACTGTTCTTGCTTTGATCAATGTCACTTTCATATCGTTAAGATTTAAAAATTCAGTGAGAAATATATTGCGAAGGAATGGAGCTGTGTTCTATTAATGCATGGAAAACTCGCTCACTCTCTCTCTCACACACACACACACACACACACACACACACACTCTCTCTCTCTCTCTCTCTCTCTCTCTCTCTCTCTCTCTCTCTCTCTCTCTCTCCCTCCCAGCAGGGTGCCAGTGTGTGACACAGTAAACCAGTATGTGGTCCTTCAGCTCACCCAGCTTGTCTCCAGGCCTTGCCCCCCTCCCCGCGTGTCTGTCCCCCTCTTCCTTGGATTGTCCCTCTGCTCTGGTGTGCCGTCACCCCCGTACAGGCAGACGTTGCTGTGGGGATGGAGACGCGCGCAAGCTGCAGACGCCGAGCTGCCGTGACTCACGCCCACCCAGCAAAGTTAACGCAACATAAATAAAAGAACAATGAGCGCAATGCCTAAAAGCCTCAAATTAGCAGTCTAATCTGGGTCCGGGGCCGTCGTGGACTCCGTCGTGCGGCACGCGGCCGCCATCTGAATTCTAAACGCCGGGGTTTTTTATCGCGAGGGGTGGCGGATGGGATGTGAAGCACCCAGGGCTGACACCTTCTGCAACTGATGACCTTACAGAGGTCATCCCCACCAGAGCTCCCCCGCAGAGGAGAATTTCCAGGAGCTGAAGGACAGAGGCGGACACTGGCGCTCTGCAGCGACACGAGGTCACGCTGCCCCCCCCCCCGCTCTCCGCTGTCCCCTTATCGGCATCCGGGGGCAGCCAGCGGGAGTCGCGCTGGGGCCTTTTCCCACAGTGCACCGAGGAAAAATCGTCATCGCCGACCAGCCTCGCCGAAGGAGGGTGATCGAGAGGCCCATTAAAAAGTGGTTCGCCTGGTCTCATGTTGTGAATTGTCTTTATGGCTCCATTACCATCCCCTGGGTGCCTGCGTACTTCACCCCTGACTGCGCTGCTTTCCCAGGGACTGAATCCGCTGAATGGCGCCGAGCACGTCTTCTGCACAGTTTTCACAATCCATTCAGTAATAATAAAGCGCAGTAATAGCGAAGACTTAAATGAAATCTTTCCGGTCTGCGGGCAAATTAAAGAGGTCATCGGAGAGAGCGGTCTGAAGAAGGGTTCCTGTTCGCAGGTTAATGCCTGCAAGCGAGATGTTGTCACGGGCCGCTGTGGGATCGGGTTAGCGCCGGTCCCAGCGGACGCGGGGCCTCTTGGTCCTTGACGGGGCCCCGGAGCTGGCGGAGGCTCAAATCAGATGATTAATGAGACCTGTCGGAGGAGGCCTGCCGGGGGGGGGTGGGGGCGTCTCATGGACGCTTTAGCGCGGAAGTGCCGCGTTTGCCGAGACAAGGGTTCCGGCCCTGGCGACTTGGAGCCGGGGAAGTGCGGGGAGGGGTGGCGGCAAACCTCCAGATGCCCCGCCGGACCGAAACGTGTTCTCCCAGACGTACGGCCAGCGCCCCCCGCGTGACGGCAGCATGCCGAAGCGGCGCCTTCTGCACCCGTCTGACTCTGGCCGCGCGCAGAGTTCGCTGGCAGATGGTTGTTGTGTCGCGTGCCAGTCGTGTGGAGCGACAGAGGGACGCAGACCCGGGAAGCGGGGGCGGGGGGGGGGACGCGCGTAGTACGAGCGGTTCATTGACTGTGCCGCCGTGGACTCGACGCGGCCCTCTGGGGCGGCGAACACTACAGTTTGTTAGACGCGTAGAACGGCGTGTGTGGTTCTGGGTGTGAAACAAAGCGTAGCGCCAGACGGGCGAGCATTTGAGACATGGAATTATTTTAATTAAGCCGAGTGAAGTGCGGCAACTGTAGAAGGGAGAGGAAGAGACAATATGTCGCTGGGTGCTGGGACAGTTGGCGCGCCTTTCTCGCTCGTGTATTATAAATCCGTCCGAATCCCTGCTCTTTTCAAGCATTTTACATCTGCCCTTGTAAGTGCAATTAGCACTCCCGCTGCTGGCTTTTCCGAGTAGTTTTGAATTCTGCATATTTTTAGCGTATTAATTTTCCATTATTTTTTTTAAGCGCCGTTTGCCATTTCTGAGAACCTTTCAGAACACGAGAATCGGTACTGTGCGGTACGGGCATTGCGGCTCATCCGGGCCGCCTCGACATTGCTGCTGTCTTTATCGTGATCTCTGTTTCCCTCTGATCTTTCAGGATGATCCACTGGGCAGGACGCATAGAGAAAGAAATTGACAAGGTTCTCCAGCATGTCAGTGGAGTCCAGCAAATGAGAGGAGTAAGTATTCCTTCCACACATTCTTTGTCTGCGCTTTCACGTCGGTTCGAGACAAAAAGGTCTCTCGATTTGGGGTGCGGGGTACCTTAGCTGCTTTTTGTCCGTCGTTGACAAGTGGAGCACCTGCAGTGGACATGTGGTCACATGTGATCCAAGTGGGCGCCTTGAATCTATAGGTTTATCTGTCACACCCGGTTTCTGGTGCTTTTGTGCCATTTCCTCTTAAGCTTCCATAATGTTAATATTTGCTTTGTCTGGTTTTGCGCTGACTACGGTGGGTTGGACCGGGTCCTGCTCTCCGGTGGGTCTGGGGTTTGGGTCCCGCTTGGGGCGCCTCGTCCCGTCCTGGGTGCGTCCCCTCCCCCTCCAGCCTTACGCCCTGTGTTGCCAGGTTAGGCCCCGGCTCCCCGCGACCCCAAATGGGACAAGCAGTTCAGACAATGTGTGTGTGTGTGTGTGTGTGTGGTTTTGCACTGACTATGTATGAGAGCCGGGGGGGGGGGGGGGGGCAGTGGTGGTGTCAGATCTGCTGGTTTGTTGGACCGTGAGAGTCAGTAAGCTGTGCAGTTCAACAGATGAACAAAAGACGGTGACTTGAGAGAGGAACTAAAGCGCTCAGCAACCAGGCCTCTGTGGTGTCAACAGTGACACGGATGTGGGATCTGGTCTCAGGTGTCAGGTGGCTGTCGGTGCACACGTGAGAGGGGTCTGGGCCTTGGTGTTAGCTTGTTGCTGAGTGCTCCGTTTGTTCGAACCCCCTTCCCCATAACACACACACACGGACAAAGGAAGGGTTAGGGTTCGTATCCCCTGAAACTTCGACCAAGGGCATCGCTGCAGCACCCCTCTCGCTTCCCTGACCTCCTCACCTGGTCGCACTGCTGGACCGCTTCTCCAGCTCTTTGTGCAGAGATACTGTGTGACGAGGATTCTGAACTATTTTTATTTGTGCAGTACCTCATGCTTTCCATTCAGTGATGAAATGTTTATCTATAATGATGCTGGAGCTTTCCTGACTGTTTTCAGGGGATGCTGTGTAATATGGGAACGTTTGCTCCCTGTGTGTGTGTGTGTGTGTGTGTGTGTGTGTGTGTGTGTGTGTGTGTGTGTGTGTGCGTGCGCCCTGTTGTTTGGAACAATGTGGAACGGGGAATATAAAAATTGTGATAGGTGAGAAGTCCTCCGTCCAGCAGTGCAGGACACTTTCAATCACAGTTGTGTCCAGGGTGAGCTGTACAGTGGGTTATATGGTCCACCCCGGGGAAGGACAACCGTATTTACATGCTGCTGACCTCCGCTCCCTGTGTCTCAGACCAGACTCCTCTTCTGCAGCTTCTCTGCATCTCGTCCGCCGTCTTTTCATGAAGTGTCCGCTGCTCAGTCTCTCTTTGCTCTGTGATGGACTGGCGTCCCATCCGGGGTGTACCCTGCCTCACGTCCTGTGTTTCTGTGACGCTGCCCTGGACAGCTGGTTATTGATGATAGATGGATGGATGGATTTTTTTGAATGGAAAAAGCAGAGTGTCAGAATTCAGTGAGTGTCTTAGTTTCTGAAGAGTGCAAGCGTACCTTGGATGCGTTTTCCGTGTATGTCATGGCGACCGCAAGGAACCGAGGCGTCAGACCCAAGAGCGGGAGCTCTATTCGGTAACGGTGATGCAGGGACGGGCAGAATGGAGGTCCAAAACAAGAAGGGGTCGCCGAGGTGCATACGCTGTTACAGGGGAAGAGCCAGAAGACGAGGTCCGAGAAACGATGCAGAGGGTCAGGAGCCAGAAGAGGAGAACAAGGGGCATACGGGGTATGCACGGGCCAAGGGAAGCAAGGAGGCAAGGAAACGAGGTCGTGGTTCACGATGTCGTTGAGGCGGCTCTAACGAGGTTCCGTGAACCGCCGCGCTGGAGCGGTCCTTATATAGTCCGTTCTTCCTGATTGGCTACAGGTGCGGTCGTCTGACACGAGGGTGCGGGCGTGACGGTGTCCTGCTCGTTTATCTCGAAAAATATGACATAAATGAGAGCGTTTTTCCGAGTGCGTGAAGATGTCCGTCGTGCCAGAGTTTCCTCGCTGTTCCTGTAAAGAAAACGAAGACCTTCATGCTTTTCAGCTGCTCTGGCAGCCTTACTGTTGGCAGTAACGGCGGGCGTCATTCGATTTCCCTGCATCAGCCGCACATTCGTGCCGGGATTTGCGTCTCTGTGAATCGGACCCTGTTCCCACGTGCGTTTCAATACGGGCGGCAGGTGGCGTAGCGGTTACAGCTGCTGCCTTTGGCCTGGAAGCACGCAGCTTTGAAGCCCTGCTCCCGGTGTAGTACCGCTAATCGAGGTACTTTCCCTGAATTGATGTAGCAAAGCGCTGCACGAATGGCTGAACTCTCGTGAGTCACTTTGAAGGAAAATATGAGATAAATGTAAGTGTTTTTCTGAGTGCGTGAACATGTCCGCCGTGTCGGCCTCCTCCTCCTGCCATCTCCGTCCTTGTCGCGTCACGTTGTCCTCTTTGCGCAGCGGTGTCATCAACCTCACGGCAGCGTCCGCCCCCCTCCCCGCCCGCTGCAAGGAGCAGTCCGGTTACCCAGCATGCACCGCAAACAAGATAATCGGTGGATTAGAACGCCTGGATTTTGCCGGTTTGAAGCCCCGTTTTTGTTTCGCGCGGCACTCGGCTAGCCACCCGCCCACCCGCAGCCGAGCTCCGCCTTGCGTCTGTTTGTCGCCGGG
Source organism: Scleropages formosus (assembly GCF_900964775.1). Lineage (NCBI taxonomy): Eukaryota > Metazoa > Chordata > Actinopteri > Osteoglossiformes > Osteoglossidae > Scleropages > Scleropages formosus. Next base: position 30,820,563 of record NC_041807.1, read on the forward strand.
AACGGTAGGCCCCGATCCCTGGCAGCTCCTTTGAGCCTTTTTTGCCCCGACCTTCGACGGCGCGCACCGGCGCTCCCTTGTTTCGGGTCGCGTGCGCTTTCCCGTGCCCCGTTTCGCGGATGCCGGAGCCAAGAGTAAGCGCTTGCCGTCTTCTCCCAAAGGCGTCTTTGCGCGCCGCTACGGAGCATTAGGCGCTTTCCGCTCACGTCTGTCCGACCTCCCCTCGCAGCCTTGCCTGGCTTGTAATGAGCAATTATCTCCTTTTTGTGGAGGGGAAATTACGCGTCCGTCAGGGGGAGAGCGCCGGAGACAAACCGACGCGGACGGACAGAGAGCGCGGGGGAAAGGACGGCGCGCAGGCTCAAGTGCGGCGCGGCTAAGCTCTCAGCGTGGTGCCTGTCATTTTTAGATATGCTGCCCCTTTATGTGAGCACGGGCATTTTTCCTATCGGTGCCTCCTCAAAAGGACCGAGCCTCACTTGTGTGGATTCCATTAAAGACGCCCTGCTCCTTGTGTTCTCTTCGCGAAGCCCAATGCTTGACTAATTATGCACTGATTTTGCCACTGTCTGCTACCGAAATAAAGAAACGCCACTTTGAAAAATACTTGGCAGGAGATGATTAAATAAGAAAAGAGATTTCAGAGACTCGGGAGAAGAATGTTTGGGGTTTTTTTTTTTTTTTTTAGCTGCTGTCTGTCAATATGCATAGCAGTGTTTGGGAAGGATTATTATTTTTTTGCAGAGGTTCTGTGGATTGTGTGTGTGTGTGTGTGTGTGTGGATACTGCCCCTATATTCATGTTCAAATTCCCAAAGCAGAATACCGACTGAGCTGCATTATCATGAAGGGTAGCTAAATCTTTGATTTGAAAAACACATAATCTTTCAGGACAGGCATTGTGAAATACTTTGCAATTTTAAAAATAAAAGGTTAAATTGTGAAGGGTTATCCTTCTATTCAAAACCAGGGAAGGCTGGATGACTCCATCCATCCATCCATCCATCCATCCATCCATCCATCACCACCTGTCCAGTGCAGAGTCACAGTGGTCTAGCGTCTGTACCAGAACTGTATGGTGTGAAACAGGGTAAGCTCTAGACAGGACACCAGTCCATCGCAGGGCAGGTAGATCATTTGACTTCCGTTACTAATGACTCATCGTGAGCCTTATCGGTGTCATGTTTTTCTGATTTTGATATAAAAAAAGCAAAAACTTTCCCTTAGTTTAATATTCATGGAGAACTTTGTTCCAAAGAGCTTAAAATTGATTTCCAACCATTTTACTACTCCGAGCAATTATTTGCAATTATTATAATTTCCAGTAATATGTACATGGGAAATGATAATAGTAAGGTACATGACTGAAGCTTTTTTCAAGAGTGAAAATTCTAAATGCATTCAGGCCTTATTGTTGCATTTTGTTGTGTGTGGTGTCCCTCAGGGATCCATCTCAGGACCCCGTGGAGAACTTGGCAATGCTCCTCGTGGGTAAAGTGCTTCGTTTTTAGAGAACGAGAGAGTGGTGGAGAGGAGAAAAAGTGAAAATGTGATTGGAAGCCTGAGAAGTGCAGATGTTGCTCTTTCTGTCGTCCTGTTTGATTTAGAACGTACATGCGTTTGTGCGTGTGTGAGTGTGCGTGCGATGACAACTGCTCTTTTGTCAGTCCAAGAAGGGCTGTGTGTTGTATGTTCAGGCTGCCTCAGCGCAGAGATGTTCACAGACCGATTTCTTCACACTTTGCCATCTGGCTGACTGGGTCCACAGCTGGGATGGTACCAGAGTAAGCACTTGGTTCCTTTGGGAATGCCAAGGCTAGCGTTGGGCGCTGATGGGTGGCGACTCTTAACATCTTGGGAGGATTACGGGAAAAATGGCCGCGGTGGGATTTAGGTTAATCGGCTCGCCGAGCGTATGACAAGTCACCGCAAAGATGGGAGGCCAGAAGCGCTCGCTGCTGGAAGCACCAGAACATGGTACTGATGAGCAGGAGTTGGGCCCGGGTTAGGGTAAACATGGGCTTGGCAGGATATGGCTGAACACAGCACTGCGTTATTTTCTCAAATCTCAGCAAGCAGAGCCCAGTTTATATTGCGTGCTGAAGGGACCACAGCTTTTGGGAAGCCTTTAGTTAAAGGCTCATCCGTGATGTTGTGGCAGCTACAAGCACAACTCCGTCAACTTGAATACCAGAAATCAGTAAATAAAGATATCGATAAATATTAACCTTTACTTAACCGACACCTTTGTTCAAGGCATCTTACAGTGTTACATAATCAGCTGTACAATGGCTTGCCTGTTCATTCAGCAAGGTATTCTTATTTCATGATGGGTAAGTACCCTGATCAGGGGTTCGAGAGATAGAAGAGCACTACAGATGGAGTAACACTGGGTCCTTTCACTTTAAGGTGACAACACTACCCCGGTGTGTAATGCGGTGCTTAGAGCCATCCGTAATTTAAGATTGTTACATAATATGATCCATGAAGGGTCCAACGTAAGGGTCTCCTTTAACAATGCATGAGTGCGTTCGTAAAAACTACGTAAACGGTCGTACGATGTGATTGCGTCTCAAAGTGTGTAGCGCGCTGCCCCTGAAGTGTTTTCGACAGAAATTTCTTCATTGTGACGCAGGAGCTCGACTTTAATATCTCCAGTGCAAACACCCCGCTGCATAAATGGACTGAATTAGCAAAAATTCTAGCTGCTGGGGTCGCTGTGGATACAAGCACCTGCGAAACAACTGGACGCCAGCTGGGCCCAGTGTGATGTGGCTGAACGTACAGGCGCGTACTCAGTAAGCCCCAGAAATGTAATACACGGAGTAACGGGCTCCTCGGCCCTCGGTAACCGTATCTCCTGCTCCGCCGTCGGCGTCTCCTGGTTGCCAGGACCTGGTAGAGACGCAGCTCTCTGGCCTCTTTATTTCGGCACATATCTCAGATGTCATGACAACATATGCCCTGCTTTTATTTCATTTACATAAGGAAGATAATCGCCATGAATTATTCATCGCACTCAGCATTGTGACTGGATCACTTCTTCATCAGCCTCCCTCCCAGGAATCAGTCTTTCCTCCTTTTCTTTGCACTCTTCCCTGGTTTTCTCTCTCTCTCTCTCTCTCTCTCTCTCTTTCTCTGCTGTTCTCTGCACCCCCCCACCCCTTCCTCATCTCTCGTCGGTTTTCCTCAGCATCTGATAAATACCTACGAGGCAGTTGGGTTCCTTTTGAAAATGGATTTATCCCATTTCATTTTCTCCCTCTCTCTGTCTTTGCCGCTGTTCCGGAAAGCTCACGTGAGAGAAATAAAACTGCGCTTTGATACACGCAGAAAGCAGAGGGAAGTGTGTGTGGGGAGGAGGAGGATTATGAATGCAGAAATGAGAACAGTTGCTTTTGACTGATCCCTCAGCGGAAAGAAAAGAGGAAAAGAAGGAGAGTGAAACGGGAACGGAGGAGGAGAAGAGAGGAGAGATCCGACCGGCACATCCCCCACGAGTTTGTTTTAGCGTGAAGACACGGCGTTGCGTGTGCCGGCACAGATTATGCGTCATTTCTACAGCGGCTGATGTCGTCTGCTCGCCCCGGTGGGGTAAAGTTTACGGGGGGTTTCGGTACGGAATAGGCTGCTCGTGTGATGATTCTGTGGCGACACACTCTGCCGCCCGTAACGGAATCAAAGAGCCACAAAGGGCTGTGTGAGTGGAGTCCATGCAAGGCGGTGCTGTTTTCCTGCGGCACCGCTGAGCTGTACCTGTGCGACGTGCCACATGGCAGCCTGTAGGACGGCACCGTGAGCGGTTCGGTACCCGACTCGCTGTTGGGCCTGACGGTGACCTTCTGAGAACGAGTTTACTCTTCTGCAAGCTTAAAGACAACATAGAGCCCATGGGATCTGGAGTGTGCGCGAGCAAACGTGCGTGAGCGTGCGGTGCGCGTGTATGCAAACGCATGGGAAGCGGGTGCGTGTGCGTATTGGAGCGAGAGGCGTGAAGCCGGATCAGGCTTTGCGGGGTTATCTCGGTCCGACACAGGCCTCTCTTCCGGACCGCGCCGATCCGCCGTGAAGGAGCGTGACGCGCACTGGCAGGGCGGCCGGCGCACCTGCACTTCCCGCCACGTCCCGCCCTTCCCTCATTTTCTACTGTTGTGGGCAGCCGAGGCGGGGGCGGGGGGGGGGGGGCGTTTGCGCTCGGTTCCCGCTCCAGTTGACCGGAGTCAGAGAAATGAGCGTCTGACCAGAGGCCTCAGTCGGTGGTGGGCGCCTGGGAAAAGGCAGGATCCTCTCCCGTCCTCAATTTGATTATGCTGCATGGATGACCAGGGCGATGTTCGTTACTCTGCGTCAAAAACTTGACATCACCACGAGGCACGTCAACGCACCGCGCCCATCTGTCCTGCGCAGCTTCTCTCTGTCTCGTGTGAAGTGCTGCTGGAGCACCGGACGTTAAGGCGCGCTGGGCGTGCTCCTCATTGGCTGCATAGAAGATGCGACTGCTGATCAGTGTAATTGGTTCTTGATTTAGTGGTGCTTTTCCCTGTCAACAACTTGCAGGAAAAGCTGAGTGGCTTTAGCGAGAAATTACCCTAAAAGGAAGATGTGGGGCGGCCACCCCACCCCACTCCACGCCGGCCGCACCAGGCCTCGAGATGGCTGCCTTCCAAGGGCCACTCCATCATAGCCAGGACTCAGCAGTGCCTCCGGTCCCTGTTTTGCGGTGCTGGCAGGGCACGCATGCGAAGCCGCCGGTCATAGACAGGTGACTGACCGCCCGACCACGCGTGCGTCCGGGATCTGCGCAGAGCCACACGCACAACGGATTGCCAACCCGAACGTTCCCTTCTTCAACGAAAACCCCTCTTTGTGCCCGTTCGGATTTCTCTGTAGTATCAGTTGGAAAAGAAAGATGTGCGTCTTCTGCTCTCCTGTTTATGGCTGACTTTTGTCTCTCCCTGCCCAACACACTCACACACACATTTTTGTTTATAAGCCCATTCCTGGAGTGGGAAGGCCACAGATGTTTAGTGTCATCTCTGCAGACCCATGCGGCAGCTCTCAGTGTGTGTTTGTCTGAGACCCCCCTGGAAGCATTCAGCCACCATCACCACCACCACCACCACCACACCATGGCCACACTTCTGTGTTTCAGTCTGGCCCTAGTAGTCAGGATGTGGTGGTGGGCACTGTGGGAGATGATGATGATTATTATTATTATTATTATTTGCCTAACCAGTGCACAGTACTCAAAGCACACTACACGCACACACACACCATCTAAACCGCTTGTTCCATATGGGGTCCTGGGGAGCCGGAGCCAGAGCCTAACCCGGCAACACAGGGCGTAGGGCCGGAGGGGGACGGGACACGAACCCCAGACCCACCGGAGAGCAGGACCCGGTCCAACCCGCTGCGCCACCGCACCCCCCCTCAAAGCACACTACATTTACATTAAATTTACATTTATTCATTTAGCAGACACTTTTCTCCAAAGCGACATACATCTCATAGAAAACACTACAGTTTCTCCTGTCTTTACAGCCATGTATTTTACTGGTGAAATTCAGGCGCAGCTCCAGCCTCATCCGAGCCACCTTGGTGTTGTTAGAGTCTGCTGCGGTATGTGTTCGCACGTTGGACCCCATGTTCCATTCGGTCACATGCAATACCGAAGAGCATAAAATATCTCTTTCTAAAGTTATCCATCCGTTCATCCATCTGTTATCCACAACTGCTTGTCCCAAGCAGAGTGGCAGTTGCCTAGCACCTCTCCTGGAAACACAAGCAAGGACACCATTGCAGGGCAAACACACGAGCGCACACAAACACACACGCAGACACACACTTATTCGTTGGCGCACACTATGGGCAACTTAGGAGCACCGTACTGCTCTTTAGCGCATCACTTTTATACCTCGGCAAGAGCGCACCGCACCACCGTGAGTTGTGATGGTTATTAAACCCTTGCCTGCTGTGTGGGATGAAGATGTATTTACCCCACCATTAAACCACTGGGTAATTCCCTGGCCTTCTCGGTCCATCAGCTATCTCCTTAAGCGTGTCTGCGGTGAGGGTCCGTTCTTGCTGCCGGTGCTGTCCGGAGACCCAGTGCGCCGGTCCCTCCCCTCGGCGGTCCGTCCGCGGCACCACGGGGTTCGCTGCCCTTATACGTATAATAACATTGACTGCCGCATGGACTTTGCCTTTGGCCATACCTAGAGGTACATTTCTCCTCACACTTCCCTGTACCGATGAGCCACCCGTTATGCTTACCTTGCACATCCGATTTCTCCCACCTCCGTGCTTTCTTTTTGTCAAGTCTGCAGTTCTCTTTTTCGTTGTTACTCTCTACAATTTGAGGACTTCGCTTATTTTCGCGCGTCCCGGAAGGCGTGAAGTATCGTAATAAAAATGTGTAATTTGGCTTGTGGAGAGGGTGAGACTTTTTGCTCTCCCTGTGCCTCCTGCGCTGCCGTGGCGGATTAGGCCTAGGCGAGAGGGGAGTGACGTCCGCACGAGAGGCCGGGTTTCCGCCCGTCTCTTTGATGTGCGGCAGATAGAAATTCCCCATAAATATTACAAATGGTTACTGCTTGTTGCACTTCGGAAGGAGCGAACAGCTGCCATCCATAACCTCACCCCCAGCTCACTGCACAGCACCGTAGTAAAAATATGCTCTCTGTACCACTTTTCACTGACACATCTTGGGCGGCCTTCCTTAATTGTATTTCGAGAGAGTGGTCCATTTACCCAAAACCCTCCCCAGGCATATGGAGAGTTCCATTTGGCTTTCTGGGAAACTCATTGTAGATGATCCCCATCGGAGCAACTCAAAAAGGTCGTCTAACAGGATGTCCAGCAGACCTGCCGTTCATTACCGTCAACACATATTATTAATTAATTTCACTGACGCTTCCCTCCAAAACATTGATCAATGTTTTTTTCCATGCCAAGTTGCTTACACTTGTTTGCCCACTAATACCGCAGAGTAATTTTTACTGTATCAATTCAGGGTAAGTACCTCGACCAAGGGTAGTGCGAGTGTGTCACGTCCACGCCCACAACACACGCGACAACACCTGACTCTGCACTAGCTCCTGAGTAATCGCTCACCCTATAAAGACCCTCTTCAGCTCCTGTACCGTTGCGGAATCTCGTTTGGGACAACCGCCCTTCCTTGCCTTACTACACACACTCTTACTCTATTCACGATCTCCGGTTTTTTGACTCCTTGCTTCGTTCTCCGACCGCGTCCACGGATCCTCGTTCCTGTCCTGTTCGCCGATCGACCGACCCTTCGCCCGTGCCTGGTTTTGAGAACTTGCCTCTTCCCTCAACTTCTGAGGAACAACGCCGCACTCGGGTTCAACCGTCCCGGCTCCCTGTGTTCCGCGTGACAGAGTGGAAGATTCAAACCCGACTCCTTTAATTGCAAAGTATCTGCTCCTGCCGCTCCAGGGCCTCTATGTTTGCCAAGGAGTAAACTGTCCTTACTCTCTTGCTATCTGTAAAAAATCTGCTCTTAAAAAAAGGCATGAATTTCATCGAAGCCTAAAGTTGAACAACTGGTATTATATTAATTGTGTTAATAAGCAGCAGTTTATCCTGACGCGTTAATTCCATTTACGGTATAGGAAAGTGAGTTCATTAATCGTATCGGAGCTGCTTGATACGATGCTCCGTTTGATTACCCTTATCTTGTTGCGACAATTCCCATAATTCTATGGTTCTACTGCCCCTCCCCCCCTTCCTTGAGTGCTTTCACTTTGCTAATGTTAGGGTACGGCTGATTTACTCACGTCCATACCTTCGCTCCTGTGCAGTTGATATCCGTCTGTATTCTCTTGGCCGTATGCAGAAACACCACATTGTGTGTGTTTTCTCACTCGTTCGTCCAGTCTGCTTCCCTGGTTTTAATGCGTCTTCCTCACTTGGCTTCGCTTGCTCTTCACCTGCATTGCAAAGGCACCCCTCGCATAGTTTGCGTCACATTCCACAATTTACAGTGGACCTGCAGAGACAGCCGCTTCCACATTCTATTAGGGTTGTATTTAATATCATTCGTTTACAGTATTTTAAATTAATTATAATCCTCATCGTAATTAATTATGAATTATGAACCTCATGATCATTGTCATTTGTGCTGCTCAGGGGTGACCTGATCCAGCTCAGCTCCGGTCCGTCAGACGCATCGTCATTTACTCCCGCTATAAACTTGGCAGTGCGGTCTCCCAAAGTATCCAGTGTGGAAGCGGAGTTTTTTTTTCTTCATTTCAGTGGAAATGATGTTCTACATGACTTGACACACAGCGCACTATACGACACGCTTCAGCCGTTTTGTTGATTTCAGAGTTGATGAAGGGACGGCGACGAGTCGAAGAAACGGCTCGCTGGTTGAGATGTTTTGATTCGGGTCTCTGTCTGGCATACCCAAGGAGTTCTTGCCTGTTTTATTACGCCCTCCCCACCCAACCATCCTTATTGCTTATGAAGTCCCTGATGCAGTCTAATAATCCATTCCAAGTACTCTTGGCCACATTCCAGCCGCAACAGCAACCGAGCAAGGAAGGCCCATGAGGGTTCCGATCCCTCGACCCTCTCCGGCCCAGAATCCAGGGCTTTAAACTCTGATCTTTAGCCCTGGCTCCTCTCCCAAACCACACGGAAGCATTTTTCATCTAGTGCTGCATGTCCTGTATTTGATAGGATTTCACAATGGACAAACGAAGGCTGCGAATCAGATACGCGGGGCTTAGCTATGCAGTCAGACCACAACACGGAGCGTTTCGCCAACGAGGAGACGTGTCTGGGCAGGCCACGGCTATAGCGCAAACAAAAAAGCAATAAATAGGAGAATACATTAATAAAAAAGCACCAATTTCCAGGACCATTTGCTCCACGATTCCAATTTTCCCCGTAATTTTCCAAAGTGCGCAGAAAGAGCGGCGCTTGCCGAATTCTCGAGAGTTGAGTCAGAATGCAAAAAGGCAGTGATTTCATTTTGTATTCCGTTGTTTTATTTGCATCCGAGCAATTTGATAAATGTATTTTCTGGCTTCATTTTGATCAGAAGAGTTATTCAGGGCTTATTCTTATTCCTGTGACATTTTAAATCCAAATCTGATTGGGGCTTTTGTTGGACCAACATTTCTTTCTTTTTTTCTCCCCTGCGTTCTCGATGCCAGTGTTCCACTTGTGTCTGTCCTCTGTTGTGTAATTGAGCTGTCTTGTAACCCTATTGTTTTCCCCCTAATGCCTCATTTGTATTTTGATCTAGCGGTGCCGATGCACAGTAAGTGCCGTGTGACGGGTTCGTCTTTAATTAGAGTTCCCGCCGTACAAAATGTTCTGTTTGGCGAACGCTTAATGCTTCACTCGATTAAGGTGTTTTCAGAACGCATTACTCTGACTTTTTTCCCAGTTGTTTTCTTTATTAAGGTGCAAGACACTCTGATATTATTTATTTAGCATTTATTGATTTAACCGACACTTCTCTCCAAGACAGCTTACAGTGTTCGGTTTGTATAGCTAGCAAATTGGTTTTTCTTATTTGCTAATGTCCGGTCTGGGTTTCGAGCCCTGCTTGAGATGCCTTGCGATGGACTGGCATCCCGTCCTGGGTGTGACCCCTCCCCGTTTGGCCTTGCGCCCTGTGTTGCTGGGATAGGCTCCGGCTCGTCGCGACCCCGCTCGGGACAAGCGGTTGTTGACATTGGGTGGTTGGTTGGTGGGTTATTTACCAATGTATATGGCAGAGTACTCTGATTTAAGCACCTTCACCAAAGGTACTACAGCAGGAGGAGGATTTGAACCCGGGTTCCTGCTAACCGCTGCATTACCAGTTCACCCAGATTACTGGAATCCATTGTTGTGATACATCCTCCAACAGCTTCAGCTCAGCTCTCCCGCTCAGCGCAATAGAGGTGGCGCCACTGATTCATCTCTCAATGCCCTCCCTCCTCTCACCTCGTTGGACTGCCCCATCTCGATGCCCCCCTCGCACTCTGGGTTTCCTGCCCTCGTCCACCTGGTGAGCTCCTGTATTGGCGTGTACTTGCACTGACAGCTGCCGGTGTGCTGACGTAACAAAGCACCATGTGGGACGGAGGAGGGGTTCCATGCCCATAACATGTGTACGTGGTGACAGCAAGAGGGCAAAGAGTGATCACACACTGGCAGATAAAGAGAAAACAGTTTAAACTATTGATCTGGTTATCCCCCATCCTCTGCGTTGGAGGGGAACTCAGAGCTGATCTCAATCTGTACCTTATTGAAAGGGGTCCAATCAGTTTCCGCTGCTTCGCCACATGACACTGGAGCCGCCGCTCTTATTCGTGCAGAAGAGTGTGAATGCACTTGATTGATACTCGTTTTTTTCCCATAGGGCATTTAGTTGACCAGTTTGATCAGTAAACCAAGTGCCAGGTGTTCCCAACTCTTGTGTGGCAGTTCCAGAGATGTAGGACACACACGTGTTGCTTTGCTTTCACTCTTCTGTCCACTTCCTCCCATACAAGTGTTACCCAGGGTGCCCACGTGTCTGACTTTACCCTGGTACTGTATGCCAAAGAGCCCTTTCAGATACAGTTTACATTTACATTTATTTATTTAGCAGATGCTTTTCTCCAAAGCGACTTACAATGGATACTAGGTAGTGTTACCAGCCCACACACCTTATTCATCAAGGTGACTTACACTGCTAGATACACTACTTACACTGGGTCACTCATTCATACATCTTAACTGAACTGTTCCAATATGGGCGAAATGGTAGTACAGTGAATAGTGCTGTTGTCTCGATTTTTCCCATTCAGTCTTGGTGGAATTTGTATGTCCCCCCCTGTGTTTGCATGGTTTTTCTCCCACACTCCAAGATGTGTGTCAAGTGAACTGATGACTGTATTTGCCATAGAGTGTGTGGGTTATGTTACTGTGGTGTATGATGCACTGTAAGTAGTGTATCTTGCATGGTAAGTCACCGTGGATGAAAAGGTGTTAGCTGAACCCTACAGAGTATTCGTTGTAATAAAAACTGGAGAAAAATTTGGAGAAAAATGTCTGCTAACTGAACAAATATGGGGGGGTGCAGTGATGCAGCGGGCCTGGGGTGCCCTGTGACGGACTGGCGTCCCACCCTGGGCGTGTCTCCCCCCCAGCCCCGCGCCGCCAGGCTAGGCCCCAGCTCACCGTGACCCCACCTGGGACAAGTGACTTTGGACGATGTGTGTGATGTGTAACTGAACAAATGTAAATTTAATGGCGGAGTTATACCCAAGAGAGGTAGAGCTGTTCTTTGGGTAACTGTGCTCTCCTTAGCCTGACAGAAGCACTTTTAGCTGAACTACTAAAGAAGCAAGTCCAGCATGTATGGGGTAGCAGTAGTTATGGCTCTGCTATGACACAGAGATTCCAGGTTCGAATCCCACACTGTAGTCGCCGTGGTCAAGGTATTTGCCCTGAATTAATACGGTAAGGATGCCTTCCTGTATAAAAGGGTTAAAAAATGTAAAGCTGATTAAGATTATGTCAATTTGGACAAAGGCACCAGTTCACAAAAGAGGAATAATAACAATAAGGGAACATGTGGTATATGTGCAAAAGTGTGGGTTGTTATCCCACCTGTAGCAGACACAAAGTGAAACCATTTGCGGGAGCATAGAAGTGAGTCAAAGGAGAAAAAGTTTTAAAAGATTATATGAAAGGAAAGGTGCACTCTGGGTAGCCATCCGGACCTTATCACTGGCAGTGCAAGAAACGGAGGCCTTGGATGTGTTGCATCCAAGGCACGTGAAGCAAGAGAATCTCTGCAGGTGACCGGGGCCGTACGCTCTAGGGGACTTGGTGGGGTCGTGGTGGTTGGGGTGCACGGGATCGAGAAGGGGCTCGGACCCCCGATGCCCCGGAGCCACGGCGATTCACCGTGACGCGGGCGAGGGAGCCGGGGCTGTCAGCACCATTTCACACGAGCCCTTCGCCAGACTTCAAAGGCGGGAGGAATTAACCTCCTGCATCCGCGCAGCCCCGTCCAGGGCCGCGATTTCACGTGCTCCTGCTCTATTTGCACAATCTTTGAGAAGCTCATTCATATTGTAATTGACACATGGTACGGTGAAGGCCCGGCTCAGTTACCTTCTCTGGAAAGGTAACTTCAAAAGAGAGAAGCATTCCTCTATTTTGAGGTGGGTGTGCCGGGCATCGTGTCCAGCGGCCTGTAGCACCTGCAGTAAAGCTTTTTTCTTGATGCGAAAATGATAATTTAAAAAAAAAAAAAAAAACTGTTATGCGCTGTGAAATAATTCCCAGTGTGTGTTCATGACCTTTACAGAACCACCTTCTCCATCACTGGTTAGGGAGACTGTTTGCCCAGTTCATCTAATGACCTCCTGACTTTGCCAAAGTGCTGGAAGTGGCAGTTCTGTTAACTAGTCAACGATCAAGGTCCAATGCAGTCCAACACATGCAGTACATCATTTGACCTATAGATTTACTGAATTTTTGAGAAGAGTGTAAGCTTAGGTAGTGTATTTTGATTTCTTTTGATTTCTTTGAATTGATTATGCTGTCACTTGATGATGATGATGATGATGATGATGATGGCTATGGTCACGGTCATAATTAAGGCGACGATGGCGACAATGATAATGAATGACGATTATTATTTTCAGCATCACTATCAGTTAAGCATGATTGGAGCTGCTACAAAAAGGCTCCTTAGTAACACTTGGTGTTAATGCTTTGGATCTCAGGACTCCTGTTTTCTGTAGTTGTCATTACATTGACATTTACATTCATTTAGCAGAAGCTTTTCTCCACAGCGCTGTAGACTCCGAGTAAGCAAAGGTTGTAACGGGAGTAGATTCACACGTACAATTGTCGAAGTACAGCGAGTTTGCCCGATACCACCGTTCTTGCCGGTGCGCATAACGGCAGTATCTATTTATGGAATTGACGGGAAATTAACAAAGTACTTTCTTAGCCAAAATAGAAAGTAATTACGACAGATAATGTAGTGCAAGTTTATAGAACAGATAACAATTCAGGAGGGAAGTGGGTCCGAAAGTGTTTTGAGACTCTTCTGGAATGTTGAGAGGGATTCAGCAGTTCTGAGTGAGAGTGTGAGCTCATTCTACCATACAGGAGCCAAATCTGAGAGCATTTTTACATTTGCATTTATTCATTTGGCAGACGCTTTTGTCCAAAGCGACCTACATCAGCAAAAGCACAATTTATGCATTACATTGAGAAGGAGACATAGCTGCAAACATGAAAGTCTCAAGCAAACCTAGTTTGTTCCCTACCACTTGCTACACCGAGGTTCGTCGTTCAAGTAGGTGCATAAGACAGACAAATCCCGATATCCACACCAATTTTTTGTTTTAATTTTTTTTTTTTTTTTTTAAATATTATAAGAGACACAAATGAGCAGTACAATACCAGAGTAATGGCTGAATAAAGGTTGTATCTGGGGATGCGTGAATGGTTATGCCATAGATGATCTGAAGAGATCTTGGGCAAAGTGGATCTGGAAGAGGTGGGTTTTCAGACCCTTCTTGAAAACAGACAGAGTTTCTGCAGTTCTGAGTGACAGGGGAAGGTCATTCCACCACAACGGACCCAGAACCGAGACCCTCCGAGCTTTGCCTGTCGTGCGCGGGATCACCAAGCGAGCAGAAGTAGATGAGCGAAGGGGCCTGGCTGGGGTATACCGGTTGATCCAGTCCTGTAAATAGCCGGGGGCAGTTCTATTGATGCATTTGTACACAGTAACCAGGGTTTTGAATTTGATTCGGGCAGCTATAGGAAGCCAGTGCAGAGAAATGAGTAGAGGAGATACACGGGAGCACTTTGGCAAATCAAACACAACTCATGCAGCAGCATTCTGTAGAAGCTGCAGAGGTTTGATGGCAGTAGCAGGAAGGCCACACAGGAGAGAGTTGCAGTAGTCCAGACGGGAAGTCGCCATGGCCTGGACAAGTAGTTGGGCAGAGTCAGTAGTGAAGTAGGGACGGATCCTACGAATATTATGCAGGATGTATCTGTAGGACCGGGTTGTGGCTTCGATGTGTTGAGAGAATGACAGACTCGCATCAATCTTAACTCCAAGACTCTTAGCAAAGGAGGTAGGCAAAATGAGTGAGTTGTCCAGTTTGATCGAGAGGTCGTGACAGGAGGACAGGCCAGCTGGGAGGTAAAGAATCTCTGTTTTGGAGAGGCTGAGTTGGAGGTGGTGATCATACATCCATGAAAAGATGTCCGACAGGCAGGCAGCAATGCGTGCGGAGATGTCTGACGCACCAGGTGGAAAGGAGAGGAAGAGCTGGGTATCATCAGCATAGCAGTGGTATTTGAATCCATGGGAGGCTATCATGGGAGAGCGATCAGGCTTTTGGATTTTGGATCTCTTTTGCGTGGAACCACCAAGTGGCCAAGGAGGGAGGAACACACTGCTCTTGTTGGGGTTTAGGAAGTGATAATGTTCTGTAGGTCTTGTAGACCGTAACCAGACTGATGAACTTTAAACGGGCAGCTACAGGATGCCAATGGGGAGAGAGACGAGGAGCGGAGATACGTGGGAATTCTTTGGCTAGTCAAGCAGAGCTCGTGCGATGGCATTCTGTATCATCTGGAGAGGTTTAATGGCAAAGACCAGAAGATCAGACAGGAGAGAGCTGGACCAGTCCAGGTGGGATATCACCATGGTCTAGACCACATGTTGTTCTGTATTGCTTGTGACCCCCCCAGTGTACTGGGAACTATGGCCAAGGTGGTGAAGAGGCTTTCATCACCTTGGGTATTTAGCTGACTCATTTCTCCACTTACAGCGCTTGATACACAAGACTCACACACACACACACACAATGGGCAAATTCAGAGCAACCAGTTCACCTGAAACACATCTTTGTACCATGGGAGGAAACCAGAGCCCCTGGAGAAAACCCATGCCGTCATGAGAAGCACATGCAACCTCCACACAGACTGAGCTGGATTCAAACCCACGTCTGAACACACAGCCCAGGAGCAGCAAGGCACCAGCACTGCCTGCCGTGCCGCCAGGTAGACCCTGTCTCACCCAAGCTAAGTTGGGACTCCTTGAATACCCACGGCTCGTCTCTGGTAGAGCAGTTTACCCAATTTTCATGCTTGGGAATGGGCTGGACACAGATGCCTGCAGACTTTTGGGCGACACCCCCAACCAGGCTCCCAGATACCAGTGTGGCTGCAGCGCAGGGCTCTCAAAGAGGGCACAGCACAACTGATCATGCCTCAGGGAATACAAACATTATTCCTTCCATCTCCCCGATGCACTATTTTACAGTCCTGTTTGTGACACAAGAATTCGGGCCCTTATCTCCTGCTTGCGATCGGCACGCTAATAAATTCCGCAAGCGCGTGCCGCTGTGCGTACGTATGAAATAATGATGGCGATGGCAGTGAGGGGAATAAGGCAAAGTCTGTAATATTTCTATCTCCAAAGGCCAGCTGCATTCTGCTATCTGGGGGCCTAATAAATACTGCTGGCTCTAATCCCCC
Organism: Scleropages formosus; assembly: GCF_900964775.1. Classification (NCBI taxonomy): domain Eukaryota; kingdom Metazoa; phylum Chordata; class Actinopteri; order Osteoglossiformes; family Osteoglossidae; genus Scleropages; species Scleropages formosus. The sequence continues at coordinate 30,836,093 of NC_041807.1, forward strand.
CCCAGGTCGGCCTCCCCCCTTTCGCCCAACGCACATTCATGCGCAGCGCTCAGATTTGTCTTGTGCTGCCCTGACAGTCATTAAATAAACAAATTCATTTCCATTAGGCCTTTCTCACCGCTTTCTCTCCTTCGCTCTCGGGGTTTAGTTTCCCTGTGAACCATGGCACCCCCCCCCCCATGGCAGCGCTCCCATACCTCTATGCTGTGCCCCTCTTTCATCTCTGTCTCTCTGTCCCTCATCCCGTCCATCGTCCCTCCAGGTGGATCTGGAAGCTACTCCAGCCGAAGCTCTCCTTGCCTCTGTCTCTGAAGCAAGACAAATGAGTCCGGCCGCAGCTCGGTCTCGGTGCGTTTTCCATCGGCCCGCTTTCCTTTCCCGGGGAGTTTGCCGCGATCGCCCAGAAATCCTCCTGCATTTCACTCTAACCGGCAGCAGCTTCTGTGTTTTCTGCTTGTGCGACAGAAATGTAAGATTAAGTCGCTTTCAGCTGCGTGCCGGTGTGGGTTCAGCACTGCTCGTGTAAGTGTGTGTCTGTATCTGTGTGTGTGTGTGTGTGAGACATAGAGAGAGAGGGAGGGAAATAGGATTAGCTGGCTCTGGGGCAACATGCTGGTGTGTATTGATGTGGCTGTGAACCTGTTTGCTGAGGGATAACAATTAGGTTTGTGGAAAGAACGTTAACGTCAATGTGGCTCTACTTTGACTCAGTGATTCTGCTGGTCCTTTCGTGGGGGGGGGGGCGCTGGGTGCTGGTGAACGTACAGCTACAACCAACATGAGACGAAGCTCAGAGCTGCGTGGTTTTCGCTTTCATTTCACAGTCGCACCTTTGTTCCAGGATGAATGGATGACTTCAGTCAAAGATGGAGCTAAGAGCAGCTGAAGGCCCAACGCCGGATTGAGTGTCTTTAAACACTCGCTTATTAACGGAATTCTTCCGTGTTTGAATTGCTCTGATTTTCATTACACATTATTTAGCTGATGCCTGTGTCCAAGTACTTACCGATGGAGCGTGCTCACTTTTTTATATTACGTTACTATTCTTAATTCCTCTTTTTGCCTATTTTTAAATACCTGTTATTACATTTACTAATTTAGCTGACAACTTTTTTTTTTCCTAGAGAAACCTACAATATTAAGGTACGTATAATTGTTCAGTAGGGGGGTGCGGTGACGCAGTGGGTTGGACCACAGTCCTGCTCTCCGGTGGGTCTAGGGTTTGAGTCCCACTTGGGGTGCCTTGCGACGGACTGGCGTCCCGTCCTGGGTGTGTCCCCTCCGGCCTTCCGCCCTGTGTTACCGGGTAGGCTCCGGTTCCCCGTGACCCCGTATGGGACAAGCGGTTCTGAAAATGTATGTGTGTATAATTGTTCACCCATCTGTATAGCTGAGTAATTTTACTGGAGCAGTTTAGGGTAAGTACCATGCTCAAGGGTACTACAGCCAGAGCTGGGGATCAAACCTGTGACTTTTGGGTCCAAAAGCAGTTGCTCGAACCCCTGTCCGTTACAGCTGCCTGTATGATGAACTGCATGATGCAGAAAGTTCTTGAAAGAAAGGACTTCTGTAACTGTAAAATTCCACGAGAAGGGATTGGAGCTTTGATGCTTGTTGTTCTGAGCAGGAGTAGAAAAGTGAATTTCGAGATGTGGTAAAAGGTACACGGGGGATGGAGGGGCACACAAGACGAGCAAGGCCCACGGGGGCATTAATGTCAGCTCTCGCATATGTCGCATGGGACGATTCTGCTGAAACAGTAATGAAAGCTTTCCAGATTTTATAAGCTTAATCAATTAGGCTCCAAAGAGCCACAAATTGTGGGAAACAAGATTAATCCCAACATTATTTTATCCATTTAAACAGCTGGGTAATTTCTACTGTGTCAGTCAAGGGTACTACAGCAGGGTTTGGACACAGGTCCTCCAGCTGTGATTGCTACCCTACTAGGTGTGCTGAGTAAGTCTGTGTTCTGTGGTATTGCTGGTGATGTAAATTGCTTTTTCCTAGGGTACAGGTGTGGTATGCTTACAGGTCAGGGCCTCGTGAACCGAAGGGTCTTCGGCACTCACTGAGGCCACAGCAACGCGTTTTGCGGCATCCCTTCAACACAGAGCAGAACCTAAAGGTTATGCTCCTCGTGAGGCTCGAACTCACAACCTCAGCATTCCTCTGCTAGGCACTGCTGAATAAGTACCGCGCGCTGACCACTTGCGCCCCGGGAGCCTCGCATTTCTAGGGGTTGAGGGTGAAGAGCAGTGAGATGTTCTTCCATGAGTTCGTGTCCTCTACCGGCACAGGGATCCACAGCTGTGATCAGCAGCAGCCCTCTGACCTGTGAGTGTTTTGAACACACAGGCGTTTCCTTGCGGAGAATAGGTCTCTGGCGTTTTTTTACTGCCATGTTTTACACTGTCGTCCCTCACAATGGCTCCTGGAAGGCTGGGGAGTTACAGAAAGAAACACGCAGACACCCTCGCTGCTGGAAGTCGACTCTCAAGGTGCCCGTGTGTTAACCAGGTTTCTCAGCCCAGCGACACACTCCGCTCCGGAGAGCTTTTGGGTCACCCGGCACAAAAACGTCAGCCCATTGTCCTCTGGTTAATAAATGACCCACTACTGTTTTATAATACTATTAATTACTATTAATATTGTTTTATTACTGGTATTGGTGTGGTTAGAGCTGCTACTCCGTTTGGACTCAAAGGTTGCAGGTTCGAGCCTCCCCTGTAGCTTTAGTACCCTTGAGCAAGGTACTTATCCTGATATGCTCCAGTGAAGTTACCCAGCTGTATTAATGGGTAAATAGTTGTAACCTAATAGGGGGCGCGGTGGCACAGTGGGTTGAACTGGGTCCTCCTCTCCGGTGGGTCTGGGGTTCGAGTCCTGCTTGGCGTGCCTTGCTGTGGACTGGTATCCTGTCCTGGGTGTGTCCCTTATGCCCTGTGTTGCCGGGTTAGGCTCCGGTTTCCTGCGACCCTGTATGGGGCAAGTGGTTCTGAAAGTGTGTGTGTAGTTGTAACCTTAACAGTGCAAGTTGCTTTGGAAAAAAGCATTGAATAAATGTAGATTGTACAGATATATTCATCTATCTAACATTTATGTAGTATTTGGACACAGGTCTCAGCTGCAGGTTTGAGCCACAGTGAGAAAGCTCAGCTGTGAGAGGTGCTGAACACCGAGGACATGCGTTTCCTCTTGTCCACCTCACTACGACATCGGAGATGTTGGTCAAGTTCCCCTTGCGCTGCCTCTCCCTGCAAGAAGCTGAGTCTGCGGTTGAGAGTTGGCTGAGAAAACCCGTGTTACCTTTCCCTGCTCCGCATCGCCGCACCTGCCATGAGCAGCGAATGGACAAGGAGCGCTGAAAGCAGCTGGGCTTCGCCTTCAATAGTCGTACAGCTTCCGGTCGACAGTGTGAGTTCACACCATGACGGTGTAGTGGTTCGAGCTGCTCCCGTAGACTCAAAAGACTCGGGTTTGAATCCCACATCCTGCTGTTGTACCCCTCGGCGAGGTAGTTACCATGAATTGCTGCAGTATACAGTACTAAGGTGCATAAATGGGTAAATTGTTGTAAGTAACTTAGCGTGGCAAGGTGCGTTGGAGAAAAGCGTCAGCAAAAAAATTGAAAGTAATTCAGATTAAGTTCGATGAGGAAACCAGCCGCCATGTCTTCTCAGCTCTTGTGTAGCAGTTTGCAGAAGTTGGACGCTTGTGTGCTGCTTTGCTTTCACTCTTCTGTCAAATCCTCCTGCTTTCACTTTTCTTTGACACGGACAGCTGTTAATGTAGTGGTTGCAGCTGTTGCCTTGGCACCCAAAGGTTGTAGGTTTGAATCTCACCTCTGTCTGTAGTACCCTTCAGTAAAGTACTTGCCCTAAAGTTGCGCCACTTAAAATTATTTAGCTGTATGAAGGGGTGAATAGTTACAGGTAGATTAATATTGTAAGATGATTTGGAGAAAAGCATCAGCTAAATGAATAAATGTAAGTTCACCCCCTACAGGTGTTGCCCATGGGTCCGTTTTACCCTGCTCACTGCTACTGTGTGTAGACCTCAAGGGTAAAGTAAGGTTTTCACCTTTCCGGCCATCACGGCTACCGTGACAGCTGGGGGAGGGGGTGGGTCCCGGCACCATCTGATTGTCTCCTTCACACTCGAACCCCCCGGTGGGACACCTGTTTGTGCAGGAATGGGATCCGGCACTTGAGGACTGGGATTTACCTGCACGTTGGAGATGTGATGGAAGGCAAAGACGGTTAAGCACTTCCTCTATTAATTTCAGTAACTCAAGAGCCTGGTGGTGTCCACACGCCAACCCCCCCCCACCACACACACACATACACACACACCCGCAAGGTTCTCCTCCATCCACCAGCTCAGCAAAACTGAAGGTCAGCTCCTAATTGAATGAGTTTCCGAAAGGCGCCCAACAAAAGCCTTCTCTGCCACCTCCTACCACAGGCACCTCAACGCCCTTACATTCATACATTGTGTGTGCGCTCTGCGTGTGTGTGTGTGTGTGTGTGCGCGCGCGCTGCTCATTTTCATATCTTTTCCAGCAGAGAACGGTGGCACAATGGCGCTTCCGCACTCTGCGTGTGTTTTGCGGTAAAACCGGACTTTATGCTGAGTACGCCTCGCGCTTCGGATGGCACGCTCGGAGGCCCAAGCGCTCGTTGATTGTGTTTTCCGTGACGCAAAAGTGAAAGAGTTCAATTCGCGGACGTTAATAATGGACCGAGATGAACAGCTGATATGGGACCATTAGCTTTTGCGGTCAAGAGCCCCGAGCACCATTTAGGGAGGTGCGTTCGGAGCGGCAGCGCGAGGTATACCTCGATCCCACGTCGGCGGGCAGGGGCGCGCGCGGCTGCGCAAGCGAGGGTGTGGAACGCATCGACGTAGCGCTTGCAGTCAAATCCCCCGCCCCCAAGGGATGCTTGATGTTAAATTTACTGTTAAATGAGTGCAGCGGCTGTGCTTCAGACCTGCGCTGGGATTTCACAGGCCAGCTGGGCGGCTGACGGAGGCTAGTTTGTTTGTGTGTGTGTGAGCAAGTCATACAGAGACGGAGGGATGGAGGGAGGGGACGACAGGATGTCCGGCCGTCTTCCTCCAGCCTGTCTCACTTTTCCCAAACGTCTCCCTTTTCCTTTATCTCATTGAGCGTTACCTCGGTGTCATTTAATTACCCCCCCCGGCACATACACACTCCCACTTCTACTCTCTCTCAGTCCTTCCACCTCTGATTCGCTCAATCTTATCACTCTTATTCCTCTTCGCCCAGCAAAATATTTTTATTTTTCCTGTCCAATTGCCACACTAGATCACAAATTTTTTGGCTCATTTATTTTTCAAAAGGCATTAATGTCCTTATTGCAGACCTCATCGGTTCACATTTGTTTGCATTTTAGATGGTTTTTAACATCCCCCCCCCATGACCTCATTTCAGAACAGCATGGCCCAATAAAGTGCTATATTTAGTGATATCAAGGTGAGTAATAAGCAGAGTCTGTGCGTGTGTGTGTTTTTTTTTTTTTTTTAAAGATGGAGAAATAATGACTTTTAGAAGTGAATCATTTAAGTGTGCTTGTCAGTATCTGGGGTTGCTTACTTTTTTGGAATCGGGAAAAATGTGATTATGGAATTAATAAGATTTCTCCCTCATTCAGCTGTATAGGACACTGGGTAGTAGACTGTGTGCGTGTGTGTGTGTGTGTGTGCGTGTGTGTGTGCGTGCGCGCTGCGAGTACGGGCGGGCTGCTGGCCACGGTATTTTATAAGCCGTCTAGCTGGTCCAAAGAAGTGGGAAGAGGACATGGGAGCGATGTCCCTGTTTCAGCAGAGAGGGATTTAGGACAAGGGGTGGGTGGAGGATTGCAGCTCCGTGTGCAGGTGGGGCTTTAGGCCTGGGATGCAGAGAGAGGGGCAAACAGAGCGTGCCAGAACTGGGGTTTAAGAAGCTCGTCTCACGGAGGTGTATCTCCTAGTCACCGTGCATGTGTTTGTGTGTCGCTTTAAAATGCCAGCTTCCGAAGCGAAGGCTTTATTGGCACGACAAGCTCAATCTTCCATCGGTGGCGCATTTCGAAATGTGCGCGCCGCTTTATCTCCCGGTGCGTCGAATGGACGGCGACGACGGGGGCTGCGGGCATTGTCCTCGGCGTTGGAGTAAACCATGACGGGAGCCTTGTAACACGGCCCACGTGTTGTGGGTGAACAAAGTCCGTCTCCGGCGCTCTGGAGTTCCTCTCCAGCTCGGCCGCCATCCAGCGGGAGCGAGGAGTGTCGCCAGGAAGTCTTCTACCGCCGGGAATAATCGCGTTGCAGGATTAATCGACCGCTTACTACAAACCGATCGAGTGACTCGGTCGTGACTCATTTCCCAGAAAGCCCGTGCTTTACTTTCTGGGAAATGGTGTTTCGCAGGTGTGGCCACAGCCGCGTTCCACCGAGTGTCTCGCGTGCAAGTCGTGTAGTTTCACAGACCGGGCCGTGGATTCGGAAGCGGTTTCGTGTCCGGCTCAGGCTGCGCGGATTTTGCACCTTCCTCCGTGTTGTCTGGTTTCAGGTGGATTGGTGCCTCCAAACTGCGCTTGGTGCGTCTACATGCAAGCATATGAGCGTGTGTGTGTGATATCCCTGTGATGGAGTTGCGTCCCGTCCAGGTCGTATCCTACCTCACGCCGTGCGCTTCCGGGATCGGCTCTGAACCGGACCAGCGGTTACCGATCACGGACGGACGGCTGTATTAATCGGTCAAGTCGACACGCAGTGGCGAGTTTAAAAACAGTAAAAAGTTGCAATTACTCTTGGGAGAACAAAGATGTGTGTGAAACCAAGCTGTGCTCAGTTTAATCCTTAATCATAGAGGCAATGGGGCGTCCCATCGCCGGCCCGTTTTAGCAGAGCCGAGGCGTGACTAAGGCACCGTGGACTCCTGAGCGCAGCCGGGCCGGGCCTGGAAGGCACGCGATACGAGGGCCGGCTGGAACCCTTCCTAGTGCGGCAGAAGACCGGGCCCTACATGTGTCGTGCACAGTGAGCGCATGTGAGGTCACAGGGGGTCGTGGGAAAAGGGCCGCTTCGCCACAACCAACTACGCTGGGGCGGAATCACCAGGCCACTTGGAAACATTTTTTTTTTTTTTTCCACGCACATCCCACAGTTTGCAGAGATGCTGAATCCAGGCTGGGTCTCTGCAGAGAAAGGTCGTTTGTGCTTGTGCTCTTGGTTTCTGAATTCTAAATTTAGTTTGGCCGTTGGTCTCCTTTTATGTCCGCCGCAGTGTGTGCCGTCACAGAGTAATGTTTATCCGCATTAGGGAAAAAAACGGCATCTGTACGCTACTTTCGGCGCTGTTTTGTTTGCGGTTGGACGTGCGTTCCGAAGGTCTCAAATCCAGGTCACCGCGTTTCTCCGCCGAAAGCGTTTCGCTTAGGACCTGTTGCGGTGCCGACTTTTGGGTCTGGACTCCATTACAGAGATGGTCAGCAGGCTGATGGCGATCACCCCCCCCAATGGCAGGACAGCCGGCTTTCTTCCGTCGCCCAGGTGATGCGATGCGATCGGGCCCGTCTCAGGCACGGCTCATTAAAGTTGCAGGAGGCCCGAGATGAGCCCATCAATCCTGCCGTCGCCGTGGGATACGCTCTCACGCCGCCTCGGTCGAGCGTTTTTCCAAACGCCGCGAGCCGGCTGTTTACAGAAGCTCTTTCTCTCCCTTCCGCTCTCTCTCTCTGACTCTCACGCACACACACCAGCTCCAAACGGTCTCATCTAGTCACAGGATCCCCAGGGGAGCTGTTAAGGTGCGACGTCTTTGTTCATTCAGACTTCGGAAAGACAAAGGGGAGGAGAAAAAATGACGACGAAACGGGAGAAGCCTGGAAAACGGCAGATGTAAACAGTGCAGAAACGGCAACAGGACTTGGTGGGAGACTCACGACTTGCTCCGCGTCTCCCGCTTTCGCTGGCGCGCTGCCCTCGTGCTGCTTGTTAATAGAAGTTTTGTCTCTGTGGAAATGAGCGTTGCACAAATGGCTCATTGAGCTTTGGATAGGAGAGTCACCATCTCCTTGGGGTGGGGTGGGGTGGGGGGGTCAGGAAAGATGTTTAATGCCCTCGCCACCGACGCAACAAAAGAGAGGAGTCAGTATGTCGGCTGCTGGAGCTCTTTCATTTCCTTTATTTTACTTGGTTTTTTAACATGATGTGGGACTGCAGGCTCTCCGTTGTTTGGGTCAATGGTGGTTTTGGCGAGTGCAAACAGAGTTAAGGCTGTAATTATGGGGCGTTAAACCTATGCGGTAATGCGAAGGCCAGAAGCGCAAGACCCGTTGAATAAAAACGGTGCCAAGGAAGCAATATCGATGTTGGAGCCGTATATGTTTCCCCGGAGGCCTGGGGTACAGCCCATAGACAGACAGCGGCCAGGAGAGCGTTCCGACCGGTCCGTAACACACCGTCCTCCGTGGGCTCAACATCTGTCCGCCGCCCTTTGTCTTTGTGCGGCAAATTGACGACGCGCATTCCCTTAATGGCCGGCCTTATTACGGTTTCGAGCAAAGCGTCCTTTTAGGTTGCAGTGTTATTAGCTTGACCTAGACTGAAAAAATACCACTTTGGGACTATTGGTTGAATGGAGATTGTCACTGAGATTGGTTATTACTGGTGGGAAATGACAGTCAGTCTTACAACATGGAAATAAAGAGTATCTGACACATAAATATCTTCTGGCTTCCATATTGTTCCTCTTTTTCTTTTCGCCCCGGAGATCTGAACCTTGGGGTGACCAGCTTGTCGCCGTGGCTTTCGGCTGCGATGAAACAAAGACTCCTTTTGTGCATTAGTGCACAGCTGCTAAGAGCTCTGCTTGTTGTGCGGGAACCCGGAGCGGGAGCCGCAGCTCTACTGTATAATCATCAGAACAAAAGCGCGAGTGAGTGGGACTGGCGTTACAGCACCTACTCTATGTGGAAGTGCTTCATCGTGTGTCTGGTGCTACTTTTGGGTTAAGTGTTTCCCTCCTGTAGATACCAAGGCTGATTTTTGTTCTGCACCACGTCCGTTGTCTTAGTGTGTATATACAGACTACATTTATACACTTAGCAGATGCTTTTCTCCAAAGCGACTTCCAACGAGCTCTGTGTAGTGTTACCAGCCCACACACCTTATTCACCGCGGTGACTTACACTGCTAGATACACTACTAATGGGTCACTCATCCATACATCAGTGGAACACACTCTCTCTCTCTCACTCACACACTATGGGGGAACCTCAACAGCATGTCTTTCGACTGTGGGAGGAAACCAGAGCACCCGGAGTAAACCCACCCAGACACAGGGAGAACATGCAAATTCCACACAGACTAATACATATATATATGTATATATATATATATATATAATATATATATAGAGAGAGAGATATTACATTTACGTTTATCCCATCTGGGGTGTGTTGCCTGGTTAGGCTCCAGTTTGCAACCCCACACAGGACAAGTGGTTGTAGACATTGTGTGTGTGTGTGTGTGTGTGTGTGTGTGTGTGTGTGTGTGTGTGTGTGAAATTTACGTTTATTCATTTAGCAGAAGCTTTTCTCCAAAGCGACGTAGATCTCATAGAAATAGCTATATATTATAATTGGGGGTGAGAACTGGATGGGTTTGGGGCCCTTAGCTCTCTGTGGTGAACTGTAGGTTTTGAGTTGATGGTTTTACTGATGAGTGGTAGATGCTGGGTGGTGCTGCTTTGCTGCAGTTCTGAGTTGTGTTTGCACGTTGCGTTTTTTGTTTCTGTTAGCTGTTGGTTTCTTAGCTTTATGGAGACGTGAGCAGTGCCTGTACATTTGGTAATGGTTGGAATATGTTGTTATGGCTGTTTCTTTTCTAATTATTGGGCGAAGAAAAGAAAGGGTTGCAAATCTCACCATTACCCCATGTCTGGCCACTCCCTGAGCCTTGTACGCCCCTGTGCGTCACTGTATATTCTGTATGTTCAATGTGTAGAGTTGAAACCCAAAAGTAAAATAAAACCTCACAACGAAATCCTGCCCTTCTGGGTCAGATTTAAATATTCAAGTATTTGGTGTGAGTGGTTGCGCAGATTGCATATTTTAGTGAAGTGTTGCACTATTAATATACCAGTCTCTGTGAAGTTGAAATGTGGCCTGAAATGACAAGCAGCACGCGACGTGGTCGGTTGGCATCACTCTAACTTGTGGCATAAGGGTTTTCTCGCACCCCTGTTCTCAGCTCAGGCCTGAAGCGGACCTTAGCCAAACTCAGCTTGTTGCGTTTGTCATGATGACGTGTTCCAGCTTGGCCGCATAGCGTGACCGTGTGAGAAGTGTCGGCGCGACGTAGCAGTTCCACGTAGAGCGTGGCTGCAGGAGCTCCTTGAGGCTGCGGGGCCGTCGTCCCGCTACGTAATCGTGAAGCCCCGCTCCAGTTCTCCCACCAGTACAGCCCACTGCCTACCAGTTTGGTGCCCGGAAAGGTCACCACCAGCGGAAGGTCAGTCTTGCAGAGGCCGTCAACGGTCGTGTCGCTCCACCCGACTCCCGAACAGACATGAGAGTAGGACTCTCACAGAGATGACCTGGTCAGGGATGGTTCACTGTCCTCTACCTTTGCACCTGGCAAGGAGGTTCTGTTTCACAGTGACATTTGGGACTTGCTCCTTTCTCCTGTTTCCAAGTATTGAATTCCAGTACCCTTGTTTTGAGTGGTTGTATATCTGGCGGCGTGCACCCGTATCCTGACATGCTCCTTGGTCCCAGCTGCAATCCATAACCAGTTACGTGAAAAGAATCCACGCAGTGCTTGGTTTCTGCCATTTGGCTTTGGAGTGGCTTTTTAGCAGTGAAAATCAAGAGGAAAAAAGTAGAAAGCTGTGAAATGCCGCCGTACTTGTTTTCGCTTGCGCTGTTTTCTGTGCTTGCCCCCAAACGCTGTTTAAGAGGCGGCCCATTCCGTCCACTACTTAGTATGCTGTCATTGTAGGCAACAATCAGCGCTTCCGATGAAGCCACTTAATCGTCAGCTATAAATAGTAATTGCTTCTGCACTTACCTGGCTGCAAATGTGCTCCAGTTTTTTTTTTTTTTTTTTTTTTCCGCCGCTTTTTTGGGTTGTTGAAATGAACGCATGAGTCACCGGTCCAGTCACAAGCTTTTGGTTTTTTCTCTCAAGCATTTTATATTTCTATCTACTTTTCACACATACAGACAGGTATTAATGACCGGGTTCAGGGTGGAGGCGACAGCACCGGTAGCGCGCAGGTACTGGACCTTGGCATTCCAAGTAAAAGGAATTGTTCTCGAAAAAGGTTATAAAAATAGGAGCGTTTTCCCTGTAAACGGGTCAAACTAAATCAGATGGTGTGTACCCAACAAGCACAGAGTAGCAGGACTCTTCCTTGTGCTCCCTCCAGTGCTTCAGACCAGCTGACTCATTTTATTCGTGATTTCCCTCTATAGCAGGCAGCCGGTCTCCATTGTCTAGAAGAACAGAGAAGGTTCAGACATTGTAAGGTGTCAGTCTAACCCAGACATAGTTCCATAATTTCTCGTCAGCCCTCTATATCTTTATTATTTTAAGTGTAATTTAGCCAACACTTTATTTCAAGGCACCTTACGATGTTTGGTTTACGCGCTAAGCTACGTAAATTCCCCAGTGAAGCGCAAACTTGATTTATTGAAGCGCTATCGAAATAGGTCAGGGTAACAACCTTATTCAAGGGTACTACAGCAGGATTAGGACTTCAGACTTGGGTCCTTTAACTACAAGGCAGTGGCTGTAATCGCTCCACCAGCCACTGCCCACTCTGTGAATAGCTGGGGCGGCTGACGGGGTCCCACTCCCATCACGGTGTGTTTTTTTAACAAGATATGCACCTTGATATAATCCATTAAAAAACCCAAATTGGCCAAAATTGCTGAATCTCATTTTGGATAAAAGCACCAGTTAAGAACATGTCTCTAATAATAATTACACATATTAATGTTTCTGGGAGTAGAAAGCCACTGGGCCTAAAGCAGTGTGGCTGTTCACTTACTACGGTATGAATATGAGGCATCGAACAATATCCTGCATTCTAGACATGGGAACATATATTTTGCTGTCTGGCCTTTATCGCAGTGCAGCGTGTAATCATTCATTTTGGGAAGGTCATCTTTCATGTTAGGTATTTGTGGAAGGCAGTCCCCTAGGATATTTTAGCGTCTCACAGTTAAAGAATGAGTGCTGTGGAGAGTCTGTTTTTGCAGCAGCCTAAAGGTGGATATAGGGATGCCCTCTTGAGAATTCAAAACAATCACCCGTTTAATCACTAATCTGGGCTTTTTTTTTTTGGTTTATGCAGGGTTGCAGAGCTGAGTTAACATCATAAATATGTATCTGAAGAAAACTGAATGGAAAGCAACTACAGTACTCGTGGAATAAACTCCTATCTCCCCAGTAGCACGTATTCATCACATGTAGAAATTTTTGTGAGAGAACGATTGAATTGGCCTCAACATATATTCATTAATATTTATATGTTATTCGCCAGTAGTTAAATGGCATCTTACAATACTAGGTATACTAATCTACTTGAGAAGGGGTGCATGCTGGCACAGTGGGTTGGACCGGGTCCTGCTCTCCGGTGAGTCTGGGGTTCGAGTCCCCCTTGGGGCGCCTTGTGACAAACTGGCGTCCCTTCCTGGGTGTGTCCTCTCCCTGCCTTGCGCCCTGTGTTGCCGGGCTAGGCTTCGGCTCCCCGCGACCCCGAATGGGACAAGTGGTTCAGACAGTGTGTGTGTGTGTGTGTGTGTGTGTGTGTGTGTGTGTGTGTAATCTACTTGAAGTGTCAGAGAGGTATCATTTCAAGCTGAGTACCTTGCTCAGCAGTACTGTAGGGAATTAAGCTCGGATCCTTGTGGTACAAGGCAATGGCTCGAACCATTATACCTCTTTCCCTGTTACATGTGGTTTACATTGCAGTGTGCAAAGGTATACCTGTGAGGTCTTCGTTAGTATACGTCTCTCTGATGTACCCGATCTATGTGATCTATCTAATGTATGCAGTTATGCACATAGAGAGATCATTTTCTGGATGGCTCCAGCAGAAAATGACAGTCCGATTACTATCCCCATTGAAAACAAATGGTGAAAATAACTCACCTTGAGGGTGACGTGCATGACAAATAGATACCGCACTTGGAAGTTCTGAAAGCAAGGATGCAGGGATATTAGTCATAAAACAAACTACTGATGGAACATAATTTTTTGTCAGTCGCTCTAAAAATGAAATAATACTTTGGGGATATATTGCCCATTGGAGCTTAAAGAGCTGTATTTGACTGATGCTCGTAACTCTTGGGTACCACGTGATTTTTGGACCTAAATTTCAGGTGTTTCATGAGAAAGGTCATTTCTGCTGTTTATGTGCTCCTTCTTTCATTATTAGTGTTTCATAGCTGCCGGTGTCATCTTAAGTACCCTGCTCAAGGGAATTATAGCAAGGCATACTTGGGGTTAGAACCGTTGTCTCTGGACCCAGAGGTCCCAGAGTGAAATCCCAGCTCCTGCTGTAGTTCCCTTGAGCAAGGTGCTCACCTTGAATTGATACATTAAAAATTACCCAGCTGTGTACATGTGTAAATTATTCTAAGTCTGTTTAAGCTGATGGAGTAAATGCATGTTTGTCTTTAACACCTCTGCTGCATGCTACCTTAGGTTAATTAAAGTACAGGTCTGTCCGTCACATCTGATATTTTTATTCAGTAAAAACGTGACAGCTGCTTCTTAGACATTTTCTTTATTGCCGTGACAATCGTTTATGTTTTTTTGGCACATCATATGCAGAGGTGTGGCGATGATAGGGAGGTCGATGGGGTTCAGTGCTCACTGTTAACTGTCACTGGGCTCAGGGTGACAGGTTGACCGCTGCCGGCTTCCTCCACTGCGCATCGCCCCGGAGGTTTTGCCCAGTTTTAAAGCCCCTCGTGCTGGAGGGCCTGAGAACGGCGGGCATTTACAGAGCTGGGGCTCAGAGATCCCACCCTCTTTGCAGAGCTACCCCCAACGGCCACGCTCAAGGGGCTTGTGTCCACCGGAGTGTAAAGCCTCTATTTGTGGCTTTGTCCAACGGCTGCCTCGCTGTTTTTACGAGCAGCCGGTAGCTCCTTGGCTCTATGTATTTCGTTTGATAAGATCATCCCATTGTAACCTGTGACCGGATATCCATCATGGGTTTTGGTTTGTCTTTGGGAGCCTCCTTATTCCTGATGGAAGACTCCAGTGGTTACCATTATCTTATTGTGATACAACAGGAGCAGCCGATTTGGGGTAGATTACCACCCTTTGTTATGCAAAGTTTATTAAAGCTGACAGCGGTGAGATGTCACTCGCTTTAATGTGACTTCTCTTTCGGTCAGAGGACAACACGAGCATTTTAAGGCATTTGCTTGCATCGTTGAATTGGCCCTCAGGTTGGACGGTGCCAAGTTCCCAAAGGCTCTGAAACACGTGGCGGGAAGTGTTTGAGCCCAAGTTTCGACCACTGCTGTCTTCATTATTTAAGAGTTTACTCATACGCTCGTTTTCAATAGCAAGACAGTGTCTTTCATCACTAGACTTCGCTTCAACTCGATTGTCTTGTTAAGAACACGTCCAAAAAAGCTCATTTGTTTTGAGTGATGGATTGATTGTTCGTTCCACTGAGTCATCTTGTCATAGGGCTTCCTGTTGAATGGGGAGTTTTTTTAATCTCGAAGTTAATTCTGTTTTCTGGGACATTTTTAAACATTATCTTTAGAACGCAGTGTGCTTTGCTAAAAATTGCTTAAACAGACAGGAGCAATAAATATTACTTACTGTATGTTTTTGATTATTTGCCCCCTTATTGATGTCTTAAAGCCAAAGTAGTTTAAAACCGCGACTGCAGTCAATAATAATTTTCTGTAGTTCAATTAAACTCGGTGAATATATCGTCGTTTGACAAATTCAGGCCGCGTGCATTGTAATTCCGAATCGAGCTCGGCGTGTTTATCAGATTGTCAGGAAGCTCTTCAACCGCGTTATTGCGCAATTAAATGTAGATGCAGTATGTATCAGAAAATAGTAAAGCCGTCATTGGGAATTTAATGATTGCATTGCCACTAAACAAGACAATCATTATCAATGTTCCTTCTCTTTGTGGAGCATCTGGCCAAATGCAGCTGCAATTCATTACAGCTCGTGCTTAATTCGCACTAGGTGAGAGGACTCGTTTTCGTCCTCGCTTCCGAAACGTGACGTCGCGGTTGCTTCCGGGGGCCCTGGTTCGGACACCCGGCTAGGCCACTCGTCTTCCCAAACCGTTGAAGGTTCTTTGCAGCTCTTGAGGGTTTTCTTGCTTATAGACTGTGTCACGTAACGTGGCACCGAGGATGTGTCCCAAACTTCCTAATGGCAATCAGTCATCCAGGCTCCTGGTCAAAATCAATTTGGTGTCACCGCATGCTTTGATACGGTGCAAAATGTTGGTTTGCTGCTTCCACCTTAATGGATTTTGCTCAACTTCGGCTTCCCAATCAAGGACATTTAATTTGCCGCTTCCACATTAACGGGGATCGCGGCTGCGGAGAAATTGTCGGCGTTCCGTAGTTAATAGAAAATTCAGCTAAATGAGTGTGAGGGGCCAACAGTCTGCCTCGCTGGTGGAAAACAGTCCTTCCCCTTTCGTTGGAAACTATATATTATTCACAATCTGCTAAATGAACTTTCTAAAATGTCAAAATATTTAATGTTCAAGGTGCTGGTAGCAGCTGTCACAGGTCACTTGCAAAATAATTATGCAGATTTCCCTCCTAGTCTGCTATTACTGCTGGCAGAGGCAGAAATGGTGAGAAGCAGCAATTTGGGTCCAACCCATTCATTGTCTCACAGTTTGTCAGCTTTTTCGGGCCTTTTTTTGGGAAACGAGTCTCTGTCTCAGAGCGGCCGCTCTGCGGGGAGGGTCCGCGTCGCGGTGAGCGTCGGTACGTGTCTCGCATCGCTTCCTGGGGGAACCGGGGCTACAGGTTGGACCCACCGTGCCCATAAATGCTGCTCAAACGTAGCCGGTTTGTCACAAAGTGCTGCGAGGTCGGGCTGCCCCAGCTCGGGCCTTCCATTTCGCGTAATCTTATCAGCGCCACATGCTACATTATATTTCTCATTTCATTGACAGCAGTTTGGATATTAAGATGTGTGCAGTGCGACGGAAAGGATGGAGCCAGCGGACACTTTCTGGCTACTGTGCGATTTGGGTTAAACTATATATAACTTTCCGTTGGCTTTACTGCTATATAGGGGTGCAAATTCAAATGAAATTTCCCTGCATTCCAGCAGGAAACATTTTGCGCCAATCAGTTTTTAAATGAGGGAAAAAAAATGGCTGCAGACGGAAAGCGATAAGAAACAAGATGACACCGTAGGTGTGAAAATAAACAAGACGATGTAATATTTTATGCGTCACTCCATTAAGTGTAATTGTGCTGTATTACAAAGCGAACTGATTTACAATTGAGAATGAACAGGGTAATGATGCACTAAAGCTGGCTACCACTCTAATGCTTAATGTATTTAATGCGGAGCTATATTAACAGTAGATGCTGTATTTACAAACATGAATTGCATGGCTTTCAGATGTATAAAAGATATATTAAAGACTTGTATAAAAGTTTGTGGACTTGTAACGTACATAGATATTTTGACTTTCCATAAAAGTTTCTATATTTTCATTTTGACCTATTTGACGTAGATGCCGTGTTCGTTCACGTCATGCCTCTCGACGTGGACTCTACGTGGACCATGTCTGTGGCGGTCTGCGGACCCCTCTTTGTCGGAGTTCACTTGGTACGGACCGGCGGTCGGCCGTGGCCGCCATCGCAGGCTCGAGCCTTTTAGTCTCTGACCGTCTGCGGTCGCCGCTCGGGGGGGCTACACCATTAGTCTCCGCCAGCTGGACAGAGAGAAATTAATGATCATTTACACTGACGACTACATAATTACACTCCTTGCTGTCCTAATATAAAAAATTGCTTCCTTTGTTCTGAGGTATAAAGCATTTTTAGCCATTTTCCTTTATCTGCCCATAAATGCCATGTTCCCATAGAAACAGCCTGCTTAGAGGGAAATTGCTGATTGCGAGGTCCTCGCCCATTTGGCGCCATTACCCTGTCACACTGCCGGCTCCGCCGCTTCGCCTTGTCACTCCGCTCGACTTCAGCCGAGCGAGACGCCCCCTCCCCTAGACGAATCCACGTGTCGCTGGAAGAGTCGCGTCGCTTGCTCTCCAGGACTTGCTCCTCCGTTGCCCAGTCAATGTGTCGATGCGAGCTGTTGGTCTCCCCTGGGTTTGAATCCTACTCCCGCTTTAGTGCCCTTGAGCACAGCACTTTCCCTGGGTGAGTATAGTAAAAATTGTGCGGCCGTATAGATGGGTAAGTTCACGCAAGTTGCTGGGTGTCCAGACCTCACGCTCTAGGTTGGTTTGAAGACGAGAGCCAGTAGAGTGGAGGTGGAGGGAGCTGTGATCGGTGCTCCACCAAGGCCTCGTCAAAGACCAGTATCCATGTGACACCCGTTTCGGGTCGACTGCAGACGGACGGAGGTCAGTAACAATGCGTGTGTTCGATGCACCCGCTTGTTACCGTAGACGTGCATGGCAGAGAGCCTACGATCCTTTCCACAGTCCACCCCCTGGAGAAGACGGACACTGAGCTTGCACCCCCCCCCCCCCCCCATTAACTTAGTGCCTCCGTAAGTCTTGTTTAGTCTTTTTTAAACGAATCGGCTCTCAACGATTGCTTTGAGAAGCAATCACCCTATTGACATTTTACACGCAAGACACTTAAGTGTAATTGGACTTTGTATTATATCAGCGGTGCACGTCACTGCGGATAAATAATGCACCGAATCCACGTCAGCAGAGCTAGGGAGGGGGGTGTCGGGGGGGCATCTCACTCGTTTGTTTTGCTCGGACCGACCTGTCAGAACCGTGACTCAGCCCAGGCTGGAGAAACTGGCCGCCGATTTACCGCATTCCCGGCCTTTGTTTGCGCTGGGCTTGTCACCGGTTACCAAGGAGAGCAATCGGCACCCCAACACTCGCGGTCCCGTGCGAGTGCGACAAGTGTTTACGGGTGTCCTGCCTGCCCCATCCCTGCACTGCCACCCGACGCTCATGAGCTCTCGCAAAGCGACTCGGGATTTATACGCCCCGGTCAGACGCCGATGGCGGGACGCAGAGGGGTGATTCTTCCGGAGAACAAACCGGAGGGCCCGGAGTTATTGCCTATATGGGTGACTAGCACCCCCCCCTCCCACCACCCTTCCGGAAGGAACGAGATGACACTCATTTCTGCTCTGGAAAAAGATGTGGTTGCGCCTATAGGCCCAGCACATTCACATTCAGCTCCCCCGCTTGTCTCCTCGACCTGGCTCCGAGACAGGGCGGGTGTGGTACGTCCGCTCTGTTTCCCGCCACGTCAGGGGTGACAGCAACACACCTGTGCACCGTGCACCTGTCGCTCTGGCCGCTGGTGCATTTCTGTAGTGCGTGTCGGGAGAGGACGCTTTCCGCCCGAAGGTGGCCGGGCTGCAGGGTTGCACGCGTCTCGAGGAAATTCTGACTCGTGAATCGGCTCTTTTCTTGTAGCAGAGTGACATCGAAAGAGAAGAAAGCACATGTACGCAGTGACAGCAAGCACACAAGAGGCAGGGCTCCTAGGGGATCTCGTTGCTCAGTGGTACTACAGCAGGACAGGGGATTCAAACCTGGGTCCTTTGATTGTTAGGCAGTGGTCCTAACCCCTGTACCACCTGCTGCCCCATCAGTGGTCATGAAGACATCTATGGATGTGTAAAAAGTGGTCAACCTAACCAGGCACCGTGTGTGTTTGCTACTCTAACTGTACAGCAGGTGGCGTAGTGGTCAGAGGTCTCACCTGGCTGTGTGAAGGTCTCCAGTTTCAGTTCCCCTCCTGCTGTAGTGCCCTTGATCAAGTCACTTTCCCTGAATTGTTACAGTAAGAATACCCTGCTGTATGTATGAGTAAATCAGTGTAAAGTCGGTTATCTAACATTGTAAGCAACTGCCTAAATAAAGGTTGATAATAATAACACTGAAAACAAGACGTCTGTCATCTTGCCATTGAACGACCTTCTTTCGACACATTGCTCACACACTAGTAGTTAATGCAGATCCTTGGTGTCGGGCGCCGAACGGGGGTCCGGGGGGGCGGGGACCGAGCTGGGAGTGACATTTCCCCTCACTTCCTTTCATCCTGGCCTAGGACTGTGGTGGGATTACCGGCTGCGGTGCCATGATAGCGTGGGCTGCCGTGGGGGACGGCGAGACCATGCCCCGCCTGTGAGGAGCGATGCTTTCTGCCGGTGATCCCCGAGCTCCGTACGCGGTGTGAACCGCTGTGCCGCGTCTCTCAGCAGTATGACATCGGTCTCGCCCTTCGAGGCCTGCTGGCTCTTCCGGGTCTCGGGATTTAGACGTCCGTGTCGGCGCTGTAGCTTCGACGTTGCCCACGTGGCCGTCTGCGGGAGCCCTCCTCCGTGGTACCCGGCCATCGAGACGAGAGCGAGCGGAGCCACAGCCAAGTTGGTAACGGCTGCTGTCGTACCGTTACCCTCGTGTGGTGCGGCAGCGGCCGACTGCTTGAACAGCTAGCTGGAGTGCGAATGGTGACGAATGAATATTATTATATAATATGAACCTTACACTCACAGCTTCGTAGCAGATTTGGTACCTGTCGGATTTTTCTAACAGCCGCTCTTGAATCTCTCAACAAAGGGTGTCCGTCTCATGACGGACACGATCCTCCCTTCATGTCTCCCCACTGCAACAAGTTTGTTCCGGATGTAGGAAACATTTTTTTTTGTGATGCAGCAGGTGGCGTAGTGCTTATTGTGGCTACCCTTAGACTTGCATCCCACCTCCTGCTGTTGGACCTCTGAGCACAGTATTTACCCAAAACCGCTCCGGTAAAAATGACACAGTTCAATAAATGGGTCAATTATTGTTGGTAGCCTAACACCGTAAGTCACTTTTGAGAAAAGTGTCCGCTAAATGAAAAAATGTAATATAAATATAATAACAGCACAGCTGGTTGACCTGATGGGGCTGAGCACCAAATCTTTTTACATTTATTCATTTAGCAGACGCTTTTATCAGGAGCTGCAACAACTCCCTCAATTACCGGGTGTACGACTGGCACTAAAATTGTGATCGCGGCGTATAAGTATTGTATTAAATAATTAAGCATTGAGGATTAATAATTCAAGTACGACTTTACGTATTAAGTATAAGTAATACGTTTCAGTGAGTTGACACCTTTGTCCAAGATAACTTACAACGTTCGGTTCGTATACTAGGCTACTGTCGATGATCCACACATTGATGCAGCTGGGTAGTTTTTACTGGAGCAGTTCAGGGTAATTACCTTGCTGACGGATCTTAATGCAGGAATTTCGATGCAGGTGCTTCAGTCGCAAGGCGACAGCGCTAACCACTGTGGCAGCCGCTGTCCCTAATAACACGAAGGCAGGTAGCAAAGCCCTACCAAACGCTGACTCCTATTTACGATCAGCTCGATTCACTTATAAAAAGGCAGCGGCCAAAAAATAACGACGTGCGAGGAATGTGCGGGAAAACAATACCGTGGGATTCACAGCATGATGGGTTCGTGAAGGATCGAGGACTAACCCTCAACTGTGTTCTCGCTGTTTGCTCGGGAGGCCTCTGGCGTGTGTGCTGATAAGCATATATATTTGCAGGCCTGCTTTATTTCATGGGTATTATTTCTCATACTCAAATCTAACTGGGGCAATAATGCTAACAAAGGCTGCTGAAAATAATGGATTTCTTTCCAGGAAGTGCCGTGCTGTGTCTGCCTCCTGCTAATACAATAAAAGCTCCTTCACACCAGATTTAGTGGGAAATTAGCGGCTCTGTGCACTGACCGGTGTTCCTTTGTCACCGTACACGCCGCTGTTCCTCAATGGCTATTTAGGGGCTCGAACCCTTTCATACTGGCTGTGTAATACTTGTGTAAAGGGTAGGGAGTCAGAATATTTTGTTTCCTTGACAGCTCTTTAAATATTGTATGTTTTTGTTTCAAATGTGCTGTGTATTTCATTTATTCATCCAGCTGATGCTTTTCTCTAAAGTGACTTGCAATGTTAGGGTTACAATTATTTACCCCTTTACACAGCTGGGTTATTTTACTGGGACAGTTTAGGGTAAGTACTGTGCTCAAGGCTACTACAATCAGAGGTGGGGTTTGGACCTGCAACCTTCAGAGCCAAAGGCAGTAGCACTAACCACTATGCTACCAGTTCTCCAAGCCTGTACTACCCAGTAGTCCCCTACAGCTCCTGGGCTCAGGCATGGATTCAACACATTGCCTGAAATTGATTGTCCTGAGCAGGGTTAGGGTCACAGCAAGCCAGAGCCTAACCCTGCAACACAGGGCACAAGGCTGGAGGGGAAGGGGACACACCCAGGACAGGACACCAGTCCATCACAAGGCACCCCAAGCAGGACTCAAACCCAGACCCACCAGAGAGCAGGATCCAGTCAAACCTGCTGCATTCAGGTACATCTCAATCTGTGTTTGCATGAGTTTTGTCCCCTATTCCAAACACAGATGAATTGGTGACTCTCAGCTACAACATGGTGTGTATGATTCTACTGTGATCACCAGCATCTCATTCATGGTTTATTCTATCTATATTTACACAATTAGTTGATACTTCCCCTCCCCAAAGTGACTTACACTATTAAGGCAATTTTATTTATTTTTAGAAATTACTTATTAATTATTTATCTATTTAGACAACTGGGTAATTTTCCTGGATCAATTTAGGGTAAGTATCTTGCTCAAGGGTACTATAGCCAGAGGTGGGTATTGAACCTGCAACCTTTGCATCCAAAGGTAGTAGCTTGAACCACTACACTACTGGCTGTCCTATACCTCACATTCTCTGCATCCAGGAAAGACTCTGAACCACCACAGCCCTCCAACAGGATAAGCAGTTTTTTTCAGCGGATGATGGAGACCAAACCCTTTCCCATTTCCAAGACCTGTCTGCTGATTTTATATCAGATTCTGCCAATGTGGTGTAATGTTTCACTGAATTCACAGCAAAATATGGAAATTGGGAGTTCAGGTGTTAAACCCAAGCAGCTAGCGTGTGGTAAACTCTGATGTCCGTGGGCAGTTCAGGATCAGTGAGGGAAAAGTGGGCTGTGTGAATTCAGAGCCCAGACCCTTATGCGGCACCACCGTCGGTTGGACTTATCGTGCTTCTGTGGGCTGCGGCAGTCTCGTTTACTGCGGTCTTTTTGCTCTTCGTTACCCTCTGCGACACCTCTCACCGTGCGCGCCCCTCTCTTCTTCCCGCTGTCACATTTATTGGCGCACTGTTTGTTATTGGAATGTCCGTTAAGTGGGGGACACTGGGGCTTCTTCATGTTTTCCCACCGAACTCAGCTTCCGTTGCCAAGACCAGTTTAAAACGATAAAATCCAAACCTGAAAAAAAAGAGAATCTCACTAATCTAGGGCAAAAAAAAAAGTAAAATGTACTGATTTTTATTTTATTTTACAGTTTTAAATTGGAATCTTGCTCGGCTACTGGCCAGAAGCTATCATTAATTTATTTCATCATCCTCCCCTCGGGTTTATTATTAGCGCAGAGACAGAGGAGGTTATCTCCGTGTGTGCCGTGACATTCCCATGCAGCCTCTCCAGCCTGCTCTACTGGGGGAGGTGGGGGGGGCACTCCGGAAGGCTCTTACCGGACCTTGTTCCGATCTGATCCAAATTTGTACCTCCCCCCGCCTACGCGCGCTGCTGCAGGGTCAGGCCGGCGCCTGCTTCCATAAACCCACCGCCGGGGGCCAGCGGCCCTGCCTTGTAACATCAGCATCCACCCCTTTGCCAGCCCTTAGCAGCGCCAGGGAGACCCCCGACGGCCCGGGGCCGAGTCGCTGCAGGCAGGGGCGCTCGGACACGCCAGACCACCTGAGCCTCCGCAGCCTGGGAGTCCTGCAGCCTTCCAGCACATTCTAATAAAATAAAGGAGGAGGCATCTTGTTTCAGTGCTGTTGCCCAAGTGTGTGTTTGTGTGTGCGTGTGAAAGTACGCATGTATATTTGCCTGGAGGTGAGGGATTTTGTGTGTGTGTGTGTGTGTGTTGGGGGGTCGGTGTTGCGTGGGGGCCGTGCGCGCAGCATCAGTGACAGCCCGGTCGCGGGGGTACGCCTCGGGTGCGTGCTTTAATTAGGGTCAGGCCTTTACCCCAGAGTGGATCCACTTTCTAATTGGTTTGGTGACAATGAAGTGGGACACGCTTCCTCTTTCAGTTCACTTCCTTTTGGTGCCTGCAAATTAAGCACTTAAGCTCCTGAAATAGGCTATCGGAAGTGCCCCGGCCGCTTTCTTCTCGCCGCACTTCTGTTTATGAGCCGCGTGGCCCTCCCTCCGCTTTGTGCACTTCCGCAGGCCTGCCAGAAATTGTGCCTCTTTGTCCGTCAACGGCCGCCGTGCGAGATTTTATGCTCTTAAGTGTGCATTTGTTCTGTTAATGAGAATTTTTTTTTTTCCCCAGAAATGTACTTTCATCAAAATAATTGTCAAAGTTCATGGAAGAGTTGTTTAAGCTATTTTTTATTTCATGCCGTGTTCATTTCTGAGAAAATATGCACAGTGTATACTTTCTCCTTCGGAAAAGTGAATATATAAAGTACTCAGACTTTTTCCTTTCTTGGCAAAGAAAAGAAGCAAGTGCTCTCTACCAGTGCAGCTACCCAGGTAATGTATTGTAACGACCCCGCGTTACTGCTTTAGGAGGGAAACTCCTAAATGTAAATTGTTGCATTGTGGGAATAATGTTAAATGTGGGTGTGCAACCACTGGGAGCACTTAGGGGGAAAATGATGGGGTGTCTGTGCCTACGGGGGGTGCTAAGCAGGTTGTGAAGGCTGGTTGCAGGTACAGCTCTTGAAAGAAATGGGGTTCTTCAACCAAGAGCATAGTTTTTTTTGGTGCTGGTGTTCAGATAAATTGTTTGTTATTAACACTGTCTTTGCATTCTTCTTCACTCCATCCAAACCCACAGTGCTGCGCGTCTGCATCCCTGCCTCTCCGTCTGTTGGTGCACTTTTGTTCCCTCCGAGTCCCTTTCCGTACATCGCTTTGGAGAAAAGCGTCTCCTAAATGAAATAAATGTAAGCGTGATGTTGACGAGCCCATGGCAGTACACACAGAGCAAAGCATGTTGAACACTTTGAACAGCTCCTTAGCGGGAGTGTTGAAGTAAATATTATCTGTCATTTTTTCCCTCTGTCTGCTGTAATACCGAGGGCAAGCAGCCCGTGTGCCGCGCATTGCCACAAACACCCATAGCGAGAACGGCAGCCGGGCGCGGCAGCAGTTTGCAGAAATATGTAAAAAAAAAAAAAAAAAAAATGTGTTGTATTACTAAAGTATGTAGGACACCTCTTAATTAGCAAACGACATTGTGTCCCAGAATGGGCTGTATTCAATGTCGGGGCCTTCTTTTCAGGAGACAGTGTGCAAGACGCGTTGCTGTGTGTGCTGATCCTCCTGCGTACGAGCGAACCACCGCGACTTCTTGTAAGTCATTTGTACGAGATGAATTTGAAGCGGATCATTTCAGCAGCGGCGCCGACTCTCCCTTACCCAGTCCTGCTCCGTAAACGGCTTTCGGCTGGATCTGCGCTTATTTGGAATTCCTTGGCGTGTTGTCTTGAGAAAATCAACGGTCCTCCAAGGCTCTCCGGATCTGCGGTTTGCTCCGGGGACACGGAGCCGTCTCAGACGCTCGCGCTCCAGCCCGACGCGTCGACGCGAAGTCGGCTCGGTCCCCGAGTGCCGGACGTGGCGATTGGTGGCGCTGTTACAATATGTTCCCGCAGGTTCTCCTCGGGTTCCCATCGGTCGTACCCCTGCCATTGTTTGTTTAGCAGATGGGCTACGCGTATGAATTACCGCAAAACTGTTACTCAGATACCGTGTGCTCCTGGCAACACGGGGCACACTGTGTGGAGGAAATATGACGAGGGCTGACGCCTGTTTTTCAGGAGGTCCAGGGACCGTGGTGATGCATGCGTGCGAGAACGACGTCTCGCATGAAGGGGCACGGCTCGCCGTGACAGACAGCTGCTCGACTCCCTTTTTGGAGATGAATGCGAGCACTAATTAGAGGAGTGAAGTGAAGGAGTGTCTGGAGAGGGCCTCAAACAAGGCTCTCACACTGACGACTCCTCCTCCTCCTCCTCCAGGCTGTGTGCACCACAGCACCTCAGGGGTATTACTAGGATGCTAGCACTCCCACCTGCCACCTGCGGTTGGGACACGATGGCATGTGAAGGGCGAGCTACTCTCTGTCACGTGTGGTACTCAACTCTCATCTCTGCAGCAGTTTTTCAGGTGTGTCAGTGCTGCATAGTGATGCCTGTGGAGCACCTGATCAGAAACAGAATGAGATATGGGATGTGCTGCTGCACGGCATGGAGAACTTGGTGGATGTGATGTTGAATGAGAAGGTGGATCTCATGGTGATGGAGACGGTCGATGTGATGTTGGATGAGAAGATGGATCTCATGGTGATGGAGACGGTCGATGTGATGTTGGATGAGAGGTGGATCTCATGGTGATGGAGACGGTCGATGTGATGTTGGATGAGAAGATGGATCTTATGGTGATGGAGACGGTCGATGTGATGTTGGATGAGAGGTGGATCTCATGGTGATGGAGACGGTCGATGTGATGTTGGATGAGAGGTGGATCTCATGGTGATGGAGACAGTCGATGTGATGATGATGGATGACAGGGTGGATCTCAAGGTGAGAAAGATACTGGATGTGATGGTGGATGAGATGCTGGAGGAGATACTGAATATGATGTTTTATGAGATGTTGGGGGAGATGTTGTATGTGTAGGTGGATAACAGGGAGAATGAGATATTGAATGTGATGGTAAATGTGATGATGGATGAGATTCTGAATATGATGTTGTATGACATGTTGAATGTGAAGGTGGATGAGATGTGGAACACGACGTCCCTATGTGTTACTTCAGGTCAGCGTCAAGTTGAGGAAACACTCATTTACAGCATTGCTGTCTGATGCCGGAAGAACTGATGCTGCAGTAATTCTGTATTGTAAAATGTGTTGGGATTGTGGGATGCTGTGAGACTCGGCCACCTTCTGTGCCGTGCTGCAGGAGGGAGCTTGAAAAGCAGACTTGTAAATAAACAAATCAGAGTAAAGTCTGCAGCAGATTGTCAAACTGCGAGCGTACGGCGCGGTAAAATGGACATTTTTGGATCGAAACTTAATGCCGATTTGTTCTTTAAATTTGTATTCGTTTACCATTTGTTTGCTCACGCCTTTTGCCTCTGTATTTTCGTCTGGATGTTGCTAGAAGGTCGGCGCTCGCAGCGAAGGCCGAGCTTCAGTCTGCAAACTTGCTTGTGGTAGCGAAGCAGAATGGGACATGTATTAGAGGACGGTCGGAAGTGCTTCAGCGTGAGGGATAAGCAACGACTGCCTCGTGATGCTGATTCTTGTCCAGTGAGGGCGGCCCAGGGGGTGGGAAAGGTCACCCGCAGTGGGGCCGTGCTCCACAGGTTACCCCCGGGTGCCTGGGTAATAACTGTGTATCGGTGGTGATGTGTGGGGTAAAACAGCAGCACCTCCCAGACTTTCTGGGGTAATGACCGTGCAGAGGGCTGTTTTCGAAGGGGGTCGGCAGTGATGCTCCACGCCGCCCTGCGCCTCGCTTTGCCCACATGAGGACCTTCCTGTGTCAGGAAGCAGGAAGATCCTGCCAGCAGTGATTAACCTCACTGTGATTAAGTCTCCCTGGTAGAGCAAGCAGCTAATACAGTGTGTCCTGAGCCCCCGACCGGAGCGAGGAGCGGAGAGACGGGGGGCCGAGAGAGCTGGACTGAGAGAAGGGGCAGCGACAAGGAAAAGAGAGATTGAGACAGAGAATGAGGAAAAAAGAGGGAAGGCATGGCATCCACTTTTTTTTTTTTTTTAAACTGACTTTCTGTGGGAAACCTAGAAAGAAAAAGTGTACCATCA
This sequence comes from Scleropages formosus, assembly GCF_900964775.1. Lineage (NCBI taxonomy): Eukaryota > Metazoa > Chordata > Actinopteri > Osteoglossiformes > Osteoglossidae > Scleropages > Scleropages formosus. The sequence goes on from NC_041807.1 coordinate 30,863,243, forward strand.
GCAAGTAAATAAAGGCAATACCATATATCTCTGTCTGCAGCTGAAGAAAAATGGCCTGGTGAAGAATGGCAGAGAAAGATGCTTACTCACCATTTTTCGTCCCACCGCGAATGGCGTCGCCGGGCGCCCGAAGTGCTTCCGGACCACATTAACGGCTCCGCTGTCTCGTTCGGGACCGCGTCACCTTTTCCGATAGACAGCACGGTGACGGCAAAGTGGGGGGTGCTGTGGGTCCGCTCCATCTGGAGGCACTCGCTTTGTTCGGAACCACCTGCGCGTGTCACGTGTGGAGCCGTGTGAAGCGCAGCCAGAGCCCATTAGTATTTCATCAAAGGCTCTTCCCACTCGCGGATGTAAACACGATGAGATGTGACAGAGGAGGGGGGCGGCGAGGAGTCAAAACGGTCACCGAGGCACGGATGGGGGGAGGTGTCACGACGGCCAGGTGTCACTTCCTCCCGTTATCTCTTCAGTCACCTTGGGTCTCCTTGGCCCAGGGCCACGAGTCCAGAACAGTAGGAAGGAACACCTTCTTTTTTGTGACATTGACCTTCGGAGACTGGGGCCCCGTCGCCCCGCTGACCTGGAAGAGACCTTGGGGATGCCCCTTGGCTCAAGGAGGAGCCACTGCATATGTGTCTCCTGGGAGGTGTGAATGGATGGCTTCACCTGGATACCGTATGTCACGTAGCCAGAAAGGGGGCTGTTGCTGGTGGAGTTGAGGAATCTGTTCATCGCTGCCGCCCCCCCCGGCCTCGTTCATCACGGCACAGCTCATCACCTGTAGCTGAGCACACGTTGGGCACTAGGGCTGTGGAGGAATGGGGATGCTGCTGTGTTTGTCTGATTTCATCCCCGGCACAGGTCCAAGCAGCCGGCTGGATTAATCTCAAGCAGGCCGGTTCTGATGGATAAACTGTGTAGGATGAAGAGACAAGGAGCTGCGTCCAGGCCCCCCCCCCCCCCACATAAGTCCCATATCGCCTCCTTCTGACTCCTTCAGAATGGCTCATTGAGTTGCACAAAACACACAAGTTTATCACAGCGAGCCCCTCGTATGTCTCTTTGTCCTCTGCAGAGGTAACATAAGGGTTCGAGGGAGGTGGGGGCAGAAATGCTCTTTTTGAAGCTCCCCCCACCCTGCCGGTCCACGGGCGCGCAGTATTGCAACGTGCACATTATTATTGTATGGCGCACACTCGATGCCCACCCATCCGCACACTCAGAGACAGAGCGCTCCCAGCGAAGAGTGTGTGAGAAATGGTGGGGGTGATTTTGCCACCCCCATGCCCGCTCGCACTCCTCTCCGTGGCAGCCATCTCCGCAGACTTCTCCCGGTACGCGGCTTTATATAACCCGAGCCTCTTTTTTGGCCGCGGAGCCGAAGACGACATTCGTGTAAATATTTAAGTAAGAACAGTTTCCTGTGCCGGGTAGCCAGCCGCTGTGGGAGCGAGACAAAGTGTGGCAGTCAGAGTGCACTGTGTGCAGGAGATTTGCTATGAGATTTTGAACAGCTGCCCTGCTTGGCTTTTGGGAGTACAAATGAACAAAAAATGGATATGAAAGTGGGCCTGCATCCCTCCCACCCCACCCGCTCTCCCTGACAGTGCCACTGCCTTTCCTTTGTGTAATACCATGAGGATGTGCGCGTAAAGCCCGCAACACCCTGGTTAAGCGCGCCGATTTGGCGGCCCTGCACCACATATGCCTGGACGGTGTGCGGAGATTAGAGATGAGAGGAGGAACGTGCCGCTCCCGGCGCGCGCCTTCATTCGCCATGCACCGCTCGCCACACGGCCTGACCTCCCCCGTTTAAGGGCTCTGCTTGAGGATGCTTCAATTACAGCAGAAACACTTCAGCGCCAACGCTTAAGTGAATAAAAATAAGACCTTTCGGGAGAATGGGATGTAAGGAAGCGGGGGGAGGGTGGCACCTTCCCTTTCTTCCTAGGAAGCGGCTAGCATTAACAAGCAGAGATTGAGATGTAAGAGAAGAGAGAAGCCAATAGTCAGCCTCAGTGCTGTTAGGAGATGTTACCAGGGGTCTAGGCCTACCGGCTCAGCTCCGAGACTGACGTGTTCTGGAAAAGTCCAACAGGTGAACCTTTTCTCGTGGTTGCTGTCCTCTCGTACACGGGATGCTTATGGCTCCATGCCTGAAAGACATACTGTGATTTGTATTTATGCAAACCTATCTTTGCAAGGCAGTACAGCAGGTGACACAGTGGTAAGAGCCCTTGCTTTCCACTTAGAGGACTGGTATTTGAGTCTTTGCTGTAGCACCTTTGATCAAAGTACTTACTGTGAATTCATACAGCAACAACCAGCTATTTATTTAGCCAGCCGTATAAGGGGGTGAACAGCTCGGCATACAAACATGACGTTGTAAGTTGCCTTAGAGAATGATTTTGTATGAATAACAGGTATAGCAAACTGGTTGGAAACACAACTACGGCTGACATCAATCATGAGTTCCGGTGCCAGCCTCTTTTTGAGTTTTCCCAGACAAATATCTGACTATCTGACTCCTGGAGAGGTACCATCAAGAATAATATAAGGGGCAGCTGGTCTGAAGGACTGGAGGCAGCAGAAGGAAGACTCCCACTGCTGTGTGCATAATGAGTATAGGTTGGGTACAGGTTGGAAGTTGACTTGGACAGAAGCATCACATCTAAATGAAGAAATAATAGAGGTGGCTGGTAGGGAATCGGGATGCCATCCAAAATGCGCCAGTTCCGCAGCGAATCAATGTACGGAGCCCTTTTCGGACAGGGCTTGGAGAAGGGCACAGCCCCAACACACAGGGCGCATACAGGCACTATCAGCAGGCTGAAGTGCCACAGATAGAGAGCTTCAGACAGCGTTTACAGGGTGTTTGCGAGCTGCGTGTACAGTTTCATACTATCTCTATTAATTCGGTTCGTCAACATTAGCGTGCGAGCAGCGCTGTGCTGATGAAGACACGCCGTGCAGCAGGGAAAGGGGCCGTGAAGGTGTGACGCAGAGCTCTTTCTGTACACCAGAGACAAAACTGAAAGGCTTCTGCACCAGTGAATTCCTCCATTTTTAAGCTGATAACCATGCTGACGCTGAGTTGAAGAGACGGGACTCTGGGAGCCTTGTCAAGGGGAATCGGAAGCAGAGAAACGCCAGGGCCGAAGGAGCGCGTCCCGCCACTGAGCGCACGGGCCTGCCCTGGCAACCGCCGAGCGATTGTCTTCACGATGCTCGGCACAGTTGTCTCAGGGCTCCTTCTGCCGGCAGTGTGCTAATATTGCTTAATGAGGGGCATCTGTCTCTGCCACCACTGCCTGCGTCCACGTCGGCCTCTTTTATTATCGATAAGCGCCCGTGTAGCGCAGCAGCTCCACCTGAGGGCCCCGCTCCAGGATGGACTGCGCAGACGCGTTGCCCCCTCCGAGCTGGAAAAGAAGAGAGCCGTATTTTTTTCTTTTTGTCCTCATTTTTCCTTTTTTATGTTTCGGTTACAGCTAAATAGGTTAATAGGTAGTAATAACAGCAATCGACCAGAAACAATGGAAAAATCGCGGCCGTGTTCAGCATTCATAGAAAGTGTCCGGTGCAGCTGAGGATTGAGGTGAAGCAGTGTCTTGAGGGTGAAGGAGCCCGGGCCCGATGCTGATCCCCCAATCTTCGCAGCATCGGTTCCTCAACGCCGACGCCGCCTGCTGCCCTGCATCAATAAATCATCCTGTGATTCATAGCATTTCAGCTGGAGCTCTGAGCTACGCTGAGTAGCAGTGCCGCTCCAAACAAAATGTGTTCGCCGCTGATGTAACTCCTGCCATCAATCCGTTTCCTCTGTCTGGACCTGACGGATTGTGCAACCCGCGCTCCGATCCGTCACGTTCGCTCTGAATCGTTTGCGTCGGCTCCTCGCAGAAGCGGGGTTGAACGGCTCAAAGGACCGCGTGTTCCTGGGATGTCCTGCGCTGAAGTGGCTATCCAAATTCTCTTGGGTCAACGGGGCCAAGGACGCCTGCCGAGAAGTCCAAGAGCTCCGGCCGATGCCCAGGCCGAGCTGAAATGAGAAGCTCAAGATGGCAGAAGGGGGATGCGGGCCGGTCCCGTTCGAAAAGCTGCGCAGATGGAGCAGAACCGATTAGCGGATGGGTCGGCCCCGGGAGCGTCCCGTGGTCTGCCGAGAGCAGCGGAGCACGCTCTACGATCTGTCTGTGACCTTCTGCGCGGGGAGCTGGGTTACGGAGCCCTATTGAAGGCACTAATCCTGGCTTTCAGTGTTATGTCATTAGAACGGGCTGGAGTGCCAGATGTTGCATCGAAGGGAAGGTATCCAAGCACGTGTGCAATAATCAGTTCCATGTTAAAACAGCTTTGTGCAGGGATGTAACAAGAACAGCAACATTCGCGAAGGTGATCCGGAGCGACGGTGCAGTTGGTGCGTTGACAGGTAATGAGAAGCTGTTGAGGTTAAGGCCATGCGGGTGAGCGGCGCGGCGACAGCCGTGTTCGCGCCCTGAGCGTGGCGGAGTGGGAATCGCCGGCGAGATTTCCGTGTAAAGCGAACCCTGTTTCCTTGCACCTTGTTACAGAACTGCTGCCGGTGGTCTGTCGTGATGCCCACCCCTTTCCCACCGAGGATACCGCTGTCCTCCAACTGCTGCTCCTTCAGGTCGTGCGCTCCCAAGCCTGTCGTAGTAGTTAGGGCTTAGAATAAGGCCGGCACACCCTAGCTTCTCACAGAAGCGTTTTGGCCGGCATCCTCAGGGAGAGCTTAGCCACGGGGAACCACCAGGGGCCGGGTTTGGGCTCGGCGGAGGACGAGCCGCCGGATCTACCGGGAGATGGGAGACAAGCGATTCCCAGTCCTTCATCCTTCAGCTGCCAGGCCCTGCGAATAACAGCCTTATGGGCAGTGATGTGAAATGTAGCAGCGTAGCATCATAAAAAAGGGGTCAAACAGTGATACGAAGCCCCGCTCTTTACGCCCCTGCGTGCCCTTGGCCCCGGCCCGCTTCTGGAGGACGCGCACATTGACAACACGGGACGACGTGCCTACCGGGACGAGGCTTACCGTGTTTGTCACCTGTTCTCAGAAAGCAGGCTCTCTCGTCCTTCTCGTATCCTGGTGGCACTAGGCGGCAAGATCTGCGGGGTTACGGATACCCGAACGATCGAACGGGTCGAACAAAGTGATGGAGTCCGTGGAAAGAGCGGCAACGATGTGCTGGAGATGAGCACAAAGAGTGTATTCATAGACACACTCTCCGTAACCAACTCTTGGTCGGTCTGATGTTCTGCACGTCTTTCATTATGGGTGTGCGTCTGCATGCGTGTGCACGCGTGTGTGTGTGTGTGTGTGTGTGTGTGTGTGTGTGTGTGTGTGTGTGTGTGTGTGTGTATGCCCGGGATGGAGAAAGGCAGCCTGGAACTGCCCTCACACACGGGGTCGTCCGGAACCTCGTTCTCTGTGAGCGCAGATAATTAGAGCAGGCTCGGCGCATGCACGGGGGGCGCTGCCGTCCTCCCCTGGAGAGCTGGTGGAGGGGGAAAGGGGCGGGGTGTGACGTGGAAGGGACGCGGTGGTGCTGTGGCGCTGCGGCGCTCCCCCCTCGCCGAGCCCTGATTCTGTTGTCTCGTGCTGATGAAGATGTGATTTCTCCTGGCTGAAAAGGGAATTTAGAGTGCTCCACATGATTGCTGGTGATTGATTCCCCTCTCACTCCATCTTCTTGCAGACTGTTTTAGAAGCACTTAGGCCTGCATTTTCCCTTTTTTCGTCCAGATGACACGTTCCATAATAATTTCTGTGCTACGGCTCAGAGCCGGGCGCTGTGGTTTTGTCCAGGGCCGTGGCGGAGGCAGGGTCGAGGTTCCGATTCGTGACACACGAGGACAGCGTGACACACATAACACTGTCTCTCTGATATTTTCACCTGCCTTTAAAATGTACAGGATCAAAACGGTGCGAAAGCACATGGTGCTCACAGGACCTAAACACCAGAATACACATTTGCCCCAAGATCTGACGAGGGGTGTTCCATCTTCCCTTGGTGCTTTAACATGCTTTGTCCCTCCATATTTATGGCCTCAGCTTGAGAAGCACCGTGTCTCACTCCATCTGCATTCTGCATGCTTCTGTGTGTTTGTGTGTGTGTGTGTGTGTGTGTGTGTTTTCACTGACACATTTTGAGCTTGGCACATAGCAGCAAGTCATTGTGGCTGTGATTCAGGGGCTGTGCATGCATATGCCTGTGCATGTGTGCCAGTGCGTGTGTGTGTGTGTGTGTGTGTGTGTGTGTGTGTGTGTGCGTGCGGGGGTTGGGGGGGGGAGGCTGGGAGTTGCTGCAGTTCCACAGTCTTTCCCACACTCATTGAGAGGCTCTGCCAGCTTGCCTGGCACAGCAAAGCACCAGTGCCAGTATATTCGCCAGGCCTGTCTGCGTTCCCCTGTTGTGTGCCAATGCTGCCCCACGAGCCTCCTCCTCTGGCTGCGCGACCCAACCCCGCCTCCTCCTGTACCAAAGCTGTCTTCATCACCCTGGGCGCAGAGATACACACACTGATCACGCCGCTTCACTAATGTTGCCCTCCTGAAGTGCACCTGCTGAGCGTTGGGGTGGTGACCAGTAGCTCCATGCCTGCCGGGCCTCTAGGGGCGCCAGAGTGCAGCTGGGATGCCAAGTTTGTTCTGTCCCAGTTGAGTGGCCTATTAAGCGTAAAGCATTTGTCAAGCGTGCTGTCCAGATCCATCCGTCCTCCGGTGCGGTACAGTGCCGCATCCGGCTACTTTGTCTTTGAGCCCACTTTCGAAGCAGCGCTGTGGCGGTGGGGGTTGTGTGCTTGATATTCATGAGTGTGTTCCAGGGAGCCGTGCCACACATTAAGTGAATGGATATCGATTTAGAAACAAACGCTGACGTGAGGAACCGCGTCCGTTAAGTTCGGGGAACCGACCTGCGTGGGCTGGGCACGGACGGCCGAGCGGAGGAAACAAGGCCTCTTGTTTAATGTTTTTATTAAGTGCCAGGTAATGGCGCTCCCAGCTTGGAGCGAGACGTCTTTTAATTGGTGGCGCGAGTGCGCAGCCCCTCGGCTCGCCTCGTCCGCGGCTCGCTGCACCGAGGCCGTCTAATGACTCCTACAGCCTGGTAATTGGAGTGCGCTTCCAAGGGGGACGCAGAACAAATCTGCTAATGGACACATCCTCGGTGCCCGTCGTCGCCTTCTCGTCGTTGTTTACAGGGCTCCCGGTTCCACGCTTGCGCAGCCTGCCGTCGCCGCGTAAAAGGCCTCCTCCTTGCCGAGCCGAGACAGGACGTGCGCAAACGAAATTAGTCGCAGCTCCGTGCTGTCGGTTCTTCGTGAACGGAGGACAGGTACGGAAAGAGCGCAGGGAAAGAGATGCCCCTGAAAGATTCCCCAGGGAACCCCCAAGGGGCTCACCTATAGGGGGCGCTGTGTTCCCAAGTATGCTTCGGCTCTCGTGCATTAAAGCTCAGGTTGTTCGGGGTTCGGGTTTCTGTGGCGTCACCAGCCGATTGCGACCTCAGTTCTGTGTTGGCAGAAAATAATCGGTCGTCATTTTGCCCCGGGCGACGGGGAGACGGAGGTGGGGGACTATATCTCTGCCAGCCTCTGCTTAAACCGCTCTTGCACATCCGTCAGGCGCCTGCAGGTCGCCGGCTGCCAGGAGCGAGTGGGGCCTGGAGAGCAGAATCGGCTTGGCAGGAAGCGTATCGGGGGTACGCACACCCTGCCCTTGTGGAATCCAGGCGGACATGATGAGAGTCGCTATGGATACGGAACGGGAGGGAATAAAGACCCCGAAGGGTTTTTTTTTTTTTTTTTTTCCTCCAGAAGCCGCTGCAGGTGTCAAGTGTGATCTGTCTGGCAAATGTGCCAATGAGGGTGTCCGTCTGGTGCGTCAGCGTCAGTGTGGGTACGAGTCGTACAGGCGAAGCCCTTCGGGTCTCCTCCACCTTCGCGGTCTCCCACCTCTGCTGCGAGCATGCCAGCGACAGGCCAGCTGTGGCGCTACGCTCACGGTCACACTAACATGCTCGCAGCTGAGCGCTCGAGGCTCTGTGAGTCTGATGGTCACTTTGGTGGTCCATGTCTCGCTCCTCTGTAAAATCCAGCCCCTCGAAGGTGGAATGAATGGGGGATGTGGCCCGAGAGCGGAGCACAGACCCAGAGCCCAGGAATCTAAAGATCCCTCTTACTTTACTTCTGCTCCTCCTCTTCCGGAGAAGATGTTTTTTGGAGGCTCGCAGCGCACGCAAGTCAGAACACATCTCTTTTTCCTTGCCACCGAATGTCTGCAGACTGGGGCCGGGCTTTGCTGCACCCGAGGAGCGTGCCTGGGCGATGACCTGGAGTCCGCGTCTTTGCGCCTTATGTGCTGTGACACGGTTGCGCTTGTTGAGCCAGGCATGAAGTTCCGCGGAAGGAGATGTTGCGTCTCTCCGGGCCGAGTCTCCGGGCCTGTCCGCCGCCGTCCTCCCCCTATAATCCCTGCAGAGATACGGGATGAAGGAGGCAGCGGATGGGAGCTGGGCACCGCGGAGCTGAGTGCGGAGCTGAATGCGGAGCTGTGCCATTTTGGCGGCTCGTCGTCAGGCTTTGAACCGATTTCCGAGCCCGATTGGGGGATGTACATGAGCACGGCGCGCCGTCCTTGGTGTGATGAGGTTCTAACCGCGTGCGCACCAGCTGGATTCTGGAAACCGCCATGGAGATGAGGGATTTAATTTAATTTACTTATTTAACCGATGCCCTTGTTCAAGGTGACTTGCAGTGTCAGACAAGCAACTTCACAAAGATTGAGATCAGGGTAAGTACTATACCTTATCCAGGGTACTGAAAGAACAAGACCAACCCAAAGTGAAATCTAAGTACAAATGATGCCGGAATGCTTTAAGTATTTATAATGAGGGTGAAAAGACGAAAAGAAGAAAATTTCGGACTCGAAGGTACGGCGGGACATCGTTGGCTTAAAGGGAGCAATGAAATGTCGAAAGAGAGGGAACAACAGCTGTGCAGCGGAAGAGCGCTGTGGTCACTGCGTGAGGGACCGTTGCCGTCGTCGTTTGCTGCCCTGCCATGGCCTTTAGGCCGCCGTGATGCCGAGATGCTCAGAATAAGTCGTTTCAGTGCATCTCTTGTGTCTCTAGTCCTACAAAACAAGGTCTGCGTTTTTAAGCATTGCATCGCTCAGGGCAAGACGGCGTGAAGCCCTGCGCTTATGTTTCCGTCTTTATGTTCTCTGCAGATTTACAACGAGAAGAAAAGCCAGTTTGAGATTAAGAGAAACTCCCCCAAGGAGCTCGTGGAGAAGGTGGCCTCGGAAATCCAGAAGCTGCTGACCAGGAAGCGGAAGGCGTTGGAGGTAAGGCGATGGAGGCGACTCCCGCTGGGCTCGGCGGGAAACATGGCGCATTCGAGAATTCGGGATCCATATGGGCCGTTCCCAGAAAGTCTGCGGTCGAAACGTGTGGAAACCGCAGCGTGTAGTAAGATGGAAACCCGGAGGCGTTATTTCACCACCTTGCACGCAGTCATTAGGAAATGAAATTTGGTCGTTCGCCGTCTTCCCGGCTGTGCTGCAGCAGTTCCGGAGATGTAGGACACACACGTGTCGCTTTACTTTCGCTCTTCCATCTAGTTCCTCCCACGCAGGTGTTACCCAGGGCTGTCCAGGTGTACTCACGCTTTACCCCGGTACTCATGGTGTCATCTTGTAGAAGAACCGCTTGCGCAAGCCGCTCCTTCCCAGGCCCGGTTCTTAGCGGACCTCCTCCAGGAGCGTACTTTTCATTACGGACCACCAGCGGAGCCCTCGGCGTCTGATATAAATATAAACCCAAGGCTTATCATTATGTTAAGCAGCGCGATCGATTCGCTGTCTGATCTAATCTGATCTGAAAATCGGTTTTCTAAAAAACATATTATCGAAGCGCTGTGTGGTTTGTTAACTTGTTTAATAAAGCAGTTAATAAGTTTGCCCTCCTCGAAATATGCCCTGCATTTCAAATCCAAGGACATTCGGCGAATCCACGATGCACTACTTTTGGATGTTTGAAATTTCTCGATAAACATGCAGATTTATGCAAGATCTCAATTGTTTATTTGATTCAGCGCCGTTCGCAGGTTTGCTTTGTTGCCGCCACGCAAATTTCAGACTCCAGATTTTCGGCTTTGGGAAAGCGAGGGATGGCTTCTCCGGCCCCGTGTTTGAACCGTTGATGGAAATGCTGGAGCAGCACGCGGTGGGAAACGGCAAAGCACACACACTGTCTTTTGTCGAGGCGCTCCAGCACACCTTGCTGTGCGGTAGTTTCCTGTGCTTTTGCCCTTTGACAACCACACACACACACACACACACACACACACACACACACACACACACACACACACACACACACACACACACACACACACACTTTGCCCTTCAGGGGACACAGGAAGAAGCCCCATACACCAAGGTGTCCATCTCTCAAAGCCCCCCTGTGTGTGCAGGACAGGCCAGCTTTTGTTCTCAACTCTATGTGTGTGTTTAGGGGCAGCAGGTAACATGATGACACTTATCTGACACTTTTTTTTTTTTTTTTTTTTTTTTTTTTTAAAGTGACTTACAATGTAATCTACCTACTTTTACTTATCCATTTGTACAGCTGTGTAACTTTTTTACTGGAGCAATTTCAGAGTAAGGACATTGCTCAAGGGGGGATGCAGTGGCACAGTGGGTTCAGCCAGGTCCTTCTCTCTGGGGGGTCTGGGATTTGAGTCCAGCTTGGGGTGCCTTGCAACAGGCTGGCATCCCACCCTGGGTGTGTCCTCTCCCCCTCCAGACACTGCTGGGTGATGCTCCAGTTTGCCACAACCCCACTAAGAGCAAGTGGTCATAGACACTGTGTGTGTGTGTGTACTTTGCTCAAGGGCACTTCAGCTGAAGGGGAGAATCAAACCTGTGACCTTTGGATCCAAAGGGAGCAGCTCTAACCACTATGCTACCAGCTGTCATTAAAGGAGCTGTGTTTGAATTCCCCCTCCAGCTGTGGTAGCCTTGAGCAAGGTACAGTATTTACCCTCAGTCACTCCAGTAAAAATTGCCCAGCTGAAGTAAGTTGTATTGGAGAAAAGTATCAGAAAACTGAAATGTAAAGAGTGTAAATGTAAATGCATAGTGTAACCTGAGTCCCTCTGCCCTCTATTCCCCATCACCATTCACACACACACACACACACACACACACAGAGACCTTTCAACAGGAGTTAATTTCGTGTGCTTCTCTCCTCCTTATGTGGCCTGTGATGGATGGCACTTTTCATTGGTCTGGAAAGAAGTAATGAGTGTGTGTGTGGCTAAATGTGACCGCAGCCGGAGACGTGTGCCACGTTTCTCATCCTCCTCAGATCCAGACTCGGGGGCCACTGACCGCTGGCTGTATGTGACGGAGTGGCCCTCTGCTTCCCGAGATCCAGCCCAAAGCTGCCTGGGGAGCTGATTGAGTCTGGCAGTTGTTCTTCACACACTTGCGTTTATTAGCTTGGGCTACCGGGGCTGCGGCACCCCCACGATAGCGCCCTGAAATGAATCAATCTCCGGCACTTTCGTTCCTTCGGAGCGCTCCAGGGGCTGCACTCAAAGGCTGGAGTCATCCACCTTGGAGACCCATTCTATCTGGGGCCGCCTTAGAGGCAGGGGAACAGTGAGAGGCTCTGCTGTGACCATTATTATTATTATTATTATTATTATTGTAAGCTGCCTGACTCTTCCTCTTTCTCACTGCCAGCCAGTGGCCCCCAAGTCCCCCCCCGTCCCCCCATATCCAGGCAGAGGGAGTCTGTTTCTGGAGGCCCCTGTACTACATTAGGGTTCGGGTCATAGTCAGGCAGCTGGGCTTTGATGGTGGAGAAGCTGACTGACACACACACACACACACACACACACACACACACACACACACGCGCGCGCACGCACACAGAGTGGGGACAGCCCTCGGGCCTGAACTCAACCCACCTTCTCCCACCTCCCCAACCCCTTACCTAGATTGCCCTGTCGCCTTGGATGTCGCCAATTGCAATTAATTATTCGCCAAGAGGAAGAAAAATGAGAGAAAAAAAAACATCAAATAAGAAGGCGCCCCTGCGGCGCCATGGTTCACTTCTGAAAATTAGCTAAGGAAATGAAGTGATGATATTCATACATTTCAAATGAGTGGGAGGACAGAGAGACGGAGAGGGCCCGGCCAATCAGAGCCTGCCGTCACCTTCCCCGTTTCACACTTTAAATGTCAACATGCTTCCCTCATTTCAACTAGAAAGTCCTCAGTACAAGGTGGATATCACAAGACATTCGTGCCCTGCTTCAAGTGAATTTTATGTAAGGCATGACCTGAGTCTCATGTAATTTTCAGCACGTGTCCCTGGCCGTTTGGATTTATTAATCATCACATTAAGGCATAATAATTAATAAAGTACTTCGAACAAGTGCGCCCAAATGCCTATCTACTCAGTAACCCCCCCAAATACACACAAGCACAAAACACAAGATAACTGCTTTTGTAGAATTAAAGAACTTGAAACCAGATGGTTGTTGGTTCAAGGCCTGGAAGATCGTTATGCTGAATCGCTTCTGTAAGGTATGTATAAGGCTGAAACACACACATGGCTGAAAGTTGAATATGTTACTTTACAGTGATTACTTTGGAAGGAAACATCAGTTAAGCTGGTAAATGCTGAGGAAATAAGAGATGCGCTCTGTGCCTGGGTTCAGTGACAGTGTGCCTGTGCCTTCGGGCGACGGCGTCTCTGTGATGTGTAAAAGAAGCCAGGGGCCGGGCAACAGCTGGCATTCCTGGACTTCTGTAGCTGGGCTAAATGGCACACTGTGACCCCAGGTCTCCCTCTAGCGCGCTGGCACCGTGGCCACGCCGGTGGGGACGGGTGCGGAACCGGCACGGGACGCAGCCTGGAGGGGGAAGCGCTGGAGCCGAGACGCCGCACACCCTTCGCACAAACCGGTGGCGCGGTTGCAACAAATTTTTTTTGCCCCGGTTGGTCGGGGAGCGGGACTTGCGTGTGACTGAGAGCCGAGCAGCTGGAAACGACGGCGAAGGAGCGGGTGAGAGCAGCTGGCAGGGAAACGGGCCGAGCGCGACGTGTCGTACGCCGGCTACAAGAAGCGTCGCGCTGCACGCGGCTTTCGATCCTTTCACGACTGATGCTGAGTTCCCAGTTGCCCCAGTGCCAAAACCTCGGTGGATGTGTCTTTGCGGTTTTAATGCAGCGATGGTGAAGGCGGCGCAGATCCGTAGCTCGGAATGAAAGTCGATTTTAAGAACTTCAAAAAGTGCAAAGTTAAAAAAAAATCCTTGACTCATGATGTTTCTGGTGCTCTAAGGAGTTTGACAGGTGCCCAGTTCGTTATTTTCATGCTATTTCTCATTTTCCCTTGAGAAACTAGTGGGTTTTTTTTTTAATGAGGGCCAACCCTGCCTAATCCAGCTGTCCTGTGTGTGTGTGTGTGTGTGTGTGTGTGTGGTGACTAAACGCAGTGGAATGGACACGTCTTCCCAAACAAAGGTCAGATGGTCCACCAGAAGACCGTTCCATATGTTGGATGTTTCCGACAGTCCTTGTAGGGGTTCCCTCTAATTCTGCATCCTGTCCTTCATTCTCAGAGCTCTGAGTTCTAGAAGAAAAGATGCAATGTTGCAATGTCCTCAAAGGACCCGAGTCCAGATCCCATTTCCCGCTGTAGTACCCTTGATCAGCGCTCGTGCTTTGAAACGAGACAGTAAAAATTACCCAGGTGAGTAATTATGAGGAGCTTATAATAAGCGTTCGAGATATGAATTTGCAAATATATGTAACATTTCCCATTTGTATACTTTTAACGGCATTTACTTTGCTTCTCTATTTAGTAATATTTTTGCATTTTTCAGAGTGAATGTGACTGGCTTTTACGTGCCCAGCCGAAACCGGAACAGTGCGAGACCACCGTAATTGAGCTCCCTTCCGCAGTCTTTACAACAACTCCTGTCCGATGTCGGTGAGCGTTAGTGATCAAGAACAAGATGAGACAGGTTGCGCGTTTTTATGGGATGAATCGCTCAACAGTTGAGATTGAATAGCAGTTTGCGGAGGGGTGGTATTTGTATTTCCAGTCATGTAAAATTCATTTTAATTTTAATATACACCAAAATCAGTGTGTCACGTCCACGCCCACAACACAAGCGACAACACCTGACTCCGCACTAACTCGTGAGTAATCGCTCACCCTTTAAAGACCCTCTTCGGCTCCCGTACCGTTGCGGAATCTCGTTTGGGACAACCGCCCTTCCTCGTGTTTCTCCACTCTTGCTCTGTCCACGATCTCCGGTTTTTTGACTCCTTGCTTCGTTCTCCGACCTCGTCCACGGATCCTCGTTCCTGTCCTGTTCGCCGATCGACCGACCTTTCGCCGGTCCCTGGTTTTGAGACCTTGCCTCTTCCCTCAACGTCTAACGAACGATGCTGCACTTACTTGGGTTCGGCTGTCTTGGATCCCCGTGTTCCGCGTGACACAGTGCGACTAGAAAAGTCTTACAAAGAATTTTTTTTATTTACAGCCAGAACCCAAGCCCTAAATTAATCAGCGCACGTGTGCGTTATCGAGCTTTTATTTTGTGCACGCTGAAGCTGAAAGCGGCCAAATGTGACACGCGTCTATGGGATGACGCGGTCGCCAACGAATAAAGAGCTCCAATCTGAGGATAATGAAAGTCCTGAAAGCCTTCGACTGTTTGCTTACTGTGTGGCTCGCGGTCTGAGCTCTTTACAGATCCGAACCTGCGAATTGAACAAGGGGTGTCTGTACCGAGGTTTTATTTGCCGTGTCTTTGGACAAACAAACAAATGGAGTTACGAGCAGAATTCCGGTGCAGATTCATTGCGTGCGCGAGGTGAAGAGCCACTGTAATAGTTAATAATAGATGTCTGCGCGCCCGTAGGCACGGTACATTTCGGAGCGTGCGCTGCTTGTAAAGAAAAATGGGTTTGATGTGGCGTTTCGTGCCGTCCGCAGCCTGTCTGACAGCTGCCAGGGGAAGGCCCGCAGCCACGGCTGATTGATGGCGACCGCGACAATCAGTCATCTGTAATTGAGCATCGCCGCGTCCCTTTAAATCCACCTTTGTCATTTCCCTGAAAAACAGACCCGGGATGAACTCTGATGCAACGTGCCGTATTCATGTCCTCTCCGCGCGCGGATACAGACACGTTTATTGATGCCGTGGCTGCGCCCAGTAGCAAATATGCTGCGGTTACACCGGTTAGGCTGTCGTTTATTTTACGCGAGTGGTGCGAGCAGTAATTGCGCTGCGTGAAATTATGACCGCGTCGTGCGTGTGCCTTTGGCCAAGGTCACGGCGTGCTCCGGTATCCTACTGTACTGGCCATCCGGGAACTGGCGGTACGAAGACGGTGAATCGCACTAGGAGGAAACGAGTTGTCCCACTTCGGATGTCCACAGTGACCGGAGAAGCGCAGACCGATGGCGACGTTGCCGTCGGGCATCGCGGATCCCTGTACGTAGCAGGCAGAGCAGGGGCGCTCGCCGCGACTCCCCGTTTGCGCCTCTCGAACGGGTGCCCTCGGTTCTCGCACAAGTGCGGGCGCGGGTTCGAAAGGCCCGGCCGTCTGCGTGCCGATCGAGTGTTTTAAAGCGAGACTCGAGGGGGGCCGAGTGACGTGTTTATTAAAGCGCGCTTCCGGGTCAGAGTGCGCGTCTGGGAGGCTGTTCGCGCTGGATTAACCGCTCCGGTTTCCTCCGTACCACGTGGAAGCGGAGAACGTGCCTAAGGAGGAAGAATGAGACCGCGCTGAGCTACATGGACAGGACTGGGCCCCGGGGGCCCGCGGATGGGAGCGGAGGGATTTCCGCCAATCTCTCTTTCCTCCACGCGCCGAACATCGAGGTGTGTGTGTGTGTGTGTGTGTGTGTGTGTGTGTGTGTGTGTGTGTGTGTGGGCGACACATATGGGACTGGTAGGCCGAGAGCTATGCTAAGTGCTGGAAGTACCGTAGGTGGTGGTAACAGCAGATGGCATGGTGGTTAGAGCTGCAACCTTCCACCCGAAAAACTAGCTCCTGCTCTACTTGATCAAGGTACCTATCCTAAATGAATACAGTAAAAATGACCGTGTTTTGTTAATAGGTAAATCACCTTACAGTGCTGCTTGAAAATACGTGCACTCTATAGGGATGCTCATTATTCTTGTATAAAATTTTACTTTAAACTTTTAAAATGTACATCTAAATTTTGATTTACACACCTGATTTTACTAACCTACCTGCTTTATCCGGTGGAACTTGGACTTCGCGTTATTTTTGCACCTGACCTACTGCTGTGTTTCTACAACACACGATTTCTTCTAAAGCAACATGTGGAACTGGTCATTGCGCACCTATTATGCCACAGGAGAAAGACCGCTACTCGTTTAACAACAACTTTGTGGTAAAACTAAGGGACGCAAGAGGAACGCACACTTTCAAGCAGCGCTGTAACTCTATAAGGCGTTTTGCTGCAGCGCATCAGTTAAGTAAATGAATAATTGAAATAAGTGAATGTAAGAGCTTGTGCTGTGCGTCTGTGACTCACACTTACTCAGCCCCTCACGCTCATCCGGCGGGACTTTGCTGAGGCCGCACACGCTGCACGCGCTACGCCTTGCAGCTCTCGCCGCGCTTTCACCTGCTCAGTCGCCGGGCGCTTCAGTCCAATAGGAGGAGCCTTATCGGACGGGCGTTCGAACGCCATCCTGGACCCGCGGGCGCAGCGCAACGCTACACTAGGAAGACGTCAAAGCTGTAAAAATAAATCCTAATGACTAATAATTGTAATGCGATTCTGCTGACTTCCCGTTTTCTCCCGAAAATAAACAGCAATAAACTCCTTGAAGTCACGGGGAGATTTGCGTTGCCGTGCTCCCGCTTTGATCCTAGCCACGTCTGAGGATTAGAAGAATATTTTCCCCAAGAATTGCTCTGTTTCTCAAAGCCCCGCCGAGCCCTCCGGATGAAATCAACACCAAGTGTACGCTGTTTGTGTCGGAACGGGGAAGGGAGTTTGCGAGAACATGGGTGAAGTCCACGGGAGCAGAGTGTCTATACTTTCGGTGGCGCCGCCGGACCCCCGGGGACATTTCTTCACCACTCTGCTGTGTGGGGCTCTTGTTTAGTCTCCTTGGACACCATGCATTGCCTCCGGTCCCCTCCGTGTCCAACGCTGATGAGTGTTAGCGGCCAATGGGGCAGCAGGTGGTGCAGTCATCGCAGTCATCACCTTGCGGTTAAAGGAGCCAGGTTTGAATCCCCGGTCCCGCTGTTGTACCGTTTAACAAGGCACTTACCTTGCACTGGTACAGTATAAGTTACCCAGTTGTATAAATGAGCAAAACCAATGAATAAAAATTACATTCTTTCCCTATGTTCCATTCCTGAAAATCCCTTAATAAGGTGCATTCTCATAACTCCAGGATGTAATTTCCATTACTTTCAACAGTAAAAATCTTTAGCTCTCCTGAGCCCTAAAACCAGCACCCATTGATGGTCAAATATCACCAAATGTCATTGAGATATGAACCTGATCACTGAAAGGGTTAACATCACAATCAGAATCAGCTTTATTGACCAAGTATACGTGAGCATACAAGGAATTTGCTTCCCGTTTAGAGCAAACCTGCAGTGCACATTCACACATACAGGCTACATACACACATACTGGACTAGACATAGACTAATACAAACGTGATTACGGATCCCGCATGACACTTAGCAATGCAGCAGACAAGAACGCAGTACAACGCAGACAGAATGCAACAAATGGCAGAAACCCAGTACCATGCAGACATAACACAACTGAATGACCAAGCTTAGAAAACAGTACGCATTGGCCTGTAACATAAATTGACATTATAGCGCAGCGATTGTCAGTTGGTTAGAGAACATATTGCACACGGGTATGATTTTGCACAAAGTAGGGGAAAATACTTGAAATGACTGTAGTAGTACAGAGTCTACTACATATTGCACATGGGTATGATGTTGCTCAAGAGATACTCTATAAACATAGCTACAACACGAAATAACGAGTCAGTTTCCCCGTGAATCGCTCAGTAATACACAAACAATACGCTGCCCGCCCGTGCTCAGCGAGCTGGGCTCAAACCCATGTCCGAAGCAACGGCCCTGAGCTGCGAGACCCCAGCCGTACCCGCCGCACCACCGTGCAACCCTCGGTAATTTGTTCACGCTTTAAAACATATTTTTTTGTTTTAAGGCACAGCGCTGATGAACGAAGGAGGCGACGCAGTAAGGTTTCATATGAACACAGGTGACATGGGACGTTCCCGTGCCGTGCTAACGTCTCTTATTTTGCATGCGCCCTTCGCCATCACACTACTTGTTCAACGTGTGTCGCGTTAGCAAGGTTCTCATGTTGCTTCCCTTGGGACCGCTTTCCTGCTAGGGAGACGTCCTTTGATTTTAGACTTTGACTGTGGTGGGGGGTCGACAGTGATGTAGAAACACGAGTGAACCTCAACCGTCAGCATCGCCCGTTTTTACCCCGGACACCGTCCTGCTCGCCAGTCCCCGCCCCCAGATTTCGCCCGTGAAGAAACCGAAAAAGCTGATGGAACGTGTCCTTCCGCTGGTGCGACGGGCGCCCGACATCGTCCCCGGTGCCGCGTATCGATGACCCTCTCCCTTAATTGAGCCGGAGGTTAGCACAATACGGCCAGATTTCTCCCCCCCCGTGCAGCCGCTCCTTTTCTTGAGCTCTAACTGTTAATTGCTAATTAAATTATCCCTTAATTAAGTTGTAAGTTTAGATTGTTCAGCGTTGCATGAACCCCTGGCCTCCCCGGTGGTTGCGGTGGTTTCGGGAGGCAGAAATGACTTAATTCGGCTTTCATTATTTCCAGTTACGGCACCCCCTCCCCCCACCCCCCAGTACCCCAACAGGCAGCAGCTTGTGCGTTTGCTGAGACCAACAGCTACGCGGGATTGAGGCCCATTCAGACAGGCCCTTTCAACGCTCAGCCTCGCGTGGTGTGTCTCGGAGCCACGTCTCCGCTCCCCACTGGCTCCTCAAGACGGAGATCACGGACCTACATCGTGTAAGAGCTCTGTGAACGTCGGCGGCATTAGATCTGTTTGTTTTTCATTTCTCTTCGGCGCACCGCCTCCCTCGTCTTGGATGGTGGCCTTTGCTGAAGGATGAAAGCAGCAGAGCTCGAGACGGGCAGTCCAAACGGGCACAGCGCTCTGGCCTGCGGTCGGCCGGCTGCCTCTTTACCAAGCTGTCCAGATTGGCCGGGGGCGCGTGTGACATACGTTAATGAGGTTCGTCTGTAACAAACTGCTTGTCTGGTTCCGCCATGTGGTGGCTATGAGCTCGGGGAGGCTGGGTTCGGGGGCCAGAGTCCAGGGCGGCGGTGCCCCGAGGCACTCGGACCTTCACCGGCCTCTGGCTGCGGCACGAAGGTGAGCGCCGGGGAACACGGAGCCTGGCGGCTTTGGCGTTCACACGTGCATCTGAGCTGCCCCGTCCCTGCGGCTTCTGGGGGACGGGAGATGAGTGGGTGTCCAGGGCTTGACCTCAGATCCTTTTGTGACGTTACTGCTCAGACATCGTGCATATTTATCATTATCTTAGTAGGGACATTGAAGGCAAGTTGAAATAAAGTGTCGGTTCTGTTACAAAAAACAGCAGAAAAGCCTTTGTTTCATTTGGTTCCACCTTTTGACCTCACTCACCTTGTACTTCAGGTGTCCTTTACCTGGTGTGAACTTCTGAATGTACACCACTGAGGGTCTATCAGATTATAACACTGCAAATGAGTAACATTATGCCCAGTAGTAGTAGTTTGGGACAGCAGGTGGCGTCGCGGTTACAACTATTGCCCTGCAGCTGAAGGACTAGGGTTTGAATCCCGCTCCTGCTGCAGTGTCGTTGAGTAAGGCAGTAGCCCTCCATTGCTCCAACACAAATTACTGTATAAATGAGGGAAGTCCGGGGGGCTCTGCTACTGCTGCCCCTGCGACCCGGTCCCGGATAAGCAGAGGAAGATGGATGGATGGATGGATGGATGCTGTATGTATTGGTAAATCAGTGTATGCTTAGTATAAAGAGTCTGGAGAAAAAGTAGCATGTAGTGTCTGGAATGAAGCATCAGCTACATGTATAATTAATGCTGCATTTCTTGTCCTGACAGTGGTGAGATTTCTGGGTTCAGAGCCTATCCCGGAAGACCGTCCTCAGAGGGGGAGGCAATCCACACACTCATTCACGCATGCGCATGCACGCACCCACACTGGGCAGTTTAGAGTCACCAGTCCACTCGAAACACATACAGGTGGAAATCCATGAGAAAATAGCAATAATGTGCAAACTCCACACACACTGCGCTGGATTTGAACCTGTGTCCAAAGGCCCAGGAGCTGTAAGGCTCCAACGCTGGCTGCTGCGCCACTGTGCCGCCCACCTTCTTTATCGAGCAGGACATTTCTGTTTGTAATTTTATGGTGCCGGGTGCAGCTGGTGTCCAAGTGGTGCCAGTGGCCCAGTGAACAGTGTCGTCTCTCGGCAATGTGGGCCAGGAGCGCTCTGTGAGCCCAGGGCCCGCTGGAGCGTGGCACACTTTGCCTTTCCGCACACAAACACGGCAGACGCCCGCCGCTCTCTGTGGTCTCTGTCGCGTGCGCAGCTGGGCACCGCGAGCACGTGGCGACGAAGGGGACCGGCTCCCGACCTGCTTCGGCGCTCGTTCGCAGGCCAGTCACGGCTCTCTCTCTCTCGCGTGATGAATCCGCAGACGCTCCTCCCGGCCGGGCGGGGCCTCGATCCCGCTCCCCCCCCCGAAAGCCACGCTCCCGTGTTTGCCCGCGCCGATAGTGACCCGTCGTGACTCTCCACTCGGTGACGGCAACATCCTACAAACGGGGGGGTGGGGGGCGTGCAACGGCGCCGGCGCTTGCGTTGCAATACTGCACTTGACAAAAGGGATCAGATTTTGACTTACATCCCCCTGCCCCGACATTCAGATCATGTTGGTGTTCCTGGCTCTTAATGTGTGTGCGATGGGGCCGCAGCGGCAGTGGCATTCTAAGAAGAAGGCTCGGAGGACATTTCTCATGTGCATATTGTTATTTATTCATCTTGCTGACACTTTTCTCCGAAAAGATTCATAGTATGAGGTTTGTATTCTGAACTGCTTACATTTATACAGCAGGGTAATTCTGCTGGAGCAATCGAGGGTAAGAACTCAAGGACAGTGCAGTGGGAGGGGGATTTGAACCCAGGTCTTTCCAAAAATCTAGGTGACGGCCGTAACCGCTACGCCACCCGCTGGTCTTCATGTAATCAGCGTAAGCAGGCAGGGTAGCGTACGCAACGTACTGTTCAGCTCAGTAGCTGTAGTGCGCGGGTGTGCGTGTGCGTGTGTCTTTGCGGGGCTCTGAAGTTGTGAAAAAGAGGCCCGTTACATAATCATCTGCAGCAGTGAATGGGTGAAAGCTGCTCTGTGAATGGGCCGCGCTCTCACGAGGAGCCCTTTGACATGTTAAACCCTCCTGACACGGACTACTTGATCCGTGCCTACGGAAGACAGCAGGGCGCCCCGGTGTAAAGGGAACGATGCTGGGCACCGTGATGATTAAAAGCCCATCGCTGGCTGTTCGCTGCCCGCCACTGTAAGGGTGACTAATGAGCGATTAGCGTCCGTGCACTGAAAACACAGACGCGCTTTCGCGGTCGACGGGTCGCCGCACGGTCGGCGGGCGAAAGGTGCGCGGGCGCTCGGTTGAGTTGGGCCGCAAACGGGTCCAAACGAAGGCAGAGCGGCTCCGCGGGTGCGATCCCGAGCCGCGGGGGCGGTGGCTGCTGCCGCCTGGAGGCGGGAGGCACTCGGAGGTCGCCTGCCGAGTCAGCATGTCGCCGTGTTTTTAGCTGACTCGTATTAATTGAACGCCACCCGTGAGCGAGCCTCCCATCCAGGGCACGCGCTTTCGGTCCTTGCCCCTTTAAGGATCGGTTCGATAGAGGAGAGTGATACCGATCTGACGCATTCCGGATTCTGGAAATCTCGCTTAAGATTGCGTTGATTGAACATTTTAAGATTGCGTCGGAAAGGCACGGGATTAGTTTTTTATTAGCGCTCGGAAACGATCGCTATGGAAATAGCGTGACCCGAGATTTAAGGAAATACCGTGTGGGTTCAGCCGTTGCGCGATTGAGAATCAAAGTACTAAGGAGGCAGGATGAGAGCAGCTTTTTGGGGCCCCAGCAGGTGGCGTAGTGGTGAGCGTCCCGCTGTTGCAGGCGCTAGAGGGATGCTGGGAGGATAAGGGAAGGAAGAGAGGAAAGAGCAGGCAAGGGCAGAGGCACCGGTTGGGCTGCTGCTCCCACACATGCGTACGCCTCAATCCATAGCCATTTCTGTTAGCGGGTTCCCTTCGACCTGCCTGGGGAGATACAAACACCCAGCATCCCTCTGCAATCCGGGACCCAGACTGAAAGGGCTCGCTCGATTTGTATCGCCGCTCGGTAGGAGGAGATGTTTTTTAAAATTTTTCTATCCCCCTTCCTGCTTCATCGCTGCCCCTCCGTCATTCAGAGTTCCCCTTTTTTATTTCCCACTTGTTATCTAAAATAGATCTCAATTATCAAACGCGCAGCGGAGTTCACAGTTATTTTAAAAAGCTGGGCTGCGTGACGCATCTGCCTCAGACCGATCCGTCGTCATGCCGGCCGTGCCACGCGAAGGTGTTTGCGCAGGTGGGCGATGTGGCCCAGGAGGCGGGGCTACGTCGGTGGGGCGGGGCCAGCGTTCGGGGGGGGGGGGGGATCCGGGCAGCGGCTGAAGCGAGGCGAGGCGTCGCGAAGCTGCCTCGCATCGTTTTGCCGTCGCCGCCGCAGCAGCGATGGGAGACGGTGTCCTGCAGCGCTGCGTAATTCGCCTCCCCGCTGACAGATGTGCAGCTGTTCCTCCGCTAACGGGCCGTGTACCGGAGCCGTCGTCTGGCTAATTATTGGGATGCGCGGCGAGAGTCTTGCGCCCAGGGCGCCGCGTCGCCTCCACGTGGAGGAGGCCTATGGTCGCCGCCCGATAGCGCGGGATCCAGGTCTCCTTGGGCGGACGTGGAGAACGTCAGCCTCCGTCGCAGACGGGAGACGGTTTCCGGAATCGCGGGAAGACAAGGGCCTGTCCTTAGCGCTCAGCACACTTCTTTTTTACGGGGGTCGCTGCTTTCACGTATAAATTTCAGCTTTTCGCCTCATCGGGTCCACAGGCCTGCGAGCAGCAATTTGTTACTCTTTACTAAACTGGTTCCAGTCCCATCTGTATTATTTCATGGCTTGTCACCCCTAGATACCGCGTTTTCACCAGTTCGTCTCAAGGCTCTTGAGCTGCCTCTTTCGTACGGAAGTCAGTCGGTAGCGTAGCGATTAGAGCCGTTGCTTCTGGAGCCAAAGGTCATGGCTTCAATGCCGATCTTCGACTGTCATAGCCCTTGAGCAAGGTACTTACCCTGACTTACTCCGGTGAAATTACCCCGCTACATAAACAGGTAAAGTAGTTGTAAGTCACTTTGTACAAAAGCATCAGTTAAATGAATAGATGTGCATTCTTATCTGTGTTATATGTTCATATCACCCTGCCCCCCCCAACCTTTCTTGTCGGCATGATTTAAGAATTTCACGCACACAGTGTGGGTTTCCGCAGTTATTCCCTTTGTTTGCTGTAAAATGTGTTCGGTTTGAATGCCTAATGGACAAATTAAATATTTATGAAAGGACGAACATCACTTTGGGAAGGTGAGAAGATCAGGGGTAGCCAGTAAACTGTTTTTGACCCAGTGACCATTAAACATTTAGCATAAAGAGTACTTTTTGAAATTTTAATTGGTAAGCGTACTGTAGGACTCCATTTCGCCGCATTACCAAATTGCCGAGGGAGAATTCCCCTGCCAATTTCCGCAGCCGTGTATAAAAGCTATAATAGCACATGTGTCTCATCTAGGGTGTAAAAGCTTTTGAAAGAGGCTGCAGTTTCCTTGGCACACAATAACTTAATCAGGGCTCCGAACATAGAGCGCAGATTTAAATTATAAAGTCGTATCCCTACAGTTACTGTAACTTATAGGCAGGGTGTCCATGCTCTCCGAAAGGCTTTATATTTCGAATGCTGGTTGTGCTCTTCATTCTGGTTAGGCCAGAGGAGGAAGATCTCACACGCCCCGTCGCCTCGTCGTAAGCAAACTGAAAGCTCGTGGGGTCGAGCCGACATTGTACCGCCGGGACGAGCCGCTTATTAACGGAATGCGCGCGGTGCATTTTGCATGTTAAAATCAATGCTAAATTCAGTGGGGCGTGGTGCTTAGAGCTGTTGCCTTGCAATCAAAGGACACATTTACATTTACGTTTAATCGTTTAGCGGAAGCTTTTTTCCAAAGCAACGTGCAAACCGGCGTAAACTGACGTGTATTTCACGGCAGGCGAAGAGCTTGAGATGCTGCCGTGATTGTCAACGCAGTCAGTTTGTCCGATGCCGCCTTTTTTCCACATCATCGTGAAAGATGGTGTGATGCAAATGTATACATCAGGACGGAAATGGGTTTGAAAGAGACCCTTCTTGAATGTTGAAAGGGATGCAGCAGTTCTGAGGGGAAGAGGGGACTCATTCCAGCAGAGGTGAGAATCTAAGGACTTTTGATTTTCGATCCCTCATGAGCGGGACCACCGAGGGGCCAAAGGTGGGGGGGCCCAGCACTGTACATATTGTGATGCAAATTCTTTGACCATCTTGTAGACATTACAGTGTTCCTGCGGGCAGCTACAGGAAGCCCACGGAGAGAGACAAGGAGGGACTCATAGCAACACTTCGGCAGGTCAAACATGAGTTTAAATCCCACCTCCTACTGCGGTATGCTTGATCAAGGTGCAATATTTACTCTAAATTGATAAAGCAATAATTACCCAGCTGGATACATAAGTAAATATCTATAAGTAGCTTAGTGCTGTAAGTGGCTTTGCAAGAAAAGCATCAGCTTTTCATCAGAGTGAATTATTTTTGACACCATAAAGCCTTACGTACTGTTTTGTCAGCTTTTTTGGTATACCTGCAGATAGAGGGGCTTGTGGTATTTGCCTTTAACCGGCTACCATATGCGTCCGGTGTCTGCCCTGCCCGCGCTGCCAGGGTTCCCATCATGCCGCTGTGCCAGCCAGCAGCTTGTGCGCATGGCTGGGCACCCTGCCCTGCTCCTCTCTGTCCCCCAGCTCGTGTCACTGAGATGTATGAAGCACCATAGGCAGCCATCTGTTAGAACCTGCAGCAGTGGAGAGCTGTGAAGGCTGAGCAGCCAGATCCGATACGTGGCCCCGCCTCTTGTCGCTGCCCCTTACCACGCCACACCCCCGCCACGCTCCTCTGCCGTTCCTCCTCTCACCCTAACCCCTTAGCCCCTGTCCTTCCTCTAAGGCCTCGCTTCGGAAAGTCTTCCGTATCTGCCCGGTGAAGATGCTCGCAGGCCTCAAGGTCGCTGGAGACATCCTCCCAAGGGGACACTTCTCAATACTCAGCAATTTGTTCCACATAGATGCTGCTGCAGAATGATTATATGAGGTTCTGGTTAGGAGGAGGAGGAGGAGGTGGAGGAGGAGGAGGAGGGCTCAGGCCAGTGGAGCAGCCCTGCTGCTGCTGCTTTTGTACTTCAGAACAGAAACACACTAACTGTGGTCTGTGGGCACCGTCTCACACACACGAGCCGTCGGCTCCGCTCGCGTCGTCCGCAGCCGAAGAGCGCGTCGCCGCATTCACCGCGCTCCTCTTGCTCTCAGAGGAAAACCCCGCAATTAATTTCTTTACTCCGCACGTGACCTTTGGAAACGTGCGCCGTTTGCCAGGACGTTGCCGGCTAGATCGGACCGTGTCAATTTTTTCCCCCTCTTTTTTTACAAGGGACGTTTAAACGCGCCCCTATTTCGCTCGCTCTCCGCTCGCACGACGGCTGCGAAATTGACTACATATTGCAGTAAGTGTCGAGGGCAGAAAGTGTAAGTGTTTTATTGGATTACCCGACGCGCTCCTCATTGTTTCAGGCCTTCGTCAAGACACGGAGGAATCCCGAGAAGTCAGCAGATTGTTTATGTGGCAGCTGCCGCACCTATTCAGCGGGTGCACAGATTTAAACCAGGTGTTGGAAATGAATGTAAATTGCTGCTTTGTGCGACTCTTTATGCAGCTATCTCAGATGGATGCATAAAACATACTTCCACCGTCTTCAGCGTGTCATTGTGCATCGGCGGGGGGTGGGGCAGAGACGGGGGTAAGGGGAAAAAAATAAATAAAAATGCTTCAATATTTGAATCGCTTTACTTAAATGCCGCAGTGCCGGGACTGCGAGCGCGGCTCCTTTTGTGTGCCTGTTGTCTTCCCTCCTAGAGGGTACAATTGAAAAAGATCATTTCGTACGAGGCGTGCTTTTGAGAATGTCTCCCTCCGCAGTCTAATAGGAAATTTCAAGTGTTTCTTTTCTGTACGGCAAAAACAATGAAATAACTACTGAGCCCTGGAATTGCCGCCCGCAAAAATAATAATAAAAAAAGAAAAGAAAGAAAGAAAAGAAAACGGAAAAAACAGCCAATCTGTCACTGCCGCAATATGGAAGAAATAGAGAGGGTAAGATACAACAGATATTGTGTGCCATATGGGGCCATGATAGTGCGGGATATGTTTTAATCTTATTGAATGTAAAACCATCAGCACTTTAATTAAAAACATCTGTGTGGGATTCATGCAGTCTCCGTTAAGTCTCCTCTCGCGCTCCCGTTATTTTGGGGAGAGGGGTCAGGAAGGCGAATCTGCCTGTCCTTCTGTGTGTGTGTGTGTGTGTGTGTGGGCACACAGGGTTCGGCCGGACTTTGTTCATTATTATTATTTTATTTTTAAATTATAAGCCAAATTACGGAGGCCAGTGGCTGCTGCTGGCTTCCAGTTTGACGGTCTGCTTTCACCAGCTCGATCCAGCGTGAGCCCTGCGGCCCCGGCCGGGTTCAGGCCGCCGGTGGGAACCCTGGGGCCTGGGGGTGGGGCTGCAATTTGGGCCCGGCCTGGGAGCAGCGCCTCGTCCCCCCACGGCTGCCAGAGCGGCGCAGCCCTGCTAATGAGGAACGACAGCAAATGCGCTCATTAAAATCTCATGCAAAGCGGAACTTTCATGGGGCATCGTCATCCTTACATAAGATACGCAGTGACCCACTGAACATAGAAGGAGTGCGCCGTGCTGTAAACAAATCTGTTTCCGAAGCAAATTAACGAAAAAGAAGGAGTGCAACTCGTAAGGGCGACTTTGCAGCAATAATGGAATCAAGTTGGGCAAATATAATTCTCTCAGCATAAAAGCCACTTTGATCTCTAAGTGATATATGAATGAGATACAATTTCATAGTCTCCACACCACTGTAAAACTGCACTGGACCAGCAGCTGTCTTCCCTCCCAGAGGGTACAATTGAAAATGATCATTTTGTATGAGGCGTGCGTTTGAGAAAGTCTCCCAACGCAGTCTAATAGGAAATTTCAATGTTTCTTTTCTGTGATGGATGGATGGATGGATGATGGATGGATGATGGATGGATCGATGGATCGATGGATGGATACATTATCAATGCCACAGCAGGGGTCATTTCAAAGGGGCCTTTCCCATCAGGAATGTACAACTTTGAGGTTTCTGGTTCATGTTGACATTACTGTGTGGAAATGAGGTTTCTATATAAGGTTAACATATGTCAAGCAGCAGCAAACGAATCCAGTGGGTCTGTCATCAGACATCTAATATTCGAGCTTACTAACACTGGTTGCTATGGCTTAGTGATCAGTGTGTTTCTGTGTGTGTATGTGTGCCGTTTTGGCGGTGCGCAGTAGATCCTCTGTGTTGTGCTTGCGTTCTCGCACGAGGAGGGACCGCGTTTAGGAGTGTGTGTGTGATGGAGGGCAGCCCCATGAGGTGACGGGCTGCCGTGTCCTTGACCGCCCTCCCAAGATCTCCCGGTGTTCCTGACAGTGCGTTCGGCCCGATAAGTGGATTGGAGCTCGGCGAATAAATAACCTTTTCACACAAAGCAGAAGATGGCATTAGCCCACGCGCCACATACGGGGGTTGCGTTTCAATTCCAGACAGACCGAGGCGTGTGCCGGAGCCCTGAGACGAGAGCAGAACCTCCCCCTCGCACACAAACGGAGGTGCGACACGTCTCGACTCCATCATGAGAGGAGCACCAGACATTAAAGGGCGGTCACGAAAACAAGCCCTTGCCCCTCGTTGTCGGATACGTCTCATGGCGCCCGCGGTGGGTGACCCGGCATCCTCGGCTGCTTACTCTCCGAATCATGACCTCTAAGGGGTTTACGAAATAAACAGTTTAATGTGTACCAGTCTCACGCCTGGACATTTTGTCAACAGCCAGCTAGGTTTGGACTAAGACGCCGGTTGTGCTTCAGGCGGTGGCGTCAACATCTGTCCGCCTTTAAAGAAAAAGTATTTACGCCTAGATATTTCTGTATAGAGAAGTACAGCTAAGGTACATGCATTATTTACCATAGGGGTGGGCCACAACTACCCATGAAAGTGTGGTGAATTTTATATCTTGGCCCTGAACTTTGAACCTGGCATTTTGAAACTATGTTCGTATCAATGTGTGCGTGAGAATCAAAGTTGTCTACAAAGGGAATCAAAATATATATCTGGAATCGCTGATATTCCTCCGGATATTTTGCCGACGTTTCAGCAAGTCGTCTGTCAAAACTGTAAAATTTCACGTTCAGTTTTCAATTCCAACACTTTGTTTCATCGTTTTGCAGCCTAGGCAACTATGACTGAGTAGTCAACATGTAGATGTTTTCAATAAACTTGCTGAGCGTGCATTTGTTCATTTTTCACTGCGCACTCTGATTTCTCATGGAAATCTCACCAGATTTCTCTTTCTTTCGCGCGGTGTGGGAATTCCACTCGTCATCGACGCACCTCTCCCGTGTGTTGCCCACCCTTGATTTACAGTCCAACATGTCCCAGGATGTTTGGTGCAGCTCTGCACTGATATAATTTGTTGTGTAGCTTTTTTAAGAAGTCTCCTTTGGAGTTCAGGCAATTGCTTGTTTCAGCAGTATAGTTCACCACCGGGGATCTTTGGGAACTTGAACTGGTAATGTTTAGCGCTCAAAACCATGTTTTTACCACTACACCACCCTCTGCCGGGGGGGGGGTCCCTCAAGAATGCTGAACCCCAAACCACACTGCCCTGCTTTTCATTTACTCCTTTCTCTTGGAGGTCCTTTGATCATACATAATATCAAATGGCTGTCATTAATAATACACTGGTCCTCCTCTTCCACTGCTGATATACAGTAGACTTCAGTGCTCAGCCTGCTGGGTTTCCTTGTTAAATCATGTATGAGAGTCTATAGCACACATATCTATTTTGTGCAGCCAGCGAAAGCACCTTCGGGGTTTCTCACCCTGTCGTTGACTATGTAAAAGTGCTTGTTAGAAGAAATAAATGGGTCAGACTGTATTGTTTGTTGTCAGGGTCTCCTGACCTGGATGGTTTTCATCGATGCCATTGATGGAATTTGGGCTGGTCCTGCAGAGTGTGAAAAAGAAGGGAGTCACAGCTGCATTTAGGGTGAAACAGCATTGCTTTTTATATTTATTAAAAATCTTGGATTCGATACCAGATGGATAGAGTTGCCACCTTGCACTGTGAAGGCTGCTGGTTCGAATCCCCGCTCTTCCTCTAGTACCCTTGAGTAAGGTACTTACCCTGAACTGATACAGCAAAAATTGCTTGGCTGTATATAAAAGTAAATAACTTAAGGGGCACAGTAAGCAAACTTAACATTGTAAGTTCCTTTGGAGGAAAGTATCAGCTGATCAATAAATAAGCCATTAAGCCAGATATTTACATCATGGAACTTCATTCATTCAACAACGTTCATTGCTTTGGGATGTTGGAATGCGTTACGTTTATTCATTCGTTCAATACGCTGGGTTTCTGGTAAAATTGTAGAAATCCAGGTATGGTAAACCACTCAATGTATTTAAGATGTGCTGGATTTTCTATATGAGTGTCTGGAGCCATAGATAACGTTTCACAGTAAACAAGGGGGGTGAAGCTAGCAGAGGTCACAGGGCAAAGCGTTTTCCGGTAATGCATCCGGTCACGATTTCAGAGCTCTCTCTGAACCTGTCTCCGCGACCCTGCACACAGCTCATCGCGGAAGGGAGCTTCTGCGGGGCCTCGTTCTCTTTCACGCGCAGTACACCAGCCGCCGCATTCAGGGCGCCACGCCGATCGGAACGGACAGGGACACGTGTGCCGGGCACTGGGTTCAGAGGGCAGCGCTGCCTTATTTTGCGGTTCCATCGGAGGGAAGCAGTTAATCCTCGCTCTGGCCCGAATTATCTCATCTCCACAACGTGCCCGCCTGCCGCCCAAATCCCTGCCCAGTGGAAAAAGCAGATCAAGAGACAGCTTTATATTTTCTCCTTGTGCAATTTTCTCTGGGGGGAGGGTATGTTTGTGTGTGTGGGGAAGGAGTGTGCGGGAGGCTGCCAATGTCGAACCCTTGGCAAACACTGCATTATTACTTCTTTTTACTGTTTTTTTATTGACTCGTCATTTGGTTTAGTGGGTAAGCTTTTGCTTAAAGGCTTCCAGTCCCGAGTTTAAAATTGCATAATTGACTATGGAGATGTCCAGCACGATTCTGGAGATCAAGTTTAGTGGCCAGTAGATTTAGGAGGAGAGAGAGGAGGGGTAAAACGAGCAGGACTGACGCATTCCACCATGGGTTTAAGGACAGGGAGACTCTTCTTCGCTCTTTCCTGTTACATGACAGATGGATATCTCGATTTATGTCGTTTTAATGTTCATCGTTTAGTGATGTACACCTTTTTACATCTTATTCTCAGAAAGGGGGAGAAGGACAAGCGTTAGCTATCACTGCCTAATATTATTAATAATTGAAATTTTTGCACAAATATGAAATCCTGTAAGCAAGTCTTCCCATGTGCGTAGGTGGTCTACCCTTTGTTTTTACTGAAGGGCGTCGTTGACCCTTATACACTTGCCCCCAATCAACGGGAAGTTCTTTGCTTGTATGCTGAACTTAGTGTAGTGGTTGGAGCTGCTGCTTTTGAACCCACAGGTTGTGGGTTTGAGTCTCACCTCCATCTATAATACCCTTGAGCAAACTATTCACCCTAAAAAATTGCTCTAGTTAAAAAGGAAAAAAAACCCAGCTACATAAATGGCTAAATAGTTGTAAGTTGCTTTGGAGAAAAGCATCATCTTGATTGATTAACATAAGTATATTATATGAAATGTTCTTGAATATAGACAGAGTATTGAAAAACTAGAAAATCAAAGCAGGAAGATGCCAAAAGAATGATGGGAACGTAAACATGAGTGCACAGGCGAGACCCGAGTGTCAGAGCGCAATTAAGAATGTGGGTTTGCGGCTCCCGCAACGCAGCGCGTCTCTCGGTGTCTCTCACGCTGCCCTTTGTCTAGTTTCCAAAAGTGGAATGAACATTTTTGTCCATGATGAGACGTCACAGACCAGACAGATGAACATCCAGACTGATTAACGGTAAATGATATTAATAATCGCGGCCCACATATGTGAAAAACTGGATACGAAGTGACTGAATGATGCAAAAGTGAAACCAGCAGAGGGGTGGTGTTTATTTTTGGGGCCGTCTCTCAGAAGCGGGAATTGTTCATCAATCCAACACTCTTTGCCATGTCAATTTTACGTGCACGTGTATTCATTTAGCAGGCGCTTTTCTCCAAAGCGACACGCAACTCAGGGGAAACAAACGTGTCGTTCACAGCGGATACTACGTGCCGATCTGATCCAAAAAAACCCAAGAAGTGATTTCTCAACAGATGAGCAGTTTTAGATCCGTGTGAGTTAATAAAAAAAAAAATCTAAGGATGTCAGCAATTATCTACGGATAATTTTCTGCTGTACATTTTGACTTTCTCCAGTGAAAATGAAAAGTCCTCCAAGCTCGAACGCTGCCAGACTGATCTGTACTATGCTCCAGTCTGAAACCCTTTAGCAAGTCCTTCATCTGAGGAATGAAGATGTGTTGTTGTTCCGACAATGATAATAATGATGATAATAATAATAATGATGTTTTTATTACTATAAAGGTTCTGCGGACTGTATTGCGGTGGTGCTACTCCTCGCATTGTTTCTTGGCTCAGAGAGGTAACGTGAGGCCAAATGCTCCCCTGTCACCTGCGGAGGTGCTCTGTCTTATTTATGGACTTCTGCAGGGCTGCGTCGCCCACGGCGCTGTCTCATGGGGGAGTGCAGATGGGGAATGGGGCACCCCCACCATCCCTCCCGCCCCCCAGCCATGCAGCACATTTCCTCTGAGCAGATACACCGGAACTAATAAGTGACTGGAAGCAGACAGATTGCCAAGTCAGCCTGTTAGCGGTGGAGGCCGTCAGCGACCCAAGTCTGCATGCCTTGTGGGCCTGCGTGGCAGTCGCTCGAGCTGTGTGCTGTTAAGGAGATGCCGCCGCGCTCACTTCGGTCCCCCTGGATACAAAAAAGAGATAATGAATTGTAATAATCTCTTGTGAAATGGGGGAAAATAAATCAAAACAGAGCAAACATGGACATTTTCCCAGAGTGCTGTGCAACCGACATGCTGTATATTCTTCATTAAAGCAGATTAGTACCTTCTCATTTACAGGCAATTTATAATATTACTCTTTAAAATACGCTGAAATCACGGTTTTGTTAATGAATTGCAGTCAGCTTGATCATAGTAAAGGCTCTTCTTATTTCTTTACTCAGTATGCAACCTTTATACTGAACCTTTGGTGATCTTGCAGCTTTGTCGACTCTACAGCTTGTAAAACTGAAAATCTAGGTTGCCCTGGATACAACGGTCGCTCTGGTGTAGGTTACGGTTTCTCTCGAATCACACACCGCATTATGCATTTTATCAGCATTTCTCATGTCTTGTATGATGCACGTCTAACATAGTGGCACAGCAGGCAGCGCTGGTGCCTCAAAAGTCCCTGGACTGTGCTTTGGGATCTGCGCGAGAATGCCACTCTGTCTGTGAGGATTTTGCAAGTTCTCCACATGCTCATGCGGGTCGCCTCCCACAGTCCAGAGTCATATACTCAAGAACCTTGAAAACCATGCATGTGCTCATCAAGACTTGACTTTGACTCCCTGGCACTGACCCAGTATGCTTTCCACTCAAATAACCACAACTCAATTAAACCAAACTATAACATTTTTCAGAGTGGGTGCGGTGGCGTGGCGGGTTTGCCCTGTGCCTGCTCTCTGGGTCTGGGGTTCGAGCCCTGCTTGGGGTGCTTTGTAACGGACTGTGCTGCCGGGTTAGGCTCTGGCTCACCGCGATCCTGCTTGGGACAAGCAATTTCAGACTCCGTGTGTGCGTGTGGTTTTAGGAGCATGCATCGTATGCATTGCTTGGTCAATGGAATTCAAGAGAATGTTTGCTAGCTGCTGCCTCACTTTTAAAATTTGAAGGATGGCTTTATAGCTGTTAGCCACGGTCATTCATTATGCATGATGCTAACCCCCAGTCGGGAGGTTATCAATTTCGGTACTGCTACCCAGTTATTGACAGAGATGTTATTTGATTATAGCACTCTGGGTAAAGACCTGCCTTCACAGAAACTTGGGAGTCAGGGGTGTTCAACTTCCTGACACATTGACAGACGGCTCATAACTAGAGCAGACTGTGTGCTAGATGACTGTTTATTCTGTGTGAATAAACAGCATAGAAATGAAGAGTTATTGCTGCGGCGGGCAGCTCACCAGGCCAAACAAATGGGCGTGGACTCATTAGCGCCCATCGTACAACGTTTGTGAAAGGGGTTTACTTTTGTGCGTCCGTTCCTGTTATAATGGCTCACAAATTGAAACTGTGAGCCATAAATTGGCCAGGATTCCCAAACCCTTATTTTGTCCCATGCGGTTGTATTCTACAAACCTTAGCTCAAATCAGTGAAATAACAAGAAATAAGCAACACAAAAAAAATCTCACCCGGAAGCCGACCCTTGACCGTCTCATCTTGAAACCACAGCGTGTTATTTTGGCCCAGATGTGAATTTCATGCCAATAATGACTCGTATTATACAGGAATAGAGAAAAGGCCCAAATAAGTTGAGTTTTTGGCTGGTTTCCTCAAAGCAAAGTTCCGTCAACCATTTTCCATAATTATGACTGATGCTGTTGGCAGGAACCGCAGTTTAATTGGGATCAGGAGTAAACATTCAGGCACACGCGCACGTACAGTTTGAAGAAGGTGAAGACAAATGCGTCGAATCGCACGGCGTCATCCGGGCCTGTTTACTTTGCACAATGGGCTCTTTGATGTTGAGCAAATTGAATTTACATGGCCGTCCTTTCCTGCGCAACCAGCCCGCATTCAGTCAACCTGCCTGTTTCAAGGAGCTCTTCCAGGAAGCATCCAAAGACTCCGAATGCCTGTTTCCAGAATTTTCAGCCTCAGGGAAATGGCTCCAGCAAGATGGGCAAAAGCCCTGGACATCTTGCTGTGCGTATCACAACATTTCTTCCACGTTTCCCTTCAGTGTCCCTTGGGTCATTCCATAGTTTGGCCTTACCCATTATTACAAATGATGTTTTTTAGAATCATTCATATAACTGGACATTTTTGCTGCTGTCCTTGTTCAGGGTACAGCAACAGGGCTCCTCTTGGGATTCGAGCTGGTGACCTTCAGGGTGTGAAACCATGACCATGCCAGCTGTTGTACTTCCTTATGACTTTTTCTGGCAAACTGGATTTATAATGACATCCTTTGTGGAAAACAGATGGGTTGTTTGCGTGTGTGGTTCCATGCTTTTCACACGCTCTGCCATTTGTATAGTATAAAGGCCAAGTTTAAACTGGTCAGTGGTACATTTTTCTATTAACGCTTCCATGTTACAACGGTGCGATGGCATTCGGGATCATGTTTTGTGCTTGCTGGGTAGGAACAAGGGTGTAAACAGGAATAGGTCAAGCTGTCATTTATATATTTGTATTGCATCGGTCATGGAGATAAGGAGGCTGTATGAAGGAACACCAGTAGTGGGAGTATGCCCCAGGCTACTGGATGCTTTCCTCAACTCCTCTCTCTGTCTTTGCACTTGTCATTAAATGTGAATACCCACACCAGCTTAGAATGTGCTAAATACCACACACAGTCTGAAACCACTTATCCCAAGTGGGGTCACGGCAAACCAGAGCCTAACCCAGCAACACAGGGCGCTTGGCCAGAGGGGGAGGGGACACACCCGGGACGGGACGCCAGTCCGTCACAAGGCACCCCAATCGGGACACGAACCCCAGACCCACCAGAGAGCAGGACCCGGCCATTCCCGCTGCACCACCGCGCCCCCTTGCTAAATACTCAAAAAGGGGTAATTTCTATGTAAGCATAAGAAGATCCTTGCATAAACAGGGAATGTAAATGGTGGGAAGTGTTTGGTAATGTTAAAATACCTCAGAGGTCATAGGGCTTTTATTTGCCGATTGATGGAGAGAACAGCTTGGGAAATGTGTCCTTTTCCTTCCTCTCCTTTCCAGCTACCTTGCTGTAGTTGTTGATAACGTAAAGATGAGTAAAAATTACCCTGCTGTAAGTGGGCAAATAATTGTAAGTTGCCTAGTATCCAAAGCTAACATTGTCAGTCACCTTGGAGAATGGAGTCAGCTAGATGAATAAATAGTCATGACGATGATTCATTCGTTTGATCGTCATCCCTAACCGCTCGTCCGAAGGTCACAAGGTCACAGCGGTCTGGAACCGAGAGTGGACCGGATCTCAAGAGCATAGAGCACTAGGCTGGGAAAGGTATATAATGATGATGATGATGATGATGATTACTTATCTAGATGATGCCGGTAGTAACAGAGTAGTGGCACAGGAAGCAGCTTTGCAGAAAGCCCCTAATATGATTGACATAAGCTGCTCACATGCTTCTCTGCTCTGGAAGGTTACTTTATGTACCCATTTGTTTGCTGGTGGTTTTTCTCAGTGCGTTTGAGCGACGGGGGCCCCACCGGACAACAAACGGCCCCCCCGGCAAGCCACCCTTGGCATCTGGGACTCAGCTCCCGCTCTGAAAAACACCTCAGAATGGCATTTCGGTGCATTTGTTTGGACAAGGGGAGTAAATCAAGGAGACGTGCGGAAACAGACCCCAGACAGAATTGCGAAGGCCTGACCTTGGAGGGGGAAACGGTATGGGTGGTGAACACACAAAGGCGCACGCAGACACACGCACTCTCGCATCGTGGCATACGCACACACATGCACACATACGCAGGTAGATGGCAGATATGACGACTGCGGCGCCTGCACCGTCAGCACCGTCACGTCACTTTGTCCGTCTCTACAACAGACACTAAGGAGTCCCGAGATAAAGTCATCCGTGGTTCTTTGCCGACGAGCGTTCTCCAGATAAACGAGAGGACTTCATTTCGTGATATTTTTAATCCATGTCTCCAGGCGATATTACTGCAGTATATTTGGGTTTGGACAAATAATGTCGTTCACGTGCTTGCGGCTGTATCTCGGCTCCTCTGTACGATCACGACGGTGACGTCACATGGTCTCACAGCTTTTTCATCCGTCCTCATTCCCTTTATCTCTCGCTCCTTCCCCCTCCTGCTCTCCTCCTCCTTCTTGCTCGCTTTCTTTTGCTGGAGATCTGTTTCCGCCCTAATCCCTCCGGATACAGATAAAGGCAATGGAGGCAGCACCTCTGTTAGTGTTTTCCCCCCTTTAATACAAATTAATCCCCGTGATTGATTACAAACTTACAACAGGCTTAGGTGCTGCTTATCGGAGTATGGCTTTACCTTCCTCAACTGTCGGTGGTGCGCGCTGGGCTGCACGCTACCCTTTTTCGCTCAGGCATTCTGCAAGGACATTCTTTGAGGCCCCCCCTAAGCAGAACACGTAACAAAGGAAATTTACAAAAATGTTGCCATGGGAACCAAAAACAGTGCTAGCAGTTGCTCTCGCTGTAACTGCTACAGCTGGGTGAATATTTAAGAGTGCTTTTAATTACTCGGAGCTGTGATGCCTGCACTGGAATTTATTACTTTTCCTCCACTGTATTTGTTGAAAATCCTCCTTTCGAGAATCTCGCAGCGTATCAGTGTATTATCGTTGTTAACCGTTATTTAACTGACACCTCTCTTCAAAGCAACTGTCAACATTAACTCTATGGTGACATTTATACATCTTGGGTTTTTTTCTTTTTTTTTTTTCTTTTTTAACAGGCGCGATTCAGGTTAAATCCCTTGATCAAGGTAGTGCACAAAGTGGATGGATTCGATTGCAACGCAGCAGCCCTAACACAACAAAGAGGATGCATGTTGCAATTCAGGTTTAACTGACAGCGATGCGTTTAAGCAGTAACGTGAAAAGGCACTTTTCTTGAGCAGATGGGAAACTGTATTCCTGATCTCATCCAAAAGGCCTGAACTGTCAGTCTGTGGGCTAGGCATATAAAATATTCACCATTCTGTCATGTCTACATCTGTTTTGATTTTATTTGAGAGAAGCAGCGCTGCAAAATTGTGAGGAGTTCCATAAATCTTTCAGTATGATGGGTTTCCCCGCGGGTAGAAGTGTAACAAATTAGAGGAGTGCACCACGGCGCGTCGTGGAGGGCCGCCGCTTGTTTGGTCATGAATCACGTTGCTGGGATGTCCAGGACACCTGCTCGGCGTTCAGTTGTACCCTTCTCCGCGTACAAAGACGCGGAAGCATTTCCTTCTCTCACAGTTCTACAAAGTGGAAGAGAAATGTTGATGGGACTTCATTTGTCGGTCGTTTAGTCTCCGGTATCCTATAACATGGGGGCGCGGTGGCACAGCGGGTTGGACCGGGTCCTGCTGTCCGGTGGGCCTGGGGTTCGAGTCCCGCTTGTGGTGCCTTGCGATGGGTTGGCATCCCGTCCTGGGTGTGCCCCTGCACCCCGTGTTAGGCTCCGACTCCCCGCGACCCCATCTGGGACAAGTGGTTCAGACCGTGCGCGTGTGTATATCCTGCAACATCCAGCCCTGACGCAATTCAACCGTAATATGTTTCTTCCGAGATGTCACAGCGCCATTCAAAAATGTAATAATGAGTTGTATTTCTTCACATCGAATTCTTACGCTGAGCAGCTGCCCTCGTCACGCGAGACCTCTATCAGTACACGTCTGCACGACACTGCCTGCAGTTTCTATAGCATGCAGTGTTAATACTGTATATGCGGCATAGTAAGCAGCCTAGGAGAAAAACAGCCGAATAATATCGAACGATAACGTGGCACGTGTCTCGGTGACATTTCCGGCCACTTCGAGCGTACAGTCTGTGTAGTTCGCACGGTCCCTCCAAACATACCAAGACCGGAGTGCATTGTGACGGAAAATAAAGAACCGCTGATCATATTAAAATGTACTGTTATCAAAAGGAGAAACACGCAGAAATATCTCCACATCTATGGTTTATGGCACATAAAAGAGGAAGGAAAATGGGGCAGCCCAAATGCTAAGAGGTTGTTTTGTTCGCTGGAGATCAAACCCCACTAAAAGTTAATGATATGTTGTGTTGTACAGCCCCCGTCTCTGTAATGCTTGCCCTTTCCCCCCCTCTGATTATCCCTTTGCTTTTATTCTCTCTGCTGTCCTGACTCCAGCTGAAACACTCACCCAGCTTCGCACGACCCCGTCCATCACCGTCTCGCTCTCCCTTTCTCGAACCTGGCCGTCGCTCAGCCTCTCCCTCATTCACCCGCAGAGCTGTGCGCCTCGTCGGCGTTCGGCCCTCGCGAGCAGTAGCAGGTGGCTAAATAAGAGGTATCGATCAGCCGGGGAGCGTTTATTCACGTCGACGGCTGTGCCGTCGTGAATTTCAGACTATTTCTAAATTATTGCAGGAGGCAGACGCTTGTCAGATGCTCTCTGTCAAGGACAGAGGTCAAGACAGCAGGCTCCTTTAATGCCTCATGTTTTCTAAAGTCGAGGTGTGAAAGACAAACACTGAACTGCAAGTGAATCAGTCACAGTTCTGCAGCATTGGACTGTCGCTGCCGCGTAGGGGTCACGGATGAGCATACAGCTACGCTGGGGTCCCGCTGGACGTAAAGCCAGTTGTTGCGCAGAAGGGTGTGCCGGTTTGAAGGAGCGATCTGGTGAAGAGAGAGCTTTTACTTCCCTTCCTGTAATCTTTGGATAGTAGGAAGCAGTTAATGATGAACCAAATGGATTTGCAGTTAGAAGCGAACAGCTACCAGGATTTAACAACGTTGCGAAGGCGACGAACGTAAAACTCTGGCGCAAACCTCTTACCTACCGACGGCTCGGAAAACTTTACCCGCAGAGCGGTGTTCTCCCAGCCTCAGAGAGAGAGAACGTCCCTCATCACTCTTTCTTTTGAATTGGCCGCACCTGGTGCTTGTTGCCTCGTACCGAGTCCCTCGTCGGGTGCAGCAGGGAGTCGGAGAGAACAGGTTGCCGCCTGCCATAGTAGCATATTTACAGCATGTGTAGTAAAGGTCATATATTTACAAAGTACATGTCCGGACATGGTCTGGCAGCACACGCACACTTTCTGAACCGCTTCCCATTCGGGGTCGCGGGGAGCCAGAGCCTAACCCGGCAACACAGGGCATAAGGCCAGAGGGGGAGGGGACACACCCAGGACGGGACGCCAGCCCGTCGCAAGGCACCCCAAATGGGACTCGAACCCCGGACCCACCGGAGAGCAGGACCCGGTTCAACCCGCTGCGCCCCCCATGGTCTGGCAGCAGTAAATTCAAGTTTAGTATATTTACAAAGGGTGTGCATTGACACGCTATGGTATCGGTAAATTTAAAGTAGCGATCTCACGTCTGTGTTCCGGTCCCGGTAAACTCATCTCTCTCCACGTGCTCTAATTGAAATGGCGTCATTTTCAAGTCAATATCACGGAAGACAGTCGCCGTTTAATTTGCTCGGCGGCTCCTGATCGCGTCGCCAGAAATGCACTTTTTCCACGGACAATTTTCGCCACCTTGATTTCATTGCCGTTTGCAAAATGAAGTCCTTTGCAAGAGGCCTAGGAGAAAAAGGCGCGCGCGCGCGCGCACACACACGCATGCGCTTGCGCAATGCGGAGAGCCTTCCTGATTGGTGCGCGTTCGAGTGCAATCAGGGCCTATTGGAGGCTCAGACACAATGCTGATTGAACACCGAACACGCGATGGCAATTATAACACGCAGCGAGCGTATGTGCCCCGTCTCACGGATCGTCCCCGACAGAACGTTCGCAGTCACCTCGTTTCCCCTTCATTAAACTTCGATTTAAATTGCGGTACATCTAATGAATGCTGCCTGTCTTGGGTCTCTTTGCTTTCGCCTTCATCCTCTGGCCGAAAGTCAAACTTTAGGCTATAGTAGCGAGTACAAACGCTCGCACTTGTTGTTACAGCAGCGAATTCGTTTTCGGCGCTTACTGCGGTGAATTGGGTAAACCGCCCGCTCGATTCGCTGGAACCGCGTGCTCCGACTTCGGCTCCGCGAGTCTCTCAAAGGCCGCCTTTAGCGGAAGTGTTTACGGCGCATTTAAGGGATATTCTGGTGGCGCGTCAGTTCAGGAAGAGAAGTGTTTCCGAACGTAGCGCTTATTTGCATTTACATGAGTGCTTTCCCCACTCTCTCGGTACGCCAGTTAACTGCGACAAGATCTCCGGCGCGCTTGCTGTAGTAAATTACAAAATGAAGAACACTTTCTGTGTTTAAAAAAAAAAAAAAAGAAACAGTTTCTCAGCTATAACTTACTGCCCTTCCCTAATCCAAGGTATCGCAAACATTTCCTAGTCCTCATTATACCCGAAGGAATGAACTGAAGGAGCCGTAACCGGCGAGGTTCTCCAGGGTAGAGATGGCGGGGTGTGACGTGCGTGCAGTGGGACGTTTTTCTCTCCTCTTGTTTTCAAAGTGTGTTTTTAAATTGAAATCAGAACCGGAGCGGAGCTGGGTCGCTGCAAAATGGACGCGGGACCAGCGCTCCGACGAAATGTAAACACGTACACATGAGTACTCGGAGGTCCGTAAAACAGCAGAAGTGGAAAAGGGTACAGCAGTTAGCGGGGGGGTTGCGTAGCACTTTCTCGCAAGTTCCAAAATGGTGACCAATAAATAGGAATGACGCCGCAACTTTACCGCTAGAAATGTGACCCTTGGCCAAAGCACACGTTTGTAGATGGAGCTTCCAGTGTGAACCACAGATTAAGATACATTTCCTTTCCGAATGTAAAATATGAATCGACCTACGTTCCATAACTTGTCATCAAACACAGAATTTGAGCTGCGGTTTGAGAGGAACAAATCGCACCTTTTCTTTTCTTTTTTTTTTTTTGAGTAGCGTGTAGTGAACGCCGTTTCCAGTAAGCTATAATACATATATATATATATATATATATATTACTCTGTGTGGAATTTGCATGTTCTCCCCGTGTCTGTGTGGGTTTCCTCTAGGTGCTCTGGTTTCCTCCCACAGTCCAAAGACATGCTGTTCAGGTTCCCCCATAGTGTGTGTGTGACACAGAAAGAGTGTGTTCCACTGGTGTATGGATGAATGACCCATTGTAAGTAGTGTATCTAGCAGTGTAAGTCACCACGGTGAATAAGGTGTGTGGGTTGGTAACATTACATAGAGTTCATTGGAAGTCGCTTTGGAGAAACATGTCTGCCAAGTAAATAAATGTAAATGTAAGCTTTGTACCGTGTCACATTTCCATCGATATGGTATTAAATGTAAGGCATCACGTAAGCCTAGCATTTAAAACACAGCTAAGGAGTCCCGCAAATACGGCACATAAAAAAAAATCCAGGGGTCATCGTTGTGCTTTTGTGTTTTAAGCTCATTTTCTTATTTGGTTTCTGTGTTTGCCTGGTAGCTTTTAGTTTTAAGTAGCTTACTGTTGAGAATAAGTTTTATTACATAAAAAAGAATAAATGCCACTATGTACAGTAAGCCTCGGATCACTTGTAAGTCAGTTTACCTGAATACCAGTGGTGAACGAATGTCAACAGACCTCAATTTGATTTACTGTAGCTTGTCAAAGATGGCACTTTTGCTTTCATTGTGACGCTAAGATTAGGCTGTGCCTTCACGTAAAGTCTGATTTTGAGCGCAGATTAATGTGCAATTTGAAATTAAAATGAAGCACAATTTTACACCTCTACTAGCTGTTGGAATACGATTAACCAGGTAGAAGAAAATATAAAGTTTAATTTCTGGGAGAATTTTTTTTCCTCGCTAGAAGCCCACGTGAGGAGATGTCAGCAGCGAGAGGGTTCAAACTCATCTCCACGTTCAGCCTTTTAGCCGTTTGTCCTCCGTCTCTCCTGCCTTATTAGAAGCACTTAACTTTTCAATCACA
The DNA here is from genome assembly GCF_900964775.1 of Scleropages formosus. Classification (NCBI taxonomy): domain Eukaryota; kingdom Metazoa; phylum Chordata; class Actinopteri; order Osteoglossiformes; family Osteoglossidae; genus Scleropages; species Scleropages formosus. The sequence goes on from NC_041807.1 coordinate 30,905,777, forward strand.
ATTTAAAATGCCCGGCTTTAAGACTCCTTTCGAGGCCGTGCTGGCGTGCGTTGATTGGTGGCTCACCCTTTCGCTTTTCCATCTGGAGATCGTGGACAGGTGTGAAATGACTACAGACAGCCAGGTTTTTTCCCTGCAGAAACTGCCTGGAGGTTTCCTGACCACTTTAAGGCCATTAGTTGGCTTTCTGTCGTCGTCGCCGCAGGTCAAGTCATTCTGCGCCTCATTTGCCCGGTTTATTCTCGTCAAGAGCTTGTTCACCTTTCCCCAAACTTTTCACAAGATAATGCAGAAATTCATCAAGCTCTGCATCGGAAGTTGCCTTTACGAAGTTTCTGAATGCTTCTAATTTTTTAAAATTATTTCTTAGTTTAAAATGTTTTTTTTTGGTTTACTTTTATTTATTTGACACTTTTCTCCAAAGCATCTTACAATGGGAAGGTCACAATTTTTGCATGCTTATGATTGTTTACACAGCTGGGTGATTTTGCTGGAGCAATTTTAGGGTAAGTACCTTGCTCAAGAGTAATGCAGCTAGAAGGGGGAATCAAACCTGCGACCCTTGGGTCTAAAGGCAGTCGTGCTAATCACTGCGCTACCAGCTGTTTAGTTTAGCTTACTGCATCGGGATAAAAGAAAGAATTATCCAGCAGTATAAATACATAAGTTGTAAGTAATTTAGTGCACAAATATTTTACATCACATTGGATAAAAAGGCTTCAGCTAAATGAATAAATAATACTGGTACAGCAATTGGTAACAACAGAACTGTTGACAGAATCACGAAATTGAGAAAATGCAAACTCAGACACAAGTAAACAGAGGACAGAGGTAAAAGGTTTCAATATTTACCAGGGGCGGTCATGTATCCCTATGTAGGAAGTTCCGAAAAGGTGACCAGTTCTTCCGGAATTCATTAAATTATGATACAGGGCATCTTTTCTAATGGAACAAAGTTAGACGGTTGGGTGAACCGCACATCTGTGGAGGGAGTGTTTGGTATGAACAGCATTCAGACTCATTTCCTTGTCAAAAATCTGAGATTAATGAAAACAAACAAACAAAAAAAAAAAAAAAAAAAACTATATTTTGGTTTTAATTTAATAAACAGGTATATAGAAGGAGGAAAAGAGTCTTTCTGGGAAAAATGTTTGAACCCCACTCGGCCATAACAATATAGACCAGATCATTTTGATGTACCGACTAACTGATTCCTTCAAATTATTATAGATTCACAACCTCTGCTCCATTTCCTGCCTTATAGAGAATTCAGTATAGATATTTACTGTGACTTTAAAGACTTTTTTTAATCAAGAAACCTGCCTCTTTCATGCTTCTAGCATGAGCTCCCATCGTATCCATTAGCATAATGGACCTGGAGATGAGCCTAGCTATGAAAGCCAGGACTCGACGCTGAGAGAATCATAATCAAGCAAATGCCTCTCTATTCATTAGGCGCCGCTGACTGTGAACGTCGTGAGCTAATTACGATGTTTAATGCCCCTTAACCTCGGAGAAAAGCGCGGACTGGGCCGTCCATAAACCCCTCGTTTCTGTCGCTGCCGCCAGTGCCTAATTGTGGCCACGGCGGCCTAATGCGTACGGAGCGATCGCCGCCGGGTTCCTGGGCCGGTCCGGGGCCCCGCTGGCTCCGCGGGAGCAGAGCGCCGCTCGCCACATCGGCCACCACTCGCGTGTCCTTTTTCCCAGAGTCCTCATTTACTCCTCCCCTGCATTTCTAGCATCGCGTCGTTTCCGCCTCTCGCCCGGCGTGGGTCCGCAGCCCTCCGCTGCATCTCCATCTGCGCTCGTGTATGCGCCGTGTGCCTGTGAAGCGTCTGTGAAGTGGGGGTCGCTGCGGGCTGTTTGAATAGGCCGTAGACGGCGGTACGCGCCGCTTCCTGCCGCCCTCACGGGTAGGCCGCGAATTTACCTGGCTCTCAGAGGGAATTCAGCTTAGTGTAATCGGGGGTGCGGTGGTGCAGTGGGTTGGACCACAGTCCTGCTTTCCGGTGGGTCTGGGGTTCAAGTCCCCCTTGGGGTGCCTTGCGATGGACTGGTGTCCCATCCTAGGTGTGTCCCCTCCCCCTCCGGCCTTACGCCCTGTGTTACCGGGTGGACTCCGGTTCCCTGCGACCCCGTATGGGACAAGCGGTTCTGAAAATGTGTGTGTGTAATCCACAGGGTTATGGAGAAGGAAACCAGTTGGATTTGCTTTTGGTCAGAACACTACATTAGTGTATGTTGTTGTGTGAGGGTAAGTCAGAAAGTATGGGCAGTGTTTATAAAAGGTTATCGCAGATCCTTTTTGAGATATTATTGAGGAAGAGCTCAAAGCAACATATGATTCAAAGTACTGATGAAAATATGCATTAAGAAAGTGCTAGAATGCGTGTGCTTGTGCGTGAGTAAGGAGGGTTTGGTTCGGCTTTGCCGGTGCTTGGATACATGTGTGCGCTGGGACACGTGCGGGCGTGTGTGTCTACGTCGTGGGAGGCTTTTTTGAGACTGGAAATAATTTGTTCTGTTGAGTAAAGTGCGCAGTTTTGTATGTTTTTAGCCGCATGCGCATGAGTGCGCGCGCACGTGCGCGCAGGTGTGTGTCCCCGCTCAGCGTGAGTGTGAGGACAGAAATGGTGTCGCGCTGTGTCTGTAATCGCCGTGCTCTATACAAGCCTCTCTGTGTTCGCCCACACAAGTGGTGCTCAGACAAGAACTGGGGTCGCAATTCAGTCTGCATCAGCATCTACCCACTTGTGTGTTTGTGTGTGGTGTGTGTGTGTGTGTGAGAGAGAGAGAGGGGCAGAGACAGAGAGAGCGGGGGATGAAGATGGAAAGAAAGGGAGATAAACTTAGACAAGAGCTATAGCACATGAAGACGCGGTTTGCATCCATAGGCTGCCCGTTGTGTGTGTGTGTGTTCATCAGAACTGAGACAGGACTAAGTCAGGATCAGCACCTACCCAGGCTTGTGCTCTCACAGGTGTGTGTCTCGTCCTTTACATTTAGTCTCGTCATTTATTTCACTTCTCATTGTTTCCCTCATTGAATTACTCTTAACTGCACTTTGATCAATGACGGTAACAGGTAACTTCCTTCTTTTTCAAACATCCTATTCAAAGTCTACAATCTTAACTGTTTGCATTCATTTATTTCACTAACGCATCGCTCAGAATCAGCTTACAATGATTTACCCGTTTACACAGCATGTAAATTTTTAACTGCAGCAGTTAACAGTAAAAACCTTGATCAGAGTCACTACAGCAAGGGGTGGCATTCAAAAATGAGTCCTTTGAGTACAAGGTGACCGCTTTAACCACTGCACCACCTGCTGGCACATTTAACCACTGCAGGACCTGATGTTGTGCTGACGTTTTTTTCTGGTTATGGGATTTTAAGGTTTTGTGTCATGGAAGGTATTAGAAAAGCTGATCGAGGAACCAGTCTAGTCCACCTCCCTCCCTCCCTCCCTCTATCTGTCTTTCTGTGCTGACACTTTGTTCTTGTCTGTCACAGCTGTTACAGCTCCCGGTGTTCACATGAAGCCTGCAGACACACACTAAAGCATAGCCTGGAAAGCTCTGTGCCGCTCTTCCTTCTTCATCTCTCCGTTCCCCAGCGCTGGCGTCGCACACCCTGCTCCGCTCCCGATCGCAGCCGGCACATCGGTGCATCGCGCTGCTCAAGCGCAACTTGGGCTCGGTGCGTGAGTCAGAGCCCGGCAGTGGCGCCGGGCTTGTGCGCTGGGCGTTTACACTTCCGTCTACTCCTCGGGCAGGCGTGCAGCTCAGAGTAAACGAAGCGCGTTTCCCAACACCACCGTTTTTGCCGCAGCGCAATAAATAAGTTGCTGCCTGTAGAAGCGGTATGAAATTAATAAAGTACTCGTCTTCAATCTCAGGTGCAAAGGTCCTTATGAGAGGCAGCGCAAGGGGTACGGAGCTCCCAGGAGGTCAGGGGAACAGTGGGTCTGAAAGGGATTTTTTTTGAGACCCCTCTTGAACGCCGAGAGGGATTCAGCAGTTCTGAGGGACAAGCGGAGACTGTCAGTGCACTTCACCGCTGTCCGTACCGCGGGATTGCAGCCCTTAGCGCAAGCCTCTCCGTGTCGTCCCGGAGCCCACACTCCGCTCCCGGGTGTGTCCAAACGAGTGGCCGTGAGCCCCGCCGGGTCCTTGCTGCGCACAGGCCCTGCATATAGAGCAGAGAAGAGCCTCATAAAAGCTGCCGACTTGTTCTTAGCCGAGAAGCGCTCCGCGGAACGCTACTTACGCCGAGGCTCTTTGCACCCCCCACCCCCTCACTGCCACCCCTTTGATTTTAGCTGATTGGATTATATATGTAGTATGAGAACGAGAGAGAGAAGAAATAGCGGCGCAATTAAGGGGAAAATATGAAAGCTTTGCGGTAGCTTTAAGCCTGCCGTAATGGACACAGTCGTACCTACAGCTGTTTGTGTCCATCAGTCAGAAAGTAATCACGCTCTCCGTACATGTCTGTGCCTCTGCCATTGTCCAGGCGCCAGTTATGCCTTTAATTGCATGTACCGTGTTTTGTACTCACTCACGAATTGACACTTTTTTCATGGCATCTCATCTCGGCAGGCAGCTGGATGGCGGATGTTTCATTTCGACTCCTTTGTGCTGTGTTTCGAATGCTCCCCCCACCTTTTTTTTTTACTGACATGATCAATTTCTTTGTGTCTCACATGGAAATGGGAAGCAAATCCTGAGAAACGCTAAGCCCCCCGTGTGATTGATTTCCCCAGCGTCTGGGCCACACGTTGATTGAACGGGGCTTTGGATTCCTGCTGCTTTCGGGCCCTTAACTCTTCCGCCAACAAAGAAGGCTTCACCGTGTCCACTATATCCTGTCCTGTTCTCGGTGTCAGCTGTCTCACGGTCGCTGGGGGCGAAAGGAGAGCGTCCCACAGACGAAGCGCGCGAGGAGCAGCGACGACTCCGCTGGATCAGCACGCGCTGATAGCCTTGGGCGATGTTATTTCGAGAAACAGCGCAGAGAAATTGCTCAGATTTTGGAATGTGAATGATTCTGATATGACATTGTGGGTAACAGAGAAGCACAGCAGTACGGCAGGTTGTGCCCGTGCCTCACAGCTCCCGAGCTTTGGGGACGGATATATGGGTTCGAATCCAGCTTTCTTGGTGTTCCTGTGGGTTTTCCTCTGGGTGCTCTGGTTTCCTCCAGCAATCCAGACTGGTCAACTCTGAACTGTCCTTTGTGTGAACGACTGTCCTGTATTGGACTGGTGTCCTGTCCAGGGTGTACCGTGCCTCACGCCCTGGACTCTGGACCAAGCGGTCATTGACAATGGCTGAATTGTACATGACAAGTTCCTGCTATTGCTTTGACTTGTACTATTACTTTATTGTAATTACTATTATGCGGTGCTGTCAAAAATGCTACTAGCCAGGCCTGTCAGTATGTCATTTTGAAGAGTAGAGCACCAGGGAGGGAGACAGGGTGACAGGATGACATGGAGCCGCTGACAGAGCTCAGGAATGTAGATCTACCATGCGGGGTCTGTTTCTAATGATGTCCTGCTGGGCTGAGGGTACGCCCAGGGTCCGTTGGTGTTCGGCAGGCAGACGGGGGGTGATCCTGCTGCGCCTTTACCTGGACGCAGTGGGATCTTCATGGTTCCTAGCACTGAAAACGATCACCCCGACTGTAAAACCGGCAGAGAAGCGTACAGCTGCCATCGCTACACCCATCCTGGCAGAAGTCCCGTCGGATGCCAGCTGGCCAGAGCATCGCCCCGTGTCGTTTCCGCATCTTCAGAGAAAGCGGACACGCGGATGAGCTGGTGGTCTGCTCCTGCATCACGAGACAAATGAGATGTGAGTCGCGAGTTTGGATGCGCGGCTGCAGCGTTCGGCTGGCGGCGGACGGGGGACGAGAGCCGCAAATGCGCTGTCTGTCACGGTGCCTGCGGTGACTTGGTTTCCAGGCCCGAGGGCCATGGATAGAGAATGTCAGAGTCATTTCAATGCATGGCTAAAAGCCACCTACCTCAGCTAATGTAACCTCATCACTTGAGGAGTGGGTGCCTGATTACAGCTTCGAAAAAAAATGTGAATTTCTCTTACTCTCTGTGCCCACTGCTTTTGGTATTTTGTTTGAGATGGCTCAGTGCTCTAGTATAAATAAGGCTTTCGGTGCATTATGTGACAGGAATAAAAGACCAAACATATAAAGCCATCCCATAATTCTAATTGCTTTTGTAGCACGCAGGGTACATTAGCTGAAGAAGTCAATGTACTGTTAAGAGGGCTCTGAAGAGAATCAGCGAGAAGATCTTCACTGGCTTGAAGGACAGGTCTTCTGGGACACTCAGTGTTGACAGAGACCACCCGACCTAACCCCCAGGGCCTGCAGTTCACTTAAAATGCTCCCACACCTGAGCATCAGTGACACACCTGCTTCTCCACACACACACACACACACACACACACACACCATCTGAAACCACTTGTCCCCCATGGGGTTGCAGGGAGCCAGAGCCTAACCCAGCAACACAGGGCAAAAGGCTGGAGGGGAAGGGGACACACCCAGGACGGGACACCAGTCTGTCAAAAGACACCCCAAGCAGGACTCGAACCCCAGACCCACCGGAGAGCAGGACCTGGTCAAACCCACTGCACCCCCTCCACCTGCTTCTCCTCTTCTAGTAATTCTCACTTCACATCTATTTATTTATCCGATGCTTCCCTCCAAATCAGCTTACAGCGTGAAGCTACCTATAAAGATTTTGCCCATTTATACAGCTGGGTAATTCTCAGTGCAGCAATTAAGGGTAAGTACCTCGCTGAAGAAGTTACTGCTGGAGACAGGATTCCAACGCGGGTCCTTTGGGTCCGGTGGCCGGTGTAGCTAGATCGCCGGAGCTCACCGGAAACCGGCACCCAGGTGCCCAAGGATGAGCTGAGTCCTTGATGTGGGGTCGTTGATATAGAACCGGTCTTGGGCTCCCACAGTATACCGAAGCCCGTGCTGGACCCAGGCATCTGTGTGTGACGTCCAGAAACAAAATCATTCCCTGGTCTCATTGTTACATTCACAGGTCACATAGATTCTTGTCCGGTGGATTGTTACATACAGATTAACATAAGCGAACAGGCAGGTATGAGCTGCATTGATGAGGAGCAGGTTCTGTTCGGTGACGGCGCTTGCAGTGCCACCCTGCTGCCACTAGGGGCTCTGTGACACCGCGTGCTGTGCGACATTCCGGCCCTTGTGGGAAAGAGCGGCGGGCTGAGATGGAAAGCGCTCGTGCTGAGCTCTGAGAGACCCTTCATGAGCACATCTGATGGATCAATATGACCCCGAACCAAAAGCAGCTGACGGCACAAACCCGTGATACCAAATTAATCAAAGCAGCATTAAGCCAATCAAGCGCCATTATGATTTTTCAGTTAAAAAAAGAAAAAAGTGCTGGATTTTTGGCAGAATTTCACAAAGCTCTTTTTCTTTAGATCTCAGATTGAAAGCCCCTGACCTACAGCAGCTGACATTTTTAGTTTTCCAGATTCCAGCTGCTATGTGCTTTTTCTGCCTCAACGATGGAATTGCTGCAAAGGGAGCGCGGTTGTCTCTGCGCTCGTTGGCTCTCCGTCTGCTGTCTACCGGGGGTCTTTGTGGAGCGGGGGCCGTCTGGATGCACGGAAGGCCTACGGAGTGAAGAGGGAAAGTGTTTCTGTTTCAATAAGAGGGATTAAGACAAACAAAGCAAGAGATTACGTTGCCATGCCGGAGCACGCGCAGCTGTGGAAGGAGGCAGGCGTGGGAGCGCTGTGGGTCCAGGCTACTGGAGCGGCAGAACGCCTCAATGATTCTGCGCCGCACGCTGCCGCTTTGCCTCTCTGTCGTGGCTGGTTAATAATGGCAACAAAGCTCATCTCCAGGAAATGAACCATCCGGAAACTTTTACCACGGGTCACTCGTTTTCTTTTTGAAAAAAAAGGGAAAATATTCCTAAAAATTGAGTTGCTCTTGGTTTTTTTTTTTTTTCGTTTATCTGTCTCCCTCTGAGATCCAAACGCTGCCCGTTATTCAGCTAAATGGATCTGTAGACGTTCCAGCTTCTCCTCACAGCACCGAGGGGTGAAAAACTGGCCACGTCATCATTTTAAAGACGGAGGAAGAAGACAGGGAGAGAAAAGAGGGAGGGAGAGGGAATGTGAGAGTGTGTGTGTGTGTGTGTGTGTAGAAAGGGGTGGTGAGTGTCATTTGTGATTCTGGACCTCAAAGTCTCTCCATCTGTTATTGCGGGCTGGTTCCGACTCAGTGATTTTCTGATTGGCCTTAATGCCACCGCTAGAAGTAAGAGAATTGGGAGATTACGGCAGACTTGCGGGACTCTCTTAAAGAGTCGTCTCTGAATACTGAGGGGATTTGGCTGGCTGGGGGGGGGGTTTGACACAGAGATCAGCAACGCGGTGATGCTGTTTGTCTGGGGGAAAAAAAGCTGTAAGCCTCATTAGTTTTTGGAGGGAAATCCATTATTTACATATTTACCAGATGTGCTCCTGTAGAAGCACTTCCGTGACTTCACTCTTTTACACTCTTTTACACTGCAGATGTACTATCAGTCCATTAAGGTCAAAGACATCAAGGGTACTTTTGGGACTTGAATTCCTCATTTACTGATTACCTTGGTTTTCACACAGTATTTCTGCTCATTTTTAATATAGGGGTACGCATGAATACTGATGACCCCTAAGGTCAAACCGTAAACACCAGTTGCCCTGTATAGAGCCTGGCACATCTGCTGAGGTGTTTCTTAAATGCTGTAGAACATTGCTACACCACACCCATTTGACATTCAGCATGTGCCACTGTGAAACTCTTCTGTTTATACAGTGGTTTGAAGCAGGCGGCTGAGGGTATGTGATTGGATGCCATTTTTTTCCATTATTTTTTTTTCCTCAGTAGAAATGTGCTTCCCTTATTCCTAATGCAGCGAATTGGAACAAACTCATGTTTCATGCATGGGCTCCAGCTCATAGTAAGTAGAGTTGCTCCATGACCTACAGAATACGTATGATGAAGACCACGGGAAGGGCATGTTTCTTTCTTTGACATCCTATCAGAAACAGTCCTCATTAAGTCCAACGAATTATTTCCTTAAAATAACACACACACACACACACACACACACACATTTTCAGAACCGCTTGTCCCATACAGGGTCACGGGGAACCGGAGCCTACCCGGCAACACAGGGCGTAAGGCCAGAGGGGGAGGGGACACACCCAGGACGGGACGCCAGTCCGTCGCAAGGCACCCCAAGCGGGACTCGAACCCCAGACCCACTGGAGAGCAGGACCGTGGTCCAACCCACTGCGCCACCGCGCCCCCCGTCCTTAAAATAACCCAGGGTGTAATTTGTATGTTTTTTTTTTTTTTTTTTCAGTTTACTCGGTTTAATTTTAGCTCAGTGAAACTGACCGCCTGCATTTACATTTATATTTATTAATTTAGCAGATGCTTTTCTCCAAAGCGATGTACATCTCAGAAAATACAATGTGCGCATTACCTTAGGAGAAAGAGACATAGTTGCAGACATGTGATTCTAAAGTACAGTTAGTTTGTTTCTTTCCACTATATGCACCAATGTTCATCACACGAGTAGCTGCATAAAACTCAGAATGTCGACGATTCCTGATCACCTTCATACAATTTTTTTTTTTGAGATGCACAAACATTTACGTACAGTAGCTATGATCATAAAGTTATGGTGCATGAACATTTACACCATGCATGAGCTTAAGAGATCATGGGCAAAGTGAGTCTGGAAAAGGTGAGTGTCACGCCAAGCATAGGGGCCTGGGACGGCTGGACCCAAGTGCAGCGTCGTTCGTCCGGAGACGAGGGATGAGGCAAGTTCTCGGTGTCGGGGACAGGCGAAGGGTCGGTCGATCGGCAGTCAGGGTCAGAGCAAAGATCCATGGGCGAGGTCAGGGGACTTAGCAAAGGGTCGGTCGAACGGCGAATAGGACAGGAACGAGGATCCGTGGTCGTGGTCGGGAAATAAAGCGAAGACTCAGAAACCGGAGGACGTGAACGAAGAGTCACAAGAAAGGGCGGTTGTCCCTCACGAGATTCCGCAAAGGTCTGGGAGTTGTGGAGTGTCTTTTAAAGGGTAGGTGCTGAACTGGAGTCAGGTGCTGTCGATTGAGTTGTGGGTGTGGACATGACGGTGAGTTTTCAGACCCTTTTTAAACGTGGAGAGAGTTTCAGCAGTTCTGAGTGAGAGGGGGAGGTCGTTCCACCACATCGGAGGCAGACCTGAGAACCTCCGCGCTTTAGCTTTCATGCGTGAGACCACCAAGCGGGCAGATGTGGAAGAGCTTAGCGGTCTGGTTGGGGTGTACTGGTTGATCAAATCTTTTAAATAGCTAGGAGCAGTTCATGGTAGGGACCACCTACCATGCTGAACTGCTTTTTTCCACAAGAAATTAGAACCCGTGACCGGTGAATACAGAGTCCGGTGTTTTGATGATCGTTCGGTGCTTATGAAGCCTCATATATCCTCATCGTTGCACAGTATTCAATACCTCCTTTAAGTGTCCCACTTAGCCCCTAGTGTGCATTTATTTTCTCTAAATGATCTGAGTTTGAAGGACTCAGCCAGTCCCTTCTGCCAGTTGCAGACACAATAAAGTAAGTGTGGCCAGATAGTTAGGTAGATCACACTTCATTCAAAAGTTTGACTGCGCTGGAATTTAAGAAGACGGCAATGGGGAGGGTGGATTTTTAATCATTCCTCGATTTGAATGCATGAGGAAGCAAGCAGATTTCAGGAAAGATTCAGAAGGAAATTTCACACATTCACTTATTTCACTCATTTCTGGAATGCTAATGAATAAGAAAGACACGGACTCTAATGCAGCGCTGTCTTTGCTGTGATCTTCAGAGACCCAGTTCATGGAAACGGTCCTGAGTGCGCTCCCGAAGGTCGGGATACAGGGCTGAAAGGGGGTTCGTTCACTCGTGGACGTGAAGGATTGTCCTCCAGCAGGAGACACACTCGCTAGAGAGATATGCTGCTGTTTTGTGCGGGGGGTGGGGCTGAAGACCTAAATAGGGACCCTTTGACATGTTAAACTCTTCCACAAAGACAATGAGGAGCCAAAGCGGATTGATGCCCGGGGGGCGTCCGGAAGCATTGAAATCTGCTCGCGCACCGTGTAGAATGGACCACCATCATCCCCCTACCCTCCCCCTTCACACAGGACGGCACTTTGACATGTCCTCATTGTCTACGGGCCCTGCCCACCTCAGCTGACCCCATTGTTGTTGCCCGCTCCAAGGGTCCCGGGAGTGTTTCAGCCTGATTTTTGCAAGTCGCATGACACACCGATGAGTCCTCCTTGTACTTTTTCTCCCCGAAACGCAGCGGGTCATAGCTGAAATTGGGAGGTCGGGAGCCGTTCCATGCGGCAGCATCTGCCATCTCTACGTAATTGCTTCTGTGACCTCCTGATGCCCATGCGACATCACAACAAATTTGTGACATGTCAGGACATTCGGTCCTCTGCGGGCTCCGTTCTGAGTGATTCTGAATATTCTAGAACACCGTTCTCTTGGGCAGCCGGCAGCGAACAAAGAAATTTTGATGAGTTGCAGGAGAGAGAGATTCAGGCGTTGTGCTAAATACGATTCGTGTGGTGCGCGCACACGGGCAGTAGTGGTTGCCCTGCAATCGGAAGGACTCGGGTTTAAATCCCCCCGTTGCATTACCGCTGGTCAGGGTTCTTACCCTGTATTGAACCCTAGATTGGTTGAAAAGTATCTCAGTATTCAAACCTAACTTTGTAACATGCCTTGTACAAAGGGTATAAGCTGAAAAGTTTAAATGCACATGTACAGATATTGTTCTGCTGCAATACTGTACATCCTTTGTACTTTGTGCTATTGAACCCAATACTGTGTTATATTATGAGTGCTTTCGGATGCAGCGCGGTTAACATTTTTACGTCTTCGAATGCAGAATAACTAATCCGTCTGTGCAGCTCGCTTTTATGGGATGCTGTGAGGTTATGAGTTGTTCGGTCAAATCTGATGATGGGTGAGAAACAATGTTCACCTGGGACACGACACACTGTAGGCGCAGAGTTGTGCTCGCAGGGCGCCTTTCGCAGAGTGCGCGCACTTGAAGAAGGTGTGTGTTTCTCTGTTTCTCTCACTACAGTCTGGTTACGACACTTCAGGACAATTTCCCGTTAACAGATCAGCTCCTTTTTAGCCCCTGGTGTGATGTCGGGAATGACTGTGCTGTGTATCAAAGGGCATTAGCTAATGAAAGACACACAGGTTCCTGTTGCAGTTTGCTGCTTTTAAGGCAGTCTTTTTCCCCAGTTCCTCCTGTGGGCCTTTAACCGTTTTCTTTTCATGCCTCAGTGTTTAAGAGCACGAAGGCAGCTTCCTCCTTGCTGTCCTTTTAGGCCAATCAATAATTCATGCTCCCCGCCACTGGCCCGTTCCCTCATTATCCCTGAAGAGCCAGTCGAGTGGGGGCACCTTCCTAGCCAAAACCCCACGACCGACGGTGAACCCCATGTGGGTCAGTCCCCAGCGACGGCATGGGCCCACCCTGCGCATAGGAAATCTCCTGAAGGGCCGTTTTGGAGATCTGGACTTTGTTGCATCGCGTTCAAAAGCTGCGCCGCACGTTCAAAGCCTCTTATCTCCGGCAATAAGAAATGGCGTGACACCCGTCCACGCGTAGAGTCTCAAATCATGGCAAAACACAAGGCATTTCAAAAAAAAACCGAGCAAAAAATCAGGGCCGAATGGAGGACGGCGGACGCCCCGGCCGCTACGTTTTTCAGAAGGAGAGGACGTCCGGCATTTCTGTGCCTTGTGCCGGTGTCACCGCACGGCTCCATCCCCGGGCGCCCGCGTGCCAGGAGATAAGTTTACGGCACCTGCATGTCAATTGAGGGGACCGTGATGGGGCACCGCGCCGTGACAGATGGGAAGCGTTTCAGCCGAGCTGATTTTCCAAAACAAAGCCCTTCCAGCAGTCCTGTGAGCTTGACCTCCATCCCATGCCCGCCACCCCCGAACCCCATCCTCTTTGCAGATATGACATGTCATTGAATAATGTTTAAAAAGCATCTCAGAGAGATATTACCAACTCAACTAATAGTGCTGATTTCAGGCAATTAAGCAATTTAACAGATGGCCTCCGGACCCTCGCTGACAGCCGTCAGTTTGTTCCAATGGATATCAAATATAATGGCTCCGGTCAATGAAGAATAAAACCCTGGAGAGGTTCAAAATGAGCTCTGGAGATGCTTGACTAGAGTCAAAGTCGAAGTGGGTGATGCTGATGTGGAAGCAGGGTCCTGTGTACAGAACCACCCAGATCCGCCGTGGAACGATCCGTGGAGACCGAGAAACATCCATCCGTTGTCGGTAACTGCTTGTGCAGCGCAGGGTCGCGGTGGTCTGGAGCCTACCCTGGAGTCACCGTGAGACGGGGTACACCCCGATCAGGGCGGCGGTCTGTCACGAGGCAACCCCTCACACGTACACACACTGAGGGTATTTGGAGTTGCCTTTTCGCCCATACAGTCATCCCCTGCGACACATCCATCTGACTTAACCATAGTCAGACTTTACAACGAGTTTAATTTAATACCCCTACTCCGGGTTGCGAGGCATTTCTTCGCATTTTGGAAGACCGAATTCTGATTTTGTACGCGGCACAAAACATTCACATTTATTCCTTTAAGACAGACGTTTCTGTAAAGCAACCCGCAATGATTACTATGCAGCGTTTTGCCGACGCCTTTATCGAAGGTGCGTTGCAGTGTTATATACGCCGCAGTAAAGAACATATCTGTGCAGCAGAGCAACGTAACGCACTCACACACATGCACACACAGAAATGAAACACACTTTAAGGGGGAAACTGGAGGAAACCCACATAAATACGGGGAGATGCGTGACAGAGGATTTATTTGTGATGGGGCATTTATATGTAAATTTATTCCGAATATTGGTGTTTTTATACTTGAACGTTTATAAGTAATTACAATATATATTTATAAACATGTTCTCTCTTGTAGCTCAACAGACATCGCTTTGACCGGTAGAGTATTCGTGTGCGTGACAGACTTGCCCAGGCCTCTTCTGCACATGAGTGTGTGTGTGTGTGTGTGTGTGTGTATATAGGTGGAGTGACAGTTGGTTAAACATTCATCGCCTCACTCTCAATTATTGAGGATGCTGCTTCGTACGGCTGATGCGGCAAAGCCGGCGATGGACCGAGGGCAGAGCGATTGGACCGGAGAGCCCCCACCGAGCACTAAACGGCGCTGCACGGCCTCTTTGATATTTTAAGTAAGGGCTGTCATTTCGCAAATAGGCACACTGTTTCTCATCGTGGCCGCGGGGCCCTTCTCCTCTGTCGGCTTCCTTATTGCCTGGTTAGCGCGTCCTATCGAGGATATCCGCAGCCGGCGGTTCGCCGGCGGACCTCGGCCGTGTCGCACATCCTTGCGCGTATCATTATGAGTCCTGTCATTATTAAGGGCGTTATTACCGCTACGGCGTTAGGGTTTTATTTAAAAATGCGTGGGCGCTTTGAGCTCGACGGTCGTTTCGAGGCCTTCTCTCCACTCTACGTGGTCATATTTAATGCACAGAAGCAAATATGTGACCCCCCCCCCCCGACCCCGCAGGTCCAGGGTGCAAAACCTCTTCAGAGCCATTGAGAGCCTCTTCCTTCTCAAGCCCCTCCCACGCACACCTAGAATTTCTCTTTCGTTTTGTTCAAAACCGACTGCTGTTTGTTATCTCGGGTTTCCTCTAACGCGCTCTATTCTGAAGGTCAGACGTCAGGAAACACGTCCGCCAAGGAAAGAACCGCTGCACCGCCTCAGCAAGGAGGGATTAAGGAAGCCGCCAAGCGCCCGCGGGGGTGAACTGCCTCTCGCGTTTCCGCCGCTATTGACAGCTTTTATCAGATCGATGAACTTAATGACTTTCTTAAGGCTCAATTGATGATTGGTGATTATGTGCCCTTCAACTCTGTGATTATCTCTGCGGCTTCTGAAAATATGTCCAACGAGGCGATGTTTTTCCGCAGCGGGCCGTGCCGTTCGGCGAATGTGGCGGCTGCCGAACGAGTAGCGCAACACGCCCGATTGCCGTGCGTGCCGTTATCCTAAAAAACAATATTGTTTATGCGCAGTTGCGACCGTTTGGAAGCGGCGTGGATTCTACCTCGATGTTTTTGTCCCGTCAGAAATATGGGCGCGCTGGTATTGCCCAGAAGCATCCTGTATAATAGGTGAAAGGGATGAATAAATAATGAGCAGAGCGGGTGGGGGCTCCGCTGAGCGATGGGGTCACCGGCACGAGCCGACCTGACATCTGGCAACTAGAGCCAAGGCGTGCGTACGAGAGCCGACGGTGACGCTCGTCAACACGCGGCGACCGTGCGAGGCGCTCGGAGAACTCGTGCGAATATTGATAAACGCATCTGTTAACGTCTCGGGTGGGATGAGGACAAGAGTGCGGGTGAGGACGAGGAGACGGGGGCAAGGATGCCTTAGCCAGGGAGACGGAACGAGAAGGCGAAGGGCGTCGGCGTAAAGGGTGGTCTCGCCCGATCCGACCAATGCCCCGCCCGCCCTTCGTCTTGCACCCGTCCATAGACTGCAGTTTCTCCAGTCGCTCTCAAAGCGGGACTCGGAGAGAGAGCCGATTTCCTGTGGTCCGCGTGCAGATTTCTGAGCTTTAACCTTCCCGCAGGGGCCCCCCCATCAGCTCCGTGAGACCCCCGGAGGCTGTTCGAGTGTCGGGTGCTCTCCGGAACTCCCGAACCCAGCAGATCACCGAGGTTGTGGCTGCGGCGCGTTTGAGCGTCTACTATACCGTATGTGTGTTTGAGCTCCGCTTTGAAAGGCTGCTCTTACGCTGTAATTGAAACGGACTGAGAGGCGACAGCTTCGCTGCACCATTCCGCGAGGCTAAAACGCCACTCTTCAGGGGTGTTTCACTTTTCCGCGCGTCCGCCAGCGGCGCTGTAATTGTGCGACGGCAATTAAATCGCTTGCCGTCGTACTGGAACGATCGAACTGCCCCGGTCCTGCCCCCGGACGCAAAATCAATGGGCGCAAAGCAGTGTACAAGTGTGTTAACTGTCCATAGCGCGATGCTCCGCAAGGGTTCCTGCGCTTGCCGCCGCCGCCGCCGTGTGTTCTTGGTGGAGGCCCAGCAGCCCACGAGCCTCCCGTTCCGACTGCTGGGGACTCGTACGCTCGCGCTGTCCCGCCACTTGCGACCGTAAATGACGGATTGCAGCTGTCAGGTTCGACTGAAGAGCTTTATTAATACCGGAGTAACAGAGCGCAGGAGGGCGGCTCATAACTACAGCACGGACTCTTAACGTGAGCCGGTTCTTGTGCAGAGTACCTGGGCCTTGAAACACAGATCGTACTTGCAGGCGTGAAGTTTAAGAAACGTTTATTGCGAGACCCATCCTTTAGAATGCGGCGAAAGAAGAAATGCAGCGACAGTCAAATGTCTGAGTGCTTAGAATCACGTTTTTCACAGTTATCCTGGTATTTTACGACATTTAATCCGCCGGGGAGCCCAGTGCTGTTTTCCTCAGAACATCCATTCTCTTCTGATTGGCGGTGAAGGAGTGGTACGATTTTATAGTTTCCCCCATTTATAGAACAAAAAACTAGTTGTCATAGGCAGAAGGTGCTAAACACGTACGAACAAACCTCAGCAAACGTGTGTGACGGCCATAGAGCCACCGAACGCGCGAGGCATGTAAACGTGGTATTCGTGGCCCTGTAATGTCTCACCTTTGACCTTTCGCCTTGTGTCCCCTTGCAGAGGCTGGCTAGAGAAGCAGAGCTGTTGCAGATGGAGCATATCTGGCAGGATGGCATCAAGGTAAGACACCTCTCTGTCTGCTCTAGCCCAGACGGTGCAGTTCCGTACCCCGCCAGTCGGGGGCGCTCCAACATCTTTTCAGAGTGCAGAGAAGGAGCGCAAATAAGGAAGGCTTCCAGAGATAGCAATATACAGTATTTCCCTGTTGCGAAAGGTGCATCCTGCTGCAGGGGATATGATAGCTCTCATGGAAATGAAGTGACGGAGTTTATATGTTATTACTAAGTTTCTCAACCGCTGCTCTGAAACGCCTGGCTGAAGCAACCGCATGTGCTGAGTATAGTTTAATCGGCGTGGCAGTGCTCCCTCTAAGATGATATTCTGCCCGATTGATTTTTCTGCTCTGCAGATATAACTTCTTTTTTGCATGCTGTTGCACTTCGCTGCTTTCTCAAGAAATGCATCTGACCGCAAAGGTCAGTGTGTGGTTGTATCCCGACACGGCGCAGATACCCTAAAGCACGGCTGGGTCACTTCTCTTTGTCTCTCAGACACTCTTCAACAACAGGTGTGGGTAGCAGCAGGTGATGTAGTGGTTTGAGCTGCTGCCTGTGGTTCTGAAGGTTGTGGGTTTGAATCCCACCTCTTGGGGTGGTAGCCTGATGTATGGTACTTACCCTGAATTGCTCCTCTGAAAGGTACCTGGCTGCATCAGCTACACTAGTATGAAATGTAAGTTGAACAAATGAGTGTGTAGCTTTGCTGGAGTGACTGTTTGGTGGCCCAAAGCATGGGCCTGATCTGCAGTGTTGGGGCTCAGCCAAAGAAGTGTAGAGTGATCACTTCCCTCAGCTTGTACAATACAGACTCTTGGAGAAGTCACATTGCTAGGTTGTGCTCTGTTGCCATGGTGATGTGGTGGAGCAAAGCCCATGGCAAGACCTGCAGGCACAGATCTGACATCACCTTGTGTGTGATGAGCAGAAGATGCATGATACATACATTCAGAAGATGGAAGTGGTTGTTTCCAAACAAACGTGAAGATGCTGTTTCAGTTAAGCAGCAAGGCCTGTGATCTAAAGCTTGTAGGTATCAATGTCAGCAGGAGAAGTGCTGCACATCTACTGAACATATGAATGTATCTACTGATTTAGTGGAGGCTTTTCTCTGAAATGATTTACAGTGTTGCAGGACTTACAGTTATTTATACAGCTTGGTAGTTTTTACTGTATCTGTTCAGGGTAATTACCTTGCTTAAGGGTAAGATGCGACCTTGGGTCCTTATAAATAATAAATATTTATTTGTTTTTAATATTATTCATTTGATATTATTTGCTCAGTTCAGGGCTCAGAATTTCTGCCTCAAATATTGAATTTACTCTGTTAGAGATTGCGGGACTTCTTTATTATTTTTAGAAATGATAAAAGAAGAAATAATTTGTAGACGTTAGAGAAATGTCATCTTGACAACCTGCGTGTTTTCAATAGGTCATACGTTCGTACTTTATGAAAAACCCTGCGGTTAAGCCTGTTTAAGATTGAACGGTTGCACCACCTTTCCTCTGATGCCTCTACGCTCAGCCAAGAAGGAGTTTGTGTTTCCAACGGTAACAACCTGTGCCACAGACCAGCCCTGTTGACCCCTATTTCCCCAGGAATTTACCTGTTGTCTGTTCCATATTGTCTGTTTTTGGCTCCACTGCTCTGGGATGGAACTGGCACATGAAAAAAACATTAAAGGGGAAGAAAGATGATGCACTTGCATCTCTTCAGCCTAAATGTTTCCGTTGAACATTCTCGGAAGGGCCGTCTCTCCCTCCGCTGTCAGTATCTGTGAAGTCCCTCATGCGCAGATACACCTCTCCTTTGTTTCTCTCAATGTTGAAAGTTGTGTTTGTGACAGTCACCACATGTGTCAAACTGACCTTTCCTAGCTATACACACACATGCACACACACATTGTCTAAAACTGCTTGTCCCAAGCGAGTTTGAGGCAAACCGGAGCCTAACCCAGCAACGCAGGGCGTAAGGCTGGAGGGGGAGGGGACACACCCAGGACGGGACGCCAGTCCATCGCAAGACACCCAAAGCAGGAATCAAACCCCAGACCCACCAGAGACCCTGGGCAAACCCACTGTGCCACCACACTCCCCGCCTTTCCTAGGTATAACTTGGCTAAAATTATTTTGTTGTATAAATAA
Source organism: Scleropages formosus (assembly GCF_900964775.1). Taxonomy (NCBI): domain Eukaryota; kingdom Metazoa; phylum Chordata; class Actinopteri; order Osteoglossiformes; family Osteoglossidae; genus Scleropages; species Scleropages formosus. Next base: position 30,924,865 of record NC_041807.1, read on the forward strand.
TTCCTACGCAGTAAAGCTCCTATGATACGCACGATGAATCCGTTCCAGGTGCCAAACCCCACTGCTCAGTCACACCCTCCTATACCTTCCTATACCCACCTGGTTCCGCCTACATACCCCCACGCTCTCCCAGTGTCGTTCATATTCTCTCACACCCCCACACTTCCTCAGCCCCACCCACATACTCCTGTACACTCTCAAATCCTTCACTGTTTTCCATGTATTTTACTGTTCATTCATATGTATTATTATATGTTTCATTATAGTGTTAGTTTGAGGGGGGCGCGGTGGTGCAGTGGGTTGGACCGGGTCCTGCTCTCCAGTGGGTCTGGGGTTCGAGTCCCGCTTGGGGTGCCTTGCGACGGACTGGCGTCCCGTCCCATGTGTGTCCCCTCCCCCTCCGGCCTTACGCCCTGTGTTACCGGGTTGGCTCGGGTTCCCCGCGACCCCGTATGGGACGAGCGGTTCAGGAAATGTGTGTTAGTTTGACTCAGTTTTGCTTCCTTTTCCACACCCGATTTTAGAACGAATTTTGGCACTGCACTTTTATTTTCTGGCCTCTTTTATTTATCTGCCTTTATCTGAATTCCCTTTCAATATCTCACCCAGTCCTTCTGCTTCCAATTCAATCACAGATGAAGCAAAGCAAGCGAACCCATTTGTGTCTGGTGTTATAGTCGCACGTAATGCCCGTCACCTGTCTGACCTTAAGTGCTGGAGGGTTGATCTAGGCTGGGCTAGGCACCTATGTCTCAAAGACTCCACGCTCTCTTGGGACCCTCAAAGCCCCCAGACTTCTGCTTCTCCAGCATGAGATGTCCACATGGGGCTTCCACCACTGACATGTGATCCTGCTGTACTTTGAAGGCTCATTTTTGCCTGTGCAACTGAGATCTGTACCTCTGAACGAAGAGCCCTTGATTTCTTTTTCAAGACAAGGCGGAGTGCCGAGCGTAGAGTTTAGGGTTTCCCACTGAGCGTCTGAAGGTTCGACCTTGAACTGATGTCTTTCTGTAGAGAACAAGAAGCTTAATCCCCCCCCCCCCCCTCCATCACCCATCAACACAGACATCAGATATCAATGTGAGCACAACACATCATCACATGAGACAACATCACACACATTGGGTATCAATAAGCGCAGTACACAGCAACACTTACCGCATCAACACCTGCATCAGATACCTGTAGAAAAACCATACTTTAACATGCCGGTCAGATGTCAATGCTCTAATCACATGTGCAGACATGTATCATGTTTCAACACTTACAGTACTGTGCAAATGTCTTAGGCACTTAGATGTTTCACAGAAATATTTGTTTTAGATGGTTGTTTAATGTTTTCTGCATTAGTGTCAATGGGAAAGAGCATATTTTAGGTTTCCAAGCATCCCTTCTGCAAAAAGTTACAGTATTACAGTGGGGGTTTTATATGTTGTTTAAGAAAGAAAGTAGACACACCCACACAGTCTGAGACCATTTGTCCCGAGTGGGGTCACGGCAAACCGGAGCCTAACCCGGCAACACAGGGCGCAAGGCTGGAGGGGGAGGGGACGCACCCAGGACGGGACTCCAGTCCCATCGCAAGGCACCCCAAGCTGGACTCGAACCCCAGACCTGCCATAGAGCAGGACCCGGTCAAACCCGCCACACCAAGCAGTTGTTGACGCTGGATGGTTACTAAGCTTTCTAGGAAGTTTATTAATTAAGAGCATTATTTTTGGAATCATTCTCACTTTACAGCCTTTTTCCCCAACCAAGTGCCTACAACTTTTGCACAGTACTGTATATGTGACAAAGTGAGATACATGACACATCCACACATACATCAGGCCTGGGCGCGAACATCTCCAGACCACTTGGTGATTCAACGTGACTCTTCTGCGTAATTATTTACTATTAAACAATGACGTTTCTCTCATGAAGGAGGGTGGTGAATGTTGAGAGAATACAACATGTTGTAGTTAAACTTTTTCACTCTAGCAGCGTTGGCCTGTTCTCAGGGCACATATTAATTTCACTTTCAAAAGAAATGTGCTGTATTTTTGTAACACAGACGAAAAGACATACACACATGCCAACGCCAGCTGTTGGCCTGACATACGCGCCTTTTTGTGGTTTTACGCTGTGACCCAGCTGATATTAAGTATCATTATACCGTGATTTTACAGTGTCGGTGTCATCTGTTCTCTCACGATCTGTTGCATATTTTCTTTTATCCTACCATCCCGTGGCATTTTCTCAGCTACACTGCGCTGTTCAGTTGACAGACAGGGACCTGCAGTAATTTGTGCAGCTACACGCAGCCTAAGCTTCTACATCAGCACTGGTGGGAAGTGTTTAACCACTAATAAAAAACACACACACACACACACACACACACCATCTGAACCGCTTATCCCATATGGGGTCGCGGGGAGCCAGAGCCATACCCGGCAACACAGGGCATAGGGCTGGAGGGGGAGGGGACACACCCAGGACAGGACGCCAGTCCATCACAAGGCACCCCAAGTGGGACTTGAACCCCACACCCACCGGAGAGCAGGACGAGGTCCAACCCACTGCGCTACCACACCCCCCGTTAATAAAAATTTAAGGATTATATGACAAGGCAATTCAGCAGTTATATAACAACGCTGTGATTGCGCAGACCTTCTTGTTGTACAGATTTTAAAAGGCAGAAATAGAGCATTCAGAGATCTTTTGTCTGTTCCTGGGTATTTTCCCGAAATATCGTGTGGTAAAACGGCACCGTTACAGGCACGTGCTCTTCCTCAGATCTGCAGTAATACAAAGGAGGGTAACGTGTCACATTTCGATATGGAAAACTTGTGGGATCTAAGGCTACAGAGATCCATTGAGTTCCATTCCTAAATGGCCCTTGAGTGAATGCATGAAGCATGTGGGTCGAGACCCGAGAGCTGGGGGACGCAGTGCATTTTCTCCTCTCCTCCTCCCATTTGTTTCGTGTCAGCAGCCAGGTTATGTCCCCCATACTACCTTCTGGATACGTACCTGCCGGCATGTGTGTAAAAGAGACCCCCTCTGTTTGTGTGTGTGTGTGTGTGTGTGTGTAAAGGTTTACAATGTGATAAAGTGGCCAGCAGACATCCCATCCCTAGGTTGCCACACAGAGTTAACCCAAACCGCCGTTTCTCGTCTCCCGGGAAACCGCCTCATGAAGCGAGGCTGTCATGGTACACTACCCACAAATGGATTTTTGCCCCCCCCCCACCCCCCCTTCTTCTCCCCAGGGATATTTGTGTAAAGGTTTTAACAGATTTAAAACAAATAGTTGTGCTGCCCCCTCCCCCCGACGGAGGCCCCGTCGCCACGCGCGAGCTACAGTGCTCCGGTTCTCTTCTCGCAGAGGGCCACAGTCGCAGTGTGTTGGCTGGTGCGTTGGGCTCGAGCCACCTATTCCCGGGTACCGAGCCAGTCCCCCTCCCACCACTGGGGCCCCCTGCCTCTCAAAGGGCTTCGCTGGCCTGTCTGATACTGCAGGCGTCACCAGATGCCCCCGAGGCTACAGTCTTTGTGTTTCTAAACATGATCCCCATCTGTGCGTGTGTGTGTGTGTGGACATATCGTATGCAGCAGACCTCTATATGATTCGTACAGTGTGTGTGTCTGCAATGTGGTGAGTGCTGCTACCAGACATACTGTATGAACAGGAATCATGGGCATTTCTGACGCTGGTGGAGCCGCCCTTGTGTCCGAGGCCCCTCCCACACACCTACTCCCACCCGTGACGGAAGCTGTCGCCTCAGCATCATCAACCGAAAGCGAAAGCCGCAGTGATTAAAGGAGGAATATACATTTTATTCATTCATTTAGCTGATGCTTTTCTCCAAATTGACTCACAGTGTTAGGTTCGTACGCTGAGCTGCTGACAGCTGTTTACCCACAGCCGGGGTATTCTTACCGTGTCAGCACAGGGTGGTACTTTGACCGAGGGTACAGCGGTAGAAGGAGGCGCCTTTAACCACTACGCCTCCCGCTGGCCCTGTTCCGAAGCTCGCATACAGATGTGATTGCGAGGATAGGAATACGAGGGATGGGTCTCTTCTTTAACTGTCTCTCTGTCGCTCCATCGTCTATTTAATTCTTTGTTTTTTAATCAGCCGTGGGGGAGAACGAAAAGTTTTGAAAATATCATATTGTGGGAAACGTGGCAGATGAGTCCCAATGGTAATATGTCATTAATAATGTATAAGAGCTGATTTCATTTGCCTTTGTAATTAGGACAGGTAATGAATCTCACCGGGGGGTGGGGGTCCGTAAACCTTCTAAATTATTCCTGAGGAAGAGGAGGATGGAGGGGGAAACAGAAATTGACGTATTGCGTGGATACGATCGCCTCCGTTTGGGCCTTTTCCTCTTTAAATGTACGTTCTTGACGCGCTGCGCTGAGTGACAGTTTAATTAGATTAGGAGCGCCTGCTCCGTGCGCATATTAAAGAGCAGCGCTCGGCGTCCCGGAGGAGACGGGGCCTCCGCGTGTGTCACGGAGCGGCCGCTTTAGCGCGAGGAGGCCGAACGCGGGCGACGGCGGGGGCCAGGGTCTCCTCCGCCGAAATCCCGCGCCGCACGGCCCGGCGCTCCGACCGGCGACGGCGTCGCCGCGGCTGTTCCACTTTGAGAAGTTTCAAATCTCATTTGGCTGTATCTGGCGGGCGCGTGGCGCTGCGGGGGCGCCTCTCTGTCTCGGGTTTTATTCCCCGCCGGATTACAGAAATACGGTGGGAGAAGCATTAGGTTGGGATGTGGTCAGGGTCAGCTTAAAAAGGATTAGTGCAGTCATTATAATTATGGGAGCAGAGATGTGCATACTCACCCAAGGCTCCAGGTTTGTGTCACGCCCCCTGTAATACTCTTAACACAGCTTGTGAGTTCGCGAGGAGAACACTCCCCTTCCTGTGTTAATAGGGCCAAAGCGAACAAACAAGAATTTAATAACACTCTTTTTCCTACAGTTACAGTTAGTCAGGCTAATATGATTATCCAAAGCAATTCCGCATCAAAATATGCGTTAATTGAACTGTAAATACTTGCAGTCCCCTGGATTTGTTACTGGGGTGCGTGCGAGTGTGTGCAGAGCGGAGCGCGGCAAGAATTCACAGGTGCACTGCTGTACATACATAGAGACACACACACACACACACACACACACACACACACACATACACACACACACACGTGTGTGCGCGTCACCTTGTTTATTACGCGCAGCTTGACTCCCGAGGCATTCGGTTGACCAGTTTGCCCGGGGTACCAGGCGCTCCGTCTTCCCGGCTGTTCCGGAGTTGTTGACCCGGATGAGGGCGGGAGTCCGAGAAGTTGGCGTGGACCCAACTGGAGGTTCGATTATTGTGGGAACTAAAACACGGAGTAAGCGAGGATCGTAGTCGGGGACCGGCGTGGGTCGTTCGAGGTGTAGACGTCGTCCTTGGGACGAGACGGGAATCCGAGTCGATCAGACGAAGCAGGAGATCTGAATCCGGGAAGGCGGCAAAACCGGGAACGAAGAGGGACTGGAAGGCCGAGGAGGTAAGCGGGGTTTTATCACTGTCGCAGGAGAAGAGGTTTACCCAACGAGGTTCCGCAACCAGGTGAGCCGGCACGGCCTCCTTTATACCCCGCCGCTCTAATTCGGGGCAGGTGTGGTCGATTGGCGCGGGGGCGTGACGGACGTAGGACGCACGCGTGTTGCTTTGCTTTCGCTCTTCTGTTCGGTTCCTCCCGCACAGGTGTTACCCACGGTGCCCAGGTGCGCTCGCACTTTACCCGGGTTTGGTGCCGTTCTCATTTAGACACTTTTACTTACGAAGTTAAAAAAAATGGTGACGGTCACCAGCCGAGACAGGACCGTTCGAGGTATGAGAATCCGACTTCGAGAGGAGTTTCATTTGCCGCGTCTGCTTCACCTCACAAGGAAATTCGTTGCGATTCCGTGGACTGGACTTGGGTGTTGCTTACCGCCCAACAGATGAATAACACAAGACATTTACTTTTATTTCATGACCAGGTGCTTTTCTCCACAATGAACACGGTATGGTGTTTAGTAGACAGCTTTACCCAACATGACTTACAATGTTACACTGCAGTAAACTCCCTACAGTCCCAACCATTTATACAGCAGCAGTGCGACACACACACACACACACACACACACACCCAATGGGCCATTCAGAGTCTCCCGTTCACCTGAAACAAATGTGTCTGAACTTTGGAAGGAAACCCCTCTGAACATGAGATACACATGCAAACTCCACACAGACCGAGCGGGGATCGAACCCGTGTCGAATCACGCTGCCCACGCGCTTTGAGACACCATATGAACTTGGTGTCTTGCGAATGTGAATTCATTTGCGTTGTTTTCATTGATTCCTTTTGCCTTTACATAATATAGCTACGAAAGAGCTGTTGAGCAGCGGCACATCGCCGTACAGTATTGTACAGTAATTCGTGAACAGAAATTGCCTTCTTATGCTCTGTTTTGACAACTAATGTGAGCTCTTGAAGAAATTGTCTCCATTTTAGTGGGAATTGATGATATTTTACCATAAATAGCTGTCAATGCTGAGACTGCAACCCATAAATACTTTTACCTCTAAAATTAATGGTAATTACATTTTTGACATATGAGGATTCACCTTACTTCTTAAGGCTGCTGCAGGAGGAGGAGGGATTTGAACCCAGGTCCTTCAGTTGCAAGGTGACGGCTGGAACCGCTACGCATCATGTTTCTGAATGTTTTACTTTGGACAATTACTGGAGAAATTCTAACTTTTCTCAAAGGTGCAAAAGCAGGATTCGAACCCTCAGCCCTGGATCGCCCGGTGCCCTGCCCGTTTATAAAGGACACGTTTAAATGGCATTCTTTGTTCGCTGAGGCAGCTACGTGGGCGCCGTGTTTAAAGCTGTGTGTACCGTACCTCGCTCGTACCTGCGCCGTGTGTACGCCGTGTGTACGTGGTTCACTGGAACCGCAGTGATGACGGCAGGCGCTCCGGCCCCCCCCCCCCCCCCCGCTCCGGGACGGTGCACCTTTTGTCTGGCAGAGTAGCAGCAAACAAAACGGTAGGTGGTGCAGTGCTTCGAGCCGCTGCCTACCTGGATTTGAATCCAGCCTCCCGCTGTAGTACCCTTGATCAGGGTACTTTCCCATAATGAATACAGTAAAAATTACCCAGCTGTGTAAATGGGTAAATCATTGTAATTAGCATAGCACTGTAAGGTACTTTGGCGAAAAGTGTCAGCTAAATAAATAAATATAAATGAAGAGCTGCCCCACCCCCCAGCGTGGCTCACTACACCTCCATCTTTACTAAGCCAGAGGATGCTGTGATGCAGAGGACTGGTGTGAGGATGCAAGTGTTATTAACACACACACACACACACACTGCTCCTCCCTTCCTGCCGCAGACACGCGTTTCTCTTCATCACGTCCTCTTTCCTACAACCACTGCCCGGCGTTAGTGTTAGGGTTGGCCTCATGACCCCAACGTCTAGAACTCTTCGCTCGAGCCGCAGCGTCGCGCACCATCCCTTCATCTAGAGCCCTTCGCTGTCCCCTCCGTGACGGCGCTTACGTTACGTTTTCTTCTGTCGAGTCGCGGCGATTAGCCGCAGTTAGAGCGTGAAGTTTTCACCTGCTCGTGTGTGCGCAGGCGGGCGTGTTCCCTGCCCCGTGCGCATGCATTTATTACAGCTATTAAGCACAATTACACCGCAGCGTTTTGTACCGTGTTACTCCTCAGCACCTCATTAGGCTCGCGCTCACGGCGTCATTAGAGTGTGGCGTCCCCATCGGGGTCCGGAGGAGGCGTTACCCTCGGGCCCCGAGAGCCGCTTCCTCCTTTGGGTGGGGGGGACTGCCACTGGCGCCGTTGGGTGATGGTCGCCGTCCACCGTGCCACCGTCACTTCGGAAATCCAGAGAGGGCTCTGCGTGCGGTCGGTCTGCTTGCGATGGGGTCCGGCGGAGCACACCAGCCGGTGTTGCTGTGCCTCGTGTCACACTGCTGTCATTGTGCAAAAAAATGTACAGCTCGATATCAGAAAAATTAAAATGTGGCCTGTTCTTTGTAGTATTGATGCTCCTCTTGCTCCAGTGATATTTATTCATGTAGAGACACTTTTTTCCCCAAAGTGGCTTTCAACATCGCTTTTGTATATATAAACCAAGATACTATAATAAGCTGCTTGTATTGACCTACCCATTCATACAGCAGGGTAATTTCTGCGGTGTCGATGCAGGGTAAGTCCCTCGATCAAGTGCGTTGCAGCCATAGTGGAGATTCAAAGCCAGGACATTCAGGGGGCTGAAGGTGAAGGCTGTACCCTCTATGGCACCTGTTGCCCCTGAGTGCCACCCAGCTGCTTGGCTGTGCGGTTGGATGGGGGTTCGGTTCGAACCCAGATCAGGCTCACTCTGTGTAGAGTTTTCATCTTCTGCTCGTGCTCACGTAGGTTTCCTCCCACAGTGCAAATGTGTGTTTCAGAACTGGTGACTCTATACTGCCCTTAATGCTCTGTGTGTAAGGGTGTATATACTGCCCTGGGTTCTATGCTTTCGGGATAGACCTCGCACCACCATGACCCTGCACTGGACAGGTGGTTACTGGTGATAGATCTATGATGTATATAGAGGTGACTCTGTATTTTTGTGGCACAGCAGCACGGTGATGACTGCACATAAATGGTGGCACTTGCGGGAGGGGATTGGATCCTGTCTTTCCCGATGAGGCCTTGTGATAATGAAGTTCTATTATTACCATGACACAGAAAATCACAGTGGAGAGAACAGGGCGAAAGAGGCTATGTCTAAAAACAAATATCGCTAATCATTTTCAGAACAAATCCGACCACCTTGGAGACCTCGCTGACATCATATGTCATGTATGTCAGTATGTTTTTGCATGGCTTTTACCGCGATATAAGATCCTGTGTTTACTGTTCTTCGAACCCTGCGTGGAGGTTCTGCACAGGGTGCGTGATTGGCAAGCGTGGGTACGACACACACACGCAAACAGGCACATGGTGGAACTCCAGTGTTCCCAAGGACAGCACTCTACCAACTCAGCCACGCCGCCCCACCACCCCAGCTCACTCTGAAGTGTACTGTAACAGTGATCAGTAGGGTCAGTGGAGCGTGGACACAGAGATCAGCCTGTCAGTCCTGCCAAAGTCCCCCAAATCCTAGCCCAAAGATTGATCATAAGAGCATGGTCATATCTGTGTGTCTGTCACAGTGTAGGGACCCCTGACTTTGTGCGACTGTCACTATTTAAGGACCCCTGACTGTGACTGTCACTCGGTAGTGACCACACGCAGTCAGAGTGACTGTCATTATTTAAAGACCCCCGACAGGGCCTGTCTGACAGTCACCGTTTAAGGACACCGTCGCATGATTGTGTAGAGACCCCAGGTGCCGTGTAGGTGTCTGGTACGAGGTGCTGTACAATTTACGGGATAGTCCAGCTGCTTGTGGCGGAGACAGCAGTAGCTTAATACAGCAAATCTGTTTCCAGTGGGTCTCCAGACAGGGACGGTGTGTAATGTTTGGGAGCAGGGCGTGTGACCCGGTCCCGCACGGGAAGCCGTCGTACCCCTGAGCAAGGTACTTTACTTCAATCAATATAGTATATATTCTGCTTTGTAGACAGGGCCCGCCATGGGCTGTATGGATGAAAGGATCTAATGAACAAACGTTTCTGCGGCAATTGCTTTATGGAATAATCTTCGCGACGATGAACTCATTTGTTCGGCACTCCGAATGAAATATAAATATATGTACTGTAAAACACTGCCCGACCTTATTGAAGATGGGGACTCGGGTGTCGACTCGGGCCTCGTCCGGATGCGGCGGTGGTGGGGCGGGGGAGGGGAAGGGCCCGCTGCGGGGCCCGCCTCATTTCATGCAGGAGGTGCGCTAATGATCTATTTGGTACCTGCGCCGGGCCATCTGCTGTGCGAATTCTGCGGGGCACACGCTGACATAATCATCTCGGGTTGGACAAGAACCGATCCCCGGCGTTTGGGCGGTAAATCAGCGCGGCCCGCGTTACAGGCGCGCTTGTTGACGCCGTAGCGCCGATATGAGGCCCGGCTGTTGGTGGCATTAGAGTTGCCGCTATTATGATCGTTGCGTGATTTAAGGTGCGCGTCCGCTGAAACGAAATGATGTGTGAAATAGACATTAAAGTGTTTTATTGGCTTTTATTTTGTCAAGGTCATCGGGCTGTCCTCACAGTGAATGTCAGCGATCTCCGCTGGATTGCCCTCATTTACACTGGTTCGAAAGAATGACTTGGGATTTTTTTCTGTTGTTGTTGTTGTTGTTTTCGAAGAGAAGGATATCGCGTTCGTCTTAATCTCCATTTATTAGGCGTAATAATATATGCCCGGTCCTCTTTCTGCTTCTGTTTCGAGGCTGTGCAAGGATTTCACAGGCAAGAGCTGTGTCGTTGTGCTGTGCCGCCACTGCATCGTATTATAGGAGCTACTACTGAACTACTATTGACTATTGAAACCGCACTTAGAAGGTTCTTTTTTAGGGAGTCATTGAGGAATTATCATAGCTACGTGTTTACAACTTTACAAGATGGATTTGTAGCATTTCTGTATTGTTAAGGCATTCTGTTGGGGCTCTATTCCTTTAGATAGTTTTACTTGAGAACAATGTTTTACATGCATCTGCGTTGGGCTTGTGTCCCATCCAGCACGTACCCTGTCTACCTGCCCCGTGGTCTGTGGACCGCCACGACTCTACACTGTACGAGGGGTTATCGAGAATGGATGAATGATGGTATTTACAGTGTACTGGGATGTACATGTAATAGTGGTGCAAATCCTTAGAAGTTCATTTGTATTTGGGATGGGACCTTCATTTGTGGGGTGGAGTAGACATTGGGAGTGGGACAAATACTGACACTTGGATGTGACAGTGGTGTCTCGCAACTCCTGGGCTGTGGGTTCAGCTGTGGGTTTGAATCAGCTCAGTTTGTATGGAGTTTGCACGTTCTCTTCGTGTTCATGTCGGCTACCTCCAGGTGCTCTGGTTTCCTCTCACAGTCCAAAGACATGTTTCAGGTGAACCGGCGATGCCAAATTGACCTTAGTGTGGGAGCGTATGAGTGAGCGTGTGTGGCTACCCTCAGGTTCGACCCTATCTAGCCCTGTGTCTCCAGGATGGGCTCCCATCCTCCACAGCCCTGGCTTGGAGAAGAAGTTAATGAAACTGAATGAGTAATACAGGTGATGTTCAAGCCCAGAGATGGGAAAGCGGGGCGGTTACTTCCACGGTGGCCCCTCTCTGTCGGCAGCAGCCCCGGGACCTGCACTCCTAGGGGCGTTCCATGCATTTTCTTATAAGATAACCTTCACTTCGGTGACGTCGCCTCGCTAGTGCCATCGCGGCCGATCGGAGTCGGTGGGACGGCGAGAGGTCCGGGGAGCGAGGTGGGCGGAGCTGGGTGGGGTGGTGTGGCGATGATGGTGGTGGTGGGGGGCGAGATATGCGCTCCGCGGTTCCATCAGAATGCATAGCGGCAGCTGCCGTGTATTTGAAATGCATTAGCGCTAATAGCGGTGCCATTAGCGGAGCGCTAGGTTCCCGTACAGATGGGTTGCTGTACATGAAGTGAGGGAGAGAGGCACCCAGAAAGAAGGAGCCATCTTCTAGGCCATTTACTGTAATCATCGCTCTGTAATCAATCAATCCTTTCATCGTCAAGCAAGAAGGCCCATGTGAGAGTGTGCGCGCGCGCCGCGCACGAGTGTGTGTGTGTGTGTGTGTGTTTGAGGGAGAGGGAGAGAGGGAGACAGAGGCGATGCGCCTGCGCTCGGCTTTTCAGTCTAATGGACTGAATTCTTACTATGTTTATTTATAATTGAGAAGCCAAAAAGCAGCTTTTTATTTTCTCGCTTGGGGTCTTTTTCATCAGTGCTCAGAAACGCTCGTCTAATGCCGACAGCGCCTCGCCGGATCCGCGCGTTCGGCGGCGCCGGCACTGCCGTCGTCGCAGCGGCCCCTCGTGGCGTGGGTAGGAACCGACCGCGAGAGCTCCCTCCGCGTGCCGGGGCTTATTCATCAACCTTCAAATTAAGATAATTAGCCCTTCAAGGGAAATTATTGCTCATCATCTGGCTGGCGCCCTTTTAGGACACTATCAGCCTTGTCATCAACATGTCTGCTCGCGCCACTTTTATGTTCTCTCACATATTGAATATATTAGTCATCAATAGATCGGGGCCAGCGGGCCCCTTCGCGGTTCGCGGCATCGCTCTAGACTCCTCCGCAAGGACGAGGGTGCAGATCCCGCTCCTGCTGCAGTACCCTTGAGCAAGGCACTCACCCTGAATTGCTCCAAAAAATTACCCCGCTCTATAAATGGGTAAGTCGTAAGTGTACGCCCCCAACCAGACCGCTACGCTCCTCCGCTTCTGTCCGCTTGGTGGTCCCACCCGTAAAAGGTCCAAAAGCAAAAGCACGAACTAGGTTCTCAGTTCTGGCTCCGATGTCATGGAACGACCACCCCCTCTCACTCAGAACTGCTGAAACTCTGTCGATATTTGAAAGGGTCTGAAAACTCACCTCTTCCAGACTCACCTTTCCCCTCATCTAAGTTCCCGTAATGTGTAAATGTTCATGCTCTATAATTTTGAGATCATAACTGTTTAATAATGTATGGATACTTTCACCCAGCTACTTGTGTGATTTAAATGTTTTAAAAAAAGATTATTAGGAATGTGATTAGGAATTTTCGATTATTTGGATAAACCTTTATGCAGCTCTTCGTTTGATGCTGGTTCATATGGTGTAAAGTAACAGACTAACTGTCCTTTACAGTCACGCGTTTTCATCTAAGTCACTGTAATTCACACATTGTATTTTCTATGAGATGTGTGTCACTTGGGAGGTGTGGTGGGGCAGTGGGTTGGACCGGGTCCTGCTCTCTGGTGGGTCTGGGGTTCAAGTCCTGCTTGGGGTGCCTTGTGATGGACTGGCATCCCGTCCTGGGTGTGTCCCCTCTCCCTCCAGCCTTATGCCCTGTATTCCCAGGTTAGGCTCTGGCTCCCTGCAACCCCAAATGGGACAAGTGGTTTGGAAAGTGTGTGTGTCACTTTGCAGCAAAGTGTTTACTAAATGCATAACTGTAAACATTGTAAGTCACCTTAATGAAGAGCTGCATGAGTCAACAACACCTGTTTTGTCACAGAACCTAGTGTAGTGGTTAGAGCTGCTGCCTCTGGATGCAAAGCTTGCAGGTTCATACCCCACATCTGGCTGTAGTACCTTAAGCTTGGTACTTACCCTGAAATCAATCTGGTGAAAAACTAATATTAACATTGTAAGTTGCTTTGGAGAAAAGTGTCAAGTAAATAAATCTGTAAAAATGACAGATGTGTGTTTTCTTGCTTATCTCTGCCTTACATTTTAATTTTCGACACGACACACGGGTCAGTGGCATAAGCTCAGCGGCGTCTCTTCTTCGCAGCGTTTGTCCAGACGTCAGTCAGAAAGTCGGATTGTTGCGGCACCCCTCGGAAGGCCCCGCCACCCTCGCGCGTCTCACCACAAAGGGTGTTTACCGCGCTAAGTGATGGTGTCGGTGAACGCTTAGCCGGCTTGATCCGGTGCGTGTCTGCATGCGCCATGGACGGGAAATCTGTGCTAGGACTTGGCGGACAGAGACGAGGCGCGCTGTCCATCATCGGGGCTCCTGGGGGGGTTTTGCTTGGAAAGAGAGATAAGCAATAGTGTCGCTCAGGTGTGTGAGTGTGTGTGTGCGCGAGAGGCTATTTCCGGGCTCGCCGGCCGTTACGCAGGGCTTCGCATTCCCTCATACGCACGCCTCCGTGCCGCACCCGTCTGGCTGGGAGGCTGGCAGGCCCCGCGTGAACCCAGGGACACGTGTAGGTGACAAACACCGCCTGCTGCATGTGTAGTGTCTGGGTTCGACTGACTGTGACTCTCGCTACGACTTTCCTGTAGTGTCGGCGTATTCTGGGTTTGAATAGCATCAGCCAGGCATGTAGTGAGTGTCTGAACAAGGAAACAGTCACACACACACACACACACACACACACACACACACACACACACACACGTATACACACATATACACACACTCACAGGGGCTCCTTCTGCTTCCCTTCCCCTAAAGAACGACTGTGTTACAGCTCTCCTCCTCTGATCCGGGATTTAAGGACGTGGGAAAATTTCCCGAGGTGGTCTGATCCCATAATCCCCCCCACCACCCGTTCACACTCGACACGACACCCACTGGGATCCGTCGTCCACGGGCGCAGACGGAGGAGAAGGAACGATGACTGCTGCGGGTGGGACGGACTTCGCTTTCCGTCCAAATCCCCTAAAGAAATCAGGGTGTGTCGGGGGGAGGGGGGGGGTCATCAGGAGGTTTTGTTTTCTTCTTCTTTTAATTGAGTCGTCTGCAGGAGATGTCCTAACGGCCTGTCCGATTCCTCTGACACCTAGTTTCCCGGAGGCCTCGGACCACACAAATCGCCGCCGCACATTATCCCACACACACGCTTTGTTGCTGCGCAGCGTCCGATGGGCAGCGAGAGGGAGCGAGTGTGTTCAGATTTTAATGTATGTCCCAACGCCGATAAGCGCGGGCGCTGTGCATAATCACAAACGAACTGCGATATTTTCCTAATAAAAGCGTTTTATTTGGAAGGCTTTCGAGACGCGCCGGCAGCCACCGGCTGGAGAGTAATGGGAAACATAAACAGGCCTTATCGCTGACGCGGGCGCTATGTGACCGGCTTCCATCTGTTTGCTATTGGAGGGAAGAAATAGAGTGGGGGGGGGGGGAGGACCCAGCGCGGCGTACAATTTAGTGAAGCCGTATTCCTATCATGCGTATCTGATGGTGTGGATACCTCACCAGAGTGGAGTCGAGGCCCGTTAATGCGGAGCTCCATGCAGCGCAGGTTGATTCGCTGGCAACCGGTGGGGAGGCCTGACCCCCTCCGTCCGCCTACTGCACTCCTGCTGCGTGTGTGTGTGTGTGTGTGTGTGTGTGTGTGTGTGTGTGCGCGTGTGTGTGTGTGATCCCCGCTCAGTCTGTGTGGAGTTTGCATGTTCTCCCCGTGTCTGTGCGGGTTTCCTCCAGGTGCTCTGGTTTCCTCCCACAGTCCAAAGACATGCTGTTCAGGTTCCCCCCATATTGTGTGAGTGACAGAGAGTGTGTTCCACTGATGTATGGATGAGCGACCGAGTGTAAGTAGTGTATCTAGCAGTGTAAGTCACCTTGATGAATAAGGGGTGTGAGCTGATAACACTACATAGCGTTCAATGAAAGTCACTTTGGAGAAAAGCGTTTGCTAAATAAATAAATGTAAAAATGTGAGTCCACCTGCTGTATGAGAGTTTTTCCCCATCGGTTGACCAGTTTGGTCAGGGGACCAGTTGAAATCTCTTCCCAGCTTTTGTGCAGCAGTTCCAGAGATGTAGGACACACATGTGTCGCTTTGCTTTCGCTCTTCTGTCCTGTTCCTCCCTCACAGGTGTTACCCAGGTTGCCCATGTGTACTCACACTTTACACTGGTACTGCATGTTAGTTTCCTGGCAGACGCTATGAGATCTTGACTAACGTGAGGAGGAGAACTACTGAAATTCAGTTAAAAGGGTTAAATAATGAAGATGTGAGATGCCTGAGCCAAGAACCTCAGCTCACTCTCACAGATTCTGACCCCGTCATGGGCTTCGTTCTCCTTACTGCACCTTCAGTTTAAGTGTTGCATGTGTTTTCCTCAAATTCCTCTTTGTAGCACTTAGGAATAAAGTGTCCACATGCCGAAAAAGCCAGATATGAAGCAAAGCGTGGACCATTACCCTGCGAGAAGAGCAGGAATAGAAGGGCAACGGGCTGGGCCTGCAGTCAGCGTGGCCCCCTTCCCATCTTGCATCTGCAGCTGCACTCCCTCCACCGTTCTGCTCATTATGTGGTTTCCTTGGTGACCCACCTCGCCGGGTAATTTTAGTTCCTTGATTGCAGGCCCAACTGTAATTTCCCCAAGAGGCGTTGCTCAAGGTACCAATGATTCGTCCCTCTCTCTCTCTCCATCTCTCTCCCTCTCTCTTCGTGATCGAGAGATGCTCTGGCGCAGTGCAGAACCCACCCTAGCCGTCGCTGGCTCCGGGTCCAAGGTTAGCGTAACCGAAGGCACGGCCCTCATTTGCATGCGGTTCCCCAGGGGATGGAAATGACCGGTCGGCACGGTGGAGTCCTGCGGCGACTCGGCTCATGGTGTTTGTGTGTACAAGCGTGGCCCTGGATGGCATGCTGAGCAGTTGGTCAGCAGGATGTGGGATCACTTGCCATGAATGGGTTGCGTACAGTCCCATGTAAAAATGAGAAAATGTTTGCTGTATTTTTCTTTATGCAGTAAACATTTGGATGTGCTGTGGTCCTCTTCCCATCCAATAAGTAATAATTTTGTTGCTGGACTATGTGTCTCATTATGTGCCACCTGGTGCCACTGTTCTCGCCTGCCAGCGGAGGGCCATTGTCATGTTCATCACCATCCCGTCACTGGATGGTTGTGTGGATCATCATAAACGTCTGAGCTTCCCATCTCAAATTCTTCTTTTTTTTTTTTTAGTGTTCTTATGGGACGTATTCTTGTGTACTTGGTAAGGAAATGTACTTTTTAGTATTATGGTCCACACCTGGAGTTCCCTCTCGAAGTACATGGATGACCAAAGTGTTTAACCTTCTTCTGGTAGAAAAATTCACATTTCATGTGCATGACATTCAACTCGGTTGTGGAATGTCTGGACACCTTCTGGAACTTCTGAGATACTGCTGCCTTTTTACACCTGTGAAATGTTGGGACTCACGGGATGAATCGTTTTAGGAAACCGTGATTGAACAAAAGTGGAGCATTGTGTTCCGCTGTTGAGATACCACTTGTCTTCATGAGATTTTCTTCTGGCCGCGTAAGGATTTCGCTGCCATCTTACAGTTATCTCATGCTTTTCTCCAGAGCAACTTACAGTGTTAAGGTTACAATTATTTACCCATTTATACAGCTGGGTAATTTTACTGGAGCAATTCAGGGTAAGTACCTTACTCAGGGGTACTACAGCCCGAGGTGGGGATCAACCCTGTAACTTTTGGATCCAAAGGCAGCAACTCTAACCGCTATACTAACAGCTGTCCCCTAGCTTACTGCGTCAGAAGAGTCACTAGATTATTGAGATGTTGGAGCTGCTCATCACTCTCTGTGAGTGATGACTGACTGTCAGTGTCAGTCAGCGGCTTGGACACAGGGCACTGCTGCGAGACACATAGCGCTCCTCCACAACACGGAAAGCCGTTCGGTCTCGTGCGAGAGTTCCCAGCGAGCCCCGTTTCGTTGCCCGAATGCTGGCGCGCATTCCTCTGAAAGCTTTCGTTATATTTCAAATGTCAGTTTTGTATATTAAGAAGACCCCCTGATGTGTGGGGTGATCCTCCAGGACCACCTCTAGGAGAAGGCCTTCGTTATTACTCGACAGGAGATTGCGTTGTTCAAGACATCACCATTCATGATGACAACTGACTATAACAACACAAATAAGCAAGTTCAAAAAAAGCAAGGACCTTAACTTATATACAGACACAGATGTGGGTGTTTGGTACTAAATGAGCGATTTTATCCTACCGTGGGTAGTAGCTGTCGTAGGGGCTCGAGCCGGCGTCGTCAATCAAAGGAACCGGGTTCGAATCCCTGCTCCTGCTGTAGTATCCCTGAATTACGTAAGTCACTCAGTTGTATAAACAGGTAAATAATTGTAAGGAGCTCAGTATACGGACCTAACGTTGTAAGTCACACACAGTCTGAAGCTGCTTGTCCCATACGGGATCCCAGGGAGCCGGAGCTTAACCCGGCAACGCAGGGCATAAGGCCGGAGTGGAAGGGCACACGTCCGTCACAAGGCACCCCACGTGGGACTCGAACCCCACACCCACCGGAGAGGGTTACAGTTTAGACTACTAATAGCCCCACACATTTCCACGTTGTTCTGCAAAGCCTGAGGTAGAAAAGACCAGTCAACTGTTCATCTTCTTCAGTCTTTGTTACTCTCACCAGCACCACCACCATCATCATCATTGTCGTGGCCATCATCATCATCAGCCTTGTCGCCATCATGAGCACAGATTTTATGTGTCTAGGAGGGCAAGGGTCAATTCAGGGTGAACTGCATGTGCGCAGCGCAGCTGGGGCTCCGCAACCACGGGTCCTCCTGGCTTCCCTCACGCGACCAAGGCTGAGGTGCCATTAGCATCCGAACGCGAGGGAGCCGAGTTCGGCTTCGGCCGTCTCCGAGACCCTCTCTCCGACGGAGATCTACGGGCAGAAATCTCTCATCAAGAGCATTTTCTGGCCATCTCAGTGAAACTGTGTGCACGCTTTCTTTTTCTGTGCTCCGGCATAAAACGCGAATCCTTTTGTGCGTTGCTGACCTCGAGCAGACCGTTCCCATCCGTATACGCAGGGCACGGTGAAATACAGCACTGCAGCAAATTGCGGCGAACAACCGGCCATCTCCGGCAGCCAGCTCTACGAGCGTTTAGGCTCCGAGAACGAGCGGGTCGGTCTCGTGATCGTTTTTTTAACCCTTCACTGCGCAAATGTCAGCGCTCACCGATCCGCCTGCACACACGCTTACGGTCTCGACGAGTTTTCTGTGTGTTTTCTAGTATTTGGTTTCTGTGTCTTTTCCCTGAGAAATGAGCCCCTTTCCTTAAATCAATGGTTGCAGTCATTTAGATGTTAAGACGAGCACCTGATTAAATACTGGTATTTATTAGTACAGTACAGACTGAATATATGTGTCTTTCCTTCGTGTTCGTGTGGGTTTCATCCCACAGCCCAAAGTGTTTACTGTGTAAATGTGTAAGGGAATGAGTGTGTGTAAAATTGTCCTGTGATGGAGTGGTTTCCCATCCAAGGTGTATCCTGCCTAGCGGCCTATGCTTCCAGGATAGGCTCCGGACCACGTCGATCCTGCACTGGATACGCGGGTAATAAAGATGGCGATGGGATTGGGAATTTAATGATGGAAGTTTGTTTGGTGGCAGTCCAGCGGTTGCATGCACTCACTCTTTACACCAACCAAAAACAGAAATGGTTTCACACACTCAGCAGCTGCCAAAAAAATGCATCGGGAGAATATATTAAATGTTTCCGGCAGATAACAAGGAGGGCTTTGGTGGAAACGTTTAACGTACCCCTCTGAACGTTAAAGGATTTTTTTTTTTTTGCTTAGAAAAAAAGTCTTTTGTTTTTTTTTCGTTAAACATTTACATTTTTGCTGTTTCAGTGACTGCAAAAGCTCAGAAAGCGGCATTATAGCTGCCCTGGGAAACCTGGGAGCCGCGCGAGATCCGGCCCTAGCTGGCGGCATTGGCTGTGATCCACGATGTGGGAAGGGGCCAGAAGGGCAGCGCTGTGTTCGTGGAAGGGTTAATCGGCGGCCCATGCCTGAGCCCCGCAATCGATCCCCGTTGCCGGCCGGCCAGTCCGAGATGAAAATCGATAGTGTTTGCGATTCCATATCTGGCCGCACTCCGGATCTCTAATTCCCCCATTTGATGATACACGGGACATCGATGAAAGGTTTATGAAAAGGTGCGGCTGCCGCGGTCCTCGGGTGTGCTTTGGGGCTCGGCAGAGCGAAGGACCGTGGGGTTCGTGCCGCAGCGGCGTAGGGGTCAGAGGTCAGCGCGGGAGCATCCGCAAGACGAGCACATTTGTCCCGCCGCGGCGTCCGTGCTTCCGAGGGGCGCGCGATTCACACTTATTTAGTGTGTGTTGCAGTGCATCTCTAATCTTTCACAGGCTCTTGATTTCAGAGAGGTACACAGCTCACTGTGTAATTATTGGACGCGATTACTGGCGGACTGATTAATCTGGAATAGCTCGCTCGTTCCGGCAGAGAAACGGCGAATTTAAAGACATATGCTCGGTGTTCGGCGTCGCGTGTCGCCCTCGTGAGCGTGTGCGTTACAGGCGTCCTCCTGGAAACATCCTACATATTTTCACGCTGCTGCCGTCCAGCGACGAAATGAAGGAAACGAGGCAGCGATGGAAAGGAGTCCCGGGGCTCTGGTTACGGGGTGTTAAATAACGGCGCACCCGCAGGGCGCTGCCCGTCGTTGATGGGCCGCGCCGGGTGAGCGGCGCGCGCGAGGCGAGGAGGACCGCCGCTCCATCTCGGGCTGCGACCGAGCAGGAAACGCGCGGCGCCGCCGGCGGCCGTCGGAGCAGAGCTGCCGAATCCCGCGAGCGCAGAAACGGCTTCCTCTCCCTGCCCGCGCGCCTCTCTCCAGCGCTCCTCCCGGGCTGTTTTGGCCAGCTGCGGCGCCACGTCGTTATCTGTGCTTCCCAAGCTTGGGCCCGAAAGCCGCTCTGGCGTCTGCACCAGGTGACATAGACGCAGTCTGCGCATCGTCTCTCCGCGCCCCAGGGAGGCTGGACGGGCAGCGCGGGCTGTGGCGCCCCTGTGGGATTGATTGCCGAGCCCGATCTCACGCTGCGACGGGGACACGGGGACACGGGAACGTGGGTGAGTTGTCGCGTATGCGTTGAAGGTCAGCGTAGAGCAGACAGGATTCGGACCCCCGTTCGGCGCAGCGCTGCCTGGATCCTTTCCGTCCTTCGAGGCTGTCGTCGCTGCGGTGCCTCTGGAACTTGGACTGCAGCCCGCCTGCTGCGTGACCCCTTGCCGGAGCCATTCGGACCGTCTCTGCGTCTCTGGCTCCTGCCATCGAGCGCATTGACTCGTTACCCGGCCCGGGGAAAAATGAGCTTTTTGCTTCGCCGCCTGTGGCTGCAGCCGGAGAGAAATGAAATGCACGGCGAGTTTCCGAACCCACGTGATGCTCCGTGGGCTTTCCGGGGTTCGCTGGCCTGGACGTCGCTTCGGACTTACAAAGGTTGGGCCTCGGCAGGTCAGGGTCTCTCAGCAGTACTAGGTGTTATGGTACGGGCCGTACAGCTCGAGGCCCAAGCCCAAATGCAACAGTAGGTTCGGCTACGAGTGGGAACGCTGGCCAGTAAGCCTGTGATGGACGGGAAAAGGCCAGCCGGCAGCTGAGCATGGCATGCTGGGAAGCTAGAGGCTGCTCGGGGCGGCGGGGTCATTTTAGGGCATTCTGGATCAGGGAAGTCGGATCAGGGAACTTGGCTCTTGAAGGACTCCGTCAGAGGCTAACGAGGCCTGCTGTCACATCAGGGTCCAGCTGGATACTTGCTCTGCATGGCAGGCTGCCAACAGGAGGGGGCGATGTCGCGCACCTGACCAGAGTGAGTGTAATTAGCAGCAAGTGCTGGACGAGACCAGTGGACAGGTTTCCCTCCTCGCTGCAGTCCTTCCGCTGACCAGGCCTGTAAGCGTGCGCGAACGACCGGGGCCGGAGGGCATGCCGTCGCAGAGCCCAAGCGGAGGGGTTGCCGCAGGGTCAGGGTTAGGTTCCGCACGTCAGCGAAGGGAACGGCTCGCGCCACCACCGCTGAGATCGCGTTAAATCAGTGCAGTCCCACTTATGGGAAGGTCCATCGTTAACAAAAGACATCTGGTAGCGTATTGCTTAGAGCTGTTGCCTTTGGACCCAGGGGTCGCAGGTTCAACTCGCATCTCAGTTTTTGCCTAGTTGTATAAAATGGTAAATAACTGTTGGTAGATTAAGGGGTGCGGTGGCGCAGTGGGTTGGGCCGCAGTCCTGCTGTCCGGTGGGTCTGGGGTTCAAGTCCCGCTTGGGGTACCTTGTGACGAACTGGCGTCCCGTCCTGGGTGTGTCCCCTCCCCCTCCGGCCTTACGCCCTGTGTTGCCGGGTAGGCTCCGGTTCCCCGTGACCCCGTATGGGACAAGCGGTTCTGAAAATGTGTGTGTGTGTGTGTTGGTAGATTAATGTTGTAAGTCGCTTTAGAGGAAAGTGTCAGCCAAGTATATAAAGACAAAGAGCTGTGATGGTACTGTGCAAAGAGTTGAATGGCCTTTCGGGGATTTCATTTGAAATAAAAAGTACGTAAAGTCAAGCACCGAGAGACCGGAGGCCAACAGACCTGTTTCGATTGTCAAGCGGAAAAAAGAAAAACCAAGGAAATGAACAGAGCTGGGCCTCGACTGATTATGTGACGTTATTACCATTATTTTCCTTCCTGTTTTATTTCTCTCGTTTTGTGTTGGACCACCATTCGCTGCTCTCCTTTCTTTATCGGACAGCATTTTGGGCGCCGTGCTCGTTTCGGAGGGGTTAACTTGCGCGCGCCGCGTCGTCGATGCCCCGCAGATAGGCTTTTATCGGCCTTCTTGTCCGTGCGGCCTGATGCTATCGGCGTCCGCGCGCGCGCGGCTCAATGGAGAGCTGTCGCCGAACAAAGGAGCGGAGAACTTAGTCGTCCGGGTGACACGGTACCTTGAGCGGAGCGGCACAAAGGACGCCTCGTCTTATCTGTGTGCGCGTGCAATAATCCAACGCCGGTTTTCTTCACGGGCTCTTCGAAAGGCCCGGGGATCCGACAGCGGGGGGACTTCGGGCCGCTCCCTCCGGCCCCCCTTGACGTCGCGGCGCGCGTTCGCGCATAATCCCCGAACCCGTGCTGCCGGGGTGGGCGGAGCCCCCTCGGCGGTCCCGATCCGTTCGGCACGCGTCCCTTCGTTTGTTTTCCTCGCCGAGCGCCGCCGTCCGCTTGGCCCGGGTCCCATCGGCCCCTCCCGCTGAGGTAAGCGGACGCAGAGGCGAACGTCGTGTGTCTTCAAAGGAATAAGTCTATCCCCCCATGTAATCAAAAGATAAGCCCTGGCAGGAAGTAGAATTTATCAGCTCTCCTGTCAGTGGTTTTATCAAGAGGCCCCTTATATACTTGGCAGAGCGCACACATTAAATCAGTGTTTCCTGCTTTATGGCTAATGTTCGACAACGAACCCCGAAGAAATTACACGGAGTGTAGCTACATTAGATTAGCGAGATTACAGTAATGGACAGGTTTGCGCAGCCACCGGGGACTGGGGACGGCACGCCGCAGTCCTCTTGTGCCACTCGGTCGTAATGCAGCCAAAACCGCACGGCGGCATAATCTAAATGTTACAGGGGCAGAAACCTTTCTTATTGTACACTGATATTGTGTTTATAATAATAGCCCCAGCTGTTGCTGTTAATGTGGTCATTATGTCTGAAGTGTCGTGAGCAGCTGAGCCGGCGCAGGGCTCCCGCGGAGCCACAGATAATCCTCTGCGCTTTTCTCCTCCTCAATAGCCGGGCTTAAGGGCCCCGGCCTTTCCTTCGCACCGCTCGCAGGCTCTCGCGCCGAAGAGGGGGACCGCGTGGGGTGCGAGGGGCGACGTGAGCGCCCTCGCCCCGTCTGCGCGCCGCGTTGACCGTTCGGTCCCGGCGACCGCGCGCGGAGAGAGGTTTGCGCCGCCGATGTAGCGGCGCGACGAAAACAAGAGTCACGGCAACGGAGCTTAAAAATTCGGAGTGATTTTATGCCGTCCGCTGTAGCCGGTGGCTCGTGGGAAAGGGGAATGAATAAAGAATTATATGGAGGTGATTATTCCAATAGGTGTGCCCGGCTGTGCCGGAGCCGCCCGGGGCCCCTGGCCTGTGACAGACTCTGATGTACTGGGCAGCTTAAGGCGCCGATTGCCCTTTCCTCGGCGGGATTATACATTTTCATTTTATTTGAATAAATTTCTCTTGGTTCGGAAGCTTTACCTTCGATTTTTTGCGCACGGAAGCACGTTTCCCCGGCGTACGGCGTTACTTAGCGCAGCTTCTCGCCGGCCGGGCTGCGCTCCCTCCTCTCCATCGGGAGCCGTCTCTGCCTCGTCTCCCTGACATTTAACACATCATCAAGTGACCTTTTACTTCTAAATTCCCGATTTGTGCTTTCCCTGTTTTCACCGACGCCTCTCCGCCGTGTGGTCCATGTTTGAGTGCGTTCATCTCTGAACTGCGCTCGTGTGACCGCCAGCTTTGTTGGATCACTGTCAGGCAGACGTGTAGCTCTGTGGATTGCGCTCTCTCCCAGGGTGTGTTCTCACCCGCCTATGGCTTCGGACAAGGTGTGCGTCTATCTCCCTTTCTCTCTCTCCATCCTCCACGGCTGTTTGTCTATAGCTGGTCCTGCCTGCAACCTTTCAGCAGAAGCCAGAAGAGCTTATACACACACACACACACACACACACACACACACACACACACACACACACTTTCAGAACCGCTTGTCCCATATGGGGTCACGGGGAACCGGAGCCTACCCGGCAACACAGGGCGTAGGGCCAGAGGGGGAGGGGACACACCCAGGACGGGACGCCAGTCCATTGCAAGGCACCCCAAGCAGGATTTGAACCCCAGACCCACTGGAGAGCAGGACCCGGTCCAACCCACTGCACCACTGCGCCCCCAGCTTATATATATATATATATATATATATATATATATACATCTCTCTGTATACAATATAGCTGAAGCTCTTCTGGAAAGTAACTTGCACACTTAACCTTCTTACAGTGATATACCCCTTTATATAGCATGGTGATTTTTACTCTGTCAGTTTAGAGTAAGTACCTTGAGCAGGGATGCTACAGCAGGGCTGGTATTCAAACCTTGGTCCTTGAGCTCCAAGGCGGCAGTTCTTACCACCGCGCTACCCGCCGGCCTCCGCTAGAGTCCTTCCGCATCTGAGCTCTCTCGCTGGAACCCGAGCACAGGGCTGCCAGAAACTGTCGGCATCAGGGAACGCCATTTCCGTTTGCTGCATTTTAATCTCTCTCTTTATTCTGCGCACATGTTTGTTTGCTGGCACCGCAGAGAACATCTGCCCGGTCCTGGGCCACGGCAGCAGGCACTGTTTGTCTTCTGGATGGACTGCGCCTCGATAAACGACCACCGGGGGGGCCTCTCCCTCCCCTCCGCCCCCCGCTGCACAGCTGGCGCGCCGTGCCCGTCCCCCATCACGCTGCCAGTCGGCGCAGGCGTCGCCGCTAAATGAGTTTACCACCTGAACGGATGTTAACCGCCGTCTGACACACGGGCCGTGTCGCGCCGAGCCGAGAGACATTACGGGAAGCCGCTCCCTCGTACCGGGGTGGTCATAATTCACCGTTCCTCCCTGCAGCGCGCTTTATTTCCAGCTCTCCACTGTCTGCGCTCCTCTCCCAGTGTATTTTCTTTATCGCTGGGTGTCAGTGCCCAGCGCCCAGCGTGTCTGCGGAGGCCTGCTGCAGCAGCGAGGAACCGCCAGCATGATGAACAATAACATACCCTTTCTACATATGGTGATGGTATAGGGGGCAAAGTGGCGCAGCGGGTAGCGTTGGTGTTTCATAACACCGGGATCCTGGGTTTGAATCCAGCTCAGTCCATGTGGGGTTTGCTTGTTCTCCATTCTTCATGTGTTACAGGTGAACTGGTGTCTCTAATCGCTGTGCGTGCAGTTGCCCTGTGATGGAGTGGAGTCCCATCCAGAGTGTACCCTACCTCCTTGCCCTGTGTTTCTGGGAGAGGCTCTAGACCACTGTGACCATGCACTGAACACTCAGTTCTTGGAGACAGATGGATAGTGTGTAAGCTTTCTGAGTGACTAATATAGGGGAAGAGGGGAGTGTGGTAATGCAGTGGGTCGGATCTTGTCATGTGCTCCAGTGGGTTTGGGGTTCAAGTCCTGCTTAGGGTGCCTTCTGATGGACTGGTGTCCTGTCCTGGGTGTGTCCTCTCCCCCTCCAGCCTTGCGTTGCTGGGTTAGGCTCTGGCTTGCTGTGACCCCTGCTTAGGACAAGGGGCTTCAGCCAATGTGTGTGTGTGTGTGTGTTGACTAGGGCTACAGGTTCTTTTTCACATTTGCTATTTGCATTTTCACAGTTTTCCCCTCATGTACAGTGTATGTGTGAAATGTTATTTGGCAACGCAGATGATGTTTGATATGCCCATACACCTGTCTGGGTGTAATTGAATCAGGACAGGGAAGGCAGAAGGACGAGAGAGAGAGAGAGAGAGAGAGAGAGAGAGAGAGAGAATGACAGAGGGAGAATGATAGAGATAGTGAGTGTGAGAGAGAGAAAGAGAATAGAGAGAGAGAATGAGGGATTGGGAGGGAGAGAGGGTGAATGACAGAGACAGTGAGAGAGAGAATAAGAGAAATAGAGAGAGAGAATGGGGGAGAGAAAAAGGGAGAGAATGAGAGAGAGAAAGAATGAGAGAAAGGGAACGAGGGAGAGAAAGAGGGAGAAAGGGAGGATGATAGAGACAGTGAGCGATAGAGAGAATGAGGGAGAGAGAAAGAGAGAACGAGGGAGAGAGAGAGAGAGAGAGAGAGAGAGCGAGCACCTGCTCTGTCCACATTATTATTGCAGGGAGGCACCAGGGCCTTGTGAGGAGTCAAGTTTTCCTAACCTGTGTTTCAGCCACAGAATCCCATCCCCCAGAGTCACCCCCCACCCCCCAGCCAATCGGTGCCCTGCCGCGTGTCTCTGCCTAATAGGCTTACACGTGGTGTAATGATGATCGTCAAATGAAATCCTTTATTGTGTTTGATATAATGTCAGGTTCCATTAGGCATACAGGTCGCCAGAGGAGGTAGCCAGGATTGCTGCGTGCGTGCGTGCGAGGGGTGTGTGTGTGTGTGTGTGTGTGTGTGTGTGAGACATGGGAGGGGGGTTGCCTGGGTCCTGCCTGCTCAGAGGACGAGACAGAGCGAGGAACGCTGCTGGGGGACTGAATGCAGGAGAAGAGAAATGCCCCTTCTTTCACAGCCGCTCTGCCCCGGCGCTCGATCCCCACCCCCGTACCCGTCCCACGTGTCCATAATTATAAACTAATTAGCAGCTGCCCCAAAGAGATATGGATATGACTATAATCTGTCTCCAGAAAAGACAAAGCAAAGCGCCGCCTTGAGATTTAAATGTCAAGCTGCGTCACCTCGCGGCAAGGAAGCGCTTCGGCCCGTAGGTGGCGCCGCGCCGAGATCCCTGGGCGCGAAGAAGACGCGAAGCGCGCAAAAAGGGGCCGCTCCCCTTTGCTCGGAGCTGCGGACGAACGCCTTTCGTTCGGTTCGACGCTGATTTCCGATGCGAGATGCGGGAGGGCGGGCCGGATGCGCGTGCCCTCGGACGCGCGCGGCCCGCGGCGATGCCGCCTCAAGGTGGCACGCAAAGCGAGCCTGAACGTTCGGTGGGAAAACAAAACGTCGCGTGTTTATGAACTTATCGCGGCCAAGAAAAGTCTGTCTCTAAATGTTAATTATTTCCTGCTCTAACCACAGTTTATTTCCACCTGCCCCCTGAATTACTTAATTAATGAATTGCGCCCGGACTGGGACTCTGCTGATGTGCGGCTGCTGAGATAAGTGATTGCCAATTAGGAGGCCAGGCTGTTGTTAGGGATGATGTGTGCACCCTGCCAGCAGAGTGGAGCACCGGGCAGGAGGCCTCCGCTGGCCCTCAGGGGTCTCGTTCTGTGTGTGCGTGCGCGCGTGTGTGTGTCAGGTAAGGAGAGAAGCACAGCGGGACAACGACGCTGACTGGGTGGGTGCAGTAGGGTGTGTCTGTAGGGAGTGTTGGGAAAAGGAGTCGTCGTGTCGGAGGAAGGATGAGGAGTGATGCACGGAGCAGCGGCGTGCTGTTTTAACCGTGTCCCAGGGGTCATGACGTAACGCAAGTAGCCAGAGCGGTACAAAACCATTTTTTAATATGTTTTTAATATTTAGTTTGTACCACACACACTGTCTGATGCCATTTGTCCCAAATGGGGTTGCGCCAAGGTGGGGCCTAGCCTGGCGGCACAGGGTGCGGGTGCACACCCACGGTGGGATGCCGGTCTGCCGCAGGGTACCCCAAGCAGGACTCGAACCCCAGACTCGCCACACAAGCCCACTGCACCACCGCACCCCCCTAGATACAATATATAATATGTAGACATAATATATATACTGTAGATGTATAATCTACACCTATAGAATAGATCGTTAATAATACACATTGTCTGAACCGCTTGTCCCACACGGGGTTGCGGGGAGCCAGAGCCTAACCCGACAACGCAGGGCGTAGGGGTGGAAGAAGGGGAGCGGGCACACCCAGGACGGGACGCCAGTCCGTCACAAGGCACCCCAAGCGGGACCCGAACCCCAGACCCACCGGAGAGCAGGACCCGGTTCAACCCACTGCGCCACCGCACCCCCCTGATAAAAAATATTATTTTATTATTATGATTATTCTTTTTTTTTTTCAGCTGACCCCTTTGTGAACAGTAACTTTGATAATAAACTTTACACTGATTTCCCTGTTTATATAGGTGGACTCCTTAGTCTGTCTGTGCAGGATTTGAACCAGAGACCTTCAGAGTGCAGCATAACCCTATAATCAGTACGCTACCTGCTGGCTGTCACCAAAGGGAACATTTGGGGATTTTAGTGCGATATTGGTATTAGCACATTAAACGGTATTTTATGATTTTTTGCATGAAACGCCTGAGTCTAGAGAACATTGCAAGCTGTCGAAGTACGGGACGTGAGTTTAAATGTGACTTCAGTCTATGGTGTTCCTCTCCTTCTCTGCTGACGTTGACCCCCAGTTCTAAATTCTCAAGTACGCAGTCAATCCTCAGTGTACACATCACGAAGTAGCTCTGAACGCCTGCTGTCACATTGATACGAGTTCCAGCTTTTCTTTTTTTCTACATTAAGAAAACGTAATGTATAACTGTGTGTGTGTATATATATATATTCAGATTTATTTAGCAGATGCTTTTCTCCAAAGCAACTTCCAATGAACTCCCTGTAGTGTGATGAGCCCACACACCTTATTCACCACGGTGACTTACACTGCTAGATACACTACTTACACTGGGTCACTCATCCATACATCAGTGGAACACACACACTCTCTCTCTCTATATATATATACATATATATGGGAAAGTTGGTGGTACAGAGGTTAGAGCTGGATCCATAGGTTCAATCCCCACCTCTGGCTGTAGTACCCTTGAGCAAGGTACTCACCCTCAATTTCTCCAGTTAAGTTACCCACCTGTATAAATGAGTAAATAATTGTAACCTGAGCACTATAAGCTGCTTTGGAGGAAAGCGTCAGATAAATGTGTATACATTTTGAGTGGTTCTTGTGCTCAATGCGATCAGCGACCCCCGTTCTTGCTTCCGACATGCAGGTTTAACTTTCGGCGTCATGTGACAGATGAGACTTAGGGCGTAATAACTGGGTGCGAGAGCGGCTCTGATGCTCGGTGACGGCCGGCGGCACCCCGGGCCCCACAATGGGCCTGATTACCGCGCACGGCAGCCGCTGCTCCGGGCCACTTTCTCGGAGAAAGCCGGCCGTAATGGCGGGTCTGACGGCATCGTCGGTGACAGCAGGTAGAGCGAGCCTTTGAAAAAGCAGCGAGGGGGGCGAGAAAACGGGGGAGGGGGGATTACAATGGGGTAGTTGGGGCAGGCGTCCCGGGAGTTAGCCCATGGTCTGAAATGATCTAAATGGGAAGAGAGAGCTGTCCGCAGGCGTTCTTGTCTTTACGGGGCTGTGTTTAGGGTTCCTTCCCTGCTGCATCCAGCTTCCCCTCACCTGTTTGACCTCAGCAGCTGAATCCAGAAGCGGTGCCACTGGTTGCCATGGCAACATCCTGCCAACACCCTTTGTCTTTATCAGGAAACC